>NC_134649.1:2367500-2978928 GCF_030463565.1 Pelecanus crispus
AGTGCTGCCGTAACAGCTGGTAGCACTGCACACCTTGGCCCTGATGTAAAAATTCTCCAGGTGTCTCCGACGTGATTCCTTCAGGGTCTTTTTCACACGTGCCATGTGATTGCGCAAGAGCCAAGAGACGGCGATCACACCTGCTGCCCACTGCTGCTGCCTGAAATGGACATAGGCTTTTCTGGCCTGGTAGCATCGCCACCTTGCTTGGATCTTCGTAGCAGCCATTTCCGTACCCCCTTGGCCTCTGTATCTTTGGCCAGGTCGATTTAAGATCTTTTCCACAGTTGACTGATTCTTTATCACTGACAGAATGTCACTTTTGGTGGGATTCTCATTAAGCTCAAAGTCTGATGCAACTTCCGCCAACTTTTTGCAGTTTATTGTAGCCCACGGTACAGCATAGTCCTTGAGAAGCTTTTGTGTATGTTCCAAAAAAAAGACAATGCTCTCCCAGGATAAACAGTAATGTTGCTTGAATGCCAGAAAGCCTGGAGCTTTCTGGTCTATCGTGCCATGGTAAACAGCAACGTCGCAATCAAAGCACGGATCCTGTAAGGACTGACATGGAGACATTTGTGGGGGCTGTGGGAAGAGAATAGCCACAGATTAAGAGTAATTGCCATGGATTGTAAATGAGTGGTCAAGACACACTACTGTATTACTATTAACCACTTAACTGTGGGAATTCATGCATCCGAAATACACTCCTCGTAATGATTTATACATCGTAACCACAAAGTCTAGCCCATCCTTACCATAAAACCCATTGCCACACAAAGACCTCAGAGGGCATGCAAGATTATGAGCATTTGTATGGAAATACACTAATTGCATAGAGGAACTATGTTTGCTTTACCAAATATAAAAATTAAGCTCTACAGTGATTCACTGGACTACAATCTGAAAGTAACTGCAACAGCATTCTTCCATTGAGACTGCCTCCACCTACCCCAGGAGAATGGGTAACATCCTGACATAAATGCAAACAGGGTAAAACCTGGAATAGAAATGTTCCTGCTTCTTAACAGGACTCCATATTTAGTGGCAACTTCAGCCAGAAACTCACTAGCTCTGATTTTCCATCTATTTTTAGGTAATTATTTTTATTTACATTAATAACTCATTGACCTCCATATCTGAAGTTTGCTTTATTTTTCATTTTCAGATCTCTTCTTTCAACTTTCAGATCTCCCCAATGGCACAAAAGTCAAAAAGTCTGGAAAGATCAAGCAAAACCCCAGACAGTTTGCTATGGAACACAATAATTAGCCATAAAAAGAAAGAAACGTCCCCTCTGCACAGGGATCAAGAACAATCAGCAAGCATTAAGCAGTCAAGGTCAAACTCCCCTATAGTCTTCTGTAAGTATAAAGGGAACACCACATTTGCTTAACTGCAGTGAGGGAGATTTAGATGAGACATTAAAAAACTCTTTTATAACAGTAAAGATAGTTAGTTAAGCACTGGAACAGATGGCCTAGGGAGACTATGGAGTTGCTATCACCGAAAGTTTTCAGAACAGGTTAGAAAAACATCTGTCTGCAATAGTACCGGTACAGGTAATTCTGCCTGAAGGTCTGGATAACCTCGTAACATCCTTTCTAGACTTATTTTCTAAGATTCTGTGAAAAAGCAGACAAATTTAGGTAGAAGACTTGAGAAAGTAGAAACTGGCAATATACAAAGTATTTCCTACTTACTTCAATATTTACTATTTACTAGCTTTGGTTCAAACCCTCTTGTACCAATTCAGTGATTTACAGTCACGTCCTAAACCATTTCTGGTAAAGACAGTATTAAAAACAGGAATTAAAACCTCATTATCTTCACTGTCTAAATACCTGTGTCTGAGAGGGAATCTGCAGCTCAGATCCCAACTGTTGAGCTGGATACCTCCACGCCGGCTTTGACTTCCTTGCTGAAACCACGGAGCTGCTGGATGGAAGCGGTGCAATGTCACCTTTACTAGAGGAACGTGTGTCATAAATTGCTTCCTTTGAGTTTGGGAAGGTGATGGTGTCTGTATTCTCAGGGTCCACCCTACTACTAATCTCTCCTGTACCAAAGAAAAAAATGGATCACAGGTTTCATTGTCAGAGGAAGTGCAACAGCGGCATCAAATTGATACTCTACCACCCACCGTTAGGTAATGGCGTGCTCCAGTTTGCTCTCATGTCCAAGTGGGTTGCAATTTTCAGTTTTGATCTATCATATTCTGAAGTTTGTAATATGCCAGCCAACAGTATATACCCAGGATAACAATGTCAAAATTATATTCTTTATATTCCAGGTTATTCACATATACTTTTAGTTTCCAACCACCCCTTTTCATTAGGAGAACTTTTCAAATTTATGGGATTGCTACTGAGCCCACTGCTCATTTTGCTTATACTCCCTTCCCTACTGATGTTATGTGCCACAAGCAGCTGTAGCAGCAACAGTTTTGAGTACACTTTGTGATAGAGCAGAATCCCATTGCCCAGAGTATATTCACTTACTAGGAGTCATTCATCTAATCGCACTGGCAAAATAGGCGCTCGATCAGCTGTTGTAAGTCATGTCAGTCATGACTTACAGTAACCCTGGCTTTACACTAACACCAATGGTCAGATCTTCAGAGTCAGGCGCTTAGAAATTGAAACATGCAGGTAGGAACCTACCAGGATTTCAGAAATGAAGAGGGACCAAATCCTCCCGGGGATTAAGAAATCCGATTCCCATTCAGTTACAAGACACAGGATGCTCATGTACATCTTTATGCTCTTAGTATTCTTAAGAAATTGAGTGAGAGCTCATTAGACAGCTGTTTCCTTGCGAGATAAAACAAGGGCCTGAAAGTGGAGTTGGAGATGCGCTCGACGGTTGTTATCTATCCTTCACACTCACCTACAGCTGACTTCTTGTGCTGCCTGTGAAATTCATGGAAAGGAGCTACTCTGGATACAACAGGAGGTGTCTGGAGAGTTATCTTTGCTGCTGGAGGAAGAAGCCTCTGTTCAGTTAGCCTCAGAATACCTAGAAGAAGATATTACTGAACAATTCATATACATTCCAGCTGTGAAAGAAAAACAATTAGTAACAATAAAGAAAGAATTAAACAAAGGCAGACTCAAGTTCTTCCAATTCCAATTCAAAACTAGAAAAGCAGCAGCTTTCTTTTATTGAAAGATCCTTATCTTTCCACATTCTACCTTCAAGGAAGGTGAACTTTGTCTATAAAAGTCAGCAAATACATGAAACATCATAACAGTGCTGATTCTGACAAGGAATTACGTGCTTGTACACAATGACAGTTTAATATGAACGGATGAGAATTAACTCTTGTAAACCACACTGTAATCATGAATATGGACTGATTGCTAAAATAGTCCAAGTGTAGACCTAGTTAAGATTGAATGAGTAATAACCAGACATTAATCGTGCCCGTTTATTTTTGGCCATATCATTTAGTCATACAAGAACCCTCCATCACACACAATTCTTTCTAGTAGCAACTGAACTCTGTGAGTTACAAGATAACTGACTCGGGGAGACTGATGCTCAACATCACATATGCTACGTCCTAAGTTAGCTACCACATGAAGTAGTCCAAAGTTCATCTCCACCCTTTGCAGCATTTGACATCACAATTCTTACAAGTTTTGAGGTGCCAGAAAATTTGATTATGAGATGCCTGCTGCAAACAGTAAATGACGCTGCTTATGTAGCATACATCTGGTGGCAACGGTACCCAGGTGGGCTTCTGTGACTCACCTTTTGTTCTATCTTCTTCTAACACGGGTAGGGGAGAGTCCATGTGGTGAGAGGCAGGCAAACCCCAAAGGTTGCTACCTGTATGGCCTTTCACTGTCTTCTGACTACACCTCTAGGAAGAGACGGAATCTTCTTTTAACAAAGAGAAATCCTGGATTTGCAAAGACACGCTTTTCTACTCCCGCAATAATAAATAATAAATGTAATTTCTGCTATGAATAGTTTCATTAAGATTTAATAATGTAACAGTACAAGCACTGCTTTTACTACTTATGAACATGCTACAGTATTGTCTACTGTCATTACTTTTGTAATTTAAAATAAAGTTAATTAAATCCAATTGATGTCCTGTGACTTCTGCTATGCAAAAATCAGTGTACTAGTTAATAAAGGAATCACAAGAAGTTTTAATGAGTATAGTGTAAACATAGTATTTCTTGACATTAAATTGACTCGTTAAATATAGAAAATGCATACACAGGTGTCATGGTTTAACCCCAGACAGCAACTACGCATCACACAGCGCCTCACTCACTCCCCCCCCCGGTGGGAGGGGGGGAAAGAATTGGAAGGGTAAAAGCGAGAAAACTTGTGGGTTGAGATAAGAACAGTTTAACAATTGAAATAAAATAAAAATAGTAGTAATAGTAATAATGGTAATAAAATGTAATGCAAAGGAAAACAAAAGAGAGAGGGAGGAACAAAACACAGGAAAATCAAGTAATGCAACTGCTCACCACCCGCTGACCGATGCTCAGCCCATCCCCGAGCAGTGATCGCTGCCCCCCAGCCAGCCCCCCCAGTTTCTATACTGCCCACGATGCCGTATGGTATGGAATAGCCCTTTGGGTCAGCTGGCCTGGCTGTGCCCCCTCCCAGCTTCTTGTGCACCTGGCAGAGCATGGGGAGCTGAAAAGTCCTTGACTTAGCGTGAACACTGCTTAGTAACAACTAAAATATCAGTGTGTTATCACATTATTCTCATGCTAAATCCAAAGCACAGCACTACACCAGCTACCAGGAAGAAAATTAACTCTCTCCCAGCCAAAACCAGGACAACAGGCAAGGTACCAGAAAGAAAAGGAAATACTTTCAAATACGTAAATGAATTTTTGCTGGGAAGAATACCAATGGAATTAAAATATGTGAAACTACTCACAAATCAGGGACCAGTAAGTATCACAGACTTCTGAAGTTTCAGGGTTCCTCAAGGACAGCAGGGAATGACACAGCCTGATAATGTGACATGGAAACATGTGCCACACTGGCTGTGCTAATGTGGGGATTAAAGCTCCCTTACTTTCCTGATTAACCTGTGCTTCCTGAAAAAATGGAACCTGCTGGTTCTAAGTGCCAGGAATTCAAGCTGTTACACACATCACTTTGGGATAGCGATATCATGGTCTTACTGTTACGCTTATTATCTCACATATAGAGCACTGCACAGGGAAAAGAATATATTGCCACCTTGTACTTCAGTATTATAAATACAAAAACTGTGTGTTATCATCTAACATTTTTTTCTCTCCCCAATATGCTAAGTATCTTCAGTTTCTTTCTGACTAGGAATACACATACTATTCCATTTGCAACATGGGTGGTACTCAACTCCTACAGAAACAGAGCGCTAGCTATTCAGTGGGTTTAAAGCATTACAGCGCATGCAACTTCAAGGCAAGTAACATCACTGAGATCTCTCACTTGACGATAGCGAACTTATCCTGTTTTCTCTCACCTGGCTGATGCTAGAAAAATGAGACAATGATAAGCCCAGGGAGACATGAAAGATTCAACTAAAATAAACTCAAATGTTTTATGAAGCAAAAGGAGAATTTAACACTAGTCGATCAAACCTTACCCTGTCAACAGATTTTTGGAAATCTAGATGAAGATTTCTTAGTTTTCGCAGCTAAACTACCTAGGGATCAGATGTGCTCTAATACACCTGCTCAGAACTTCCTCTGCAACTCTACAGGTTCTCCAGTAACTTCCATGCTGGGTCAAGGCAACACAAGAAGGAAGTGGCTAAATTTGAATGCATAGGGTAAATAAGTGCCAACACACAGGTGTGAATATATTACCAATCTCAAGAAGAAGGAAGGTAGTTGGAGGGGCATACTGGGTCTTTGAGCAAACAGGAAGGCCAGCAGGCAGACTGGACAAGACCTGGGGGCAGCAGGATTAGGAAAGAACATTGGGACAGACTGGACAGAGAGCCTGGCAGATAGGCTGGGAGCCTGGCAGAGAACCAGGCAGAAAAGACTAGGATGTGTCCTGGAAGCAGTCTCAGAAGGCAATCGCAAGGAGCAGAGAGAGTGGGGCAAGATAAAAATGGGAAAAGGGGAAAGTGGGGCAGGCTGGGAAAAGGAAGCAAGCAGCTCTGTATGCAAGAGGGCAGATCTCCCCCACAGTCTGGAGTGGACCTCAAGATCCCACAGTCTCCTCTTTAGTCAGCAAATAGCGGTGAAGCCAAATAAAATGTCTGATGCTTTTGTGGGTGACAACCTGTTAGCAGCTACTCCATTAGTCTAATGGTCAGAAATTCTTACATTGGATAGAAATGTTTGAACCTTACTTATGAGCTGTATGGAAGACAACCTAGTGCCATGTTCTGGAAATTTTTTTTTATTTGCCTTTTTAAAAAGAAAATTTCATTATGAATGATAAACTACCTTAAAATAATACTAAATGCATAAAGTCAGAAAGCTAGGAAATATTGATAGATCTGCCAAATGGTAATGGGAATAATGGTATGGAATGGAATAATGGTATTTACCTCTCTTACAGAGCACATTGGGACTTGCTGGTTTAAAATACTAGGTTTTAATGACTGATTATCATGCTTGTGTACAGCTTTTAGTACAATAGGGTCCAGGCCACGATTGGGACCTCTGAGCACTGTTGTGTCATAATTAGTGCATAACATCAACCACCAACTTCATCGAAAGGGATAGGCTATTCTAAAGAACTGCTTTATAAACCTAATAGGGAAATGAGATAGATCCAAATAAACTATTATAATTTTTCCTCCCAATTTGTATAACACCACTGTCCACAAGAGACATTAGGGAGATAGAAAATATAAACGCTTGATCATAATAGAGAATCTTTCAGAGAAATCTTTCAGGCACTCATTTTAGTTATGGCCATTATGAAGCATTATGCTTTAAGGGATCTAGATGTATGAATCTTCATGTCCTTGTGTTCCAAGAAAATAGCAATAAGCATATAACAAAGATTAACTTTATACCAGCTGGCATATAAGTGGCTTGATACTGAGAAAAGGGAATAATAAACCACACTTTTCCACTCACTCTCAGCTCCAGCAGTTTGTTGAGGAAACAACAACAAAAATATATAAGAAGAGTGAAATTTAATTAAACAGTTACTCCTTTTCCAGGCTATTCCTATTGTATCAGTAAAGCAGCACTGATTTTACTATTGGTCAGTTTTATCCTAGTTTAAATCCCAGGAGTTTTGTTATGATAAACAGCACTATGAAACATATGTATCTCATCTGTGTTCATAGACACATAATAAGCTACAAAGAAAAGCAATTCAGGTGGAGTTTATGAGTTCAAAAGCAGCCTAGAGGGTTTTTGTTGGTGTTTTTTTTTCTTTTTCTGTTTTTGTTTTGTTTTTTAACTGGAGATAGATCTTTAATTCTTCTTTGCTGTATCCTTTAATTTCTATAAAGCCCGTGGCAGGTGTCACGTTAAAATAAGGACCAATGCAACCGTAATGCAATTTAAGCTCTCGTTTCCACTGCACAGTGCCGCTATGATTCACTTCATTGCATACTACAGGCAACGTAGGGGAACCATGGAGCTGACCCAAACCAGTTACCTACGAAAATTCCACCCAACTTGCACACCCTTCTGTGTTCTTTCAGCATCCTGTTTGCTGCATTAGCTGCCCTCTTGAAGACTTCAGTGAGATATCAAAGCAAAATTTGACAAAATGCTTTCATCCTTCAGTTATTTTCAGGAAAATTAAGCCAACTCAATTTCAACAATAAGACCTTAAAAATAATAAAAATAATATTAGGTACTGCAAGAAAAACGTTTACTTTTAGCATCATTACATAGTTTTATTACCATTATCCGGTAATTTAACTTAAAAAGATATTTAAAAGATTACATCGTTTTAAAAAGTTTTCAACAGACTTCCATCTGCTGATGCCAGTGCAATTTAAAACCTTTACTCACACCTACAGCTTTCATGGCATAAACGCAAAACCTAGTGAATTTAATACCACATATTCCAGAACCGGCAGCTCCTACCTAGCGTTTTAAAGTTTGCAGTGTAGGCAGACCCAAACCAGCATGGAAGCAAAGGAGCATGCCCTTACAACGCTAACCTGTAGGCACCTCACCCGCTTCCTCGCTGGCAGAACCAAGCAGCCATGACTGCTACGAGGTGATTGGAACCCCAGGCATTTTCCTGCATGAGTAATGCCTGCTTGTGAAGTTTGTTACAAAGGTTATGATTCAGCAAGTATACTTTACTGAAGTCAGCACACAGCCTGCTTCATCACAGGTACTTTTAAAGTACAGTTTTATAGGGCTGGAAGGGAGCACTTAATTTGCAGTGCAGACTAAGGCTTACTTGCCTGCTTGGAGCGTGCTGAAAAACTTTTTTTTTTTTTTTTTTCCTTCATTTCAAGCGCTTCTGAGTGTAATTAACCTGGGACATGAGAAAAACAATTCTATTACCCTTTCTAAAGCATTTTTCTCCTGTGGATAAACCTCTCCCACTTGATTTTTTTTTTCTTTTTTGCTTCATTTTAAATAGGGCATTTGTAACACCACAGGGATTTTCCGATTAGTTCTCCATTTGTTTTCTTTTTACCTAGACAACAATATTTAACTAGAACAATTTCTTTTTTTAAATATGTTTATAAATAATATTTATTTATTTAATTAATAAATATGGTTTCCCCCAGCAAAAGAATAGAGACTAGTATTAAATACAGCAAACAGATGAGTGCTATCATGTATCAAAACCACAGTTTATCAACCAGGAAGATTAGACAGATGAGATGTGGTGAGTACCAGAAAACCACAGAGCTTGATAGTAATGGTAGAAAAGATATATAACAGAGTTATCTATCACCTCATGATCATCTGCTCCAAATTGCCATCTACCTTCATATTTTTTATTAAGAAGTTCCTATCAAGATATGATGTACACAGTTCATAATCCCTATAGAGGGAAGGAGGAAGCATAGCAAAATCAAATCAATGGAACTAAGGTCAGTTTTCAACATGCTCAGGACACTGGCAGGTTAGGGCTTATGGAAGGCAAGCCTAAGGGAAACTGGAACTCTGTTGAACAGTCTGTTCCACAGATAAAATGTACTACAGAAACATGCTCCAACTATTCCAGAGATGAAGCGGGATAGGAAGGACAGCAAGTTCCCAATGTTGATAATCATACGTTCTTCACTGATCTCAAAAGACGACAAAAGCATACAGAGAACAGAAAACGGGCATACTGATGACTGCTGCTTGTTTGCTTAAACAGGTAAGACAAAATGAGGGGCAAGTAGGAAGAAACTTCTGGGTAATAAAAAAAATGACATTGTTAAGTACATTCATAGTTATAATTTAAAAAAAGCAGCCAGTTATGAGTAGAATCAACTCACTTAATTGTAGTGCAAAAGGGAAGAGGTCTCAGGCTACCTTAAGGGCAAAACAGCTCAGATGGTGCTCAGAGGTTTTCAAATTGGCTGGTCCTGATAAAATACACTCCAGGATACTTAAAGAACAATCTAAAGCAATCTCAGAACTGCTGGTGGGACTCTCGTAGAATGGAAAATATACTAGAATACTGGAAAAGAGCATAGTGCCTATCTTTAGAAAGGGGCAAAGGAGGTGTTGAGAAATTCTAACCCTATTGGTTTAACTACAATTCTTGGAAGAATTCTTAAACAAATAACCAAACAAGCTAATTATAAACATCTGGAAAGTAACAAATAAATGAGCAACTTGAACCTTTCAAGATCAAATTTGTCAGACCAATCTAATTTTGTTTTCTACAACAGGTTAGCAAGTGGTGTGAATAGGGGAGAAAAAGTAAGTACTACTTCTTGACTTTAGCAAGGCTTTTGAAGCTACCTGATCACAATATCATCTAAGCAAGCTAAAAAGTATGGTTTAGACAAACTTACTTTCAGAGAGATGCAAAGCTGCTTTGATAACTAATTCAGAAAGAATTTTTATGTCAATGTGGAAGGATACTGAGAGCCTTCAACGGGTCTGTCCCGTAAGTGGTTACAAATCATCAGAGCCTGCTGTTCATGTGGGAGGAGGAGGTAAGTTTTGAGTAATGGAAGCAAATCAGTTCAGATTGTAAAAAAAACTCAAATGGAGTAAAGGCAGAGGTGCTAAGTGATTTTTACTCCTTGCTCTCAATCACAGAATCATAGAAATAATAGAAATGTTGGTTAGAAGGGCTCTCTGTAGGATATCAAGTCCAATCTCAAGTCTACTACCCACATTAGATCAAGTCAGCCTTGGTTGTGTCTAAAATGAGAATTACTGTAGGATTTTATTACATTTTACAGGCTAAACTGATGTATTTTTTCTGCGTTGATTTACATGCTAAGCAGCAAAGCAAGGAAGCAGTATCAAAGAACAGCTTCACTCACGCTTCCATCGTCTCTCAGTTTCTACTGGGGAAAAAGGATCTTGTTCTGACTGTCAAGCCAAACAATCTTAGTAATAAATAGTAAATAAAGAAAGCGTTTAACTCTGGTTTCAGATAACCTAACCTTGGTCCTCTGAGTCTAAGAACCAGCATGTGGAAGTCAATGCAGAAATACTGAATGCTAAGGAAAAGACAAATTCTCACCAGTGTAGTGGAACTATTCTAAAGTCAGATCAGTCAAATTTGTAACAGTCTCTGTAAGAGATTTAAAACATGAACAAGTTTTATGACTGGTTGTCTTTCTATTCAAGAAAATTTCCGAGTAGGAAAATTGTATAGAAAATTAAAATTTGTCCTTCTCATTCCAATTTACATAGTCCAGCATTTTATCTACCTAATGATTAACACAGTTTCCCTTAGATGTAATACTAAGATATTAATACATATTATTTCACTCAGATTTTATCTACAGAAAATAACGTCCAATTTAAATGGAAAGCCCAACATTAAACCTTCAATTTGGAGCAACTAAGCATCATTAACAACAGGTCTTGTATGTTATTTTTGCCTACTGTAAGCTCTTAAAGTAACCAGAGATGGCTCTGAACTGCCAATTTGCTATGTACTGGGAAAAATCAAGGTTTGCTCCTTTGATTGCCTGCTGCTAGCTCTCCCAGAAATTTACCTCTATCAAAATTCTGCCATAACAGGTGCAAGAGAGAATAGATGGAGAACTTCGGTGAATCCCACATCTGCTTTTTGAAAAAGGCAACAGAAGCAGCACAGAAGGAAGTAAGAAAGATAATTGCTGGCTTGACCTACAGTACATTTTACTTGTGGGCAAAGGGCCAGCTTACACGAGGCAGAATATGCAGGACCAACTTATTGGAATTCAGGGGTGGGCCTCCGTTCTTGTCCGGAGACAGCTGTAAACCAGCAGCCCATAGCATCACAAGCAGGCACTGAGTTTTGTCAAGGAATGCTGATATGTACAGAAACAGCTTCAGCAGCTTCGGCTGCACCCCTGCCTAGCAAAATGACAGTCAATCTCCAATTCCAGATGACAAGAACTGGATAAAAACTTAAAACAAATGGTGACCTTTCAAAAGATTAATTTGTTTACCAATAAAACGTTCTATGTTTGTCATCTGAGATGGGGGTGACCTTCACATTCCCATTTCTAGGTTGAAAGGGTGCTGACTATAGTAATCTGTTAAGTTAACTCTATCTCACCAATTATTTCCTTTTTATTTTCAGTGACAAGAACATTTTATTAATTCACTGTGCCAGTTATTATGATTACATACCATAATACAAATGCAACAAGCTTATTTGGAACTACTGTAGTGTAACATCGATTTGTTTAAGTCTCATTCTGCTACCACTACCAAATTATGCTTTGACTGTAATTATAGCCATATGCATAAGTTTAAAACACAATCAGGTTTTGAGACCAAAAGACCTGTTTTTCTTCTACAACTTCTTCTCGTCACTTGAAATGAAAAGAATTGCCCTGCTTTACCTTACTTTATAATTTTGGAAATGAATAGACTTTCAGTGATAAGCATTAGTGATTAGCACAACGCAAACACTGAATAAAGAATGAATAACTGGATATGATTAGAATGGTTGTGCTCAAATAAGTTAGCTTAAAAAAAAAACAAAACCCACCACAACACAGAATCGCTGCCATCACCATTAGAGCCACACTATATAAGATGCAACTCATAAAGGCTAGAAATCATCACCATATTAAATTCTACCTCATGAATAAATTAAAAGGTTCCTAAGTTTACAGTATAATATACATTTATAAGAAAACAAGGACCAAAAAGTGCCAGTATAATTCTATAAAAGAACAGCAGTCCTATGAAAATGAAAGGTATAGTTATGAATCTTTTCTACATTGCAGCAGTTCATCAGAATTATTTTTGCGGCAATTGAGATTACTATTTGTTTTGCTAGATACTCCATGGGAAGTATACATATTTAATAATTATCTACTCATCATTTTTCATTTGTTAGCCAGACATCAGCTACAAAATAAAGTGATGCCCAGTCTGCCCATGGTGCTTCAAACAGAATTACAGTCCTCATTTTAAGACAACTACAGAACTTTACAGAGGATGAAGCATTAGTACTTATCAAACCCCAAAAAGTACAAAAGGGCGACAGTTAATTGTCTCTGTCATAAAATCCAGTGTCAGCAACTTTATAATACCAAAAGAGCAAGAAAAGACGACATTTTTCATGAAACAATGAGATCCTTACTAATAATTTTTCAAACTACTCAAATGGCAGGATAATAAAAAGTCCATGTAGATTTGTGCTTGACCTATCTCGTCACCTCAAAACCAGTGTGTTTTTAATCTCATCACATTGTTAAATGCTCAGGTCTCCTTGAAAACTCTGATGCTGACAACTCTTAGAAAAAACCTGAATGCCGTTAACCAAGCAATTACTTTTTAATTTACTTCAATGAGAGTCCTTCTGCCACTGATTTTTTTTTTTGGAGATAATCTTTGAACTTATGTACATATGTAGGGCATTTACATGGGTATACGCTTGTGTGTGCACCCGCATGTGTGCGTACAAATATTGCCCTCTAATGGCTAATTAGTAAAAAGAGGGTAGGTAGCACCTAACTGAATTCTTGAGGCTACTTTGATTGATTTTTTCCCAAAACTAAAGACCATATAATTTTAGACCTGCAACTACGCATTGATTTATTTTAGTTACTATTGGTGAGCTATAACTATCGTTCCTCTAAGTGCTAGTATAGATCACATTTAACAAAAATGCCTTAATTCACAATCTCAGTAGTGGATTTTGCAAATCTAATTGCAAAATGCTACCCCCCAGTGAAGCTAGAACATTTGAAAACACAGATTGCGTCAAGGGATTCGAAAACTTCTAAAAACCATTTACTTCAGTAAATGCTGTAGAATAAATTAGAGATAGGAAATACCTACTTGTTTTTTCAGCCCATCTCCCCGTCATAAACAGTTCCTTAGCAACTGTAAATATGTATCAGGGAGCTTGACTAATTTTCACTAAATGTTTGTAATTTAAGTTTTCTCTGATCAGTATATGTTTCAGTGAGAGTGGTAAAACACATGGCTCTCCGCAGTAGTATAATATTCCTCTCTGTGAGTGTTTTAGAGTGGTTCTAAAAAGCCATTAGCCATGATGCTTTTTTCTAATTAACTCTGTATCACAGGGTTAGACAAATCACCTCTTAGTCTGGGCAACAGCTTTCAAAAATCATTTTTTATAAGTGGCAGCTTACAGCTGTGCCATTCACAGATTCTGTTTATGTTGTTTAAAACCAAATACCCTAGAATGTCTCTTATAGCACTGGGCTTGCTGCATAATGCTTCTATTACATAAATTAAATTGTAGAAGAGCATCCTTGTGTGAGACCATTGGGCATATTCTTTCATGTGGACCACAGTGCTGCGCTAAATTTGTGAACATAATTGATCTTTGGAGGGATGCCTATGCCTATTAAATTTTTTTAAAAGCATAGTTTGCAGAAAATGTCATCTTCATTTGTTCATTGAAGAGGAGCAGCGGTTGCAGAACACAAATTGGAAGAATCAAAACTTAATCTTACACAATTTGAACCTTCTCAGACAAGAAAGAATAGAGAAGGGTGATTTGATGGATACTAGTCAGGGATCTCTTAGGAGAGCTTTGTGGAAGTGCTCACTCTCAGCTTTGGTAGATATTTGTTTTGTACTAAGGGAAACAGCTTCACTAGAGATAAAGGAAAGGCTGTGCTTCAGAATACCTCGTAGCTTGACAGTGAGGATGCTTGGGATCTACAAGACATGGAAATATCTCCGTATGGAAAGGAAGGATCTGAATCTGTCCCCCAAATTCCAGAGTAAGTGCTCCCAGCCTGGAGCTAAGAAATAGAACTTGACATTCCCTCCCAAACCATGTCAGAAAAATAAGATGGAAACACCACCTACATTCATGTAGTCACTCCAGGATTCTGATTCTCTTTCAGTACAACCCCTGTTTTTTGATTCAGTGACACTGATTTCTGGTCAGCGTCAGCAATCATCTGGCAGGATTGCTTTTTTACCAAAGTCAAGTAAAAAGAGCATCAAAACAAAGTGCAAGCATTTTCCACTCATTCCTAACAATCCTGTTACCATTTGAAAACACAATATATTCTTGTCTTTTTAAGAAATGGCCACAGAATGAACAACTGAAAGCCCATTCTTGACAGCAAACCCCCTTTTACTTCTTCCTTGATCTTTGGGTCACATCCTAAACTCCACAGGCTCCAGTTTGCTTCTCTTTACTCCCTGATTTCACTGAGATCACTTCCTGTGCACATTCCCACATACACTTATACTTCTGCTAGATTAGGGTCTTGCTACCTAAACTTGTCATCAAGCTACAGGTTTGTTTTCCCCAGTATTGTCACACCAAATGTTTTGATTGTTACATATCAGTGTCAAAAAGTAGGAAATTATGAGGCACTTAGAATTTTTTATTTTTAAATTTAGGTCTGATATGTATTAACTTTAATAGTGAAAAGTAATGCATATAATAAGCCCATAAGATAAAGTAAGTTACTTACAGGAGCAGATATTTTCTTATTTATAAGTGGCAGCCTGGTCTCATAGTTCTGTTGTTTTAAAACAGCTTTATTGTTGGTCTCTGGGTCAAGCATAATTTTCATATCCATTTCCAGCTGCTGCTGAAATATATAATATGCATAGTCTTAAAATAACTGCACTAGGACAGAAGTGTTTGTAAGCAAGAATTGGCTAACATGGTCATAAATTTGCAACACAATGATAAAAAAATCATATTATTTGAGTGTCCACACAGAACTGTGCAAACAACGCAAAAGTGCCTTTTGATTAGACGGATGACTTGGCAAGACATACAACTACTATCCACATATATGCTTTTGCCAAAATTTGGTCAATTAATTTCATTACAAGCTCTGAAATTTCCAAATTTGCACACCTTAGAGTTAAACTTTGAGTAGAAAGGACAATCGGGTTTGACTCGCTTGATTAACATAGGTAATTTGTGAATACCATTTACCTGTGCTATAACAAATGTTTTATACACCCCCTATTGGGAGGGTGTTATATGTGCATTCTTCCCACAGATGACGAGTCCAATCTACCTTGGCTATGTTTCCCAGGGACTTTAGTTCATGAATCATTGACCTGATGGACCAAAACAGCTTCTTTGGATCAGTTATGGCCCATTGCCTCAATGCAGATAGAACACTTGCTTATAAGTAAATGAGGAAATAAAAAATCCTTATAGTAATAAGAATTAAAACATAGTAGTTTCTTAATGACTCTGTTACCTGCATGGAACGGATTCAACTATTTTGCTAATAAAAGTTGTTATTATTTAAATCCCGATGGACAGAAAAAGACTTTTAAAGTTGCTTCTTGTTATAAGGAGTATCTAAAGCGCACACTTTTTTCTATAAAAGCCAGAAGTGATGCCATGTATTTTTACTAGAGTAGAAGTTTCTTAAGTTGAAGACCTTTTGGTTCATCTTCATGCATGTGCTTTAGTTTACACCTGGATCTGTATCAAGTGCAGTAGTATCTCCAAATCCTTCTATTGCAATAACATTGCTAACCAGATTCTGTATCCAACAGGGTTTATTTACCAACCAGTGCCGAATAAGGATGAATCCTCAAATCACAGAAACTAAGGTATCACCAGAGAAGTGAACAGAGCTAAGGTAATTCAGAGGAGCTGGGGGCCTGGCAGCGCATCATTACATGGACACGGGAATACAAAAAGCTCCCTTACATTGTAAGATCCAGCTAAACACATTTATACACAAGAACTCTCTGCTGATACTTCTATTGCGTAAGCGTAAAAATAAATTTATGAGAATTCTATTTTTTGACAAACAAAATACACCATAAAAAGTCTAAGAATCATTAGAGGTATATTTGAACTATTAAACAATTGAATTACTTTGTGAAAGCACTAAAAATGGTCTAACTTATTTATCTGCACAATATATTCTCTTCTTTTGATAGTAATTACAAGCAGATGTATCAATGAGATGCTCATTTAGATTTGGGTTTGTAAGAACAAAAGTTATTATCCAAGCCAATTACTCTTTTACCCACATGGCTGCACAGAGACAGAAAGTTCAATTTTCACCTCATCAGTGATTTTGTGGTATTTATTTTATTACTATAACACACCACTGTAAAGAAAGGAAACTGCTTGTGCTATTAAGCAAGAATTGGGGGAAAAATTGAGTACTTCCTCAATTAAAATAGGAGATGACTCACAATGCTGACTCCCCACTCAGACTGACAGTGAAATGATCAATGCTGGAGTGGCAGATTCCACACGGGATAACAAGAATTGAAATGCTTAATAAAAAAAAAAAAAACCTGATAAAAGTTACTTTGTCAGCTTAGATGTATGACAAGTGACAATTCTACATTTGCAGGAGCTGGAGCAGATGGTATCATGGGGCTCTTCCATCTATATTATTCATCCATCTACATTATCCAAAGTCTTAAATTTAAGCTGTCTTGAACCATCGTGATGCAGAATAAGAAAAAGATGAGAATAGCGGGGCAAATAGTGCATTATTACTAATACAATGCTCAATGAGAACGAACATTATTGCACTCTATTAACATGGAATATACTGGAGTATACAGAACAGGTTGACATTCAGTACAGTTAGAGAGTACAAATCTTGTTCTACTTCAACACAAAAGTCATTTCAGAGTTGAGGGCAATTTTATCATGGAGTAAGCCAACAAATCTGATTCATTATGTAATTCTGTTCTGCAGATGCATGTGGTGCATGGTTTCTAATAGAGTCCAATTCCTTTATGAATGGACTACACTATATTAATCTTTGAAACGGGATTCCTGTTTTATGTATTATCGGTAACTAAACCAATTTTCATATCTAGCTATTTATGTTATCTGCATATTCTACAGCCCCCTAGAAACATCTTTTCATTTACATCTTTATTGATGATAATATTAACTTCTGTGTATTCTGAGTGTCACAGAAAGTATCAACTTTTAGAACGAACAAAAACCCCAAAATCCAAAGCTGCACAAGCATCAGTTCAGGTGTTTTCAATTAAGCATGGTTTTTTTTTTTTTTTTAATTTGAACTTACACACTTACCAGTTATGGATAACAATGTCTTTTCAGCCATTGCTATACAGAGGCTTTACAATTACTGCATGAGGAAGACACCTCTTTATGGTTCTCAAGCTTTATTAGAAGAATAAATCCAATTACAACACATAGTGTGTCGGGGGGGGAAGATGGGGGGGACAGTGCTTCACAATTCTCCCTGTGAGTAGATTTGCAGTCTCCTCTGGATGCTGCTATGACTCAGAAATACTGTATGTGCGAGTAAACAATAATTTTAAGCCTACTCTGACACCTGTGGGCAAGCTATTTCCCATATGACAAGTATTCCAGCAATGCATATGTGAAAATAGCATCTGTGCTTATTTGACTCCAACCTTGGTTTATCATACAAACACGACTTATGCTCCATTTCTATTCTTGCACAGCGTACTATGGAGTGCAAAGCACAAAAATATTACTACGTGAATTATTAATTTCTCTCAGAATCCCTACGAGTTGAAACGTTGTTTTCTTCAAGCCTATGTACCCGGAAATACTGTCTGCAAACAGAAAGCTATTCGGTTCACTAATATTTCTTTTGAGTGGAAAGGAATTTTGAAAAAACACCAAAGTATGCTTAAAGAAACCAAAACTGTTTATAGCTACAAGTGAAGACAAGACAGGAAGTAAGGAATTGTAGGTGATAATTTCCCAGCTGGATTTCAGAACTATTTAATAATAAAAGCTTTTTAAGTTGGCATGCCGGGCATGTAGAACAGCTGGCAAAACAGCACTGTTTGCCATTTTCTTTATAATGGGAAATTAGGGCTAGCTTATGTGTCACGGGATATGCATTTCTAAGCAGATGCCATAGATACCAGAAATGAAAAGACAAAAGGAAAGTCAAGGCAGGACAGAGCATGTGCTCCAGTGTAAATTAAGCTCATTCGTGCACACGAAGAGTTGAAAGACCATAGATAATACAGAGTTTACAGAGTAGCTGAACTCTGATCTTTTTTTTTTTTTTTTCCTCACAATATAAGTGCATTCATATAGGACAGGGTTGGAATACCGTCGGGGGGGAAGGAAAAAATAGAGAGAGATCTTCATTGCACCTTATCCATCATTTCAAGAGCAAGCAATATTTTAATACTACTTTATGTTGGGACTTCTTTTAGAAAGATAATCAGCGATATAAGTGGTGGGCTGTTCATTCTGGTTATACCATTTCAATCCCTAGCTTCTGGTAACAGTCTTAGAACTACAGAGAGCCTCTTCTTAAGGTTCTCCCTCACTCAGAGCTCCCTTGAATTTAAACAGTAATAACCCAAAATCGTGACAATGGCTATTTTTCAATTCAACTAATTACCTTCATTTGTTTTTAAAATATGTTTGAGGAGACCACCTTGAAGCCACCAGTCAAAATTCACGGCTTAGAATAAAAAAGAAAAAATAGTTCAGATGCAAACATTTTAAGAAGGCTTCAAATGATCTCACAGCAAAAAAACAGATTTCAAGGAGAAAGCCTGTTTTTATCATAGAGGTGACTACCCTATACGTGAACAGAAGTCTTTCCCACAATTTGCCATATCTTTTATGCAAAACCAAAAAAAGAGAACCACTTTTAGTCTCAAACAACCTTTATATCTGTATTCATCCTATTCCAACATATAGTTCCATTTATTTTAGACACGTGGCTTGCAGAATCACAGTTAAGCATACAGTATTTGCAGGACTGGGACCTTAAAGCTGAACACACACCTCATTTCAGAACTTTTAACAACGTACTTGGGGGGAAGTAGGGGGAAATAAAGAATGGAAGGCTTGTGGATGCACCCATGATGACACTGAAGTCCTTCCTAGTTTGAAGTTTATCTGGACTCTGAGGCTGGGAGAAGGCTCCTATCTCTCAGCCCACTCATTCTACTGAGAATTTTTTAACACATTCGCTCATAGATGGTGTATTACCAAAAACTTCTGACTCCATGTGGAGTCAGAACGTAACATTACGGGATCAAATGGTACTCATTTAACATGGTCTCTGGCAGGGTAAGTAGAATGTTATTTCAGACCTGTGAACCTTGAGAAATGCGTAGCGCTGATTTGCTGTATGTCTGGACAGTCACGGGCTCCACAGGTACTCGCGGTAAAATAAGCTGTTTCTGAGAAGCACCAAAATGAAGCCCCCTGATTTAGAAAGAAACAAACAGTGAGGTTTTTAAAAATTACTTTTAATTTAGCTATTAAACCCATACTGCTTCCACCTGGATGAATCTGAAATACCATATTTTTATTTAAGTTTGCATTAGCAAAAAAATCGCAGGAGTTAGCAGAAGGTTGCTGTAGCTACTTAGAACTGCATTTATTTTTGTAGTTTTTAACTTAAACAAAATAAAACCAGAATAGCAAATGACCAAAATAACCTAATCTGGGCCAATATTCCCATTTGCTCTACAGGATTCTGATACCACAGTTTTTCTGTCTTGCTACTTGCATTCTCTGCAGTAAAACAGCTGCTTCACTTACCATTTAGGGGGCTCTTTTGAATGTACTTCTTTATTATCAGCAGAAGAAATAGTTAACGCTTGTCTGTCTATAGGATTTAAATAATTTTCAGTGTGTTTCTGTTAGAGGGAAAAAATAATGTTTAGACTATCACAAAGGTATGAGGGATAGGAAATTTATTTAACTCAGTTAATTTAGCAATCCAGATCTCCACTTGACTGAAAAGTTGATAGGCTTTGTGCTTCTGTTGGACTAAATCTGATTTTGGTTCACGGTATGAGGCACAAGATCAGTTAATTTTGACGACCCAAAAGAGGAAGCCGTCGTTCTGAACTGTAACGCCTGATGAATCCCATCATTTGCCAATCAGAAAGGGATCTTGCAGGATGACAAATACATGGCCCCATGCGCTCTAAGTGAACTACTGACAGAGATCCCAACAACTGAATCCTTTTCTGGGTCGGCTCCGTTTTACTTACTCTCAGCCCAAGTGCAGTTCTTTCAATTGCTGTTTCGAGGTCGCTAATATCCACAGCTTTTACATTTCCTTTCAAGTTGATATTTTTCAGTTTAAGCTTGTGGAGGTCTTCTTGACCCTAAAAAGCAAGTTATGACAAAAATCATGCCCACAACCAAGACCTATGGGATTATGTAGCAGGATTTAATCCAAATTAAATGCTTCCTAAGTATGGAAAGAAATACATGTTCTTGCAATCCCATGCTTCTGTACTTTTATAAATAAGAGGTATATAAAGCCAATGACTTTAAAACCACCAATTGCAGAAAACCTGAAGAAAGTTAATTTTAAAACAAATCTCAATGGCAATAAAGAGATAATAAAGAGATAATAAAAAAAAAAAAATCAAAGCAATGGCAATAAGCTTCAGGACTGGGGTCCTTTGCCAAGGAATGATCTTTCCGTACACTTTTCAAACACCTCTCTCGGCACAGATGGCTTAACCACGCTGGAATCTCAGAAGCGGTGCCGAGAGACTGGAAGGCAGCGGCGGCCTGTGAGGAGACCATGTCTGCCCGTGTCAAGAACGTGCGTTTAGCCTGCGCTAACCCAAGCAGCTCAAGGGCGCGTTGTCCTCAGGATCACAACGCTCACAACGCTGACAACGCCCAAGCCCTTAGCCAGAGCCGCCGGCGCCGCCGCTCCCTCCCAGCCCCTCAGCAGCAGGCCGCGCCGCCGCCGAGGCGGCCTCCCCGGGGAGGAAGGGCTCCGGCGGGGGCCTGGCCGCCACGGCTGCCGGCCAAGGACGGGCCCGGCCCGGACCCACCTGCCCCAGGGCGGCTCCCGGCTCCGCGAAGCCGGCCATGGCGGCTGCCGCCCTCGCCCCTGGCAACGGGACGCGCCGGCCGGACCGCACCACCCGCCTCACCCCGGGGGGGGGGAGCGCACGTCAAGCGCGGGCCGAGCCCGCTCTCCGGCTCGCTCCTCCCCCGGCTCCATGCCCCGCTCCCCCCTCCCTGCAGGGCTACCGGGTGGTAGCGGCGGGGCCGGAAGGGGCGCGGCGGCGGGCGCCATGGCGGCGGCGGGGCCCTTCGCGCTGGTGACCAGCTGCGCCGCCGGCTTCGCGGCCGAGGAGCTCGTCAAACGTGAGTCGGCGCCGCGGCGGGACCCGGCTGGCCGCAGCCGCGGGGCCCCGGCCTGCCCGCAGCCGCGGGCCTCGGCCTGGCGGCGCCTCACGCCCGGCCCGGCCCCTCACGGGAGCGGCCGCCCCCCCCTCACGCCCCGTCCCCAGAGCGGCCGGGCCCTGCCTGCCCCCGCGCCTGCGGCCCTTGGGGAGGGCGGCAGGGGCCTCCTCCCTGCTTTAAGGAAATAAGCTCTTTAATATAGACGGTATATAGACATATATATGTGCGTTTTGCACCCGCTGACACCAAGGAGCAGGCGATATCGCCACCACAACCGACAGGGGAAAAAAAAAAAAAAGGCGGGCCCACATCCCAAAATGCTGCGCTACCCGCTGGCCACTTGCTATGTTTGAGGTGTGAATAAACTGTCAGAATTCATACCTGGACTAAATAATCTGGGAATTGCCTTGAGGCCAAATGAAAAGAATACTTTCTTCAGTAACAAATGAAGAACAGATTCACGAGACCGTAAGGTTTGCTGCTGGCCGTTCTGGCCGTTCACCCAGTGCAAAAATGGACTTGTTTCACTGGGACATGGCAGCGGCCCCCATGGCCCCTGGAACACGAGGGGACACCAGAGTGGCTCAGGAGCATAGGCAAGGGAAAAAAAAACAGAAGCAGACTAAATACTGTCCCTTTGGTTTCATCTTCCATTTATGCAGTGAACAGACAATATTGGATCTTAAGGATAGTAAAATTTCTAAAATTCCTGCCGAGTCTGAACTCTTGCTTTACTCAGGCTTGCTTTCCTGCGTTAGACCACTTCTTGTCCCAACGCAGAAGCACCAAAAAGGGAAAGCTAAAAAATTCTTCCTTTATGCAGTTCAGAATTGTAGATGACACTCACTCCATATCAAATACGTAGAACTCATTTTGTAGGAAGTGGTTTTCTTGGAACCCAGTTCCCCTTTTTATGGCTTGACAAAGGGAACAGAAGAATGAGACCAGATAATAGAGAAGACTTTTGGTTTAGTAATTCTAAAACGAGGGGGATTCCAGGAAGAAGCTGTTTAGATCTTGGTGGTTTTGCTGTTGTGGCTTGTTAGTACAGCCCTGCTTTTTAGGGAACTGACATGAACAGTTTGATGTGCACACTAAGGTGTGTAACTTAACAGCCCCACCCCCTTTTCTGGATTTTTTTTTTTTTTTGGCTGTTTCCAAGTAAGATCTTGCCTAGAAGCCTGATAAAGGACAGGGCTGCCCCAGGGACTGGCTCCCTCCATCTCGTTAAACCACATTTTGAACCAAGAGTGACAGTACAAGGTCTGCAGTCAAAGGCTGCTCTGCCAAAGCAGCTAGGTTGATACCGAATGATTTAAGGCTTCCGTGCCAAAGAATAATAGGCTTCTGTAAAATCTTATTCTTGGTTGTTGCTTGTTTTTGAGGAAGGTGTAAGCAAATTAGAAGGAATTATTCAAGGTTCTTGGAGGTTTCCTTTGATTATTTTTCATAGTGAAATTAAACAAGTAAAATAGGAAGGTGAGCAAAAAGCTTCATAGAAATGCTATTTAATCTGAGAAAGTCTTAAAACTTAACATTTTTAAAAAATAGTACTCACTTTGAAATGTCTAGGCTTCCACTGTTTTCCAGTACCAGAACCAGAGTCTTATAGATAGTCTTTGTGTCTTCTGATTGGGTTGCTTCACAAAAGACATTAACATCTTCCTGAAAGAAACGTGATCATCTACTAAAATAAATATAATGAGAATTTTAAGTTCCTGCTTTGTATAATGGGTGGAATTACATCAGATCTAGGAGCCCAAGCAGAACAAGCACTGTAAAACATTCAGGGACATACCAATTAGGACAAGGCAGCTGTGGCCGGCTACGGTAGCCTGGGCTGAAGGGTTTTGGTGGGTTGGAACAAAATGCTGGTGCAGTTCTCAGAACTTGTGCTTTTACACTGTGAAAGCATCACACCAGGTTAAAGGCATTATTTGACAATGTTCTTAGCACAGACCTAAACCAAGACCATTATATGAGCACCTCCGAGGCAGTACAGCGTTTGAGATACAATATGTATGGTTAAATATGCTATTAAATGCTGGGTTGGTCGGTAGGATCCGTATAGCTGTTGGCTTTATAATGCGAGAGTCTATAACAGAAACATGAAACAAAGCCCTTGTCCGTGTGATCGCTGCTTTTGCCGCTGTGTTGCTGGATTTCCCTGGTACGTGCTCTTTCTAGGCAAATCTATTTTATAAATAGAAAGAAGCCGCCTTTAGGAGGTGTACAAGAACTGATTTTTCCTGCTGCCTGCCAGAATGTTCCAGGCTAATTACAAGGCTTTTTCCAGTGTTTTCATCCTGTTAAGTAGGAAGTGGCATGAGGATGAGAAGAATATTGCGGTACATTTGCTAGATATACTTTTATTCTTTCAAGTTTCTGTGGGATGTCCTAAATGCTTTATTTCATTAGCTTTGTTTTGTCACAGTATCTATTTAAAATGCACAGAATAGGATTGGTTCTCCTCTTAGATATATTTATCACAAATTAAAACAGCAAATAAGGTTGGTTTAGTTTTTAAAAATGCTGGCCAACAGATAAATACTGTCTGATGTGGGTTTTTTTTTTTTTTTTTCCTCTTTTTTGACTGTTTACCACACCCCTCCTTCCCCCCAGCAAAATATCTACCTTGAATGCATATTTCTGAGTGCTCTTTACTCCTTGTGTAATTTGCAGGAGTATTTTTTATGGTGTATTCCACCAGGTGGCTCTCAAGGCCCAGAATGTGAGAACCACTTGGTGTACCTACCAATGAAGAGGACTTGAGATCATGTAGGGCATCACAGGAAACTGAATTATATTCTTACAGCATGCATTCAACCTGAAAAACACTAGGAAGATTGATCAATACCTTAATCCCTTTGGAAGAAAAACCTGCAAAGAGGAGTTGTAACGATTCTGAAAAAATATTACTATTAAACACACACTATAGTAGAAGTGCTTAAATATCAGTTGGGTATTAGAGAACAGGGGACATGGCAGCAAGAGACCTACATCTGGTTCTTTGATTATTGTACAGCTCTTTTCAGAAACGTTATTTCTGGTCTCCAGTTCTCCTTTCAAAAAAGTATTTGCTGCCTTGCACTTACAGAATGCTTACTAAGCCTCTGTATTACAAAAAGGGAGTGGATGTTCGGTTTTACAGTTTTGCCATGTCCTCTTCCTTGTCTTCTGAACCATTGTTTAATTTTATCTTGTCTATATGCAAGCTCATGAAATTAAAAGCCAACAAGTTTAAAGCAGTAAAATGTAAATAGATAGCTGAAATTAATTTCCAAAAATATTGTTCAGAATTCTGTCCAATTTATTAAAAATTATAGATACTTGTGAGTAAAGAAAGGACACAACTAACAAACTTGCTGAAAAACATGAGCTACTGACTGACTCCAAGTAAAAAACCAAAAAACCCTTTTCCTTTGGAGAGATTCCACAGAAGTTTGGAAGTTCATTGAGCTATATGATACCAGTCACTTATCTGGATTGAGCCATGAACTGATCTCGTGTCAGTTGCTGTTGTGTTCTTAAATGGTTTTCTGATAGAAAATGGGCAAAGTGAGTCATGAACTGGGACAAACTGGAGGATAATTGTCCGTGTCCAACAGATGTGGTGATCTTAGTGTAGGTGGGCATTAGTACGGGGGCTCTGGAGGTTGCACAGGTGAGTCGTGCCGAGTATGCAGGAGGTAACGACCCGAGGGTGATACTGGAGCCGGCTTAGGAATGGTCTGTTTGGTCCCTAGCCTCAAATAATTCAGTACATACACAGTAGACGAAGCTTCTATTGCTCCAAAGTGCTTTTATACAGAAGTGTGGGATACTGAAATACATCTTAATTAGTATTCAGCAGTTACTGGTAAGATTGTGAAAGTTATTTCAGTAAAAGAAGTGTCCAGCGTTAGTAGTTTCAGTATTTCTTAGAGGACCCTGAAGTCTAAATCATGCTTTTGAATGACACTAAGCAATGTTCTTTTGTGGCATGAACTTTTCCATGCATTTTTTAGTACTCCCTAGTGGTGATGCATTTGCAGTCCGTTTTCATTCCTGTCATCCAAACAAGCCACTTCTGCTCTATGAAAAGGCAAGCTAATTAAGTCAGCCCAGTAGGTCTGCCTACTGTTGTGGTCAAAGAGTGACTCAGTTGGTTTTCCAGGCTCTTTGGATGGCAAACCACTGACACTTTCAATGGCTGGGGAGTTTAAAATTAAAAATGAGTAACTCACTAGAGATAAATTTGACAAGCCACCTCCTTTTGCCATATTGGTTTTCTAGACATTTATTCTGTATACAAATACAAGTTAATGGGGTTTATTCCGATGAGTATTCTCTAAAATTAGATATGAAACTATTCTGGCCAGATTTACTTTTTTCATTAAAGTATAGGCTGTCTTGGAAAGAAATTCCTGGAATCCAGAGGTGGTAATGTAATCCTTAAAACTAGATCCAACATGGAATACTTGACAACTCAGTTTGAGTTGCAGCGTCTATTTCTTTTGTAGTCTCTGTTTGTTCACTCTAAAGGCCAAAAACTAATGGGCCTAAGTGACTTTTGTGGAAGGGAACTATTCACAAGGTACCCAAACTGAATTTAGTTTCCTGCCATGAGCAATCAGACTGGTTTGCAGTAATTTGTTACAACCCTACATGCAGGCTGAGACACAGCAAGTCTGAATCCTCTCAGAAAGTTCCTGCAATCCTTTAAGTTTAGTGTGCAACGTCCATTTTTACTGAGAGAGAAATTTCACAGGGGACTGGCAAAATCTCTTTGGATGAATGACAGGTAATCAGAAGCACAATGGGATGAAAGACAACCGCTTAAAATACAGGAGCAAGTAGCACGTAAATAAAATGGAACACATCCTCATTCTTCAAGCAGTATTTTGAGGCCTAAATTTGTCCGTGAACTCTTTAGTAAGGAAAAAAAAAAATCACTTACAAAGCAAATGTGGAAGTTCTTTCATATCAGATTTTGAAAATCTTTTAAGAAGTTCTTTCCTTTTGTATTCTTGCTAGGGTGGCTAACTTCACTGAGTGACTTTTGAGCAGACTTCCTTTCCTCACCCTGTTTTCCTCCCTCTGGCTTTGAGTCCTATTGCTAATTTTCTGTGTTTCAATAATTTCTATGGGCTCCTTTATTCTCAACTTCTTGTGGCATTGACTTGCAATTCTGTTAGCTTAGAACTGATTTTTATTTAGGTATTTATTTTTAACTGTCAAAACACCAGTGAAGGGAAATTTACAGCCTATTTTATGTAGCATTCAAAACCTCCAAACAAAACACCTGGTTTCCAGGGCAGAAAATTAAGATTATGCCTGCATTTGAAAAGCTAGGCAGCAGATAATTCCGGAAAGAAAAGGCATCCCTGTGTTTTGGACATGCACAGTGACATTGTCTGCCTAACTTGTTTCCTTTCCCAGTTGCTATAATTTTGTCACATTCTATCTAAGCAGGGTGAAAGCTACCTCCCTTGGCCCTAAGAGCCATTTAAAAGAAACTCCTAGTCTAGTAGCAGTTGGTACATATTAGAGTCCTGTTTACCAAAGATACCAAACTAAATTATGCCGAGTAGAGCACTTAACACCTAGTCATTCTTAAAGCTCTTGTTTTAAGCAGAAAAAAATAACCTGTCATCTGCCAAAATGCCTTTATTATGACAGAATATGTACATTAAAGCTATAGAGTTTGTAAAGTGACATGGTATCATTTGATAATCTGTTTTAATAATTACTCGGGGGGAGTGGTGGTGGTCAAGAAGAGCAGACTTGATGTATTTGTGTAGCCTAAATTGAAAAGCTTGGGTTTAAAGCTAACTGAAAAGCTATTCTTGTGTTTCCCTGGAAGATGGGTGCATAGGTATTTCCTTCATGTCAGTAGAGCATAATATCAGCTAATGCAAACCGGATAGAGATACCTGCTGCAAAGTGACTGCAGCATTGCTATGAAGTGTTGCAGGGCAAGCAGAGACCCACGCATAAAAGTTTTTATGAGAAGCGTGGGAAAAGAGCTTCTGTGTGCCGCTGGAACTGGTGTGCACTGCTTAAGAGTGATTAAAAAAAAGCTGTGAAAGAACAAAAATCTTTCAAGATTACTGATCTCGGTTAGCTGTATTGGTAGTCTCTTCCATATTTGTTCATAGAACAAGCTAGTGCTCTAAGAATACAAAGTTTAGAGCCAAGGTTTGTTTGGTATTGACTCAGTGCCATCATCCCCCAGCCCCAAGGTGACATGGATAGTCTTATCACAGAACAGCTTCTGACTGAAGACCAATTACTCTTAAAACTATTGTCAGAGTAAAAAGGCAAACTTTCTTAACCTGGAAAAAACATGTAGATGTGGCTTTTTTTGCCACCCCACCACCTCCTTTTTTTTAAAAAAAAAAAACAAACCTGGACAGGAGATTCCCTTTGAGGTTTCTGAGGTTGGATTTCTCCCTCAGATTTGCCCCATCATCCTCCTCACTGCTGCAAATAATCCTTCTGGTTTAGAGCTCTCCTCTGTGCCACCCTGTGCACCATGCTCATTCACCAGTTAGATTTCTCAGACTTTGCAGTTAGTTGCAAAAAATCGTTGACCCTTCCTATGGCAGCCTTGGCAAGGAGTTTTTCCTGCCTTTTCATTGATAAGATACAGATAATTTCAAATTCATGTCCAGACGGTTTAGGGAACAGCCTGTTCTAGCATCTCCAGGAACTGTCTCCGTACCTTTAAAATATAGAATCATTTAGGTTGGAAAAGACCTTTAAGATCATCCAGTCCAACAATTATATGACCCTTAAGATCTTTAAAAACCCATATACTCTATTTCACATTGGTTTTTTTTTAATCTCTTCTGATGGCCAAGGAAATTCTAGATTACTCAATTTTATATATATTTGACCTGTGTTTTAAAGTGTCCACAGGTTTGTCTGGCCTGAGCAAGATATTCTGCCCGTTCCAGCGAGGTATAGATGGGTGCTCTGCTACCGACTAGAATTCAGCTCCAGCAGGTGGCCTACATGCTATGGGAGCGTGCGCTGTGAAGGTTGCGACCAGCACATGAAGGGCAGCGTTTAACACTACATTATCAAAGCACTGCCTTGGATTTTAATTGCCGGACTCCTACATGGAATTTAATGGGAACTACAACTGAATTGTAGTAACTCGGTTTGTTTTCTCATTAGTTACCTTCAGGTTTTGGTCACAGTCAAACAGTTCTTTACATCTGAACAAACGTGCAAGGTTTGTTTCTGCTGTAATAAAGTCTAGGTATTCTCTCCATACATCCTGTTTACAGGTAGCGAGTTTGAGGCTAACACTTCAAAAGGCATTTCCAGGGAAAAAAAGGCTTGCTTTCTGAAGAGCTTCTGTACCATATTTTATTTTGAAAGCTAAATAATAAACTCTTTTGAAGGCTAAATAATAAACTCTAGGACAGAGTAACAAATTGAGTTTAAATTTTTAAAGGTGTTAAATATATGCTGTTTTATTATAGTAAGTGAAGATGGCTCTGTATTGGTACAGCACCAAGCTTCTCTGGACAAATTATTTTCTTGATGCTGTTCTTATCATCTGTCTTTTTCATTTTCTCCAATACAGGTATCACAGGAAAAGATGACCTTACTGTGGGTGCAATTACAAGTGGAAGAGTGACTTTTTACCCCTGGACAATAGATAATAAATATTATTCTGCAGATATTCACCTCTGTGTAGTACCAAACACATTTCTTGTGACTGGAGATATTGCTGAATCTGTGCAAGCATTCGTTGTGTACTTTGACAGCACAATAGTAAGACTCTTCTGCTTCGTTACATTGCTTTATCTGTATGATATAGTTGCCTTATCACAGTGATAACCACGCATTATATTCTCTTAATCTTGTGCCATCCATTTTAGGCTGTTCTATTAATTGTCAGTAGATCAACGTTAAATTATGCTTGCTAACAACAGAAGCAGTTTCCTTCCCTTTTACTATTATAATCCAGCTGGAAGAGAGGTTTTTCAGGATGCAAATATGCAACTAAGTTAGGCAAATCCTCCTCCAGCCCGCCACCTCCAACTTTACTCCTAGCTGATGCTAGTTCAGAAAGGCTGCTTTAGGATAGCCAAGAATGAAGGAGCTAAACATTCAGTGCTATCATTTTACCCCAAATTGTTTCTACTAACCGGCAGCAGTGAAAACAGTGCTTTAGCAAAAGTCAGAAAGATTGAGGGAAAAAATATTCTAAATA
Source organism: Pelecanus crispus (assembly GCF_030463565.1). Taxonomy (NCBI): domain Eukaryota; kingdom Metazoa; phylum Chordata; class Aves; order Pelecaniformes; family Pelecanidae; genus Pelecanus; species Pelecanus crispus. Next base: position 2,397,388 of record NC_134649.1, read on the forward strand.
AAGAATTGTTTTTCACCACAGATGGGGAAGGGTGCATACCACACATTCTGCAAAGATACCTTTAACCAGACACTTCAGGGCTGTCTCAGAATAAACTAGAGCAATGGGAGTAGTTCACCAGCCCCCATAACATCCACTTCAGTGTAGAAGATGGAGTAGCTGCACATTAAACTCGAGATATGCTTAAAGTGAAATACTCATGATTAAGTAAAAGTCTTTCCTGAACTACACTCGGATTGCATAATTAAACATGAAAGGGTTGTCCAAGGCATTAACTCATCTGTAAGGTAAGTCAAGAATCAGAAGGGAGTTGTATACAAGTCAGCTTCTCCGATTAGAACACAAGTGCCTTAAACATACTTGATCTGCAGTCTAGCATATTTCCTTACTTCATTGCTTTTATTCTAATACTATTAATGATTTAAAAATAGTTTAAAACCTAAAGTATTTGAGGATGTATTCCAAAGAACTTTTTTTTTTCCCCCCCTTTAGAAATCTGGACTTGATAGTGTCTCTGAATGGCTTCCCCTGACAGAAGAGTGGTTACCAGAAGTCATGATCCTGGTTTGTAACAGAGTATCTGAAAATGGTATGAAACCCAAAGAAGTTCTAAACTGACTTAGAGTTATTAACCTTGCCTAATAATTTATTTTCTAGTTAAATCAACACAATTGTTTCTCAGAATGTGTGAGACTGGGCTTGAGATTTACTTGATAAGAGCCAGGTTACTCTCGCAACCAGGAACAGAAGAGTCTTAAGCTAGTTGTGGTTAAAACTGAATCAGAATTTTACAAGCTTGCTTTAAGTGAGCTCTGTGTATCCCATTTCCTAGTATACCAGCACGCACTGCACAGTAACTAAAAAGGCATTTGTATTACTGGACGTGCATGATCCTCTCTGGTGAAGAATGAGGATGACTGTTGGTTGCTTAACTACAGTGGAAAGTACATTGATTTTTTTTGACTGGACATTAAATACATGTGTTTGCTTTGGTTCTAGATTAGTATATGCAACACAACAGCAAGCTATAAGGTGCAGATACGTCCCCGTAACTTAATTCAGATTCAAACCTAGAGTTAATAGAAGTCTTCATTCACTGTGGCACTTCACTTACATTTCCTTTTGAGTACCCACTGCAAAGCCATTTGATTTTATGGTATTTAAAAAAAAAAAACACACCCACAATTCAAAGGAGGAGTTTGTTTCACTCTGGAGTTTTTGGAATCAAATTCAAAGTGAATAGAGGACCCATGCCAGCTACTATATACTTTTTCCCCATACAATCCAGAATAAGCAAACAACCAAGGGAATAAAATGTAGCTAAAGATTCAGCTGCTGCTATTAGTCTCAAACATGTATGCTTAGTACACATTTTTGTTTCCCAACTTTAGGTGTCAACAGACAGAAAGCTCAAGAATGGTGCATCAAGCACGGCTTTGAACTGGTAGAACTTAGCCCTGAGGAACTGCCTGATGAAGATGGTAGGACTGCTACTTCTGTTTTAATTTGTAGGATGAAAAAGCATACCAAAATATCTTCTAAACAATTGCAAGGGGCATAACGTTATGTGCTACACAATTACAGCATGGAATGCTCCCAGTTGGTGAGGCTTAGTCTCAGCTATAAAAGGTCAGGAGGAGGAGGAGGTTATTTCCTCCAAGAAATTCCATTTGTCTCCTCCCAAATACAGCTGCTGTTTATGTAGCACCTACATAAAAATAATATCTGCTCCTTTTTCTGGCACTAATCCTAGGACTGTATTGATAGATTAGAAGCATTTATATTCCACTTTGGAAATAATCTAAAAAACAAGAACCAGAGAGATGCACAAGAGCAGGAACATTATTTGTCTTTTAAAAAGACTTTAAAAACTATTGTACCTACCAAGAGAAGATAGACATTATTCAAACAGTGACATGATAGGCTGAAAAGGGGAGATTGTTAAAAACATTTTATAATTGCATGCACTGTTACACAGGAAATAAGCCAGTTTCAAAATCACTGGCTGACCATACGTGTAGAAAAAACCCATCAAGCAAAGTCACAAGCGTGATGTGTGATGTTCCACTCTTGAAAAGTGACTGTGCACTTCCTGACAGCCTTATCAGCATCAGCCTTACCTCCTCATTTCAGTGATACAAAAAAGTGTTTACATCTTACCGCTGTAGAGCCAAAATGAGATAACTGACTCCATTTCCAGGCTTGAGTGGAATTAGTCACTCACATTTGCTCTATTTCAGGTTCACTAAGTACATAGCTGTCACCAGAAATAATTTATTCTAAAGGCCTAAGCTAGAACTCAAGTCCCACCCCTTCCCCCCTTTAAAGGCCTAAATAAAAATTGTATCTTGAGTAGCTAAGATCACCCCTTCTCCCCCTGCCATGTCTAATTTAAAAATACATTTCTTTTTGACACTTTGGTAGTCAGGGAGGGAGGGATACACATACTTCTGATTTACAGAAACCAGAAAAATCAGAAGTGGATACCCCCTAGACTAAAGTTTTCTTATGAAGAGCTTTAAAAGGAAATACTAGTAACATTAAGTCAAGGGTTTTTTTCTGTTGAATAATTGTTGTAAAGAACAAACTGTTTACTATTTAAATAATATAAATAATGGGAATAATAACAACTCAGGATGTTAATCTTTGGAGTATTACGATAGATGTTCTTTCCTGGATTTTTAATAAGGTAGTTGATTCACTGTGACTCAGGCATAGGAGGAAATGTATTCTGCTGACTAACATATTTACTGCATAAACATGCTGTATGAATTACTTACAAAAGATAAAATGGATGCAGTAAACATGCTGGGCCAATACCTGTTTAAAAATTATGCCATTTCTGGCAGCTTATCACAAATGAACCAAAGCTCTTGCTATGACTGCACTGTCAGTTGTGCAGTAAGGACAAGAACTCTAAACTGAGACTTGATAACAACCCTGATACAAAACCAAACAGCAGTGTCGTAGAGGGCAAAATATTTGATCTAAGGGGTCATAGACAGCTTTAAATTAATTTTTAAAGGCAGTTTCAATTACTACACGAGTCCCTGAGTCATCCTAGAGGAGTGTGATTTTTAAGCAATCACATCTTTGTATCCAAAGGGTTTGGGGTTTTTTTTTCCCCTATTGCTTTGTGAGAGCTGCACAAACATGGGAAGCTGACTAAACTGAGGAAATGGGAAAACTGACTTTATACAAAGTGGTGTCAGATCTATTCAGTAAATAAGTTGAAGTCCAAATAATGCTTTCCCTAGTTTCAAGTTACTGTAATTCACAGGATTACTGGAACATTTGGAGTTAGATGTTGTGGAGAGAGCTTTACAGCGATCATTTTCATGTTTAACAAGCATCACACCTTTTTTAAATGGTTGCCTGAAGTCCTTTAGTTTCTAAAGGAAGGAAAAGTAATCCTAGCATCTATTTTTATGCCATACAGCATTCTAAAAGATCTTGGGGTAAAAGATGCCTTGCTTTTAACAGCAACTTAAAAATTGTCTATTACTATGAAATTTACTTGTATGTTATTTAACAGTGTCAGCCTCATGCTAAATATTTAACAAAACCCCACTCAGAATTTATGTCTCTCTACAAAAGACTGAGAGCTCACAGTTCATAATACCTGGAAGCCTAGACCAAGAAGTGAGGCATTAATTTCTTTTTGTGTGGCCTCTCATGAAGCAAAGGCAAAAAATCCGTGTTTCCTAACAAAAGTAGTAATTTATATCGATTGTGATAAAGATAGGACAGGCATTCAGACAAACACCTTCTTACTTTCAGGCACATGGTGGTTTTTGGTCTATGCAATGTCTTTGTCTTTTGCTTTAGATGACTTTCCAGAGTCCACTGGAGTGAAACGAATTGTACAAGCTTTGAATGCCAATGTGTGGTCCAACGTAGTCATGAAGAGCGGTATGTAACACAGGTTCCTCTTATGTGAATTCGGGAGGATGCGAGGCCTAGAGGGCTTAGTATTTTTTTAGCAAAAGTTTAAACTGAGCAGCTACAGTACTACTGCCACTGCATCAGTGTAAAGAGAACTAGAGCACTCTTCAGCCTCTTACATGGAATAGCAGGGTTTCAGGTATTGCTTTCACTGTCCCTTGACACACAGAGAAACTTACAGGCAATGGGTGAGATTTTTTTCCTGTTTCAGCATCTGTTCCTGTCCCCTCTGTACTTTGGACTTGCTCTCTACCAGTAACTTGAGTTAAATATTCCCCTAACTCCTCAAATTTCAATGAAAAAAATGGAAGCTTGTTCCACCGAACTCCAGCAGCAAAGAGCTAGTCATTATCAGCTTAGTCTAAAAACTGATGGATGGTTTAGTGTAGAAGTAGTAAATGTTAAATTCCAAATTTATTATAGTTTTTTGAAAAAAAAAAAAAAAAAGAAATTGAAACAGGGATGAGAATAGCAAGCGCGGAGATGAGATTTGGCAAAGAAGTGATTTCAAAGGTCTGTTGAAGGACATACTAAGTGCATTGCAAGAGGACTGTCTTCTCTACAGAAAACCCCACTTGAGCCCATGGAAACCACAGAATTTTTTGAAAACAGTGCAAAAACCAGACAACCCCAGATAATTGATTAACACGTAGAATAAGAGTTTTGGAAAAAACACTTTAGGATTAGACTCATTAGAAAAGGAAATGCTGTGGCTAGCCCAGAGTTATTGCAAGCGTAGATACTTCCATTTATTATTCCATTCCTTTAATTACCTTTCTAATAACACAAGCCATTGCAGGAAATGTAGGAAGATTGACTCCTGTGGAGTGCTTGGCCTTACATTTTTTATTTCACAAAGTCTCATCCTACTAGCAACCTTCTGGTGTCTGTCCGCTCCCTGATGTACAATTTTCCACTGTTGCGGCTTCTTCCTTCCTAAGTCTTTTAACTGTGTAATGATTTCAAGTGCTGAGAGGCTTCTGCTAGTTCCTGTAACTGCAAGATGGTCACTGGGACTCAGGAGAACTAGGATGAGAACTACTAAACCAATTTTTTTTTTTTTTTTTTAAGGTAGCCTTTTGAGTATTTCTCATACCACATCAGAATGAGGTTAAGGTTGGTTCTAACTTAATGTAACCATTGTAGAGAAACAGGTAGCCATTTGAGATGGTGGAAAGTTACCTCACTAGTGCTAAAATGGTTTTCTTAACAGCATATTTCCTGCATGTGACAGATGCCACATTACAGAAGAACAGAACTTAGTCACATGTTCAGTTCTTCGTGGGGGGGAAATCCCTATGCATCATTAGTGTGTTCTGTAAAGGTCAGACTCCTTGAAAATCCAGATTTTCTGTCTCCACAGTGCAGAAACCATACAGCATTGATACAAGTTACTACAAGCCTCTCAGGAAGTGAGCTATATTTGGAAGTTGTTGCAGCCTGACTATGCTTTCAAAGGGAAATTGTTGAGTTCATTTTACTTAAAATAAAACTTTTTACAACCTGTAATGTATCTTTTGTTTTCAACTTCCTCCTGATTCTGGAAACTGGCTGCCATGTAAATCAAACTTTAGCTTTTCTACTGAATTACCTGTAACTGCTGGCCATTTAGAAACTATGCAGTCATAATTCATGTGAAGATTTTTCATGAAGTATTTGTGTGGTAGTAAAGGCTTATAAGTGTTATACACTGTTAAGTGTAGCCAGCTAAAAAGCCAATGTTACAGCGCTGCCTTACTTCAGCTATCTGTATGAGAATTTAAGTTTACAGACAGAGCAGGAATGATTGTTTTTCAAGTACAAGCATTAAATCCATATTATTTTAAGGTGTTCTATCTTAAACCCAAACACAGTTGTTCTTAAGTTGTGAATTATTTTTTTCACACACCTATTAAGAAAATTTTTGACTTTTTGATTTTTTTCCTCTAACCACTAAATACATTCACTCACACCAAATCATAGAAATAGGTATTAAACATAGCATATTTGAATTATAAACATTGTTACATCAAGTAATAGCACGTGATTTGTGAGTGAATAAAGCAGTACTGTCTCTACTGAAAGGAAAAACAAGCAGTCTTACCTGAGAGTGTCCTGAGGGCAATTCCCTTTGCAGTTGGTATAAAGTTGTTGGTGCTCCAGGCCTCAGAGCTCTCTTCAATCTGAGGGTCAGGTGGTTTTCTTTCCCTTGCGCAGAAGAGCATGAGTAGCTCTTCAGCTAACATCTTCCCCCCGCAAAGGTAGCGCACTGCTGGTGTCTTTAGCTGTCCCTTCAAGAGCAAAACCAGTTGACCTAGATGGCAAGAAGAGAAACAATCTTCTGCCCTCTGAAAGAGGCTACTTGGCTACTGTCCTGCCTAAATACGTGTTCAGTGATCCCAGCTGAAGCTGGTTACCTGGGGTGGGGCCCGTAATTAGCCTGGCTCTCTTTACAAAGAATGAGCCTGATTTAGGGGAACTGTTTAAACTTAGTTATTTAAACAAATTATGCATTTTGACTTTTTAATTCCAATTTCGTATGGAGGTTAGGCTCACCACATGTCAGCTAGAGACAGACTATGGAAGAACAGTAGATAAAGACAGTGGAAAACATTTTGCTAGGAAATGAGCATATATGAACCTCGAAGCCACGCTCAGAGCACAGCGTACTAGAGCTCCACAACTATCGATGAGCGCTACCTGTGAGACTATATAGACTCCAGCATAATGGGGCCACCAACCATTACAATAAGTTGAGTGAGATAATTTTTGGCTTTGATGCTGTAAGAGCACTGTGTAAGGCATCACCCACTTCCTGAATTGCACCCAGAAGTTGAAATAACTTTTACATCCAATAAAAAGAGTTTATAGGAAGGCTTTTGCAAGGGTGTGCCTGCAACCAAGTGTTATGTCTACCACCTCCCTAACCACGGATCCAGAAACAAATAGCTGCTTTTCAGAGATCCCTGCTGTGGATTCCAGCACTTTCTAACTAGGACAGCATTTTGTAATTATGCTGGCTGAGGTTGTGTGGGGGGGGATGGAGCCACTGTCATTTTTCTGTACAGGATGAACTCTGATAGATACGAAAGAGGGACATGATTAGGTCACTTCATCCACCCCTCTGCCAATGCGGGAATGTTCTCTCTCAAGTACATTCTGGACCGCAATGTCCAATCTAGCTTCAGATGAGTCAGAAATTGGCTAAATGTTGATCTTTACAGTTTCTCTAAAGACAGCTCTTTGCTCAGCCTGCTAAAACTTGGGGAAGCTACTTTGTTTTGGGTTGTGAGTCCCAATCTTTTGTCACTCAAGTGCCTGTTAATTTAGCTGGTGGACTTCACGGGCTTTCACGTGTCTTGTAACCGAACATTTTTAAGGCGATTCGTTTGGCTCGACTCAATCACTTCTTCCCAAACCTTTGGCAAGTTAAAGCAGTAAAACTGTATAAAACAGAGCCAGCTGAAACAAATACCTGCTGGGGGGTGGGGGGAGCACGAGGGGAGAAAAGGCCTGGGACAGGATGCGCGGTAGCCTAAGTACACGGCACAGATTATTAAACAGGAAATGAGGTCTTAGTAAGTCTCTAGTGGAGACATGTTTATATGTTTTCTAGATAGCCGATGGCTTTAGTTACACATTCAACTCTCCGAAATGAAATTTTGTACAAATGGCAAGTAAATTTGGACAGTGCGTAAAAATGACATCACCTCAACAGTTAAGCCTAGAGCTTAGTCATTAGTGTAATATTAATTGAAAACACTTTTTAAAAAAGTAATCTTAATCTTTCTTCTGGCACAGGTCATTGTTTCCTGGCTATTTGTAGTACAATAATTTAGTATTATTTCTTTTTTAGTTGACCAAATACTAAGATTTTCAGAAAAATCTCCCGAGTCCCCTGTGTAACCACAGACATTTACTACTCAATGCAAAGCCAGCAGAAAACATGGCTTAGAAAAAAACCCAACCCAGAATATCACCTATTATGCATACATTTTTATTTAAAAAAAAAAAGTTTTAGAAATACAGTTAATTTAAAAATACTGTACTGCATGTATTATCTTAGATGAAAAAGATGGTTATTTAGCTTTGAATTAACTTTTTTTTTTTTTAAGGTTGGATTTTAAAATACCATTGAAATACACAGTAGGTTAGGAGATGTGGAAAGACCAAAGCACCTTGCGGTGTGAAGAAACAATTGGATTTGATGGCTGGGTCCTTCCATGAATTCTGAATTAGATGTTTTAAAATTGCTTTTGCCATTACTGTAGTACTCAACCTATTTAGACAATATGTCTATAAGCAAAAGCACTTGTTGCATTTCCTGTATTTAACCACAAACCCCGTGCTGCTTCCCATGGACAGTGAAACCTGGTCCACTGAACACCAGTAATAGCAAATGCTGCTTCTGTGTTTTGAAAACTGCCTTGTTTGGAATCAGAAGACATTTGCTGGACCAAATCCTAACAGAGGAGTGACTTCAAATAAGAAGAAAAAAATTCACTTCTCATGTGGCTTACACATCCATTTCCTGTTGGTAATATTTAGCAGCAAGTATTGTTAGTGTACTTTAAAAAAAGCTTAGAGAAGCTGAAAATTTTCTGCTTAAAATAGTGCACTGATATAGTTTTACAGGGTGCTCTGTGTGTGTCTTCCCTGAAATAGCCTCTATCCCATCTGGCCAGTTACAACTGTTGGTAATAATGCTGCATTTTCTGTCAGCCTAACAGCTGTTTTGTTTTCAGACAGGACCCAGGGCTTTGGTCTCCTCAGTACATTAGCAAGTGCAAACTGTAGCATTGGGTCAGAAGAGAACCAAGATACAGAAGTAAACAGTAATTCCTATTTCTTGTTCTTTGCTCATACTGTTTCTTGTGTTGTTCTTTCCTATTGTCATGCTTGGTGTAGCGGTGGGGGGGGGCTTTCTTCTGTTTGCTCCTTTCTCGAGGGATGCTTCACAGCCTATTGGGCTGTGTGTTACAGGAAATATTTCTGAAGCCTGAAAAACTATCTGCATTTTTCTTACAAGACCTGAGACAGTTGTTCCTAGGAGCTGTCACCTCACGGCTGTGAGCTCGCTTGCTGTTTTTCAGGACATTGCCTCAGAACTCAGCATTTTACCCGGAGATGTCCGATTGTGTGCTCAGTGTGGAAAGCTGTTGGGTGTTGATCACACTGACTTCAGCACTGTGTAAATGCTTTACTCCATACAAACCACTGGAGCCAAGGAAAGATTGTTAAAAGCTCCATTCAAGATGTTTTTCATTAATATCCAAGAGCAGTATTTTGTGCAAAACAAAAACTATCACTTGACAGTGTTATTTAAAAAACAGCAAACCTATCAGAGAAAAGCTTCATGCAGTATCTACATACAGTGTTGCAAAAGTGGCTTTTCATAATACACGTGGTATGGGTTTTGCAGTCAGTAATAGTTTAAGGAAGCACCTGATTTGCTGGTGATGCTTTTTAGGTTCATTATTGGATACTCTTAATATCTGTTTGTTTCCTGACAGGCCAATCCCTCGGCAGCAGAGAGAGAAGAATCCCATTTAGACAACAGAGAAGATGGAGCTAGCACCGACAACCTACAGATTGACAACACCGTAGGTAAGCTCATTCCCTGCTTGGCAGATATGTTGGAGCAGGCATCCCTGGCTGGGATGGTCCCAGAAAGCCACTGGCTTTTTCTCAATGAAAAGTATGGCACAAATGCACTTGGCAGAGCCCGTAGAGGCCAACTGTTTGGTCATCAGGTGTTCTCCTTCTTGAAAAAATGGGCCCAAGTTTGGATAGGAGGGAGCCCCGGCAGTACTACCAACTGGAAACAGGCAGATCCGATTTTGTCACATTTCCCGATGCGCGTATTGTGTATATTGTGTATACCTAGACACATCTTTATAAGAATAAAGTTTCAAGCTTTATGGTTGCAGAACAAAAATCGTTACAGTTTGACCCAGCAGGAGGTGGATGAAGCAGTGGAGTGCTACTTGGGGCAGTCCTAAGAGTTTCAGGTGTTTTAAGCTACAGGTCTTTAAATAATTGCACCATTCCAGGAGATGGGACTTTCTTATAAGTTGTATGTGGAGATCTTCTAAAGGTTGGGTGGTGTTAGTTGTGGTCTAAGCATAGTCTCATTACTCTTTAATTTATTCTGTGGCTGTTCGTAGACAGATCATTTTATAATAAGCAAGAAACCTTAAATATTGGATGAATTCAAAAAAGCTCTTGCAATGTAATGTATCAAAATTAATTGCCATTGTAATGATGCCATGAGTTGCCTGTATGAACAATCAGTAAATGAAATGTTTCGTACCCTCCCATGGGGTTGGAATTTGCAAACGGGATTTGCAGATGTTAAAATGTTGGTTTTATCAGGAAGGCTTTCATACCAAAACAGAGTAATTTACCTTAAACCAATCCATATACATTTATTTCAGATCCCATGTTAGATATGGACATTCAAGAGTTAGCCAGCCTAACCACAAGAGACAGTGACCTGGAGAACTTTGAAAGGGTGTTTTCAAAGCTGAAAGAAATGAAAGGTAACGTACCAGGGAGAGATGTACTGAGCTGTAGCACCTATTCTAATCACTCAAAGGCTTGAAAGCCAGTGTGTGAATTGGGAAGATTGTACAAATTCCTATTCCCCTGTCCGAGGTTTTTTTATAAGGAGCTGATCTTTTCATTAATTTGTCCTTTATCTTGAGAGTGCTTTTGAAAGAAGTAGCTATTGTGCAGCTGACTGCTACCACACTGATTTTGTCCACTGTGAACTAACGCTACACAGTTTTCTATAAACAAACCTTTTTTTTTTTTTAACTCTACAACTGCGTGCTAGTCTTGCAGTTTAAAGCTACAAATGTTTGAGACGAAATCCTGTGTGCTCAGAAGCATCGGCTTTCTGGTGTTTGGGAATTGCAATTGCTCTTACTCAATAAGATGTCTTTTTTATGATCTTGAACTAGTTTCTTGGTAGTCCCCTAAAACCAGCTGCAATAGGCATTTCTCTCCCTGCTCGCTCCTGAGGTTGACAACCTGTCATGTTCTTTTTCACAGATAAAGCTGCAACGTTGCCTCATGAACAAAGAAAATTACACGCGGAAAAGGTGAGGTTTTGAAATTGGCATTGAAATTACTAAAAATGGGGTTTTCCTTTCTAAGCTGTAGTTACTAATCTTGTAGAGTTCCTCTGTTAAGAGTAGTAAGAATGAGCCACACAGTCCTAGGGAAGCCTGTCTGGTATCTCCCAAGAACTGAGTAACAAACCTGGAACTTTGAAACACCAGAAGCTTTCCCCTTTGAAAATTTCTGAAAGGAAGGCCCTGCAGTCACTGAAGGTAGAAGCCAGCTTCTACTTCAGTCAATGGAAGAGCCTTGATCTCAAGGAAAATTTAATCATGCCTTAATTAGCACAAGCTTTGTATCACATACGCCTCCCATCAAGTCTAAATTACTGCCTCGGTGTTGCTGAAATTTCTTAACTTCAGAGAGGATTAGCATCGTACCTAGAAACATGGTTGCTAGATTTAACTGCTGCTCTGTTTCTGAGGTTTTTTGGATGGTAAGTGCAAAATCTTCAGTCATTTGAGGGGAATTTTTCTCCCTTTCCCATCTTTTTTTCCTGCTGTTAGGTGGCCAAAGCGTTCTGGATGGCAATTGGAGGAGACAGAGATGAAATTGAAGGTCTCTCTTCGGATGAAGAAAACTAAGTTCTCCTGTAGCTGTAAGCGAGAGAGCAATCCTCAGAGTGCTCTTTTCCTGCAACGAGCCTTTATTGTGCAAAGCCCCATTTAGCTTTAGGTGCTTGCTTTGGCTAAAGGATTCTCTGCATTGTTGTAGCAAGTAACACATTCCACAGCATGTAATGGTTAGAGTGGTTTTGTCTGACTGTTCGTTTATGCTCTCTCGGAGAAGGTGATGCATGTGGTTAGAGGAAATAATAATTAGTTTACATTTTTCAAATTAACATTTTTATTGTTTCCTCTTTTGAGTTTAAATAAACAAATTTACTACCAGTTATCTTTCTACATATGGCTGGTGGTTGTTAAGTGACTACTTAATTCTAAACGCAACATTTTAGATGTAGGCCTGTTTGATGTTTTTATGTAGCTTTATAGCTGACTTACTAGTTAAAACAAACCAGATTTATATGAGCCATGAAGAGAAAGCTGCTGAATTGTACCCTATTGAGGGATGCTATGCCAAGGCTGCCAGGTTAATCCTGCCGAGTGCCAAAGCTATTAAAAATGGCCCACAGGCTTTGAATTCTGTTTGCGTGTGTAAGTATGCGGTCCTTCCCTGGCAAGTCAGGTGTTGTGCCACACTCCCTGGCTTTCCATTAGAAACTAAATTTGGGATTAAATGCGAGACAGATTTTTGCTGCTGTTCCAGGGGTGACATTCCCCGCCCAAACCTTCTGCAATGCTTGGCCTCCAAGGCCTAGCAGAACGCACAGACCCAGACCTTCTGCTGGCGAATTCCGTCCTAAATACCTAAAGAGAAAAGCTATGATTTCAAAAACCCCACGCTGTCATCTGGTGTGTTTATTACGGGCTTAACGCTCCTGCACTTTCATCAGACGGTACCAGAGTACGAGTCTCAAATTGCTGCTTCGTGGTATCAAGGGTTAGAAGAAATTCCTTTGTCTTTGGATTTAGTCTGTCGTCATCTTCTGCAGAGTCAGACGACCCACTGGAGAGTATAAACATGCAAGGCACTAGGAAAACAGGAAGGCAGGCCTGGGCTGGTGAGGGAGAGAGAGGAGAAGAGGTAAATGCCGTCCTATCTCCTCTGCTACAGTCGGTTGTGAGAGACAGGCAGCGGATCAATGGAGAGAGGTAGCCAGCAGATGCCCCGCTGAAGAATCAGGCCTTCCCTGGTGCTTGTCTAAGGTACCCTGTGAAACGGCATGGATCTTCCCCAAGAGCATTTCCTTATCAATCTGAAAACATGCCCTGTTAAGCAATCTTATTTAGAAATTTTGAAATGAACTTTTCCAATGGCTTTTTTTTTGTGTCAATAAATTTCATGAGTCTTGAGACAGCGGCTTTCCATAAATTATTTGACGGCTTTAAATTTTGAAAGCACTTTCACAGTGGTTCTTGACATTCATTGCCTCTTCTTTTAAGATTAAGCAAAGCTAAAATAATAGCCTTCTTGGAATGCTGTAAATCATTGCCCGGGTAAAAACTGCAGCGTTTTCAACTCTTTAAGAAACAGAACTGAAGCCTTGTTAGTCATTTGAAAAGCATTCCTCATACAAAGACTGAGCAGTGGCTCCACCATAGTCAAATACCTGTTTTTAAGAAGAAATGTTCCTTTTACAGGGATACATTCAAGGAACCGCACCTACCAGGGCCACCTCCTAACCTGAACGACACAAACCAGCTGCCGGGCCTTGCTGTGACTTTGCCATCTCCTCCCATTGTCTCCTCCTTTTTCCCCAGAGAGCTGCAATAAAGAACTGAAGGTGATGCCTTCCAAGTAGGGAACAGTTCTCCGTGTTTGCTTCTTGGTAGCTGAAGATTTTTTTTTTCTTTCTAAATATTTGTTGTGCAATAGCGATAAATGGCAAAAGCGCAGAGCAACTTAACTGAGTGCAGTGAAGAACATAATGCACGTGACTACTTCATAAAACAAATTCTTTACACATGTGATATCTTTATGTGTGCGATACACATGTGACAGTTTATTTAAATTTAATAAAATTATACAAATTAAAATCAAGTTCTCTGCTGCCTTTTTACACGGTAGCAGCAGCTAAATTCCCAAAAATGATGCCTTATGCCAGGAATCAGAATTACCAGTTGGGGAACACACTTCTTCAGCCTATTCCAAATAGGAGGAGGAGATTTGTATTACAGGAAATAGGTAAAGAGTCACGGCTCTTGGTGTAGACAGCGATGGGAACAAGCCTTTGAGAGCGCAGGGCGAGCGTGGCCAGGACAAGCAAGCGTGGTTTGATCAGAAGAACACAGTCTGGTACAGTAGGAGTTAGGCCCGACAGCAGGGGTTGCTTCTGCCTAAGATCGGCAAAACATTTGCGCGGGTAATATTTTGGTGCAGCTCTTACTAAGAACTCTTAAACGCGTTTTTGTTGTCAATGCGTGTCTTGTTTGTAGATGCAGCCTGTGCTTTAAAAAACCACAACTCATCAAGGTAGGGAGTGTGGCTAGGAGATACTAGAAAATAGTTTAATGATCCTTAAAGAGTACTGTATTGTATTTTTCAATCAAAACTTACTTTGCTGGCAGCTTGTTTTTTCTTCTGTGGGTTAGGTTTTTTTCTGAAGAGAGGCTTTGTTCTTGGCTACAGAATTTCTTTACAAAATAGATATTACAGAAATGACTAGAAGGGGCAGTAGTGGAAAAGCAAACCTGAAACTTGCTGTGTCTAATCTTAGTTTCTCTTTGTAGGCCACAGCGTTGTTTAGCAACAACGAAAGAATTCCCATCTTGGTTTTAAATCCTTGTAACAGTTTTGAAGTTGTTAGCTTTCCCTGGTACTGATAGTCCAGTGCTGAACTGGAACCGCTCTGGGACAGCTCTGCAGTTAAGTTAATGCACTGTGCCTAGATGTAGCGGCTTTTCCCAGGTAAAGATGGTCACAACAGCATCTAGCTATACAGGAAACGAATTTTGAGTCGCAATTCTGAAGGAAAACATGACGATGCTTCAGTGAAAACGGGAAGCATCGGTTTCTGGCTGTGGTCTTTACAAGAAAGCTCAAAGGAAAGCGACTGCATCTGTGTTAGCGAAGAGCATCAAAAAGGGTTCCAGCAAACACTCCAAAGGCTGCAGAAGACCTTTAAGCTAAACAGAACTGAAGAAAGTGCAATTCCAGTGTTAGCTGTGGCACAACGGTCACTGAATCTCATGAAGACACGCTATAGCGAGTTAAACTTTCCAGGCTCCGTCAGCCTACATGGTTCCCGTCTGACTGCCGGTCGTTAGTTTTCCCTGGGGGTCCACAGCGGCCACGTGAGCGGCCGGTGGCGAGAGCAACCGAGCGGGGGACGTAATGAAGAACAGAGACGGGGCGTGTGAAAGGCACTGAAGAAATCGAACAGTACCGACAGATCGTCTTCCTACCGCTCCACGCTCGAGGCAGCCGCTGACCTGACGAGCCCAAGCGCCGTCGAAGAGCCTCAGAGGAGTGACGCGGCGAGGGGCAGCCTGCGCTCCGGGGAAGGTTTGCAGAACGCCCGTCTCTCCCCGCGCCGTCGTTCGCAGCCCGCTGCTGTTGGTTTAACCCAGCGGCCTTAGATCTGGTTTAGCGCGTTTCAGGTTTTTATCTCCGCGCTCGGAAAGTCACCTCCCTCCTCCAAAATCAGCGGCTGAGCTGCTCTGTTGGAAAGGCCGTTCTCCACGCGCAGAGAGGAGAAGCTGAATCCTCCGTGCCTCCCCACCAGCATCCGCGGGGGCAGTGGCACCGTGAGCGTTTGCAGAAGTGAGTTGAGAGTTTGGGGGCCTTCGAGAAACACATTCGGTAGTCGGCTACGCCTCTGTATCTATTACAAACATGGCTCAGGCATCTTCTGCATTCGGGTTTTGGTAGTTTTGCTAATCCATCCTTAAACACAGCCAAAACACGCTATAGTTTTCCTGGGCTTAGGTGGCTTTTCACTGCAATACCGCTGCTCTTCTGACTTGAGAAAAGGCGCTTTCGTTAACGCTGTCTGGTATTGATTTTGTTACCTATATGAAACAGTCCGTAAGGCTTCTGAGGCCAAGTCCTGTCTTTCTCTGTAGCCAGTTCAGTTTGCATTTTTTCTGCTGATTAAACCAGTTGTTAGATCATTAGAAATACATGAAATTGAGTGTAAAATTAAACTGACGAACTCCAAGTATGCCACTGTTTGCTAGTGAACTTCCCACTCCAACTAAAGGCTCCAGAAATGTTACGCTCAATTAATTATTAAAAGGAGAAAATGTTACTTGCATACAGTAACATGTATCTCAAACAAAACCAGATTATTCTGATAATGTTTTGGACTCATGGAAGCTTTGTCCTGCACACCCACAATTAAAAAAAAAAAAAGTTTCTATCCTTTATAATGCGGGTGCTGCGGTGTTAGGCTCTGGTTCCCAGCCTCGCTGGGGCTGCTGTCACTGCTTTCACCTTCTTCCCTCCCTCCCCGGCAGCCCAACGCAGCTGCTGGCGCAGGGGAGCTCGGCAGGACTCGGGCAGAAGCCCCTCGCCCGAGCTGGGAGAGCGCGCAGAGACGGGGACGAGCACTCGGTACGGGGCTGCCCGCCTGCCCTGGTTTCAAGCGTTGCTGCTTGGGCTTTCCCGACTCTGCTCTGGCACGTGGGCGTTGCTGTGCAAGCCGGGCTGCGGTCCTGCTGAAGGTCTGGGGCGATGCTCGCAGGACTTTGCTGCCCATGCAGACCAACCGCTTGTTGCGCAACTTTTGCCTGAAACCCCCACAGAATGTTGATCCACTCTTTTTTTTTTTTTTTTTTTGGCTAGGCTTTGAGATTTTTTTCATTTATTATCAAACCCATATTTTGCTTCAGCTTCCCATTTTCAGTGCAGATGAGAAGACGGTGATACTGAAATCCATGATCTATCCAGGCAAGAGCAAGCAGAACTCACAGCTCGGAGCTGATTTACTACATGACGCTTGAGTTTTGGCAACCCCAGTACAAAACCTGGACGAGACCCTTTTATTACCGCATTGTTGGAAAACTGAGTGGAAAAAGCATTCTCGTAAATCCTCTGTCAGGAAAAACAACAAAAAAAAAGAAAAAATTCTGAATTTCAGTGAAACCCTAGGAGGAACGTTAGGAGTTCACAGAATTAGATCATAGTGTGCCTTGGCTCCGTAATGCTATTTGGAGAATGCCCTCTCTGAGGTCAGCTCAATGCCAGCGTATACGGATTTTTTCTTTTCTCCCCATACGGCACCTCACCCGACTACCTGCCTTGGACCGGCACAGCTGCTGCGCTGGACAGTTCACAGCCGGAGTCTCCTCTAGGCACAGTCCCAGCAAGGACAACACCATGAAGGACTCCGCTGCCCTGCAGCTGCCACCGTTCAAGCTTGGCTACTGTTTAATTTCTGACTGTAGGGACTGCATCCTTGAGTGGCAGTGGGGAGCAGTGTCATCGCTGCAAAGAGAGACCACAGACTTGAGAAACCTGTTATAACAAGGAGTAATAGCCAAAAAATACAGCCTGGGAGATTAAAACGGGAAAACTTTTCCACTAGGAACATAATGCAGCCATGGAAGAGCTTATCTGGGGAGGAGGTGGGTAGAATCTCTGTTCCTTAAGATTTTTCTTCAAGATTTACCTGGACAGAAGCCCAGCTGACCTGATCTAGTGTTGGCAAGAGTCTTGGATCAAGCATGAGGTTGGACGAGAGACCTCCAGTAGTCTCTTCCAACGATCATTTCTCTGCTGTGATGAAACAGCGGGGCACTTCTAAACTGGGTCTGAGAGAAGTCACGTTTTGCAGCAAGGTGACCCACTGACTGGATGAACGCTACTGAGCTGGACCAGAACACGTGCCGTTCCAAGAGCATTAACACCTCATCGCCAACGCGCTGCGGACTGGAGGCTGCACGAATGCCCATCCACCGCCCGCCTCTGTTCCGCTGGAGCGAATGACTGAGCGGCCAAACCCAGGACTTCAGCACGGGACTTAAAGACAACACAATTCCTCAACACAGAGACACCGGAGGTATTTTAGGGTCTGCCTCATCACAAGACGCTGAGGCCAAAGCAGTAAATACTCCACTGCAGCTCCTACGCTTCTGATAACGGAGTTTCCCAATTGTCACGAATGCCAATTCACAGCCGTAAGGTGAAAATAACAGCGACGGTTTAGGTATCCCGGGCAAAGAGCGAATGTTTAGCTACATCTGACTTTTCCAGCAGTTCCACAATAAATCCTTTGAGCCACAGCGCTCCGCTTCTACTCACTTTTGAATCCCGTTAGTTAAAAGAACTAGCTGCAATATTTTTAAATTAGCTTTTATATCTGGATTTCAATTCTTGAACAAAACTGTCCAAACCGTAAAAAGAATGAAGATCTTACCTGTAACTGAGATCTTGTGTGAATTACTAGGGACAACCTTCATTATACATACCTAAAGATGCTGCTGTCTCTGAATTATCTGCGGTTTCAAAGCTCCAAATGCTTTCAGTTTGTGTCCTTAAATACATTTTTTTACAATATCCTCATTTTCTCAGGAGCCTCAGTTTTCAAATCCAAAGTTTATTAAAATGTCAAAAATAGAACTTACAGTTTCACGTATGAAATAAGAGGGCATACATAGTACAGGCCTTTAGTAACAAAATAGGTGAATAATGCTTAACAAGCTAAAGCAGGGAGGTGACATCACGGGTCACTAACATACAGTCTCAGGTTAAGAACATCTAAACACTAATGCGAACATGCTCGTACATATCTATCCGAGGGGGAAGAGTTCAATCTAGCGTGAAGAAAGTAGGCTGCCTCCATTGGGAGAGCAAACGAGACACATCTCAGCGGCGGGGACTGGCGCAGGCTCCTCTAGTATCCACGTACTGGAGGAAACAGAAGATGAACCAAAAAACATTTACGGAATAATACGTGATTTTCTGTTTAAAGCCTCATAAATCTGTTCCATCTGGGAACCTGACTCGTTGCTAAAAGACAGAAGAGCAACTCGGGCAAAGGCTCCTGCTGGAGACGTCCTTGTTCTGCCTTATTCGCCAGGGTTTGTTGCTGAGTTCTGAGGCGAGTCTCTTGTTCTCACATCAGTAACCGCCTGATGTCTAGCCATCACCAGCAAGGAACGTATGAAAGATTTAATACTCTGAGTGCTGAATTGCCCTTTCTGTTAAAAATTAAATATTTGATTCATCTGAATATTCAAGAAAGACAACATAAATACAAAAGCATGTACATAATAAAAAACATATACTGAATTTCTTAACCATACCGTTCAATCAACTACTATATAGCGACTAATTATTTCTCCTTCTAGCTTACCAGCTTATTTGTGAAATTCCATTCCTCCTACCGACCCAGTACCTTAGAGAACTAGGAAAGCTCGCAGATGTTTTGTGATATGGCTGAAGTCCTTCACTGAGCTGTGTTCTTCGCGCTCCTTGTGCCGTTCCAGTTAGTAAGTAGCACAAGGCGCCGATGTCAATACTGGCTGCTTGAGATGGAGCCCTGAATATTCTTCGCCCTGCAAAGGAATCCTCTGCATGGTTCAAACTATGCTCATCCTTAACGGGAGAGGAAACTAATTTATTTAAACTCTTTCTCAGAGATTACCCCCCAGCCTTTTGGTGGCATAAACGGGTAGCCAGAGCTTCGGGGGAATCTGTTAGGATTAGATTTCTCCATCTTTGTACGTACGCATGCCAATTCCTGGCAATGAGATCAAACGGACAGCACTGGATTACTTCTAAGACAAGCTTAACACAAAGTAGAAACTGCAATTCAGTTCAATACATTAATAATAATTAAAAAAAAAAAAAAATCACCACAGTCATTTAAAACCACAAGGCCATCAATATCATCTGCCAGCAGCCAGGCCCTTGTGTATGGCTACACCAATTAAAAAGAGTCAAAGTTCCTGCTAGTGACTCTCTACTAGTAACAAAAATGTATGAAATCCTGGGAAAACTAGCCAAGACTGCCACTACATGAGAAGATATTCCAGTACAGGTATGTAATCTAAGCTAGGGCGTGGCTGATTGCATACATTTGTGCTACATATCAAAGCTACTTTAATAAAGTTTTAGGAAAAAAGTAAAACCGAGAAGAAGCCACGTGCACCTCTGGGGCACCGCTGCCTGCAATCACCTACAGCCGAGTGCTACCTCTTCCCTTTCCTTAGTGTCCACACCAATGGCACGAGTGAGCATGTTTCGGATCTGACGGGGGAATTAGCTTTCATCTGCACAATCCACGTCAACTGCGCAACATAAAAGGAAACTCGGCTGTAACGTCCCTTGGATCACACCCCTTCCCCAGCCTTTATCTTTCCCTTTGTTGCGTGGTACAGGACTTTCCATTTGACTTTATAAGGTAACTTTAGAAACCATGAAGCTTTTATGAATTAGTGAGAAGGCAAACAAAGGGGAGGAGAGGAAATTAATACTTTAGTGGAAATAATCTTCTCAATTTTATCTAACCGTGCTGCTAGACCAGCTTACATTTTCCATTTGAAGTCATTTTACTTAAGGGATGATGAGGTGAGATTAACCAAAGTTTTTATGCATCATCTGAATGGTGTTTTTCAACAGGCATCTATTAATAAGGGTTAGCAATTCATTATCCTTTATCAAGTAGAAGATAGAAATCTGGTTGATGGCAGAAATCCAGGTCCAATTCTTTCTTTGGCTGAGGCAGCGATTCTGTGTGCAAACTTTGTATTAAAGTTCGGGTTGATTCCAGCTTGTAGCCCCTGGCTCGGGCCGGCTTCCCACACACGCCGTCACGCGTAATGACCTCTCCGACACTGGAATTTAAGATGTCATTTTTGTTGCTAATGCACAAGGCACCACAGAGTCCAACCTCCTCCACGATTATGCGGACAACGAAAACAGTTTGTTCCCTAAAAGAAGCAAATATGGCTTAAAGACAGTTGGGGAGGAAACCTGGGGCCATTTTACACAGCAGGTTTTTTTTTTCCCCTCTCTCACTAAAACAGCAAGTCAAATACTTCCACAAAAGTCAGGATAAATTTTTTGTTTGCAACTATGTTAGAAACCTGTATCGGAAAGTATATGCCAAATCGGTCCACAATGACAGACAGACCTACTTTTTAAGTGGCTAGAAAACACTTTTATACAGCTGCTCTTATTGCACAAGTCCATGCAATCAGAGATTTAACTAAAATCACATTGCAAAAACTTAAAAAAAAAAAAAAAAAATTTAAAATTACAAATCCTAGAAAACCTCCAGCGCTATGATACGAGCCATGTTGCACAGCGAAAGCTCCAGTCAGAATTCTGCAAGAGGGTAATTCAGAAGTGCCTGTATCATTCAGGAGCACAACCAACCACTGAAAGTCTTCCTCACAATTTACATTTCATACACAAAATGTCATTTCTTGTTTCGGGAAGAAAACTCTCCTCTAAAGCATCCTTTTGTTCGCCCGGTAAAACAAACACCAGCAGCGAGCCTCTCGGATCATCTGTTCCCGTGTCCACGGAACAAGGGGCGCCTCGTACCCTGTCTTGCCGACGCCTCGGGTCCGAAAGCGTTCATTTTCTGCCAGCCAGGTGGTGGGGTTGATAAACAGAGCGGTCCCAAAGGAACAAGCATGTCCGGAAAAGCCTCCCTCTGCGGATAAGGCAGGTACACGGAAATTCCTGGTAAGTGTTTGAAATGCTGTGACGGGTCACTACCCCGTTACGGGCCCAGGGCGCTCTGAGGCTGCAAACCTCGACCCGGCACGCAGGAAGAATTCCACTGAGCTCCGCGGGGCCGCTCGCGTTCGCATCTGGGAGCACAAAAGTGTGCAGGACTAAAGCCTTAACGCAAACCATTGTGAAGTCCATCCGAGTCCATCCTTCCCAGAGCCAGATCTAGCCTGCATGTTTGTCTCTCATATAGGAAAAACCAAAAACCCCAAGAAAAAGAAAAGATTTCCATAGGAAACTGATTATCACTTTCTCCCCTCCCCCTTCTAATATTTTGGCACAAATGCACGTGATATTCAATGCAGATATAAAGAAACAGATAACTGGATAGCACTGACAAAGTTATGAGACTTATTTGGCAAATTTCAACCATAAACAAGTGCTAAGGTTTTTTTCCAGTTGTGGAAGTTGTTTGCCATGACAGTTGCTGCAGGGAAAAAAAAAAATATTAAACAGTCTGGAGCATGTACGTTTAAAATGAACATTTTATAATACAAGTAAATACACACTCTCCCAATTTCTCCAGGCAAAAACACATCTCAGAGCATTTTAATCAGCTGAAATAAGTTTTAAACAGAGGGGGGTTGTGTCTGAGATGTCCTGGTTCATGCGCAGTCACGTGTGACAGCATGGGATAACCTGTTAAACTGCATATTCTGGGAACGGCAGCGAGGGCCTGTTCGCTTCCCTCGCTAGAGCAGACCTGGACGCTGAATGCACTAAGCCCCTAAGAAGTGGCAGATACCGTTCAACATACTGGGAAAATACAATACAAACTTTCTGTAGTTAATGCAAATAGCCTGCACAATAACGAAGGCTTAACTTCTCCAGCCAGAGCTCCCCGCGTGACAAATGTCTGTCTGGGAGCAGCTCAAGTCAAAAGCCGCTGCAGCGATATCGAAAGGAGCCCGAAGTTTGGCCTTTTGCTTCATGTCAGTTCACTCCGAGACCATCATCAGCTGCATCCCTCAGGCATGAAGCGAGACTCTGCCTCCTTGTTAGCAGTCCAGCGTGGGGAATTTGTTCCATTTGGGAACATTACTGGGGGAACTGGTTCTTGCGTGTGCTTTAAATGCTTCCTTTTCCCCCTACTGCTGCGATCCCAGGGAGGACAGGCGTGGATCAGATGGATGGAGACAGGAACGCGTGAGCAAGAGTCATCCCAAAGTCCCGCCGTATCTGGCTTTTCTGAGATGCTGCACGACCCAAGCCTGGAGTTGTGCGAGGCAGATTGGAAAGCTTCCTCCGAGCCGTCAGTGGCTCCTGCGTGCTCACACCAGCACGGAGCGAGCGGCCAGACAGGCACGACACAGCTGGAGGCAGAGCCCTGGCTTCTCTCCGCTGAAACAAAGTCCATTTTTTTTATCATGATAAACTTCAGCTTCAAATTCTAACTGCAATGGCCCATAGCATTGTAACCAAAGTGCTAACAGTTTCAGTGGAAGTGGCTTAAATGGGCATTTCATTTAAAAAACAAAACAAAGAAAACCCACCTTTTTCTTCTTTTTTTTTTTTAGCAGATTTTTTTTTTTTCTTGTCATGTCAATAACTGGGAATTTGTTTACTATGCACTCTGCATTTTGCTAAGGGTTAAGCCAATTCCATTTTTCCAGAGTCTTTGTCCCCCCCCACCCACCCCCAGGAGATGTTTCCTTAGGAGACGCTGGAACAGCGAATACTCGGGGAGCCCATTTGTGTAAGGACCTTGTCCAGCCACTGCAGAGGACCGTTAAGATGCAGTTCAATCCAGCAGGGAGTACTGGTCACAGTCTGCCGCCTACAAGAAAGAAGGGGTTGGAGGGGGAGAGAAGAAGGAAAAAAAAAAAAAAAAAAAGGTAAATGTGACTTGCAAAACTTTACAAATGCAAAAAGGTTTTACAGCTACTGAAGCATTCTTTCCTGCTTAGACAATAGTCTTGCATGTGGGGCCAAAGGAATGTCTCTCTCCTCTCTAACACGCTGTTGGCCTGTGCTGCCAACTTCTTTTAAAAACCTTACCTTTTCTCTTTACGTTTCTTACGATCCCAAAGGAGCGACTCCCCATATAACCTATTTACTACTCAGATTCCCGAAAACAGGCAGCATCTGATTCCCTGAAGAGAAAGGAAGGTGTTTATCTAGGCAAAATTCTCCAGTTGTATTTTGCAGACCTTGCCTCTCCTAATTAGACAGCAACGTAAGTAGTTTACCAAATATGTTAAATTTCTCTACGTCTCAGACAAGGATATTCTCTTTTTACCTGATCTAGATGAGGGGATTGAGTGCATCCTCAGTAAGTTTGCAGATGACACCAGGTTGGGTGGGAGTGTCGATCTGCTGGAGGGTGGGATGGCCCTGCAGAGGGACCTGGACAGGCTGGACCTTCGAACGCTTTTGAAGCATTCAAAAAACGGGCAGATGTGGCACTTGGGGACATGGTTCAGTCTAGTCTACCCTTGATTGGTTTAGAGTGGACTTGGTAATGTAGGTTAACGGTTGGACTGGATGATCTTAAAGGTCTTTTCCAACCTAAACAATTCTATGATTCTATGATTCTACCCTACCTTTAGGTTTTAGTGGAACATGGAAGTGATGGAGAGAGCTCACCGCCCAGCCAAGCCCTCTCCTGCTGGGCATCTTTTTCGCGCAGCTTGGGAGGATGCACTGGTGGTTTGAACCCTACGCTACACACGCCATGTACGGGGCACTCCAACGTTTTTGCATTTGATCGGTTGCCTCAAAAGCAGCAGAAATGCTGCAGAGTGTAAAAAGTTGCAAAAACCTATCAGAAAAGCAGAAACGTGGTATTAAACCACGTGTTTTAAAATCCCTCGAGAGCTGGCGGCTTTGGGGATGCCTTGCTGGGTCAACACGCATCGTGCTTTTAGTTTCCCCTGCTGCAAAGCACCTTCCCCCTCTCCTGTCTGCCTCTCTGTTATTCTCCCTGAGGCCAGACCCCATGGAGTGTCTCCAGATGGTAAAGCGGGAAGAGATGGGGAGGAAAGGAAGGGAAGGGAGGCCAGGGCACAGGGCAAGGGGCTCTCCCTCCTCTGCCGAGGGATGGCCTAAGTCTCGTTCCAGACAGAGAGGCAGGGACAGCTGCTGTGGAGGAGGATCACGAAGAGAGAGAAATAGCCTGGAAACAGCCTGGTTTTACACCCTCATTTCCCACAGAAGCTGTCCTTGGAATCTGTTTGTGGGAGGGAGAAGCCAAAGTCTGCAGGGCCCAGAACGAAACCGCTGCTGACGAGGGGTCTCCTTTCCGCTCCGTGGGGCTGCCCCGTGCTCCCGCGGCCATCCCTGCCCGTTCACGGCAGGGCAGAGGAGCGGGGGGCTCCGGGGTACGGCTCTGCACGGCTTTGGCCAAGGGCTGTAACCGGTGCCGTTGATGAATCCCCATCTCTCATCCTTTGAGCTGAAAATGGCAGCGGCTCCCTGAAGGCACCCCACCCATTCCCAGCTCAGGCGTGGCCGAGCCGAGCTGGCAGGCCAGGCGATGCCCCAAGAGTGGGCGTTTGGGCAGGGCTTGTCCTACACAGCGACTTAATGGTGAGCATTCTGCATTAAGGGGCGTCTCGCGAGCTGTTTGGGTGGCAGGACTGCAGGACAGGGAGAGCGGAGCACCTCTCACTCTTGTCAGCTTCAGTGCAGCATACAAACCTCTTGGGTCCCGGGAAAAACTAGTCTCCCTTAACTCAATGCAGAGCATTCCCCTTTGCTGCCTGAAACCAGCCTAATGCTGAGCAGTCCAACGACTGTCCCGGCAGCACTGTACAGAAAGCCACTACCAGTGAGGCTGCTGCACTTCTGCCCTCTGCAAATCTCTCACGGCAAACTTAATTCTCTCTTTCCACCTAGACGACCAACACGTTGGCTCCAGCCTTTCAGAAAAGCAAACCCTCAAAGCTCTCCGTGCCTTCAGCTTGCTCCACCGGGCTCTCGCTGGACAGAGGAGAACCTCTGTATCACAGGCTGCTTATGCAATTGGCGTCTCCCTGCACCGAATCCCTGGCACGCAAGAGCGCTAAACACCCCACCAATTAGACCGCTCAAAAGGCGAAGCAGCTGAACCAGAAATCACTGGAACAGCGCTCTGGACGCAGCTCCCACAGTAACTTTTTCATATATGAATCAGTTCAACAAATAAACGTGCTCTGACAAAGGCAATCAGATGTAGTATTTTGTGGCAAGGAAATGAAGGAGCAAGAGAGCAGCTTCGGCGCGGTCAGCGTGAGCGTAGGGTTTCACTGACTACAACACTCTAATGAGATAGTTGACTTTCCGTAAGTCACGCTCATCTGGATTTCATTACGAGCCGTGGCTGCGAGCCAGGGCTGAAATGCTCTGGCCAGGGTGCAGGACAATTTCAAAACAAAATGGACTCCAAACATCTGGAGAAATGAAGAAAGTGGGAGAGTAACGTGCAGGGCCCAGGCTCCAGCTGATACTATGGCATCTCCCCGTCTGCTGCAGGCAGCTGTGCGAGGGGAGCATCGGCAGACAGCCGCGCTGCTCCGGGCGGCAGAGACTGCCCCCAGATTTTCAAATAAGGCCACAGATTTAAAGGGTACACAGTCAAGTAAGTATTTCAAAATCACATTTGGCTTAAATCCTTGCCAGCTTTCTCTCTCACACGACAACATTCATTTTCCGGCAAATTTCGTCTCCCCTACTTGTACTATTAAACCACTGATTTCACTCCCTTTGCTACTTAGGGACATTTGCTTGGAAATGCAGTGGAGCAACAGCAACACAAGCTGTGGCGTACTGCGTCCCTCACACCGTCTCCACCGTCTCCACTGTCCCCATGTTGTCACAATAACCATATCGTCGACTCCAAACACCAGACCCTACTGCATCTCCTTTTTTATCTTCAGTATTCACTAGGAAAAATAGTAACCCTGTTTCTCCTACTGCCACTGGTCACATTTAAGCAACTGCCCTATGGCAAACACTAAGGAAAGGATGAGGAGATTTAACTATAATTTTGCAGCAACTCTAACAGTTCTTCCAAATGTCAATTTTCAAGGCGATGTGCTTTTATTTTAATCCCATTAGTCCCTGATAAAAGAAGCATCAAACCCAACCCATATCTATTAGGAAGCACTCACACTGATCCTATCATGATAACAGTGTGGTCATAAGACACTCAGACTGTCAAATATACATCTAATTTTAAGGGAGGGGGGGGGAAATATGGTAATAGTTCCCACACAGGCCATCTGGATTTATCTACTGCGGTCCAGGTAAAGCTCTTGGTTCTTACAGCGCTGTGACCAAATGCGCATGGTCTTCCACGTATATCACACAATGTATGCCCTACGCAAATAGGGTGGGAAAAACAGGAGACGAGATTAACGCGTTTTCAAGAGCTACAACCTACCTGCATTACTAAAGAGGCGCTGCACTAATTCCCCCCATCTTAAAAGCTGAGTAAAGAAGCTTTGCAGAACACGATCGTAGGCTGTGAAATACAGGGGTGGCAAAGGCAAGCACAAGCATACCGCAAAGTTGCGTTCAAAAGGCCTGACCTGTATTCGGCTCCCCATCCCTTGACAAAGCTCATTCGAATTGTGCACATTCTGGTCAGCTGATACACAGCTTCGAAGCCCTGATTTACAGACTGAGCCAAGAGAGCGGCGAATTCCTGGTTGTTAAAAATCTTCAAGTTACATCCTGTGAAAAAAGAAGACGGCAAGAACAAGGCATTAGCTTAACTAGATTAAGAATTCCCTTTCTTTCTGAGGATGGAAAGAAACTCAACGCTGCTTTCCCATGGCCTCAGACCATGGGATACTATACACATTGTTTTAGGGACGTCATTTCAGAAAAGGTATCAAGGTTGCCACGTTTCCACAGCTCAAATGCTGACAAGGAAGAAAACCATGTTACAGGACAGAGAACGATGGATGCAAATGCCCACACAGCAGACTGCGATCTACAAACCAGACCTGGGATCCTCGCGTGGAACCTCCTTTACAGTAATTTCCCTCGTAGTGTAATTTAAAAGCCTAACTGTGGCCATAAACACTTAACAACGATGACTGCTATGGGGCCTGAAAGGAATGCGCAAACTAAAACTAGGAGCTCACTGGTGTTGAGTTTACATGGTGTCTGTCAGCAGAAGTAGTGGAGAAGTTCTGAAGTGAAACCGCTCTGGCAAGCCAGAAACCAGTTATCAGGGTGAAAAAGGCTGGTAGCAGAGCTGCTTCTGCTAGAATCGTCTCTTAAATGTAACTGTCATGCCCCAAAGAATCTTCCTTTAAAACTGGAGTTTTCCTCCAATGTTTAGGCCCAGCTAAAAGACTGGGAACAACTTATTCGACTGTTTTTAAGTGATAAAAGGTGAAACAGAACAACATCCTTCGTTGTTTAAATAAATAAATAATACACAACTCTGGAAAAAAGCGTTGCTACGCTTGCTTTCTCCCAGATAACCAGAAAGAAGTTAAACTCTGAAACTTGGCACGCAACTAATGCTCCTTTGGGATTACATGTGAGCCAAGTCTGAAAAACAGCCATTTGGACTGTGATGAATTGTGTTTTGCTAAAATCACTTCTGAGCCTACTCTCTTGGGCTGGACTCGTACTGTCATCTGTTTTGGGTCGAACTGCATAGAGCAAAGCGTAACCGCATGCAACAGCTCAGCAGCTGCAGAAACAGGTACCCAGTTCTGCAACCAGAAGAGAGCACAGCCCAAGAGCGGTGTATCTTGCAGGGAGTTTGGAGGGGAGCTGTGTCAGGCATATTGCAGTCTAAGGGGGGAAAACAAGAAGGGTGAGAGCAGCGGGGCCAGGCTGAGCACAGAGAAAGAGCTACGGCAAGGAAAGCAGAAAACTTGATCAGGCTCAGACTGCCAAGCTGTTCAGGACTGGATGGGAGCAGGTCTCTCCACGACTGTGCCTGGGAGGAGTGGGTACGACTTGATCTTGTCAACAAGGGAATGAAGAAACTGCTTCAAACCCCAGCAAAGATTTGAAGATCAGTCTGAGAAGGCACCCAAAGACTATGGCAAAAGTGGGGAGAGCTGGAGTCCAAAAAAAGTGCCTTAGATGACTCTACAGAGGAAATGTGGGTTGTTTATATCTTCAGATGTTGACTCCAGCCGGGGTGGACTCTTGTGATGTGGCTGGAGAATTAAGTCATGTTTGCAACACTGGCAGCTGCTTCCTACGCATCTAAGAAAGGAAAACCATTAAGATGAGCCAGAGCTTGCAGTGTATGGATCTCTTCTCAGAAGACAGGCAATCTTTATTCAAGTATTTCTAAACAAAAAAGTTTGTTTTTTAAATATACGCATACTTTTAACTGTAAAAAAATTCGCTTTTGTAAGCCTCGCTAAATAGCTGAATTCCCTTTCGAATGGCATCTTCTCACCCTAGCTCTTTTGCATGTATCTTACAAAAAAGTATTTTCTTCCTCGATAGATGCAATAAATTCTCTTGTAATCTTTCAGCATACTTTAGACATACGTTTGCTGTAACTAGAACAACGTTCGCTGTAACCAGAACAACAAGGTGCCTGCAAATGCGATTTCCCTAGAATAAAACTAATTCACAAGGGGGGGAGGCAGGGGAGAAGCTTTATGACAGAACAGAAAAAAGTAACAATTTAAATCTATTATGGGTAAATCTAAATTAAGAAAAAAATTCTTATGTTATATTCTTTTACTTAAAGGTACAAACAAAATTATAAATACAACTATCAGATAATTACAATACAGTAACGGACTGATAAAACACTGTAGGGAACAAGTGGTAGATTCTGCTCTTAGTTCTGCTTCGACACTGAAGTGTTTCTTCCTACTTGTATGAATGCGGTGCAAACAATTGTTGAAACACACATAGTAGCCTCCTTTATCAGTACCTTCATCCTATATGCTATAAAAAAAATGCCGTGCTCAAGTTGTCAAGTTGCTTGTAACAGGGTTCAAGTTTCTAACTATTGTCAAGAACGGAGGTCAACAAATCCGTGCCTACCTTGACAAAGAGCTTGCTTTCCACAGCAAGTCCCCGTTTGCGAAAGGCGAAGCCTGTGTAGGGTTACAGATTAAGGCACACTTCCTTACCTGGTGGAATCTTGCAAACTGTTGCCGGGTGCCAGCCGTAGCGTTGGTTGCAGTTGGGAGACTGGACAAAAATGGCACTGTCACTAAGGCACTCGGCAAACACCTCGCCGCCAATGTAGTAGAGTCTTACTCCTCTTCCTAGGAAACACATGGCACAGGTTTGGTTTAGCTTAGAACAATCATCTGCAAAATCTGCAAGAAGAGCTGCTAGAGACGTAGATAGACAACCTCTGCATGAAACAGCTCTCAAAAAGCAGCTAAACTAACATCAGTGATGGAAAATGAAAACCACCTCTTTTGGCCCACTGGGTAATACCATTTTAGGGAGCAATAAATTTGCCCTGTGAGCGAGTTAAGTTGAGGAAGGCAGGAGGACCAATTTATAAAAGCAGAATTGCACTCTCCAGCCCTATGTCAATCACGGCCTGGACTGCATAAATTTACCACCTCACAGCCTGCTTACTCCATACATACATGTCTCTGATATTTTCCATATGAATGTTCTATCAGTTAACATACGGTTTTCAACCTTTTCTGAAAGTCACCGCAGCTGGATACAACTGTTTGTTTATTTACTTAGTGATCTGTAATTAAATTATACATTTTCAAATTATTGCTTTTTGCTAGGGATTACATTATATACAAGGACAAACATACATTACCCATAGGAGTTTACACAAATCATTAAGGTCTCAGTTAATAAAGAAACAAATTTCAGGAATACATCTTTGTTACTCAAATGAACACTTGCTGTGGTCTTACATTCCTATTTGAATATCTTGCTTTCATTCTTCCATAGAGCATAAGGAGCCTGCTGAATTTAAAGACTGATTCTGAATCTTGGTGGGGTTTCTGGGGTTGGGGTTTTTTTGGTGCTAGAAGTCATGTTAGAAACAAGTAAGCAAAGATCCTCCTGTATGAAGTTTACAGCTCAGGAAAGGGTATAAAGGGGAGCAAAATCAGGACAAAAAGCACGTTCATTTTTGAGAGAAGTCAGCAGAAAACACAGCAAAGCATAAGCGATTTTGCCTTTTATTAAAATTGCATAGATCTGGGATATTCTGTTTAGCGCAAGTTTAACTGAAAACAAAATTGAGTGTTACCTTGCAGTATAAGCAGGAAAAGTGGAAATTGAGATGCGAATCAAGGAACTAAGTTTCCATTTATAAAAGAGCAGTCAGTTAGAAAATAAAATAGTGCAGGAGGGAACAGGAATACACAAGATTTTCACTAACATCCATCCAAATATAGTTTGGAAGAGTGTGTGTAAGAGTTTAAATTCTGTCTCTATTACATGCAGCAATTTTAGTGTTCCTCAGTGCAATTTTTTTTTTATTATACTTTTATGAAAAATACAATTTGTGTTCCTTTATGGAAGATTAGCCTGCTGAAACACCATGGATACTCAAACATTGCAGTGTTCTAAAACTGACCAAGCTGCACGCTGATTAGGTAAATAAAAAGCTTTACATGCAAGTCTCCACCTTCCACCTTGGAAGACACCGACTAAACCAAGGAAATAGAAATTACCAATGTGTCTTCTTGTGAGTTCCACTGCCGCATTTCTGTTCACGTTAGACAGTAAACCAAGGCAGAAGCGTTCGGAATTAGATGGGTCAGTGAAACCATCCACGGTCATAGAGGGCTGAGAGGCATGGAAAGTCTCTCCCACTCGCTGGTTGAGTTCATAGTAGGATATCGAGCACCAGAAAGCTGGCTCGCAGTAGGTAACAGGCTGCAGATCTGCACAAAATAAAAAGCAAAATGAATCACAGGCCTTCAGGAGGGGAAGGGGGGGGGGGGGGGGGGGGGGGGATGAAAAAAAGTGACTGTTTTGAAATATTGTTCTGCTTCATTCCTTGGGCTGACTTTAACCATCAAACTTTAATTACTTGACAGATTTTAATGGACCGCAGCTAGAAAGTTACATCACCCCTGAAGCTTTTGGCCATGGAACAATCACAAACAGTCAAAGATATTAGTCACTCAGCAAGTGGGGTGTCACTTAACTATCTTCATACCTGGAGAAAATTTAAAAAATAAACTTAACTTTACTATGAAATGTGGGATCACTTTTAGGTAGCCAGTACCCTAGAAAGAGAAAAGAAAAGGAGAGAAAAGGAAGAAACAGAAAACCTTAGAAAGAGCAGACCACAAACCTGCTTTCAGTAACACAGGTCTCCAGAACCCTAATGCTGTGCACTCAGACCAAGTAGCCAGAAAGTCCAACCTTCGTTCCGACTGACTCTGTTATGATCTTTCTGGCACTTGATGAAACCTTAGAGTTGTCTGCAATACGCACCAAATTGTATGTAATACTGGCATCAAAGTAATTTAAAAATTTGATCCTGTCTTCCAGTCCATTTGATCTCAAATTTTCAAAAGAAAAGCCCCAATAGATGATGACACATCTCTCTTATTGGGGTTATGGTTTGACTTGGCCTGTGGACCAAAGCAGAAGGACCGAAGTTCATGAGCAGACGGAGGCTGAGGCAGTCTCAGGAAGACAATACTTCATCCGCATGAAAGGTGGGGCATTCAAATGGCATCGCATGATTTCACTGTTCCCACTGAAGCCAATGAGATTTCAGCAGAGGAAGGCTCAAGTCAAATACTCTTGGAAATACTGCACTAGATGGTGCGCAGTCCTGCTGTAAGCCAAGAATCTGCTGAGCAGAGGAAGTGGAAAGCAGACTAAGCTAGTTGATAAGTGCTCTATTCTCCACATTCAATGCAAGAAATAAAAGCAAGAGAACAATTCCCTCCAGTCCTCCCCTCAATTTATCACTTCATCCCCATTCAAATGGCGCTTAAAAGTGGAACAGAGCAACCTCCCATCTGGCCAAAGACTTAACATCAAGCAGCAAACCCCAGCTTTTTCCATAGGCTTTCCCATCTGTTGCTCCTGCAAGGCTTAGGTGAATCTGGGGCTTAAAAGATCAGCTCCAAAGAAAATCAAAGACCGGTTTTTACCATCCCAGCCTCCTCTCACACTGAAGAGAGTGTCTCTACAGAGGTTTGAAATTCATTTCTCATCTTGTACCTGCGGTTACTCCATAATTTTTAGAAACAGGCTGAAGCAGCCTGGCTTCAGCCAAAAGGCATGCTGGTTTCCTCTCCATTAGTGTGGTGTATGAGTTCCCAAAGCAGCTAATAATCAGAAAAAACCCTTTGGTTTCTGCTTTGTTACAAGCTTTGCTGACAGCAAATGAGGAATTGAACAAAAGTGCATCTGGGGAACTCTGTAATCCTTAGCAGATCTTCAAAGTCCACAAATTTTGGAGCTTATACCCATTGCCAGCTTCTTTCACAGTCTCTTTCCTTAATTATATCATCCGAAAGAAAAACGCTCTATCACAAGCAAAGCCCGATGTTCCTGCTCTCCTCCACACATTACACCCACAAAAGAAAAAGCATATCTTCCTCTTACAGAAGAGGACATAACGCTCAAAGCGAAAGCTAGCAGAAGGCAGCTCAACAGAACAGGGCTCGCTACATCAATTTAAGAGATCTGGTAAGCACGCCTGCCGTTTCTTCACACTTTAAACAATTTTATAGCTTAAAGCAAGCCCCTCTCCTCACATGCAGACGATATTGAACACATCCAGGAGTCACACAAGTTTACTGTCTCTGCCTTTTTCTCTTGTATGACATACTTGGCTGGGAAGCTGCCACATCAGGCATATTTCTCCAATATCGGCCTCATTTCATCAATTAACAGTTGTGGCCTGCGGCAGTAATCTGTACACAACGTAACTGACCCCAGGCTTCACGTGACTCCAGTGCAATTTGTATAGAGGTACAGCAAATACCAGCACTAATCAGAGTCTCTTAAGATGTGTCCACCCACTTAAGAAAACAGACTGTGTTCCACATGACTGTGCTCTTATTCCACAGCAAGTGCCTTTCTAATTGAAAGGCTGCTCAGCTCCAGAAAATTCAATCAACTTTTGTTGATCCTTAAGTCATGTGCTCAGATTGGTACTATTCAAGTTACAAAAACACCAAAGCCTCTATTGCTCTCTATGGTTTCGTGGTCCTTGCCTTCAGAAACCACCTCCGCTTGGTTGTGACTCAAGGGAACTGCGGATTCCCCACTGAAGGATGTACGGAAATTTTATTTCCAGCTTATTTGCAACTTGAGGAAAGACACAAACCAAAAAATCCTATTGTGAAGAAAAAAACTTGTCTCTAAAAAATGCAACCAAGCTTTTAATGATGCTGCTTTTTCCTGTGATTTGTCATCTTGGGCTTCGGCTTAAGCTGTCATGGGATGGGCGAGTTACCTCTTGTGTTAGAGCTGTCCTGTATATTTGTTTTCAATTTATGGATTTACTGTTTGGGGAAAAGTAAAAGAATGTAGCTCTGCTAAAGCCAAAGTATCCTGAGGGGGTACGCAATCAACTCAAACTTCACGCATTAAAACCAAGCAAAGCCTGCCTGAATCGTCTCCGTACAATTTCAACCTTGACTCACTACAGCTTTGCTTTCACAAGTGTCCACTGAGTATTGGGATGCTACCCATATTGCATCTTCCCTACAAGATGAAAGTACTCGCTGTTCAGCTGTGGAGGAAAAAAAGTCTGCTGGCTGCTTTGCACACCCTACAATGTGTGCTCCAAGCGTAAGAGCCGTTGTTACCCTAGTTTCAGTTAATGCGTTCGACACACAAGGTGTATCAGAAGTTACTGATATATGTTATCCAACTGTACTAGTTGCAGCCACATTAATTCTAACTCCCTCCTCAGAAATGAAAAGATAAATAGGAGTGCACGCTCCCTTCCCCTCGGTACTTCGAGACGGGCTGACTTTTCACTGCTTTGGGAAATAGCGTTTCAACACAGAGAGTAACAGAGGCTTATGTTACTGATGGATTTGACCACAGGGTATGTGCTTATTTCACTTACAGCTTTTGCGTCAAGTCTTTTGCAGAGCAAACACTGACAATGGATTTCCTGTACACTGAGGGACTGCCTCACTCCAAAATAACAATACGCACGCAACCTCAGGCCTGGCCCCTGGCCAGCGTGAACTCCCTGACTTCATTCCGAATGTCCACATAATGCTGGCAACTCTCCTTTCATTTTGGTTGTTTTCTGTATTTTCTCCGGTTCATATTTCAGTAACACAGAAGAGATCATTGGATATCCATAACCTCCATTTAAAGCTTATGTTTGACAACTGAAAATTTGACAACTGAAAGTTTGGACCAAAACTAGAATGCTACCAAATCAAATGCACAAGCTGAAAGGAGGAAAAAAAAAAAAAAAATCCCAGTATGTTACCTTGCAACACTTTTATGCCTGTGAATGGAAAGATGAAACTCCCTAAGTTCCTTCGACCCCATATTACAGTCTTACAGCTTGATGCTGAAATACATACATTGTACCTCAAACAAACCTAGCTTCTATAGTCCTAGTTCGTTTGCCTCATGCTAGTTTATTGCCTCTGTAATTCTCTGGAATATGGCCATGGGATTTAAGTCCAAAATTCAGCTCACACAGAGCAAACTGTCTTAAAGGCTTCAGGTAGTTCTGGTCAAATAAATGGACATCAATGCTGTGACATTACTTTCTTAATGGCAAAACTGCAAAAACCCACCGCACTCAGCTGCTGAGAGCTTGCTGATAATTTTCCTCATTGCACACTGCTGTGTTTTTAAAATGTCTATTCAATTTTCTTAACAAACACACAGAGAAAGCCTGATTAAACTTCTGCAGATCGAAGTACAGCCCTAGACACTGGAGTGTTCTGCTTATCCACAGAATTACACAGCACAGCAAAAGCAGGAGCACCGCAGGTCACCAGCCTGCCAACCAACTTCTGTCCAACAGCAGAGAACCTGCAAAGCTGAGAAAAAGTTCTGCTCTCGCAGCCTGTGCAACCCCTTTCTGGGCTGCAGAGAGCATCAGGCTGAAGGTCTGGTGGGCTGCTGGTGTTTTCCCCTACACTGCTATAAGCAGCTCCTTACTTTAGGCATGCCATCTACAAGGTAGAGATGATGACAATTTTGCCATTTGGCAGTTTTAAGAGTTGCTCAGCTACATGCCGTTTCATTTACTATTTTGTAGCTTCCTCACATGCAAAAATTTACAATAAAATTTTTAAGAGAGACAAGAAGTTCTAAATTTGTGGAAGCTCTGGCCAAAGAGTGATAAGTATTTGGTTTGCAAAACTTAAAGGTATCTTTTAATGCTGCTAAGTTAAAATGCTTTTCTGATGCCCGCTCCTTAGACTACAAAGAGATTCCTTGTGGTTAACCAGCTTTACCTGCTCCTACTTAGTTTTTGTCACCAGACAGCACATTAGACATCTGAGATAGACAGCTGAGCAGCACGTGTTAATAACCAGTGTCCTTGTTAGAAAGGATACGTGTTGAGGCGTCTTGCCTAGAAACTCCTTTCCTCCTTATGTAAGGCAGATGCCACAGTCAACTTGCCAGGTTGGTTTTGTTACATGTAATTGGCTTTTTATTCTTAGGTTGAAAAATAATGCTAGAAATTCTGATCAACTCTTAGGCAGCACACTGGAGCATAATGGATTCAAACAAAAAAAAGAAAAAAGAAAATAAAAATAAGTCAGCCATGTATCCTCTTCTTAGGCTTTAACAGTTAAAGCAAATAAAAATTTGGCTGCACTGTGGCAATATATTCCATGCTTTGGGGCAAAAAAAAAAAAAGGCAAAAAAAAAAAAGAAGAGAAGAGAAATCCCCCCTTCAACAGCCCCAAGATAGCCACAAGTCAGCCAATGACTAACAAATTCTGGAGCAGTGTCAAAGTACCCTGTGCCAGGATTAAAAGCATATGTAAACTTTACGGCTACGGTTATTCAAGAGTAATCTCAAGTGGCCTCTGTCTGCTGGCTTAATGAACATTTAGAGAACTGATCCTGCAGCTAGCCAGAGCTATGAGTGCTTTTTATGACAGACCGTTGAGAGCAATTTCAAATAGGGTAAGAGCACAAACTGCGGAAGATCAGACCTTTTATGTCTGTAGGTATGAGAATAAAGGGCAGAGCCATTTGAGAAGATAAGAGGTTCAGAGATAGCCACAAAATCTCTAATAGTATCTCAAAGGTAAAGGCCCTGTTCAACTGCTATTCCTTCTTCTTCAGCTTTCCTCCTATTTACCGTCTACAGGTTATGGAGTGAATCAGCAACATCAGTGGTCTAGTACAGCACTTAGGGCTGGACTGTGCCCAGGGTGGAGTTAGGCAGGGGACAGATAACTCAAGATCGCAGCGTAACTTGAGTTTGCTTGAAGAAAACCAACCGGCTGGTCGGTCAGAAAAATCCCACAGTGCAGCTGTGGTTTGTGTTATCTCAACTACAACGCTCCTCCAGCCTCGTTTGAGCATGAGACCCCACAAACACCTCTGATGCTCAAGTAAGGGTGTCCGTGACACCTACACCTCTCCATATGCTAGCATTCCTGCCCTCTCTCCATTTATTTGGGCTCTCCAACCACACACCAACCAACGAGCCTCCCCCAATTTGCTCTGCTCAGACCATGCTCAATTTCCTACTATAACAACTTGGGCACGTGGGCCACCAGTTGTTCCAGTGCTTTAGGG
Organism: Pelecanus crispus; assembly: GCF_030463565.1. Classification (NCBI taxonomy): domain Eukaryota; kingdom Metazoa; phylum Chordata; class Aves; order Pelecaniformes; family Pelecanidae; genus Pelecanus; species Pelecanus crispus. The sequence goes on from NC_134649.1 coordinate 2,434,306, forward strand.
CATGGGACACGAGGGCTCTGGGCTGCTTTATCCCTGCACCCCTCAGGTAGACTTACCCCGTGGTCTGCCACCATCCCAAGCACTCGTAGTTTTGTTAGGAGTCCCCAGCCACTGCCACCCAAACCCTCCAGGCCATGCCTATCTGTGCCGTGTAACTGCACGCTTGCTCTGCTGGGGACGTGGGTTGGCTCCTGAGCTGGGTTACGTGAGGATCTGCTGCCCTTCGATCAAGCAGATGGTTGCCTGAGCTGATGAAGCAGCGCAGGCAAATCTGCTGCTCTGAACCTCGCCCCCTGTCCACAATATGTGGACAGCAGCATTTGCCCTATAACGGATGTAACACAAAATTAATAAACATAAAAAAATTGCAAGGCACTCTGGTACATTGTAAGAAAGACCAGTAAGCTGTACAAATTTACAAAGTAACTTGCCAGGAGACAAAATTCAACCTCAAGCTGTGACCTTTAAAAATATAAGAACACAAACCCACCAGCAAAACAGACGGACATATTCCTTGCAAACTCATGTAATCAAACAAGCATATTTTTGCTGCAGTCCTTCACTCATTCTTTCTGGTATTTGTCTGCCAACATTTCTTGGGTTTTTATTTACCTCTCTGATGTAAGTTCAGATTTCTTTATTTCATATAGAGTTCCTATGAACTACTGTGATCACAGTAAAGAGGATTAGCAGAAAGAAGCAGCAACAGCACTCACAACCTCATCAGAAGTGCACAACCTCAAGAAATAACATCATTAAAATGTCACTATCTTGACTGTAATTACACACAGTTCTCAAGATCACATGCTTACCCAGATTATTGTGTGCTGGAGACATAGGGTTTGGTGATAAATTTGGAGAACCTGAAAATCAAGACATTATTATTAGTAGTATGGCATCCACACAAAGAAAAACACTTGCACAAAATCTTCAGTGCTGCCCAGGCTTGTTGGAGGGATAACCCACTTCTCGCTTAAGTCTTGTTTTGTGACACCAGCACCTTCTCTGACATTGATTACTCTTTACATGAGCTTCCAAATGCTATTACTTATGATAGCAACTTGCTACATCTGCAATACTGCTAAGCATCTTCATAATGCATTCACTTAAGTGTAACCCATTAATTTTCAAAACTGAGCATGCAGCTGTCTGTTTTACTTTCCCTTGCAGTTATCAAAACTCCAGGTACCATCAGCTACAGTCAAACCCAGTTAGCTGGGCTTTTGAGAGCTTGATTTTACATGGCTAGGCACAAAACATACTCACTTGTAAGTCAAAAACGTACCACATTATTAGGGATAATATCAACCAATCTTAGTGGTTTGGGGACAATGGAGTATTGGATCAAGCTAGACAGATCTGACCAAACAACTGGTAGACTTTTACCCCCAATCATTTCAATTTGGTCCAAAAATTCTGTGCGTACATTTCAAATATCTGCACTTGGATGTCCAGAGCAACTTCCACAGTCTCTGGATACCACATGGATGCAGAGAAGTGGTACAGCCCATTTTCTCTTTTCCTCTCACACCGAGTTTGGCTGGTTTCTTTAAAATGTGTTTTTTTCTATAAAGAGGGAAGTCTATGACATCTGAAGGAAGGGATATAGCATTTGAACATAAATTGGGTATTTATAGCATCTTCCAGACCAATCCTGTTCCAGTCTGCTTTCCCAAAAAGCCATACATACATTCCACATGTCAACCACGTTACCAGTAATTGTATGCACTAAAATGGTTTGTGTCAATAGGCTTATGTTTGATGTAGACAGACAAACCCACACTGCCTTCCTCCATCTGTATAACTGCGGTGAAAGACTGTAAATCAGTCATCCCTCTTTTAGTATCCCACGTATGCTCTACGGCTGAAGCCATGCACAGAACCTGAGATATTTGTGTGCAGTATTTGCATTAATTAGGTTCTCCATGTCTGTCTTTATGTGAGTGCCATGTATTTGCATATCCCTCTTGTAAAGCATCAGGCCTTCTAACCAAGGACGTGTTTTTGCTTTTCAAGCACAAGTTCTATGAATTCAGAGTCTGATTCAGTGGTTCTTACTCACCAGCAGTGACACCACTCAGATCAACAAGATGCCCTAAACAGTTACTCCCAGAAAGATGAGACCTGCATGTTTAATTTTAAAGCACTGATACGGGTTAGCATGAACACTAAGGCTGCTCATTCTAAACCTGGTTACTTGTTTTCTTGGCAATGAGAGAGAACCTAGATTTTCAACTTTCTTTGGGATATATCCACTAAATAATAAATCCATTTAAAAATGGATCTCCTATTGGTCATTTCAAATATAGTTAAACTGGACATTTCAGTATGCAAACAACATCAGAAAAATGCCTCTGCAGAAAGTGCCAGCTACGTGCGAAATTTTCACGTGCATACAGATGCATGGACGCAAATACAACACAAACTATCATCCTTAGATGTGTCTCCATTGTTTCAGGTTCCTGCTTAGTACTGTCTAACGATGGATGTTGGGGAGAACAGGAACATGCTGTACCTTTCACCAGCAGCTCTAAAACATACAACCCTGTGCTTTACATGAGATGTCAGGCTACATTTGCACTCCTGCAGGGATAAAATACCTCAAACCACCATCTGATCTTCAGTGCCCCAAAGAAAAACTTTAAAAGAGTCTTATATATGACCTAGAAAGCTGCAGTGAATGGCAAAAGATGACTTACCTGCATCCATGCTGGGGTTCATCTGGTGGTCACTAGTTTCTCCATCCTCACTCAAATAGCCTGGAGGAGGTGTCTCTAGAAGCACAAAATGATCATACTGTCATTGCAACTGAAGGCAAAGTCTGGATTTTAGACACCAAAAACGTTTACTTTGTTATTCACAAGGTGCTAAATTTCTTTTTTATTACTCTTCTTCCTCAAGCTGCTGAACGGAAGAGCTGGTAGAACCAGGATGATAGTCATAGCATATTTGTGAACAACAGAGGAGGGGGAAACAAAAAAAATCTGGATTTTCAGTCCCATAAAACTTTAAGCTGTGTAGACGGTTTTCTGTCCACATATTTTTCCTCTCCTGGTATGCAGCTGCATAGCTTGTCCATGCAAATAAGGTGTAAATTGCTTGTAAGAGAGATACATAAATAGAAGGGCTCAATTCCATCAGAAATTTAGAGAGTTTTACTCAAATTAAAATGGCTGAATTTCATGCAAATCTAAACTAGCTAAGGGAACATTCCGCTTTAGATTTCACAATAAACTGCGTACGTACCACTGAAGGGAAGAGGTGAGTTTAAAGAAAACAAAACAAAACTATAAACAGCACTGTTGTGTGTCTACATTTACAGCTTTCATCTATTTCTGTATAGGTTCCCACTCCTTAGCTTCATAGTAACGATGGAAAGAAAGACTTTCCAGTCATCCAGCTTGGCATACACAGACACGATTCACTGTGCAATATGACCCTTTTCCCTCTGCTCCTCTGTATGGAAGATATACAGTACCTGGAATGTAGTTGCTCTGTGGCTCGATACCTGCTGGGAAGTTAGTGTTCTCTGGAATAGAATGACTATAATCGTCTAACGGCGGGAACTCAGCTGGGATCTCTGTGTGCCGAGGCACCAGCACTGGAGGTAACACTGCACGAATGGAAAGGGAAAAAGAAAATAGAACAGCAAGGTTAACAGCTTTAAAATAAAATGACTGAAACCCTAGAAAATGAAGAGAAACCAGTTTGGAGTAACACCCTTAAATACGTGCAACACCAAAGTCACTAATTAAGGGACACAATTTGATACTTGCTTCTGAAATAACAGCAGCAGTTAAAGATGCTATTCTTAACATACCTCAGCTGGGGACGGGATACGTGCTTATCTGAACACACCTAGTCTGTCTGCCCCTTCTAAGGCAAAGAAACAGGTCTTCTTGAAAAACCATTAAAGAGAAGTTATACCACATGATTCAAAAGGAATAAATTTCACATAAAATGGAACAGCGAGGTAGGATTAGCATAAACATCCAGACCGGTTCTGCAGATTTGTACTGACATGCAGCAGAACTATCTGCAGTTCCAGATGAAAGTCTCTTTCAGAGGCAGGAGGAGACTTCAGAACAGGAAGTTCAGTTGTGTTGGGAGCTATTCTTAGATACATTTCAACTTAATAGTAAGTTTATCCTTAATTTAATACCAATAATTAGTGATGCACAGAATACTGCCATAGTTCATACTTGTATCTGCTATGTGTATGAGTTGTTTACGTGCACACAATGCCACATTAGGAACCTGGCAACAATGCAGCTGCTCGACTTGGATTTTGTCGATTTAAAATGATATTTCCCCCCTGAGTGCAGATTCATAAATTATTCTACTGCATACAGTAAGAGATTATCATCAATAATAGATACACTTTGGTTTTAAAACCCTATGCCTGCTGCTTTATTCAATTTTGAAATGCACTTATAAATCCCTTATGCTGGTACCGAGAAGCTGAGGTATCCACACATAGGGTCAGCAGTACCTGGGGTTTCCACTCTTTGGTAATGATAAGGATTCACACAGACTTCATCCTTCTTCATGTTAAAGGCATACTCGCACATCTCCATGGCACGCAACTCATGGTGGCTATGAAGGTCCGGCCACCGCCACAGCCGGCAGTAGATCACATGGGGAAGACCTTTCCGGTGAGACACTTGCAGCCGGCCATCTAATGATCTGCAGTCAGAACATAAGACGACAGCAATTTAGACTGGCATTCATACGTGTGTAGCACTGACCACATCCCATCAAACGCTACGCAGGGGAACCTCATGTGAAGACTGCAGACTTCAGCAGGAGGCTCAAAGCACAGGCTGCCCAGCCAGCTCGGTATCCTGACACAACCCCAAAAGGTGCTAGCCACCAAAACCCGCTGAGACAGCGCTGCAAGGAGGCATTCCGGTCCCAGTCTTCAGGCCAAGAAGTTATCTCTGAAAACTGTAAAATATTTGTTTTATATAGCAGCCCTGCTCGGGATTTATTAGTTTTCTGAAGAGAGGTTAATTTGGAGGCAGAGACAAGAGCTGCAGCAAGTGAGAATACATCGCTTTAGTGGTACTTCTTAAGCATTTATGTGTGTCCTAACGAACACGCCATTTGCACAGCTCTCAACAATTTATGCTGTGCATGTAAAGGTATTGCATCTTAAAATATGTGCTAATAAAACTGGACTTTTAAACTAGAGACACATGAATTTCGACTGTGACAAAATCATCCAAAATTGATATAGATACCTTTTCTTTAAAGCATTCACGAACATTACAAACAAGCAAGGCTTCCAGTTTCATTTTTGCAAATTGCAGCGTGAAAGCAAAAAATTGTTGTTTTCAGCATTGCTTACTTTTGGTTTTACATCTAGCCTGTGTCTCCTCCAACTCATTTTTCACCTAATCCTACCCTCACCCCTGAATAGCCTGTTCCTAGCAAACCTTCCTGGGAAGCAAGACAAGCGTGTCCAAATCCTCGCCAGCAGAGGAAAGGGTTGGAGCAGGGTCTCCTCCATCCTAAACTCCTGAACCAGGGCTCCACTCCCTGAGCCGCTAAACGGGAACTGCCCCCAGGCACTTTCTTTGAAGTCTAACCCTTCATTTCCCTTGCTTTTCTTAATGACTGAAATGAAACACTTCAAGGGGGTTGGTGAAATGAAATATTTCTATTTCTTAATTTGTCAAGGAAAGAAAAAAGAAAGGAAAATTGAAATTTTACTCGGAATTATTTCCCTTGGTTCTTTGTGTTGGCAGCCAATCTAGAAAAACACAACAAAACCAAAACACACAAACAATTATTCAAACAGGGGTTGCGCTAGTCTTGGCTGCCCTAAGAGAGTTTTCCCAAAAGCTTCTCTGGCAGAGCTTGGTAACACGCACACCTCTTGTAAACACTGCTACAATGAGGAAGGCAAAGCGCAACCCGTTCGAGCTATTACTGACAAGCACTGGATTTAGGGGAGCAGGAGAACATGTCATATAACTCTTACGTATGAAATATATAAGGAGGCTATGCCATCACTGAGGGACTTGCTGGTACAGGTTACAAAACATCTAAAACCTGCAAGTATATTACAGCCCTGAAAAATGCACAACGCCCACAGTTATTATTTATAGTAGGTATTTATAGTATGTATTTCTTCATATTGTGCCTGTTATTTATGGGTCACGCATTCCCTTCAGACTGCTCTGTGACAGGGTGACCAACCAGCTGAGTACCTGGCACGTTTTCCAAGTGTGTTCTTATGCCAAGCTCCTTCTGAGGACAGGAAGGCAAAAATCGGTCTTCCCAGGCGGAAGACTCACAAGGAGGGTGCCAGTGTCTAGAACTGGTCTTCTGTGGAAGGTGGGAATCTTGGTATTGATTTCAATGGGGCCAAGGCTTGACTTATATGACCCCAAAACTTATCAGTTTGGAAAAATTTAAAAGACCATATACACCAAAAGTGTGAAAATATTCACTAAACTTAAAAAAAAGGGAGTTGGCTGAAACAAGATAAAAAAAGGACCACTTTTCTGTTCCCCTTTCAAGCACCTTTGCCTGCTTGGAAGGATATCTTGCACCTAAGTGAGGGTAAAGGAGGAAAAAAGGAAGACTTGGAGAGTTTATTCCAAGTATCCCACGGGAGACACAACTGTGGCAAGTGTTCTTAGTGTTCCCAGTCACCATCAGCAGATGGACATCACAGCAGCACAGACAGATTTGGGTTGAGGTTAGCAGCTGAGATGGGGGGACTAACACCAAGTGTGTACAACTTCGGGATTACCTGCAAGGATGGGTCTCTCCCTGTATTTCCCAGGATAGAAGAAAGTCTTTATACCTACAACAAACTTCCCAGCCAGCTGGAGGGTAAAGCGCACTTCTTCCCATCACCCCAGGGTTCTTGGTGAAAGCTATGAAGTCTTGACAAAAGATGAGCCAGTACATCCACGTGCCTGACCCACTCTCTGGATGCAGTGGCCCTCGCCACCCAGGTTAAAGGAGCCCTTCCGCCGACAAAGGTCTCGCAGGAGACAGTGGAGACCGACACCAAGTCACTGTTGTCTGAGCAGTCCCCCAAATGACAGCGGAGACCGACACCAAGTCACTGTTGTCTGAGCAGTCCCCCAAATCCCAGCTTCAGTGGTTCTCTAAACCAAAACCAGCCTAAAAGCGTAACAGCTCTCAATCACTGGTATCACAGCTACTCATTTCTGTCAGCAGAGACTGCACACTGCGGAAAACCTGTTGTGCTTGCTATCCACCACTGCTCATGGCATCAATGCTGTCTATAAGGCAGAAGAGACGGACTTCTCTACAATCTTATCTAAAAAGACTTCAAAATGACAGAGCCATATGTTTTATTTTCAAATATAATAACCTCCCCTTCTTTCTCTTCCCCCCCAATAAGAAGATAAAGTAAAAGAAATTGTATTTTCCAAAGCCCTGGGGGCTAATTACATTTTTATGATTGTGAAATCTCTCCTCAGTCTCTCTGTTAAGGGACTTGGGACAAAACAACATTGTCTGCATGTTCTTGGGAAGAATGTGGCTAAGTAACAAGGCAGCTTTATTTCTTTCTGCTGTCCTGCCTCAAATCCTCAACGAGTATTTTCTCCAAAGCAACAAATAACTGCTATGGCTGACATGGGACACAAGATTAGATGAGCGAACACCGCTCTACTGAAGGCAGCTTTTTGTGTAGATACAGCACTCCAATTACCACAGTCAATTGCCACATCTTTATCAGCTAACCGAACGCTCATTCATAGATGCAAACACTTGGTCAAGCATGAGAACTGTCTTGAGCACCCAGTCATCTCACTTATAAATGACCTAGGCTGCAGTCTTAAGGGCAGCTGCACCAAGCTACGGGACTAGCACGGTCTTGGTGAGATGGTCTTCCTCCCATCCAACACATTCCCTTTCCCACAGTCCTGCCCTATCTCAATCCCTCCCTTTCTTCGTTCGCTCCTGTCCCCTCAGCATCATACCACAAGCTGGCTCAGGTCTCTAACTTGGCAGAAGACTATCCACTTTTTCATGGGTTAGCAGGCTGTAACATTTCTTGGAGGAACCTGAGAAAGCCGAAAGCTGCTGCGAGAGATGAGTTAGTACATACTTTTGTTAGCATGCACCACAGCCAAGGATGCATTTGACTGGCTCACCATCTCTGGAGTCCACAGCCCTCAGGGATGACCCAAGCAGGTGTCTCTCACATCCATGTGCAGAGTAATCAGATAATAAACTCCACAGCACACACAACTTCTACCCTTTCTTGGTCCTGTTCTGAAGCACAGTCTGATCTTGAAGGCTGAAGTATTCCCCAAACCACTTGAGAGCTCAGCACATCCAGGCTTCATTAAAATCAGCAGAATCTAAGCATCAAAATTTCCATTGGATTACTGAATTGTTCCCCCCTCTTGCCTTTCTTTTAACCAGCCCGTGTTGAGCAGATCTCCCTCTACAACTGCCTTGATACATTTATTATTCAGTACTACCTAACAGGATTTCTTTTAAAAATATCCAAGGTTCTTTGGCCAAAAATTCAGTATTGGATGGTTCTCTCCAAAAGCAGCACCTTTTATTTTGGTGGGACACTATGTCTTCAAAATGTCTCTATACTGCATGGTGGGATTCAACAGCAAAAGTTGTAAAGAGCTCTTCTTGTCACAGTGTCGGTGTTTAAACCGAGCAGGTGATGCAGACTCTCGCTGCCAGAGGGTGTTCTCGTACATCTTTCATAACTAGCACGTATCCTGAACTTGCAAGATAAGAACGAGAAAATATTGTGATCCACAAGCCTGTTTTACTAAGGGAAATACGATGAGCTGTAGTTATCACCGCCTGCGAGTGTGAAAGCACGTGGGCTATGAGAGCCTGCGAGATAAAGTAAAAACAAAGCCAGAACACAGCAAGATTGCTGAGCTGATACCGCTTAGCAGTGGTTTATAACAAAGAAATGAATTCAACAATGATTCAGAAAAACAAAGTCCTGATATGACAAGACAAAGAAGCAGCAGAGAGGAGGAAGACAGCAGCTCAGCGATGTCAAGGATCAGCCCATTGAGAAGAACGGCAGAGACCAGCACCGCTCCACCTGCAAGACGACTACGCGGCCAGCGGACCCGCTGGGCGGCTGCGCTGGGGCCGGAGAGCAGACTGATGCCCCACGGCACGTTTGTCCCAGCCCGCGTTGTGGGCGTTAGCAATAAAGATAATGACTGTGCACTCATATCCTGCATGCAGGATACAGCTCAGGAGACTCGGTGCTCGGTAAAAGATGCCCAAGGAGAAGTTAGCCAAAGGCTTGAGGGTTACAGTACGGTGCATTCAAATGTGATCAAGAGGTATCCGGTGGAGAGGTTACTCCACACCTAGGGCAGTTATAACCAGAAATTAAAAAATACACTGAATAAAGAAAGAGAGACCAAGACTCCAGGAATGCAGTCAGGTAATTTAATTGCTTGCACAACAGCATAAGGCACGGTCAGGACAACATTGCAGCGTTCATAAGAAACAAAAAGCCCCTCCGGGTGAACACCTTTAGGATTGATCCATCCTTATATGTTGTTACAAGCCATTTACCAGGAAAGTTTAACACATGAAACTGCTACTCCAAACTGTCCAGGTTACTGCTGCTCAAAGAACAAAGGGCAACAGTGACTCTTAATAACAAAAACAGAGAAGGGAGGAAAAAAGAATGACAGAAACACTGAACCTTTTTTTGTTTTTTTAAAACAATCCTCTGTGACTGTCTGAAAAAGTGAAGAGTAAATAGGAGAACGCTACATTGCGTAACAGGAATTTGATTTCCAGGCCTGATTGGGGGGGGGTGGGGTGGTGGTGTTGTTTTGGGGTTGGGTTTTTTGTTGGTTTTTGTTGTTGGTGGTGTGTGTGGGTTTTTTGGGTTTTGGTTTGGTTTTTTTAAACCCTATTTAATTTGTAATATCCTGAATCAGGAAAGAAAAAACCCAAACCCCACACTTTAAAAGATGTACTTGTTATTTGTTACTTTCCTCTGAGCATTTTGCAGCTATCTTTCCTCTAGGTGGGTAATGAAACTCTTCCTTGCACCCATTCTCCTCCTTTAAAAGCAGAATTGAAATCAGTGGAATGCAGTAGTGCTAATCAAGCAAAGTGATGTAAGCAGTAAGATATTACAGAGGGGTTTTGTCAAGGTTCAGATTTACTCTATCAGAGATCCATTCCCCCCGCCCCTCACCATTCACACACATACACTCCTGTTTACAAAAGCCATCAGCTTTATATCCCTGTCATTAATCTTACAAGAGAGCAAAACGCCTGAAAGCTCAAGTATCCAGTAACACCAGCATGTGCAAAAAGGGGTAAGGAAAAGAGAAAAACAAACAGGAAGAAAAAGTTTAAATTATGTATTTCCAAGGGGTTCTTCTAAAAACCACGGGCAGAAGCTGGTTTGTAAAACCATGACAAATAAGTTGCCAGTATGCTCTAAAATGCAAAAAGAACTATGGCCACGGGCTGGGACTTTGTCTTAAGCACAAAACATGGTAAGTAGTTCCTTACTGGCCCTGCATCAGGTCTACACCAGGAAAGTAAGCATTTATTCTTGTAGCAGAATCTGGCTTTTGTGTGCAGAGCACTGCAATATCCACAGGGCTTCACTGAAAAGTTGGATAAAATCTCAACTTTCCCTGAATACTGGCCAAATGAATAACACTGAATAAAAAAAATGACCCATGCAGCACATTCGTAATTCCAAAGCTGATCCCTTGCCATCTCTTTCCCCTCAATTTGCTCAGCATCACTAAATTTTCCAATTTCTGGTGCAGTTTGAACAGTACTGTCATTCAAGTTCTAGAAATAGAAGTAACTGCATTGAACTGAGGTTTGCAATGCACATTATCACACCGCCACAGAGGAAGCTCTTAATTAATACTTCTACTTAGCACTTAAATTTATAGAAGATTAAAAGAAGTAACGAACATCTAATTCGCAACACATCTCTATGGAGAGGGTAAGTTTTTACTACCGCCAAAGCAAGGAAGTTAAATGATTCTCCCAAAGCAAAACAAAAGTTTGTGTCAGAGCCAACACCAGGAACAAGGAGTTCCTCACCCTCCTGAATGCTATCAAAGATCACAGCTATTTTGTGCTGGTTACTCTCTCATGTGGACTGCTTATTCTTCCCACTAAAGCCTTCCTTTGAAGAAAAACACATCTCCTCTGCGTTTGCAGATGGCAGCTGACTTCAGATGCTTCTGACCTTCGCAGGGAGCTGCTAGCGGGAGCAGAAGCACTGCGGCAAAGGCACGAAGAGGAAGCAATGGGCAAAGCATGGGAAGCCGTGCAAAGGTTATCACGGCCTTTGGGCGGACCGCTGCGTGTGTACTTACAGGTAAGCACAGGATCACAGCCCGTGGGTGGCACAGCTCCACGCATCTGCTGGCCATGAAGTCTTGAACAGAGACCGCTACAATCTACAGCCTGCAGTATCAGGTAAAGATTTTAAAGGTAAAGAGCAATTCCCATTTCTTCTGATGCTGCATATTTCTTCTACTCAAGTCTCATTTGTTCTGGGTTTGAAAAGTAGCCGACAATACAGAAATTACCAACATGTCCTGTGTGGGCTTCTTACCGCCTATTTACATCTCTCAGTCTTTACTAAGGCTTTGCAGACTTCCCCTTCCCCCACTTGAAAACTGAAGAAATACAGCACGGAGAGTTGATGTCAGGATCAGATTATGACAGCATGAGTCATTTATTAAGATTCCAGTAATGCTAAGCTCTTTAGCAGGTGCCTTGAGACCATATTTTTCAGAGTCTAATTTCAGATTCAGACATAAGTACGTTTTATTGGTTTACCATAAACTGTCTGTCCATTGTTGCTTCTCTAAAGCCGCCTTCTGCTTGTCCTGTACTCCACAGCTCTCTTCTCGGAGCCGTGTCCACTTCTACTCCCTGCTGGCATCCAAATAACAGCTTAGTTTAATTTAGATTTCTTTAAAGCTACAACTACATCTTGTTTTGTCAACTAGTAGCACGATCTAACTGTTTTTTCCTCTGTGTTTTTTACTTATCTCTGTTATTTACACCACTTCTGCTTATGCCACAGCTACAGGATATTGGCTACTGGCTATCAAACCCAGCTCCCTTTCCTCTATTTTTAGCCATTTTGTAATTATATGCCCCTACTTTCTCTTTCACCTCCTCCCTTTCCTGATAGCCAGTAGCACAGAAGATAGGTACTTCAGAGGCCCAGCCGTGCGTGTCCATCGCCTCCCCACCTCAGAAAGGACGTAACATGCTTAACGCCTAACACTTAATTAAGGCTTAATCACCAACCCGGTTCTGAACTTCCTAATAAACATCCCAATATTTCTGCCATCCACACTTGTCCAATTGCACTTGGACCTGCAAGGGGGATGGCAGTCCTCAGAAAAGGTACGCTCTTCTACTACCGACGTTTCAAAGGAAAGCAATGAATTCCCCAGCAGGGCACGAAACTGAACACAGACCATTTCTAATAACTGCAGCATAAATTATGCAGTTAAAATGTCTCCGACGGTACCCCTCTACCCTGGGGAAGCCTACAGCACTCAGCAAAGCAAGGTAAAAAAACCCTAACTATCCTGGTTCTTACTGCACAAGACAGGTAGGGCAAGCTTTACTTTGGTAAGAATGTGGTCATTCACTACTACTAATTTACCATGAATAGAAATCGGTAGAGAATAAGGGATGTAAGTGGAATCTGAGGCCAGAAGTTGTTTCTGAAGGTATCGCATCCAAGCCCTTTCCCAGTTACCTTTTGTGGAGCAAATGTGGCTTTTTGCATGATTTTTATAACTACTCCAAATTTCAAATCCAGTTTTTCTAAGCAGTTCCGGCCCTTTTATTTATTTGCCCAAATCTGTGTCAGACTCATCTAAATTTATTTGTGCTTGAGCCTTAAGGGAACTGGGGGTGGAGAAAACAGACACAGTAAGAAGCTCAGCCTCTCAAAAGGAGCGTGCCTTTTTGAAAAGTCGTTTATCATATGAGCTCGTCATTTCTTCCCAGAATCTTGTGTTTAACTTCAATCATGAAATCCAAAACCCAACACACTTTCATCCAACCGAACCAGCAACTTCCTCTCTCCAAGGAGATTCCAGGCATACTGATGGGTCTGTGTATTTGTGTGTTCAGAGGAGTTTCATAAGGAGAAAATGGATGGATGGAAATGCCAAAGAGATTCAGATAATCTTCCATAACACAGAATGCATTCAAAACAAAAGTATTTCAAGAAAGACTGAATAACTGAAGCACATGGTCCTGCTAGCAATCAAAAAAGAAAAAAAAAAACGCTGCTGTAAAACTCCGTTATTCTGTTAGCTTCCATACACTGATTTACATTTAATATCTAGCTTCAACACGCACTTTCTTGATACTGTAGGGAAAAAGATCTTCATAGTTTTACTAAAGTCAGGAGAGCTTTGCAAATTAGCATCAGCTGTTGATATAGCCCAAATAAAACCAGAGTAAAAGAACCAAGAAGAGAATATGCTGCTTGATCGCCGAAAAAGAAAAGAAACTAATGTACTGCACAATGTTTAAATAGAAGTCTCACACCAGGAACTGTTGCCCCAAATATATATGCCTGCTAACAAAAGCAAAAGCAATTACCGTAGTGAGTGTTGAAAAATGACAGTTTTAAGACCTTGGACTCTCCTTCACAATATATACAATTGCCAGTGCCTTCAACAGAAACTTCACATAAATACCAAGAGTCGGAACTGACTCCTCAGGCAAATGTTTGTGCGTTCTATCAAGTTGGGACAAAGCCAACATTTCTTATGGAAACATTTTTGGTGGTCCTGGGCAAAGAACGTGTTTACTTTATAGCAGATATAACTAAAAATACACTGTGCTACAGCCTCCAATTATCTTGTTTGGAATAGTTTGAGGCTACTCAAGGTTCATTGCTGTTATTTTCTTTATTATATAGTGAAAATGTTGCTGCTTTTCCTGTAATTTGAAAAGCAGCTATTTCAAGATTTGACATCTGTGTTTGTACCTCCCCCGCACGGATAACAAGATCCAGGGTGAAATTTTCCAGAGTGCCCATCTCCCATTTTCAAAAGCAACTCAGGTACTTAAGACATAGATCGATACTTTCCTTGAATTACATAGGCCTTTTAAGTCTTCCATTAATTCCACTGGCTCTACATTGTATCGCTTTTCACGCTGGTTTAACAGCAGCTCAGATATATAGTTATTTGCACAACTGGTGCTAACTGATAGCATACCACAAACAAGGGGACCCGGCCCCGCAAATGCTCACGCTTCCATCCAACATCCTCCCCTACCCCGAGCCCCTCCGCAGGGACGTCCTTCGGGATCCGTCCAACAGCAGAGCTACACGTGCGCTCAGATGGCTCTGTGATGAGGACCTGCTCTTCGTTAAGGCTGATCAACTTTAAACAAAATGCAGCTTGCTTACAAAAACTTTAGTCTGGGTTCCTTAGCCTTCAGTCTCTCCCATTCTCCCAAACAATGAACCACCTCTCTTTTCCGATGGAGCTTTCCCAGCCTCCGACCCGCTCTGGCATCCTGCGAGCTGTTAATGAATCAGTTCTGCATGAATCATTTCCCATGCGCAGACTGCGTATTTCATCACAGAGTAGATTCTCACAGACTTTCCTCCTTGGTCAAAGGAGGATGACAAAGAACTACCTCCGCTACCAAAACAAGCCTTGAAGTTTCCACAAGGAGTTAACAGAAGGTGTGTGCCGTGTGAGAGAGGTGAAAAGGGTAGTGGAAGAAGGCTGTGTTAATTTTACAACTCTGACTTCCTTAATTATGAGTCACCAGCAATGCAGGAGAAATCCAGCTTAAAAACTAAGCCTAAAAGAGTGCGACGTCTTAGGGGAATGCTGCAGATTTAAGATGAAACGCCTCATTAAAAGCCCACAGAAGTTAATATTTTACAGTCTCTTATATCTGTAATTACTAGTGAAATCAGAGGCTCAAGACTCTGCAAGAGTTCGTGTGTACTTGGAGGAACAACTTTGTAAACCTCTCTGTCTCTTAATGAGGTTTTACAACACATCTGAGGAGGGTGATGGAAGAGAGGAGATGGTGTTATGGGCTTTTGGTTTGTTAGTTTTATTTTGGGGGACTGCTTTCTATACAATAAGAGAAGAGGGTTATTTGTACCAGAGAGGCGGAAAGTGCTTCAGCCGAAGTATTCCCCCCCCCCCCCCGCCAAAAACTCTTAACAGCAAAAAAGGAAGCTGTGTATGTGGCCTACCTGAAAGCTTCCTTTTTTCTAGTAAATCTACAGATCAGTTGAAAGGTTTTTTTTCAGGCTACCACTCGCAGCCTAATAGCACAGCAGACGTGCCATGCAGCAAGAGAAAGTCACTCCCTCAGCCATCCCCTCCGGCCAAGATAATTATCTTATTCATGGAAGCCCAATTCTGCTTTCCTAAATTACATATTATGTTAGAAAAACCCAACACCCCCACACTGAAACACTTTGAGAAGGGGGGGGGGTAATTTTCCCCGTGCTGCAAGGCACGAGGAATTCCCTTGCTCACCAAAAGTCGGCCTTTCACATGTTGTTGCTCCCTCTATCAGGATGCACCGTTTTCCCCTCAAGATCTGCAGCACTCGCTATCTATTTGAAGGAAAGCAGCGCTACCACAAGCACAGATGTTTTCCCTCTACCCTTCACTCTCCCCTGCCCTAAACTGCACCAGCTCTGCACTGGTGATACGGCTGGGAGCAAGGATGTATAATTTCAATGCTTAACTCTGACTAATGCAGGATGTGTGGGAGAGCAGCACAGCGGCATGAATAACAAACAGCTCTATAAAGCGTGTATCAGTATCACGCTAAGTCATTCTTATCATCCAAACAGGATCTCAAGCATGTGTGTGCACAGTACCTTTCCTGTAAAGGTTTTATCATTACTATTGCTTGCATGGAAATCCAGGTGGTATGACATAAAAAGGAGCAGGAAAAAGCAAGTAGCTGAAATCAACATAAACAAATACCTTCTTTTCATGTAAATGTCAGTAGTAATAAAAACTTGAGGCAAGAAGTGATTAAAGAACAGTCCAGAAAAAAGCAACACGAAAACAAGTCACCCTTCAACCACCACAGGAGACAGAACTGTTCCCAAATGAGATGTTTTTCAAAAGTTTTCCATGAGGTGTCCATAATGAACAGCTGAAAATATCAACTGCATCAAAACTCACATTTAAGTAACAGAGAGACATTTCAAGTAGCTTTCCTGTTGTCATCTCCCCCTTCCCTCTCTCCAAACTAAAAAGAATATTTAATACTCACGTCCTGGGAACCTCACTGGGTAAATGCTGAAATGTTAAGCTTAAACTAGAAGTGGATCTAGAGCTTGCCAAGGAGAGGGGAACAAGGAGGGGAGCAGACTCACAGGTAAATATTAGTTTGTACTTGAAAAAGCCAGAGCATATTTTAAAGCTGCTTTTGATTTTCATGCCAACTTCGCATCGTCCTCTGTCAAACGTCGGTAGGGCAGGGTGACGCAGGGGGGACGAGCGCCTGGTGTCTTTGGCAGCTGGTCCAGGGTGACAGTGATGCTGCCAGCCATTATCAGCCAAATTATGGAAAATCAGCAGCAGAATTCCAGAAACAAGGGATGTTTTTCTTCCTCATTTTCTTTTCGGCCCCTCTTGGCCAGTGCCTTTAATGCCAGCCACACCAGAGTCTGGCTGGGCTGTTGTGTGTGGTTTTGGCACTCACAAGAAGGGCAAGGAATGCTGGTTGGGAGCACAACTCTCCTCCTCTTTGCTCCCGTCCTGTAACCACACAGGCCTCTCTTTCCCAGGCCTCCTATCACCTTGCCATCTGGCAACCTTCATGAGTACTGGCCTGAGCAATAATGCTAGATAAAGACTGGAAACTCTTTAAAGCCACAGGAGAGATCCCTTCTGGCCCGCAGCAGTAGACCAGCATCCCTCTGCTGTGACCTGAAAGGGGAATCCACAGAAGACAAAACAATTTTCAGTTCTTCAAATCCTCAAGTGTTTTCAAAACTATACGAGTGTACAAATAGATCTGTCCATCTCTGTGGTGTAGCCAAGTTGAGAGTGACGCTAAAACGCTGCGTAACAGCTCACAGCAACACTGCAGCACTTTCATGGTCAACATGAAGACCACCACCACCACTCACTCCAAATCAAAGCTTGAGGGAAACTTTGGAAGCAAACCATAATAAGTACTCAAGATGAAATGCAGACAGGAGACCCAGGAACACCACCCAGCTTTTCTAAAACAACACGAAGAGGCATATAGAGGTAACAGTCAATTATGGCCTTCTTTTTATGTCTCCTCTTTAGCAGCATAATGCACTTGCTAGGTCCCTGGGTCAGCAGTGACTCAGAGAACAGAGGGCCTTCCAGTGAATCATCCACACATTTTTAAGCACCCTCCAGGTTTTGTTATTGGGAGATGTCTCACTACCTACACCTTCCCTAAATACTTACTGGGCTGTCCAAGGCATGAGTGAGAGCGAGAGAGAGCGCACGCGATCAAGGGCGCAAAAGAGCGGGCAATCCCCTCCGAGTACCTGAATGCTGCGAAAAGGAATACAAGCCCCACGCAGATCTAGGAGCACTGCTCACTCCTACAGCGTGTGAATACAGGCATAAGCTACACGAAGATAGGGAAACAATGGGATAAGTCACAAATATTTGATTTCACAAGTCAAGACAGTTTTCTTTCCCCTCCCCTCGTGACTAAGCCTTTGGTCCGCACACCCACTCCATCCTCAAAAAACAACCCCATGAAACAAATTTGATTGCTCTAAAATACACACGGGCAATGACCAATCACACCTCCTCCTCACAGTACTAAGTCTATTTACTAAGAGTCTGCACCAACTGTCTGCTTTGTATGTAACAGGATCCAACTCCCTCTCTCTACGAGACATTAAACACTAGCAAGTCCAACTCCTCTCCATTTTCCTTATCCCATTCCCAAACCTCCGAGTCTGCAGACAGCATCGTTCGCCCAGATAAACTTTCTGAAATCACTCCTAGCTGCTTCCAGGGAAAGGACACTGCAGTGCCCGGTGTGCCACGGACCAGAATTGATCCCGAACCAGCGCTCAAAAGTACGGCAAGGAAGCGAGAGCAGCGGGCTGCGCCACAGAGGTTCCTGCCTTTCCGTAAGGGAGAGCACTGGCAGCTCTCCATGCCTCACTGCCTCCCATCATCCCACTGAGCTTATTAACTTAGGCTGTGTGCCATGCCCTACCTTTAACGCGCTGCTGCTGCGCCGGCCGAGCGCTGCTGGTGTGCAAAGGCAAGGACGCTGCCTGCAACTGGAGGCACAAGGCCCAGATTTCATCCCCGTCCTGGCACAGACCTGCTGCGTAACGACGACGTTAAACCTTACTCTAGGAATCTACCCATCGTCTTCAACCGCTGCTCCACATCACCTCTAGTAGCCTTCCCCGCCATTTTCTATTTTGTTCACTAGTTGTACCTTGATACATTTTCCTGCACAAAATTTAAGAAAAAACAAAAAAACACCCCAGCGCAAATGAAGATCTACCCCTTCTTTTTCCTTTTAGCAACCAAAACAACTTGCCTGTCCTTATGTCATCCCAGCTAATCTCTTCCTCCTCTCTGGCACATCAGATAAATATCTTGTTCTTCCAACCCATCAGAAAACACAGCTGCTAAAATTATCATTCTGACCCATCAATCACACTCCTCTCTCAATCTCTCCGGTATCTTCTATGAGGTATTAAGTTCAAACAGCCGAGAGTCGTCCTCAAGGCCCTCCAGCCCTCCTGATACCAAGTCTGAGAGCTCATCCCAACTGCAGCTTCTTCCCCCTCCTCCCAAATGCCTTGCCCAGACTGGGCATCCACCACACGCTTCCCCTCGGCTTCTCCTTCCCTCCCCACCTCGGCCCCTCTCCCTGCCTTGCGCAGCTTGCAGCATTACACTGGGACATAAAGAAAACTTCCAGCCCCGATGAGATGGAAGGATGATCCTTCACTGTCTCGTTTCTTTGGAAAGGCCAGTTAAACGGAGTGCGCCACATACTATCAACATGATACAAGCAGACAAAAAGGTTTACAGGGAGGAGATGGTGCAAAAATATTAAAGTAATTAATGTAGCCCATGGTTACGGTTTTCTCTGGATATTCCCACGAGCACTGTCTTGCATCTTTTAGATTGCCAGCTATTCAGCACAGGGACAGTCCGTATTTTTCCCCCGCTTCTAAAGCAATAAGCACATTCTTGGCAGCTAAATTATTAATAAGGAACAAATGGTAATTGATTTACAGATGAGCCCAAAAGAGAGGATTTGTCTTCTTCAGTCGTCTAAGTCATCATGCCCACATGGCTTCGTTCTGGTTCCGTTCCCACCAAAATCTCAGTCTCCCAGCCAGACCAGTAACACAGCATATGCAGCTCCAAATTATCTGTGTTTATGTGACCTCTTTACCTCTGTTGCATCTGACCACTGACCAGATATTGCAAAAGAGAAACAAAGCTTTTATTGTTCTTTCTGTCTCTCTTTCTTCTCAGCCATCAAGAAAAAGCTTAAGTGGATTAGTTCTTAAGATTTTCTTTTTATCCATTGTGATCTTGTGAAAAAAAAAAAAAAAAAAAACCAAAAAACAACAAAACCAACACTCAAGGAAAAGATGAGTTTCGCATTCAGGCTTTGAACATGCTGAGCTTGGGGAATTAGCTCTCTCTCTGCTGGTGGAAAGTTCCACAGTTCTAGCCCAGCTCTTCACACCAGAAGTATCGGTCCTCCTCCTCTGAGCACTACTTTCTCACATTTCAACTCCAATACTCGCATCAACAATCTTTGCTCCCGCTTTGCCAAATGAACTGAGGATCTCTGGGTAGGTCTTCCCCCTGCTATGAGTACGGGCTTACTTGTAAGACACGCTTGAGGAGCAGCCCCCGAGAGCAGCTACTCCAAGGGCTGTTATGTTTATTATAATTAACAGCATCACACACACATCCTATTGCTTTCATAACACTCGAAACAATTTGTTTGGCACGAAGAACCGATCAGCAGTCAGCTTGCCACAAACTCAACCTTTTTAAGGCGGGACCTGTGGCTTTATTGAAAGCAACGCAAAGTTTGTTTCTAGAAACATTATGGAGATGACATGTAAAGCGCAGCGTTGCTGCTTAAATGCTGGCTGAATCCCAAACAATGGGAGCTCTTACATGAGGCAAAACCAGACCTTCAAAGGCTTGTAGGCAAATATACTGTCACTGAATATTTTGTCATGGAAGCAAGAGCCTAAAAATATAACACGAGCAGATAATGCACTGAGACAGGCCGGCGCACATCCTGTCTTTACTCTGTAAACACCACAATGCGAATTGGCACTATTGTACAAATCAGGCCACCCATACGAAAAGTAGGACAGTCGTTTGTAATAAACTGCAGCCTTCACCCCAGAGCCGCTACGCTCCTCGTCCCAGATATCTTGCTCTATATTGGAAGAACAAGAAACCTGGTGGGAGCACGGCTGGGCTGCCTCCGCCTCCGGCAAGGGGCAGGCTGCCCGTCCCCCCGGCAGCCCAGCGGCACACGCCGGCTGGGGGCACGGGGAGGAGGTGTGGAAGGGGGAAATGGTGTTACCATCCATTTTCTGCTAAGGCCAGCACCTGTAGGAGCACTGTGCCCTGCCTGCAGCAGGAAACCCAGCCTTGAGATGTGCTGACTCACTGCAGCGTGGTTCCTTGCAGTTGGCAGTGGTTTTTAAGTCATCTTCTCTGCAAGCAAGGGCCGTTGCTATCTCCTTTCTCTACCCAGAACTCAAAGCAAAACCAGAAGTGCCCCAGGTAACTAGAAGACATTATACTCTGCATTCCTTGTTCCCATTTGCAAAATTTGGGCTTGAAGGGGAACATATTTTTTTTAGTGTAAATGAGAGACTGGTAAAAGCCACACCAGACTGGAGAAAAAAAGAGAGGGAAAAAAAAAAAAAGCAAAGCACCAGGGGCACAGGTCTCCACCAGAGGAAAGTAAGATTCAGTTCTTGTTCTACCAGATGTAGTTTAGCTAAATTTTGGTGAATGACACCCAAGTTCTCAAAACCTTCAGGTTCTTTTTAGGTCTTTTATTCTTATCAAAATCGTCCCCATTGGTCTCAATGCTTTTTTATAAAATACACGTGATAGGTCTCTCTTGTGGAAGTATGTAAGAACACTGGAAACACTTCAGAGTTTCAATACCACAAGAATGGATGTCAGGCCTTTTTTGCATTCAATGCAGTTAGGCATAACAGTCCCTAAAACAAAAAGCCATAAACAATCCTTGAGTATAACAATACACATGATCATTCAGACAGTCTAATCTTTTCCCAGAACCTCCAATGTGCCCAGAGCTATGTAAAGTTCTAAGGCGTAAAAGGGTATTCAGAAAGGCAAACAAAAACAGGTTCCCAGAACCTGAAAGGTTAGTTACCTTCCAAGGAAGGGAATGAGCAGAGCCCTCCAGTGTGCGCTCATTTGCACATGCAATGAATTCAGTAAATTCCATTCCAGACCTCTAGATCACTGACTTTTGAGGATGCTAATTGTTTTATGGTAGTACCCACTAATCCCCACTAAACCCCAATCAAATATCGAGGCTAATACACAACCAGCATAAAAGAGAGCGTCCCTGACCCAAAGAGAACGTGATTTCCATTTACAGCAGGATGCAACAGGTAAATGAAACGGACAAACAGGAAGGAGCAGTTATCACAGGGGCAGGTATTATATACCAGAAGTGTGCAGTGGCTTCATGGGGCAAAGAAATTAAAAACATCACCTCCACATTCTTCTTCCAGCACTTAATCAGCTTTTACTTTCAAAACACATCTGCTAAAGTCCAGGTGGGAAAATTTGGGAAGCATTTTGTTTCTTTTTACATGCAGGGGAAGGAAAGGGGAAAAGACATGCACAAAACTAAAAAGACACATTTTTCTGGAAATCACAGAGCAGTATCAGGAAGAGGAGGCTGTGGGGAAATATGTATATCAGTAAAGCAAAGAGCACCAACCCTTTTTACTCTCCTCTGCAGATGACCCTTGATAAATGATCATGACTCTCTTAGGGATTTTTTAAATATGTTTTTTTTGTTATTACTCCTATTTTTAAGGAAGATAAGGTTGTCTCCGGTTTTGAAACTTCAACAAGGGCCACACACTCCCACACAGAAGAATTTCACTGCTGTAAAAGCTCTGGCTGCTCAGCCAGCTACTACTTAGTAGCTCTGGTGAAATAAAAAGGCAGCACGGACTGCTACAAGAGGCACTAAGAGCCTGTAACGTTCCTGGATGCACACTGCAGAGAAGACAAAAACATAACTTACAAATGCCTTGCCCCCAGAAGCCGCTGAGGGCTGAGCGGTATATGCCTGCATACCACATGGCACACATTTGCTTATACAAAACCTCTGTAGCTTTGCCACGGGTGGGAGGAACGGGAGCGCTGCGTGTGGCTGCGTGGGCAGGACCAGACCCTGAGACTCAGCAGCACTGCAAATAAACACAGTTTACGCATAAATAATTGTATAGTTTTGAGGCATTTCTTTCTCAACAAACAGCATTAATAGGGAAACCGTGCAAAAAGGTGGCATTGGATTTTCTTGAGCCAAATCCTTCAGATGTTTAAAAAAAACCCCAAAACAAACCAATAATCAAAGACAAGAAGAGGGCTGGAGAAAGGCCAGGGTGCATACCAGCAGCAGGGGAGTCCTTACATGACCAAGGCTGCGGCTGGTGCATTCCTGACTCATAAGCAAAGGTGCATCTGGTGGCTGTGTCAGGTGCCGGATTGGCAAAAGCATTCCCTCGTAATGGCTTCTTAATTGTTTTCTGACAGCCATGACACATTCTCCAGAGGGCTGTGAAGCCAGAAATTTGGAAGACAGTGTGCCATTTGTCACGAGCGGGCATAGAGCAAACCAACCGCCTGCCTCCCATCTGCATCTCTGCCATTCTCACCTGCTGATGTGTTTAGAAAGCTCTAAGTGCGGTCCCCAGCCAACAATTCCTCATCAGCCACGTCGGCACTCCAGAAACGCCCTGTCCATGTCCCATTTAAGCATTTGCTAGACTTTGTGCATCAGCTCCATTAATTTAACTGCTTAAACCTAAGCACATACTCAGAAGGCCCTGCAGAAAGGAGATGGATTGAGGAAGCACTTAAATGCTTTGCTCAGTTAGGATGAAAGAGACTTTGAAATCTTAAAACACTGCTGTTATCTTAGATAATTGTGTTTTAAAAAAAAATAAAGGCCTTCGATATTTCTTTTGCGAGCACCCATTATTTCAACCCCAGCAGGCAATACTGTCTAATGTGTCTCAAGGCAACAACTACGCATGCTTATTTAAAGAGAATATTCACCCCGACTCTGTTCTAAACTCCTACCTGAATAAAAGCCAACATATTTAGCATTTTGCTTCCTGCTGTAAAGATTCAACAATTGTGGGCCTTGTCTGTGAGATGAGGAAAAACAACATGGAATATCATGTGTCGCTTCCTTTTCATCGCATGCAAACCTGGGATCAGGAACGGGGGCGGGTAAAGGCACTCTCCTTTTACCTAAGCTTTCATGCACAATAAATTAAGAAGGGTGGGCCTTTACTCAAAGCAACTTTTCTTTAAAGCTCTGTATTAATCAAATCCCTTCAGAACAAGTTCATTTGAATGTATTTAATTTTAAGACTGATAATAGCACCAGTGTATTGCATCATCTTCACTAGAACAGTAACGCCTTTTAAGTTTCTTTTAGTAGCTGCCTCAGACATGCCTTAGATAATTTTGTTGGCCAACTGAGGACTAATGCAAGACATATTCTATGAATAAATGCATTTCCAGAGCCTCAGTCTCCGAAGGTGATTTTGCAAATGGCCAATGAGAAGTGCCTGCTTTGAAGTGTTCCTGGAATCCGTTACAGTTGCTTAAACCACTGATCAAATTCTACCAAAAAAGGCTTAGAGAAATGTTACTTCAGACTAGGTTTATCTTTCCTATAAATGCAAACTACTGCATTAAAAACAGAACTTTCCCCTATGAAATATGCACTTTCACAGCTTCAGAGTATTTAACTGAGGTGCTTAAAGTCAACATTTCATTTTCTTTCTTGGAACAGTTGAAAAAAACACCTTAAAGCCAAACTTCACTGAATGGAAAAGGTAACTTCAAAAGTCTTCCCCCTAAAAATAAACGATGAAGTTACAGCAGCGTATGTGAAGGACCAGTTGTGTTACTCGTAGCGATACAGGGTTAACATCACCCCAGTCTACCGTGCTCTATAAAGGATTTCTTAGCCACTAGGTCTCCTGTTTTTTCCTTCGTCCAAAAGGCTCATTCCCCTTGGGACAAATCCAACAACCTTAAGCCAGCGAGAGCTCACTTGGCTTTGCACTGCCCAGCGCCATGCGCAGCCACCACGCAAAGCAGACGAGATGCTCAGCCCCATCCTGCACTTTTGCACAGCTCAAGCCAACTGAAGATGTAAAGCAAGCTTAGGAAGGCATAGCTAACGATTCCTCCGCCTGGCGTTTCCCAAGGAAGGACAGACAGCCCTGTGCCAGTCCTCTCCCAGCAGCGCAAGGGCCACACCTGAGTGCGTGGGCGGCTGGAAGAGGCCTGTCCCCAGGCCAGAGAAGCTCTGGAAAGCTCTGGGCAGGCAGCTCCAGCCCGTGTAGGGATTGCAGCGCTGCTCTGAGGGCTACGGCTTCGTGATGTTTCCTCCACGGCTGAGGATCTGGGCCAGTGAGTGCAAGAGTGGGTGTGAAACACTGCTGCTGGGTGAGTGCAGATTTCTGCCTTGGTAGTGGAAATCATTACAAAAGGTCTATATGGTAAGAGAAAATGAGGCTTGTTGTGCTCTGTGGGAGTTATTATCATGCTTCAACAGACTTAATTTGATTGTACACCTATTTAAGCAATCCTGGCCCAAGCTTCCCAAACCCATCTGGATTCGTACTTCAGCTCCACTAGTGAAATCCCGAAGTGTACTCTGCCCAAAATTTAGCACAGCAGACTGCAGGAAATGCACAAGGTTATTTCTATCGTATCATTCTAAAAATAGTCTGCCTGATATTTTGGGGAGGGAACAGAGGAATGGAGACTGCTGCATAGAAGGATTCATTACATTTCGTCTTTAAGATTATTTTGTTCTACTCTGTATTTGTCGCAACATTAAACCTCTTTGACTTACATTTTACACAGAATGTTTACAAGACGTGTGGGCAAATTTAGCGATATATATTTTTTAAACTTGATTACTTTCCCACACACACACAGAGTCTGAGTTACTCTATACATAAGGTTCCTTTCACAGTAAAAATGCCAGGACTTTCCATATGCATTACTGCTTAAGAACAGTATTCCTGGCAGGTCTTAATGCATCTGAAGTGATTGCATTAAGCTCCCAGCATTGCTTCAAGTCCTATCTGAGGAGAACCCACACCTGAAAAGAACCCACACCTGAAAAGAACCCCAAAGGAAGCCACGAAAGAAAATATACTGAGGGAGCTCACAGACAAGGCAAATCAGAAGTGCCTTACTTTAAGTCAGTAGACATTTCAAAGAAAGCATATAATGGTGCTGCCAGCTTGCTCTCGATGGAACATTTTGTTTTAAAAGGCTGTTTTACAACAAGGCTGTTTTCTTCTTGTCAGGATCACAGGAATCCTCAAGACACCCTTCCTGAAAGGTGTCAGCATTGCACAAACGGGCTTCAAGAAGGAAGGGAGATTTTCAAGCACCTCCTTAGTGAAATGCCGCCTGGGCCCTTTCCAGTCCGTGGTGCAAGAGCGGTGCCGTTACTCCGCCTTTGATGGCATTATTCCTTGGGCACATGCCTTTGCTTCTCTCATTTTGCTGTGGTTTTCCTAACGTTGTGCTTTTATAGGAGAGTTTTGCAGCAAGTTTGAGGGAAATGACATCACCAGCCCTCAGTTCAATCAGCTTAATAAAGAAAGCTGCCTTCAAAGAAGCTTTTAAAAATACATTTACAGTGGCTCTTTAGCGTTTAAAAAAAAAAAAAGCTTGTGCATCCAAGCCTATAAAGTCATATAAAGAACTTCCAATTCAAACATCTGAACACTGATACATATTCGTTCCCTGTGCTGCTAATTAACCACAAGCTGATTTCCTTCAGCAGTGTGTTTATTTTAGCAGTATGGTTGTCCAGAATCCACCTTCCAGAACATAGCAATAATCAGGCTTCAGAAAACAAATAGCTATGTTCACTGCTATACTGAAAAAAATTCCCATTTAATCGGTGTTTTGGCTTCTATCAAGAACTCAAAAGGTAACAGGCTCTGATCAGAGCTGGAAGTCTCCACTTACAAAGAAGGAAATATTTCTCAGGAAGCTGGTAACAACCATTTTTGCCTCTTAGTAGATTAATTAGGCCAAGAGAGACATGATACAGCAGAGGCAAAGTTAAAATCCAAACTACTCTGTTGTCCAGCCACAGATTCCCATCTCTGGTATGCTCCTGTTCGTCAGTACAGAGCAGTAAAGGTGAGACTCATCGACGCTGAGGAACCGTGCGGGCAACCAGGAGAGAGCAAGGGTGCAGCGGCCCAGGGCATTCCAGAGGCAGGGAGGCTGCAGCTTTCCGATGCCATCGGTGGCAGCGGCTTGAGAAAAAATGGCAGCTCGTCACAATTTGTCCCCCAAAAAAGAAACTAAACCCTGAGGGAGTACGCAGTTGCCTGAAATGAACCAAAGGAGCCCTCTAATATGAAATCTAGAAACGGAAAAAGCCACAAAGAAACAGAGACAGGAAGGCGAGAGGCACAATGGGCTCTTTTTAAAGGCGGCGATAAAGCACTTGTGCCGGCACAAAAGGAGCGAGGAGGAACGAACCATCTCTCAGCGCTGGGGAAGCCTCTAGTGAAGACACAGTTGTTAGAGATGATCAGATCAGAGCTCTCTTGAGAGCAAGCTGCCCAGCGAGGAGCTCTGGCCCAGCAGCTCACCCCTGGCTGCCTGATGGGAAGGAGGGCTCAGCCACCCGAGCATCCTGTGTGCGCACGGGCTGCGTGGGAAATGAGTTTTATCTTCGAACCGCTGCTTGGCACCCTCCTTGCTTGGATTATTTATAGCTTGAGCCTCGAATTTTTTTGAGTAATTAACCCTTAAACCCAAAAACTCTAAGCCATGTTTAGTGAGGTACTTTTAAAGCCAGCAATAAACAACTGGCACCTACTTCATAGGTCCATATGAGGAGCGCTGACCGTCAGCTTTACGTAGGTGCCTCAGTAACGTGGTGGACGTGGGCTTCGGAAAACCGAGGCTGTGGAACAGAGCCCTCTCAGCACAGCGACCAAAATGCCCAACGGGAAATTAGCCTCCATCTGGCTGTGCCACTTCAGGAGATACCTTAACACTTCATCGTCTTTATTTCTGCAGCAAAGAGGCACTCCCCCCGACCCAGGGCCCTCCTGAACATATTCCCCGTAACGAAAAGCTGGTTTGCTGAGGCACATACCCACCTAGTATGGTACGAACAACCGCAGCACAAATCCAAAAGCACTAATGGGTATGCTATAAAGAATCTACGTTGGCATTACGTATGAACTCTTCCTTCTTTACTCTTTAGGTGTCTAAACAGATTATCAATTCTCTCACTAAGCATGAAATCAACTATGCAACTGTGGGGTCATGACAAGTTTTGCACTCACTTAAAGAAAAGCAGAATTAAAACTCACAGGCTAAATTCTGACTTTGTAACCCTGTATCCACAAATAGCTCCATTAACCTGAGACAGACTAACCGGAGAAGGTGCAGCTACCGGGGTAGCCACATGTTAGGCACAGGGAAAACCACCTTGGCGCTGACTACGTGTGAAAGGACCGGTCTGCAAATGCAGGAGGCAGCTGGGTCCGACTCGACTTTGCTTGTCATTCCACTCCGTATTTTCTGTCTGTAGGTTCTCTTTAATACTTGTCTTTATTTTTCCAGGTAATGCCTAACATTCTTTCATGGGAAGATCTTCCACACACTATGCAGAAATACAGCACACCTTTTAAATAACTATCGCTGGGCTTTGTTTGCTTCATTTACATTATGAAATGCTTTTTGATGGCATTTCAGGATAGACTGCCAGACAATGAAATCTTAACGATTGAGTATGAAGGGTGGTAAATGAAGGACAGCATCAGCATTAGCTGAACTAAGAGGAGGCACCATACCAAAAATATCCCAGCATACGTTCTTCATTGATGAAAAATGCACACTTCCCAGCAATGATGCCCGAAGGTCATCCCAAAGATAACACAGTAAAAGCAACTTGCATTGCCAGAAACCCAAAAAACCCCCAAGCCCCCAAAACAACAAAAAAAGAATAAGCCTTGCTAAAAATGGATGCTTTGACCTTGTCAAACTTGTGGGCTGCATGCATTCACCGCTTCTTGTGGGACTGCATTCCCAAAGAACAAGCCCTCCTTCATGTGGGGTGTTACTGGTTAAAACAATTTAGGAAGACATTTTTTATTCTCCTTGTTCTTTCTACCACCAGTTGTTAGTCATGTTTTGTTCCTGTTTATGCAATCAAGTCCTTTCACTCCTAACCATGATCTAACGACAGTTCTAACCAACATCAGGGCTTCATGTTATATGCTGGTAGGCAAGCAAGCACAAGACCGTATTTCAAATTGGCAGCAACCCCATACAGAACTTATGACTTTCTTCTTCCCCCAGCAAGATATTTCTGCTGACAAGGCACACGCACAGAGACGCCTTTCAGCCCTGCATGTGGTAGAACATCCATCGTTGTGCAGTTCTGTTTTGCTCCAGCCTGGTTTTGCACAGCTCTAATTCTTGGAAGAAAACTCAGAATGGGAAACCTCAGCTCCTTTATCTTCTGTTTTCACCAAGCCAGGCCTGAAACCGTCATTGGCACAGCAATGTGAATTAAGGTGTGATTCCTGTAATCATCTTTCCACCAAAAGCCCTGCTGTTGATGCAGCGGTATCAGTAAGAGATGTCTTTTTTTACCATTATAAATTATTTAACATTTATAACTGATATCAAATTCCATTGGCAGACTGTTTAGCTACCTTGGAGAATATTACTAAGGCACAATACTCCACAGTAAAACTTAGGGGTTTTTGTGAAATGTGTGATTTCCAACCTTGGTTAAATTCTCAAGGCTGGTTGGATTGCTCTGTTGCCCAGAAGCGAGAGTAATACAGGACCAAGTACCAGCTTTGTAGGGAGCATCCTTGCTTCCATTGATCTCCTTTTCAGTAGGGACTGAGACCCAAAGCTAACAGCAATGCAACCCAGGCCAGATACCCAGCTTCTCTCTCCCAGCTTGCTGTGCAAGAGCCTCTCCTCTCCTGTCAGCCAACCCCGAAGGATCTTTCTTCCCTCGTTCACCTTTCTGATAGAGGGAAAAGGGATCAAGAGCAAGGCTTCCGCTGGAGCCTGTCGCTCTGCAAGGGGCGAGCACTCTCCCTGGTTTCTTCACCAGCCCAGCACCGAGTATGGCTGCATACGGTCTTAGTGGTAACCAGCTGGCAGAGACATTGTGAGTCTCCATCACAGTTGCTGTCAAGTCGAGGAAGAACACACTCCAGGAAGGGCTGCAAAATGCTCAAATTTAGCAGGGCCCTCCTTTTTAAGCACAAGTCAGGATACATACTGATATAAGATCCTCTGTACTATGAGGGCACCCTCCCATGAGACAGAGTTATACAAAATAATTGACCAAAAGTAACTCAGTGAAGTCATTGAAACACCAAATGTTTCACCAATAAAATTTAAAAAATACTCACAATTTCAAAATATAACTCATTGGCTGTACTTATTTGCCTTAAATATACCTTACCCATTGAACATATTTACTCACTGCTCTTTTCCTCCTACTAATCTGCTCACGACTCTTGGCAAGTTTCGATTCCATTTCTCCTGAAAATTGGCGTTAGTTTCTTTTTTAAAAAAATCTAAGTAATTTAGAAGCTCGAGTTGAAAATTCTGTCTCATCGTCCTCATGCGACCTGCAAGGTATCTAATGCTTTTCCAACTGTGAGCAGCCCTCCTGGCACATACTGGCCCATTATGATTCCCCGTGGCATCAGGAGATATTTTGCACCAGAACAATCTTAACCCTGCCGCTTTAGGAACCGGTTTAGGTTTTATGTTAGCTTTCTCTATGAACTATGCAGTCCACTCCCTCCCGTGCCTAACTGAGGCAGGGATCCATTCTGTTTTTCCCCAAGAGAAGGCAGGAAAGGAGAGGGGGGATATACAAGGCAACTTTCAAGAGTGCCTTACCTCATCACAGAAATCCAGTTCAAGCAGAACTACTGCTGAACAAGAAGTTAGGCCTGCCCATGACTACATCTTCTCCTACCCTAAAAAAAGCAAAGCTATGAGAAAGGGCAAGCGGAGAAAGTGCCTATTGCCCTGCAGAGCTCAAAAGTCCCCAGAAAGGGTATGTGAGTGCTACGTCAGCTGCATTTCACACACGGCACTGTTGGTAGGCAACTTGATTTCTCTTCCTGGCTGTGGTCACACAGCGGGCAAGGGTTACAAAGAGTCACACTTTGTTGCTTGCCTGCTGCCGTGGCATCTGTCTTCCCTTGCAGCACTAGGGCAAAACCTGAGGGCTGCACACATTATCTATATTCATTAATAAAAGGATGCTGCAATGCAGCCTTTACACCATACTCTATCCACAAGCAGAAACATTGCTCGTGATGCTGAAATTCTACATGATGTTTTCAAGAGCATTAAGTTTTCTCCCCCTACATCATTACACAACAAAGTGTTTATGACAACCCGAAAAAGGAAACTGCATTTTATCTGTAATTACACAATTACATGGTCCCCATTACCATAGCATCCAAGTGCCCAATACACTTTTGCATACTTGTCCCAGTGCCCAACAGAATTATTTGCTCCATTTCGAAGAAAGGAAGCTGAAGCAAAGGGAGACGAACCGATCTGAAGTTATGACAAGAGCAGGAGGGCAAATCCATCAGTTCTCTGTTATGCCTAATATTTAATGCTGTTTCCGTATCACTTCTGTGTGTAAACATTCTTTGCAGAAAGTAACTGCAACAACAAATACTAAACTTTATCTTATATGTCACAGTGGCAAGACAGGAAACTCATTATAATAATTTACAACAGTAAAGAGTAACTTTTACTATATATATGCTATTCTAATCTAGACATTTCTAATAGTTTTCCTGCTTGTTACAGTCCTCCTGCCTGAAAACTTCTAAAAGCGTGCATGTGTAGAGGGGGGAAGCGGTTGTGCTATCCTCCTCGCCATCATGCACGCCCTCCTTGCTGTCTTCTTCTTTACAGAACAGCCACCCCTGCTGTATCAGGCAGGGCCCAGGAAAGACAGACGCACGCAATCCCAGTAAGCAATTCCCTTGTTCCTCTTCAGAGATTTAGGACGTAATCCAAAAGTCAGGAAGAGTTTGTGAAATACACATGGGCTTTGGATCAGGCCAGTCATATCTGTGTATATATTTGCTTAGTATAGCTTAAAAAGAAAAAAAATCTTCTCACAGTCCAGGGCTTACACGTCATTCCCATGTTGCTTCAGCAGTGAATTCTGTGGATTGCCCTTTACCAGTCAGCCTCCCTGGGTCTCTCACAGGTCACTGTAAAAATGAAATACCGACAACCCCCCTGCAAATTACGTCTTTGTCCCATCTACACTATGTGGTTTGGTATAATCAAATACGTTTTGAATGAGTACGGAGTGAGTATATACAGCGGCAGTCTTTTATTAATTGGCTGTTATTTAAAAAAAATTTTTTTGGAGTGTCTCTTGCGGGAATTCCATTTGCTCAGTCTGTGCAGGAGGCCTCCGGAGTTACTCAGAGGAGAAGAGCTTCACTGGAGCTTCTCCAAAACAGTGAATACAAAACCAAATTCAAGTACCCACGTTGCAGACTTTACAGTTCACCAAAAAACCCTCCTCCTCACAAACAGCGAAATTTACCCTCTAAGGAATCAATAAAATACACGTGTGAAGTACACACATGGTAAAACCACAGGGGTTTGACAACCCACTCCAAATGGCATTACTGAAACCGAGGAGTTCATAGATCTGCACAGCCAACATTCAAGCGCACAGACTAGGGAAAAACCTCTACTCGCCAACCTTTTCACCCCACCCGAGCAAAGTCCCTTACGCAAAG
The DNA here is from genome assembly GCF_030463565.1 of Pelecanus crispus. Taxonomy (NCBI): domain Eukaryota; kingdom Metazoa; phylum Chordata; class Aves; order Pelecaniformes; family Pelecanidae; genus Pelecanus; species Pelecanus crispus. The sequence continues at coordinate 2,466,455 of NC_134649.1, forward strand.
TCTTCGAATGCACCCACGGCAGGCACGCAGCTGGCAGACGGTGAAGCTCTGTGCTGCGCTTTCTCTCACCGCGGCTTCCCCAGCGAAAGCGGGGATCTTCTGGGGACTTCCCTCCTCTCAGATTCAGTTACTCTAAACTACCCAACCACGACGTCAGGGGTCCATAAGAGCAGCTTCACACTACTTCTGTATACCATATTACTCATTTGCAAATTCCAGCCTAGGCCACAAACACCTCTACATCTTTTGGGCTACTCTGGCTTTTGGGTTTTTTTGGTCAGCCAAGCACACAAGGCTGTACGCACAACTTGCTGGCCTTTCTCTAAAGAAGCGTTTGCCGTAATACAGTAACTTTTAAGAGCATTAGCGAGAAACCCCCCTATCAATTCTGGTGAAAGCCAAAATACCCGCTGTACCAAAACCAGAAGGTATCTTGCCAACGGCTTAAACAAGATCTGTAATGATCTGCAGACCAGAGCGCAAGCTAACAGCATGCCACCACGTCACCGTGAAACATCTACACATGTTGACTCTGTCCGCAGGCCCAATACATGGTACCCTCAAACTGAGGTGGAAAGGAAAAGTGTAAGATAATGAGGCAGGGGGAAATGGAAGCATACAGACTGTCCCTGTCATGGGCAAGGGGGAATGTCACGCTGAATGCCTGGCACATTGCAGTAAGAAACGGAGATCGGAGAGGGACTCCGGGACAAAACTAGCCAAGAGAGAAAAAATGATGGAGATGAGCACCCAGGGGAAATGGAAAAGTGGTGACAGAGAACTGCAGAGGGCTCCAGAGGTAGATGGAGAGGAAACCATTACGGTAGGGAAGGCGACGTGAGGCTTTTGGCGTGATGGGCAGAACCAAGACAGAACCCCTCAGCATCGAGCTGCTGGGACAGAGAATGGGCTCTGGCAGGGACGCACTACCTCTGCTCTTTGAATACAGCGAAGAACGGAGAGCAAGCTCCTGTTGGTAGTTCAAACAGCCTCCTCTCATTCAACTGGTATCAAACTGAAGTTACGGCATAAAGTCACCCTCTCCTTCGCAACAGCAGTTTATATCAGTGTGCTGTGAAGAAGGTACCTGGCATACATCTCTTCTGCAGGTTGCCGAGGCACAAGCAAACACTCAAACTTCTGATTAAAAATGCCTCTTGAAGCCAAAAGCGAAACAGTTGTAACACCTGTGAGAAAGGCAGCACTAATTAACTCAAGAATTTCCCAGCTTGTTAAGTGTTACATTTCTTGACAGTATTTCAAGTGCAGGGCCAAAAAATACCAACATCTGTAACAGAACTCCAAACTAGCAAAAAAAAATCACTAAAAAAAAGCTCCCCACACACATATGCATACCAAAACCAAGATATCTGTAGCACAATATGGGGAAAAAAAAACCCAAACAAAACCACCAGCCAGGGAGATATAGCAGAAAAGTTTAATGCTTTTAATAAAAAGCATATATCAAGTGAAGTGATTTACAACTTAAAAGTCTAAAGTTTAGAGGAACAACAGAGTATTAATCCCAAGGGGAAGACATTTTGCTCATATACATTCTCTGGGAAAAAAACAAAACAGAAAATTAGTATGTCTAAGGAGATTTCTACTTTTCTGATAGGTATCGTATAAATAGACACACATACATAATAATTGGATAGCTTAGATGTATTAAGTTGCAATTTTAAAGTCTTTCTTTTTAGTGCTGTACGAACTACAGAGGGAACAACTTCAAGTTTAAATAGGGTGCCACTGACCTCCCTCTTCCTGCTCCAGTAAAGACTCTAAAAATTGGATAATATTACAGAGAAACTGTGTTGCAATGCCTAGGCACATCAGGGTCAGATAAAGTTCACTCTTCCCTTTGAACTTTCTTGCCTCTGTGGGCTACAGTGAAATCCTCAGTGTTATTTTAACATGGTTTTTAAAGTTTAATTTCCTTTTTGTGGCTTTGCATTATTAACGTTATTGACGTTAAAAGTGATATGCAGTCCCCTTTTCATCTTTCAGACAGCGTGGAAATATTTGCGGATTGCTTCCCCCTCCATTAATTAAAAACTTGCCTCAGCAACCCTCTTTAGTTGCTGCACAGAAGTCAATGGGAGAAATCCTTTTTCCTTCGGTGGGACTAGGATTTCTATAATCCACTCTTCCCAGGAAGGGCTTTGCAGTGTAGCAGAGCAAGAAGCCGGCATTCAGCTTCACCAAGAGCGTTTTGAATTGGTTCCTTCTGGGTCCGAGTCTCAGTGCTTGACACACGGTAATTTAAAATAAGCAAAGCAAAGCAGAGTTTTAAACAAGTCTCAGTGTTAACCCCAGGAGCAGAGCAGTGACAAATCAGGCTAGCAAAGCTTTGCTACATTTTGCTTTAAACCAGCATCATCTGTACCCACCTAAACCACTTCACAGCCTTCTGGGATTCGCCATAATGATGTAGCTTGTTTTGAGCCTACTTTTTTCCTAAAGGCAAGGTCCGTTATTGGATTCTACAGTCTAGGATCTGCCGTGTGGTAGCTCTTTTGGGGATCTGGCACCAAGTTAAGACAGGCACTACAGCTGGAAAATCTGGATGCCTGGCTGAGAACAGGGCCAATGTAGAGGAGTGCAAAAATCTGGGATCCAGAAGGCCGTTTCCCAGGAAGTATCACAGCGGCCCATGCACTGAGATTAACCTCAGCCAAATGCGGAGCACTGAGCTTTGCTTCTTCAAAATAAGCAATAATAGCAAATAAGCAATAAGAGAACAAAGTGTTGAAAAAACAAAGTCAGACGGAAAATAAAATTCCGTTCTCAAATGCGTTTTATGCCTAACCTGTTCTTTTTTCATGCACTCCGTCCCCATTCCACATTAATGCACTAACGTAACCTGAAAAATCAGGTCAGCAAAGAGTGACTCAAAGAGGGGCTGGTCAGCCTCCAGCACTTGGGAGAAAAAAAAAAAATATCAAGGTGCTCAGTCAGACATACTTTTAAAAAAAAAAAATCTAAAAACACAGCTTCAGGTATCTAATTTTGTAGAATCTTTGATTCTAGAATGAAAAAAGAAACCCAAACCAAACCAAAACCAACCACCACATAAATCCAGTTAAGATCCTATAAGCTCCTCTGTAGCAGCCACTACTTGCCATAGAAAAGCAGAAATGATTCATCTAACTGTGAAGCACTGAAAAAAGTCACTTAACAGAAACAAGTTAGCAAGGACAGTTTGATGACAGTTCTTCCGTGATGACGGGCTTCTAAAAGATATGCCAGTTACAATAAATATTTCTAAATTAGATATCTGGCATTAAGTTGAGAGCGCCAAAGGCTTAAAGATGTCCCATAACATAAATGCAGCTCTGTTTAACTTTGCAGTTTCTGAAGCAGTGAAACCCTAGGCTTGCTCTCTTTTTTTTTCTTTCCCCCCCTCTCCCTTTTTTGATATGCCAAATCCATGACCAACACAAGAAACTTCTTTTGCTCCGCTGTGACTAACATTTATCATTCGTATATAAAGTAGCCATTATTCAACCAAATGCGAATTCAGCAAGTGCTTTTAAAAATCACCCACCCCCTAGCAAGAACCGCAAACCAAACAGCCGCCCACACCCCGGCTGGAGCATGCCTCTGCATTCCTGAGCGCTGAATAACAGGAGTCTCTTTGAGTCCATGCTGCACTTTCTTACTGCTCCTCAAAGCCTTGAGAGAGACCTTCCTCTATTGCAGAATCAACGCTGGAATGGCAGCTTGTGTCACACCTCACGCATTCAGCTTAACTCCTTTCTAAACGTAGCTTAAAACCAAGATTGCCCCGACTTCTTTTTCTTACTTAAAAAAAGAGAAAGTGTCAAATTAAAAAAAAAGACAGAAAGTAAGTATAAGAGAACAAGTCCCTCAGCTGTGTCCTACCTCTGTCTCAGAATCGCTGAACGTAAGAGGTCTGAGATGCAACTCCTGGGTGATTCTGTTCCAAAATGATGCCAAAGATGATGCCACACGCATCCTCACTGATTCAGGCGTGAAAGCCAAACATGAAACCAGTCTGGTCAAAGAGAGAGACCTACCCAGAACTCATTTCCTCACTCCGGAGGAAAAAGGCACCTTATACTAGAGGGTAGGCAAACCCCAGGCTGCCTTTGGGCTGCCGCACCCGGAGACACCTCGCTCTGCCGTGCCAGGCTGGGGTCCCCTGCTTGCACGGGAGGGAAGGGGACCTGCCCGTCAGCTCCGCAGCGTTTTCCTGCAGTACCATCCCATTTCTCACTGCTTCAACCATCTACCCCAGTGAGGCCTCCTCGCACCGCTGGATATAATACAGCTCTAGGGAATGGGGGCAGCACGCACAGCTGCTCCGGGCTAAAACTGGAGAAATAGCCTGAGAAAGGAACAGCATCTCTGGCTGGAGAGCGTGGAAGGCTCACACAGTCTCCAGCAGCTGCAGAAGCAATTTTGGACAGTGGAACCACAGAAAGCAAAGGCCCCCCCAGGAACCAGTCCCCTTGGAGTAACACCAGAAATATTTCCAAACGATGAAATGAGACCACAAATAAATTCTCAACGATACACAGATAAATTGCCTGTGTTTAAAATCACTTCTTTACCTAACATGAAGTTCAGAATCAGTTCTCAACTTCCATTTGCTCCACTCGGCTGCAAGCCAGCCAAGCGACGGTCAAAACCTGTGACATGGGACGGTGATGGTAACAGAAGTTTCACCTCAGTGTCTTGTAAATGTTGGTATTCTGCACAATGCTTACCCTCCTCACTTCCCAGGGTTGAAGAGGGAGCAGCACGTGGTAGAGCAGTTTTGCACCGCACAACAGTAATTCCCAGATTGGTCACCTATCCGGCAGCAGCTGGATTTGAAGATCTTTAACAGGAAACCAGATATCTCTCTTAAGTCCTGTATTTTCCTTTTGTCTGGTGTTAATTAACATTTCCGTGCTACGGGACAGTCATAGAGTAAAGCATCACCATCCAAACACTGCTGTAGCACAAGCTGCATGCCTGTTTGTTTATTAGGCTGGGGAAAGAGTCCAGTGCTTTGGGTTTGCTGCTCTACTCACTTCATTCATGTTATACCTTACCTTGATTGGACCTTTATCATTCTTTCAGGGGGGAAAAAAAAAGCCAACAAACAAATACTAAAGAAGGATTTAAAAATGGGATTGCCATTTTGAGTAATTGAGTAAAAAAATCTTTTTTTTTTTTTTTTTTCTGTAGAAGGTAGTCAATCATCCTATGCTGCGTGCCTTTTATCAAGGATAAAAGACTATTTTCTTTTGCTGGTAGCTTTGCCAAGATCTTTATGGGAAGGCCTGGAAACTCCTATGATGCACCACACCCCAGCTATGATCCAAGGCAGGTACCCACGTTGGTGAGCCAATATGATAATCCTGTATTGCTAAATCCATTGTTTCCCTGAAAAACCTTGAATCACATTCAGTACTCTGTTGGCCAAGGAAACCGGATGTTACTTTCTGCAAAACCTGTCACCACCACTCCCAAGTCAGCGATAAATTGCTCGAGAGAAACAAAGATTCCCCCAGGCTCTTCCGATGGGAACGTTTGGCCCACTCTCCTTCCTCCCCTCACCTTTGTGTGCCTGTATGTGAACAGTCCAGGAAATAAGGACGAATTATTTAAAAATAAAAGTCTTTGCTACTGTAAAGCCTACAATTTTTGTCCATAAAGAATTAGAGTCCAGATTTCAAAGCAACAAGTTATTTTGGGGGGAAAAAAAAGAACAACCAACACGCCAGAAAAAAGTTTAGTTGTGTAACTAGATAGAAGTAAGAACTCTTGATGGGTTAACTTAATGAAATGATTCCAAGTAAGTTCTGTTCTCCCCGTATTGATTGACTGAGTATCTAGCACTTATCCTCATATAATGGTATCAACACAATCAATAGCTCTCCAAGTAATGTCAGCTGCTAGCTAATTTACACTTCCATAGTTGCCATCTGCTATTCAACCCATTGTAACACAAGCCATCAGCCTAGCATCTTTAACTAGCATGGTCAAAACAAAACTATTGAAAGACAGAAATTTTATCCATATTCCCAATGGGTAAAGGAATACATTTAATCCAATTACGGTTTCATCACTCTTAGTTTTTCAAGTTTTGTTCACGCAGCCAGGAAATTGTGTTATAGTATCTGTTTATTTAAATTCAGCAATCAGCCCTGCATTTCAGAGAGAAATGAAAGATACCCATTGATATCCTAGGTAAATTAATTAAGACCTGAGAATTCAAAATACAAAAAAGCTAAATGATCCTCATCTGCATAACCTCCTGAATGCTTCCTATCATTTTCGAAGCACATTTTATCTAGCGTCATGGAAGAAAAAGATGTCTAGCTTACATTAAAAGCAAGTGTCACTCAGGAGGATTTCTTGATTCATTTTTAACAGAGTATTCAGAATATTATATTCAAATGCATGCTGTTGGACTGCCATTAGAATTTGGGTTTTTTTAAAATCTGCATATTATTTCCCTTTGAAATCACTGCTGGTAAAATACAGGGCCATGAAAAACGATGACAGAAATATGCAGAACTAAATGCTTTTACGTAACAGTTCAAGCACCTAGGAGGTGTGCAGTGATGGAATTTACTCCTTCAGAACTGCTTTGCAAAACCATGCAGTTACAACAGCACAGGATGCAAATTCCAGGATTGATCAGAAAAGAAGCAAAGAGACCAAAGATTCGACAAACTGGGTGACAAATGTTCAACTGTATGAGTCGCTACAAACGGAATCAGCATGATAATGCTGAACTTGTAGCCAGGATTATACCCATGATGGAAACAATGGGACATATGGGCACAAGTAATATTCCTCTTTCTTGAAAACTGTCTATTGTTTAAGAACAAAGCAAACCACATCCAAATACATCTGGCATCAACATCGAATGTTTTGCAAGCTGAGCCTTCTTTCCAAAACCAAACAACCTGTACATCCGAGTATCCCAGAAGTTTTGCTACAGCACACGATGAGTCTGGCCATTTTCTCAAGGAGGAAGTTAACACACGTCGTGCTGCCCACCCCGGGCTGCTCAACCAAGAGCCCACTGGCCCGATCCTCACCACCCTCCTTCCCTTTCATGTGGCGGAGGGCAAACTTTCTCTAGGAAAGATGGTGGCTGGAAACGGCCTATTGCTACCACAAAGGCAATTCATCCAGTTTGCATCCTATCCCCTGCTTAGATCTGAAGAGCGTCTGGGAAAGTGGGCAGCTGGGAGGCTGGCTGAATATTGCCCTGGAATGCAATGGCAGGCTGCTTTTAAACCACATCTCTTCCCTGCGGGAACAGGCTGCCGACAGGAAGCGGGCTCATGTGCTGCACAGAGCATTAATAGTACGGAATATGCTCCCACAAAGCACTGGAGCTACCACAAGCTACTGCATGCGTACGCCCAGGAAATTCAGAGCTTCGGAAAACGCTCGAGTGCTTCCTCGTTGTCCATGTATTATACCCTGGGTGTGCTCTCATTTCTGTCTGAGGGACCCTGAACAGAAACAGGACAACCCTAAAATTTCCACAGAGGAATGGAAGATGACTAAATGTGCATCATGCTACAGGTTTGCCTAGGAACAGGCCTTCACAGTCCCAGCCACTGCTGAGAGAAAGAACAGGGCCCACTTAGGGCCCAGTTAGCAGAAGCTGGGCACCAATTTCCATTTGTATGTGCTATTTTGAGCAGAAACAAGCCAAAAGGTATGCAAGCAATCTCCTTTCTTCTCAGCCTGCATTTGAATGCTCGGTTCCCAGAGTGTAACTCTTGTCCAAGTATTGACTCTAGCTGAAGAAATGAAGTGGAAATTAATCACGATGCCATTTTCAACAGCTTGCTTCCAGCTAATGTGTTTCCAGGTTTCCCCGGGCCCATCAGCTCTTTTTCATTCAATTAAAAAAAAAAAAAAAAAAAAAAAAAAGGTGTTCAGGCAGAGCTGGAAGATTTTCTACATTTCTTCATGCTCTCCAGACCTACTGAAGCCTGGTCAAAGCTACAGGTTGCAGTAGGTCCAGAAAGTCCAGATAGGTTCATTGCACGTGCGCAAACAAACTGCAAACGCGTGCAGCCAGTCTGAGACTTCGAAGAGGCATCTCGGCTACCAAACGTTTTGTAGAGTCGGCTCACACACTGCAAGAGCATCCGGGCAGCCCAATACAACGGGTCTAACACCTTGCCAAAATGCAAACTTACCGGGTGTGTGTAATACTACAGATGCACATACGTTTCTGTCCGAGAAATCCTGAATAGAAATACAACAGCCTTAAGCTTTGCCTGCAGAGTTTGCATCGCAACAATTAACGACGCAGCTCTGTGTTGGAGGCTGTCCAGGCAATTAAAAACAGAAAAGAAAAAAAAAAAAAAGAGCTTCTAGTATTAATCACCTTTTGACAATTTTCACCACAACAGTTTATAATCTTATCTACTTTAATTCCCCAGAAGTGTCAAAGTTAATTCTGCACTGGAGTAAAACCAAGAACGAAGCAAAGAAAAAATTCCACAAAATGGCAATCATCCTTCATCGCACAGCTCAGTAGTAAGAGCCTTTTTTCTCTAACCAAACTGGTAACACTGGAGAGGGACCCTGTAGCTTTATAAAAGCTAAAGAAGTAACAGGCACAGGAAGCTTCTTTTGGAGGTCAGGATAATCAGGTGAATGCTACGTTACCCACCCTTTTGCTCACAGCCAAACAGTCCCCCCGTCACCCCACCAGGTCTCTAAGTTTTGCAAGAGCATCACCCTATCCATCAGTCAAAATGCATCTTCCTGATTCTTCCCTGGAATCGCAGTTTTTCAGGCGCAGAAGGCTCGGGGCACCAGTCTTGGCGCAGCACCATTCTGGCGACTCAATGCTCAACTGGTCTTCAGCGACTTTGGGTTCCTAAGCCACCTGAAGATCAGTCTGCCATCACAAGTCCCAGTTCGGGCAAGTATTTAAATACATCTTTCAGTCTTACTGCAATGAGCACTACACAGCCCTTGCAAAGTAGCTGACTGCCAAAAGAGAGGCAGATGTCTTCTGCTGGTTTAAACCACATGGGGTGAATGAAAATTCCTTGCATCTCCTTAGAGCGTGTGTTCCTTCCTGACTGAGACTACAAACTCGTTTGCTTTGCTAAGCACTTGTAAAGCATATTTCAAATAATTATAATCTTGAGGTCTTCTCTAACATTACCACAATGTATATTTATTAAGTTAAAAGCACGCGCGCTGCTACCAAACAGTTATTTAACATTCCTTACAACTTGTCCAAGCAAGCTTTATATGCTGTGTAATCATATTCTTCTCCTCAGGGCAGAAATGCTAAGCGTAGCTTGAAACAAGAAGACACTGTTTTGTCCTGAGTTTACCCATAAAAGAAATACTTGAAGTACTGTTAATGTATTCCCACACCCCTCTTGAAACTGTAAGAATCATACTAGCATCTTAAATAAAAACAAATATAAATTGGAAAGAATACAGGAGATCCTAAATTCCCATTTTTCATAAAATTACAGAAATCACACTCAAATCTAAACTCTGACTCGCCTCATCGGTGCTTTTAAGCAGAGCACATGTGAGTTTGTTCGTGACCTGGCATTGCTCTACTCCAACACAGGTGTTGTATACAGTGGGTTTTTTTGGTTTTTGGGTTTTTTTTTTAAATGAAAACCTTTTCAGACACCTTCCTGGACAATTCGTCCACTTTCCTACAATAGCCCACACTATTCAAAACTATTTCTAAGCAGACTCAGAAGTACTAAAAATAATCACAGGACTTCTCCAGGTGGAAAAAAATCAAGACTCTGGAGTCAGAGGTCAGGTCCGTAGCAAGCTGCCTCACCTCCCACTGCCTCTACGGAGGAATTTGTGAAGTTTTGTTTCCACAGAGTCAGAGTGTCAGGCCACAGGGACACCCATGCTCCAACATGCTCTCTCCCATCCCTCTCAAATCATGAGGCAAACCCTGGACTTTAACTCGGAATAAATCAGCAATATATTACGCTGCTTAAGCGCCTTTACCCTCTTGAAGCCAGCAGACCCAAAAGCTGTGCTTCTGGGGACAACTGCTCTTCAGAAAGCTCCTCTGAAGGACTGCACAAGCTACAAGGGCACACAAAACAAAACATAACCCCCATCACAGGACAAAATTTAACATCATCTGAGCGGTGGGGGACTTCTAGAGGCAGGTACAGGGTAAATTTTATCTCCAGGGAAAAAATAAGATGACGACAGCAGAATTAAAGACCACCACAACTCTGGGCAATCTGGATTTAAGATATTTTCAAATTTAGTTTCATTCATTCTGAGAAATTTGGTTGATAGAAGGTAATTTTCTAGACATAGTATGTTTACACTTTTGTAAGGCAACTGGCTGTATACGGGTTGGTAAAACTATACCCACAAAACCAGTTTAGGGCTAAAGAAAATATATGAAAACAAAAGATATCAGAATTTTAAGCCATTGTTTTTGCTAAGACAATGACCAAATGACGACTGAATCACAGCAGTGTAAGTGTACGTTTATGGGCGGGGAAAAAGTAAATATTGAAGGACTCTTCAGTCCAGCCAAGAGAGGTACAATGAAGCAATGCTGTAAGCGGACACCAAGCCAATTGCAGCTGAAATATGGCACCTTTTTTTTTTTCCTTTTCAAATGTGAGGAGATTATTATCTGTTGAAAAAAAAAAAAAAAGGAGACCATAGTGGAATCTCTGTCTCGGTATCTTTAAATGAAGACAGGATGCATTTCTAGAAGATATACTTGTACAGGTTACTAATTTTAATACAGAGGTCAAAACTCTACCCACAAGTCTGATTTAAAGTGCATGATTTACAAGATATCAGGCTGGGTGATCTTGTTGCCATAAAGATAAAAAGACGCTCTGAGAACTACAGTACGCTCTGCACAAGCAGGCAGCAGACTCACACAGAGACAGACAGAAATGGGATTATGCCTTTTAATGGCAATCTACTATTAGACTAAATCAGAGGTCTAACGTGAAGCTGCATCCTTACTCAGTCCCAGAATGCTTCCTTTTGTTTCACATTTGCTTGCCAGTAGAGAGGTGATTTCTAGAAACAAGGAGCTAAACTAATTATCTGATGTTCCATTCTCTTTAGAAAGCCAAAGAATAGTATTAAATATATATATTTGGTAAGCAGACTGCAGTCACCGCAAGCTGAAAAAAATCACTTTACAAGCAATCCTCTCCAAAATGCTTTTAGAGTCCAAAGTAGCAGCAACCCCACTGTTAAACAGATCTGCTATGAAAAGGAAAAAATAAAATTAAAGAAATATTACTGCAGGCAAAGCAGCCCCCTCAGAAACACATGCGTCTGACAACACCTCAGGCAATACCATCGCCATGCACGAGCAGCTGCAGATTTTAGGAAGGGAATCGTATGGTTAGACTTAGATGTGTGATTAGTTCCACTGACTTACATGAGACTCAATCTGGCAAGGCTCTTCAGAACATGTCTGTCTTCAAGCGCGTGTGAATTTGGTGGGACCGCTATTACTCATCCTGAGTAAGTTCACAGGGCAAAAGGGCTCCCTACAGCTCTACATGGCCACGGGGCTGACCACGGGAAGCTCACTGCAGGACTGAGATCACGGAAATCTTCATTTAAAGAAAGCAGTTCTTAAAGGAGGGGAAGGTGATTAAAAAAACCCCAACAAACAGCGTGCACGAACCCCCAACCAAAGTTCAGCGTTCACACTTAGAGCTAAACCTTCCCCACTCACACCCCTCCCCCTTTTCAAAAAGAAAGACAAAAATAAACCACGAAGGGAAGGAAGGAAAAACCTCACAAATTTTTACGTTTGTTTTAGACCTACTGCAGCAACTGCTTTACTTAGCTTTTATCTGCTTTTGTGGTGTTTCCTAGCCCTTGACAGTTAAAGGCAAAGTGCTCTATACACAAACAGCAAAGGGTTTTTATACAGCAGGCAGAGTCCTTTGTTACTAATGGAAATTAGAGACAGGTGTTGATTGCCAAATGGACAGTAATTGCTATGCACAGGGAACCTGGGGAGCAGAAATACCAGAGTCCCTGAGACCTTATTACAAAGATAGCTGTAAGCTTCTTCCCCCAGGCAGTTACTAGACCAGTCCGTGAGAAAATAAGTTCTGGTGATGACTACGGTTCACACACACACTGTAATAAACACTTCCAGATTTCATGTCTCGCAGCATACTATTACTGTTATTCATTATTTGCTAAGAGATGACAGAAAGCAAAGTATAATAAACAAAAGAACAGAAAACTCCACAGCTCCCACCCCAGAAACCTTAGACGGGTTTTGCATAGCATCCCTCCAGGGTGCAAGTCAAGGCTGTTTTTCCCCTCTGCCTCTCCAACAAAATAAATGAACAAGTTGAACAGCTTGTGACATTTGCATGACTGGGGAGAGATCATCTGAACCGTTTGAACAGCCAAAGTCTAAATAGTTTGCAAGTAGTAAAAACCAGTTAGTGCCAAAGTCCTCCGAAGACCCTCACCTTGCTGATTGTTGCACTTAAAGTTACTACAAGTATTACAAGATGAATCAGTAATGACAACCAAACCCTGTAATTTCCACAGCAGGCACTTTCTACTTATTTTCAGCTTAGAGATAATCCCACTTTTATTAGGTGCTGATCTATCACTTTAAGTATTGCTAGCGCACTGCAGAGGAAGAGACCAAATGCCAGAGAATCAGAGGTTTTAGCTGAAAAAAATCTCATGAAGGGCTTCAACTAAGGCAAAAAGACGAGGAAAGTAATGCTATATTGATTAGAGATGCATATGAACGCCACCACCTGATGGTAACAATATGTTAAAATTATACAAGATTCTTCTGATGTAACTTAAAGGACAAAGATTTTAAGCAGCATATTTTCATTCAGTACACTCCAGGCGCAATTCCTGTCAATGACAGTTACACATCCATGTTCTGAAACACTCTCATCTCTGACAAAATGCATTGTGGTGATCTAGCTAATTTTCAATGAAGAAAAGAGTCCCATGAAGTTATAACGCTTCACACCTGCATTATCCAACATATCTGGGTCGCAGATTACTGCACATGGGAAGATTAGGCAATTGCCAGGTAATGTTGCCTCTTGTACAATTAGCTCATCTGTGAGCTAACAAATGCTCGAATTGCAGAGCGCCAGACTCGGTTAAGAAGATGGAGGAGTATTTCAAAGGCTGCTCATTTACTTGTTGCACAAGGATCACACGGCTACTCACGTTCCACACGAAGAACACCAAATGCCTGCAGAGTCCAGCAACGCCCAGACAGTTTTGCACCCACATTTCGCTGTGTTGTAACACCTCGCTCCGGCATGCAAAATGCTTTCAACCCTCATGAAAAGTGCTAGACTAAGGATATCTCAAGAGCTCAAGTTCTTCATTAGAGGACATGACCACTAACAGGCTACTTACCTTACACAATGAGACATCATTTAGTCTTTTCTTTGAAGGGGACATCAAAAGGTATAAGGGAGTCTGCATCTTCAGTGCTAGTCACTTCAGAGGCACCTTGTAAGGACAGTTACCAAATGGCCAACTGTAATGGCTTTGCATGTGGTTAGATGCCTGTTCACCGAGGAATCACAACATACCTACTTGCTAGTAAAGCCACAAACTTGTATTGAACAGTGCCTGTTAGCAACCGTGACAAGAAACTACCAGTCACTGGCGTAGGATGTGAGAAAACAAAACACTTCATCATAGTCACATTCTTCAAAGTCAAGCGGTTCACCCAGTGAGTAATATTCCTGCAGTGGTTTGTAGGTAACAAGAACTATGCTTGTAGAAGTGGAAGCCTTAAATAAAGTTATGTTACTGATGTATCATTATCATAATATGTAGAGATACGACAGCATAGAAGTACATGGAAATGAGATAATTCAGAGTTGTCATTTCTGTTAAAATGAACTTGACTTCCAAACAACATTAATGAGACACACAAGCGCAGCCTGAGATGTCTACTCTGTCCAAACCCACTCTGCCATTTATTGGCATATTAAGAAAATATTTGGAGTTAAAGTACAAGACAAAAAATTATTGACAAATAAAAGCAGGGGTTATCGCTATCACAACTTCCACCAACATAACGCCGCTCGCTACAACAAGCTGGCTTGGGTCCATCTGCCAGCCAACTGCATGCATTCACAGGGGCTTTCAACTTCTTCAGCCTGTGGAAAACTTACGTGAAATTTCCCAAAAGAAAAGACCGCATGAGCATTTTCATCCATGTAGACTGCTGCACAACACACATGAACATAGTTTCCTCAGTCCCCTCTTCTTCAGTCCCTGAAAACTACTGCAGTAGATACAAACATATGCAAATTTTAAACACTTCATTTGCTTACTCCTCCTCCAGTCTTTTGGTGCCAGGAGATAACACCAGAAAACAAAACTGGAGAAAGGTTATCCTATGAGCAAGCCTGTACACTGCATTCCCAAAGGACTGCCAACTTCAGATTGAGCTGCAGACCTCAGACCCCATGATAGCTACAAAACAAACTATGCGTATCGGTTTTTGTGAACCAAGAGACATGTTTGTCTCTTCTTTATTCTAAAGACGTGTTTATTCTAAAGAGGCTAAGTACCTTTGAGTAACAACCTCACTTGCTGTAAAAAAATAAAAATTAAAAAAATTCCTGCAAGCTAGCATTGGATCCAACTCAACATGAGGTGCAATTTTTAACTGACAGGAATAAGTTACTGAATCACTGTTAGAAAAGTTATGGCCTGTGTTTTGAAATAATCCTTGTCTTCTAAAAATAAGTCTTCAGTGATTTAATTTATAGCAATACATTACATATGCAGCTACACTGCACCAACTTTCAGCCAGCTTTTGACAACACTCAACCCTCAAATGAACCTAGAAAAATATTCTTCATAGCTCCAAGTAGCACAGTGACTGCAAACCAAAATTAAGGATGGAACAGGGTATGATTTGTAAAATCAAGATGCGATTCTAAAGCAAAAATGCAACAAAGTCTTTTACACTTCCCCATTTATCCTCTCACAGTGATGTAAATTCAGAACTGCTCTGCACGTGCAGAAATGACAGCCCTGAAGTCACACAGATGAAAAAATATGTGACTTACTGAACTAATAACAAAAATCAAATCCCACTCAGGCTTCAAAAACAAGAACACCTATGCCTGGATTGTTTTATGCATTGTCACACTAAGTAATGCCTTTTGCTTTCATAACAAAGAACATTTCTGTTCATTTCCTTGTCCTCCAAGTAACCATCTTTCCCCATTCTCAGACTCACCACCAGCAAGAAAAATAATATTCAAACAAAAAAACCCACCCCACCCCTAAACAAACAAAGAAAAACACACACACCCCGAGGAGAGTGCAAGTCACAAAGGCACAAATTAGCAAAGAGCTATGGTCAGCTCATCTCACGAACCAGTTTTAGCAGGGGCACACAGCATCACGGCCCCTTCACTGGGAGGGATGGAGGAATTTCACATCTATATGCACTAACTACTCCATCCCTGTGGAATTCCCTCTCCCTGCTTTTATGCCCCTGAAGCAAGACAAATCTCTGATCAGCATTAGAGCTGACTGGAAAACCATTATTCCATTAATTCATTTATGTAGGCACATGTACATACTAAACAAGGGCTATTTATATTTTGTTCCAACGTTAATAGACCATTAACATTTTTTTAATGAAGTTACAATACTTACTTTTTTTTTTCCCCTCCATAGAATGGTTAATTAAAATACCAGTGTCTACTTGAAGCTAATTGTACTGGACACAAGGTCTTATGTATTTATATACACATATTTAAAAAATTATATATACACACACACACATATAAAAAAAATAAAATGCACAAAAAATCATTCTAAAACTTCTAATGGCCTCTCTCCAGTCCTAAACTTCCTTCTTTTCCTCTCTTCTACTGAAGTGCACAAAGACTGTCAAAATGCATGTAATCAATGGCTTTGAGTGCAAGCAGATCTTTCATCAACTACTGGATAAATTGGAAACATATAAACTTTGAACGTAAGCACTCAAAGGCCAAATTAATAACAGACTATTAGTGCTCATTAGCTCTACCTCCCACCTTTCCTCTTTCTTTTTCTTCTGGAATAGCTGGCCTGCCAGTACAGCAGAAACTCTGAAATGCCATCCTAAAAATAGAAAACAAGAAAGAAAGAAAACAAGAAAAGAAAGAAAGAAAACAAGAAAAGAAAGAAAACAAGAAAGAAAGAAAGAAAACAAGAAAGAAAGAAAGAAAACAAGAAAGAAAGAAAGAAAACAAAGAAAGAAAGAAAGAAAGAAAGAAAGAAAGAAAGAAAGAAAGAAAGAAAGAAAGAAAGAAAGAAAGAAAGAAAGAAAGAAAGAAAGAAAGAAAGAAAGAAAGAGAGGGGGGAGAACGGGAACTGAGAGAATAAGCAGAGTGAGAAGCTCTGTAATATAAAACTGTCTCCAGCTTCAAAGTCATCAGCCAATCATAATCCAATAAATGCTTTTTTTTTTTTCTAAAATCAGAACACTCAAATGTCTATTTTTATTCCTGTTTAGAAGCAGCTATCTCAACAGGGCTTTCAAACCAGTAGAGCCTGGCATGCAAAGCAGTGACTTACAAAACTCAATTTCAAGCCATAATTTCCAAGGCCTTCACTTGCTTCTATGGGTTCTTTTGTGTCTGGCACACCGATATTTTACAGCACAGACACCATTAGCAAAAAATGGAGAACCAGAGTGAGGAAACTGAGGGGATGTTTACATGAAACTATCCTTTTAACCCAGAACACTATTTAAGGGTTCTCCCTTCATGACTGTACATCATTCCATGTATCTAAATGCCTATACAGTTCTTCTGATATCCTAAGATACGTATTCTCCAAGTGCAATCATCAGGAACTGCAATACTTACAGATAGGTTTTAATTAAAGCTTGTTCTTCTGGCCCTCAAACACATCAATAAGAATTGCTAGGTACGCTTAAGGTACTGAAAAATCAAGACAATAGGGAGCTGTACCCATCTTAAGTCTGGAAGATATGCACACATAACAAAATACCATCTCTCGAGTATCCAAGGAGGTGTATCCTCAGCACTTTCATACTTTCTTTGTGTGTAGGTTGCCCAGAGAAGTTGTGAATGCCCCATCACTGGAAGTGTTCAAAATCAGGTTGGATGGAGCTTTGAGTAACCTGGTCTACTAAAAGATGTCCCTGGCCATGGCAGGGGGCTGGACTAGACGAACTTTGAAGGTCCCTTCCAATCCAACCCATTCTATGATTCCACGATTCTAAAATGCTAAAGACCTCTTCCAGTATTTGACTGAAAATTAGTTTTATGAATATAATTATCAATGCTACATTATCAATATGTCATGAATTATTGGTATAACTGGGAAAGAGCAGCTTTCAAACTGACTCCTGTTTTCTATCCAGAGCATGGGGAGAGGCACTCTCAAGAGTAATGCCACTTCTGTCTTGCATATGGAACACTGTAGCAGGCCTTAGGATGTCTGCACCCTAAATGTTGCTTTGCCTCCACCCGCCGTGAACCTCAGCTAAGTAAACCAAGTTCTCAGGACTTCGCTCTCCCCATCAGCAAAAGGAGGTAAAAATCCTTTTGCTATAAAGGACTTTAAGATCTATGGTATAAATTGAGAAGTCACAAACACTCCCACTTCAGTAGGGCACAGGCACTTCAACAGGTTGTGGAATGAAAAGGTCTTTAAAAGGACTAGATAAATATTGCATAGGAAAGATTTTTTTTATTTTTAAATGGGAGTAGCTGACAGCATCTGAGCTTAATTGTCCTTCATAGAAAGTAACCATTTAAACCACAGAAGGACTACTCCAGAGGTTGTTTTGCTCTTAGGACATCTAAGTAACCACCATCTCAAGCATTACTTCTTTAGCCTTACTTTTAGTGAAGGGATACACTGTTTCCCACAGCAAGAATTCAAATTCAACTTGCTTCAATACCTTTGAAAAGAGCATTTATTTCCAACTCGTAAATGATTTAAAAGAGAAAGCTTAATTAATAATGTTGTTTCCAGCCAGATGGCCAGCTAGTAGTTTTCAGTCATCCCTTTCGGAACAACTCACCAGAAGTCTTCAGATGCAAAGGAGTTATAAAGCAAATAGATGTGACTGCCCAGCACTCTCAGCAGCTGCCAAAATGTTCAGTAAAAGACACGGCTATAGGTACAGAAACGTTTAGTTTTCCCAACTTGTGTTGCTGTGGGTCACGGTCATAAAAGCCCACTAACAGCAGCACAACCGCTTCACAGACGCACATTTATTTCATTTAACATTTTGTATTTAGATGGCATTAAATTCACATATGGTTATATAATATTACTTAAATGAAAACATGAGGCTACATGTATAGTGTTTCCCCTGGACTTGTGCTAACAGACTTCAAACTTAAGCTCAGTAGCAGACCACTGTGGTATGATGAGTATCAACCAGTCAAAATATTCCCTGTGTACAGGAGGCACCAGCACAGAGATGAATAGATAAATATTATGCAAACCCAGTTAAGGTTTACCACTAAACATCTATGGAATTCTAATATTCTCACTGACGTAGCATCTACATATTTTCAAAGAGAGTTTCCAACAAAAATTAAAACTGCTTTCTTAGTACAAACGAGATGCTGAACAGCAACAGAAAGCTTTTTAGAGCAGCAAGGTATTGGGTTTTGCAATAGAGTCTACCTCTTGAGATTTTAAGCGCTTTTCACAACTGTTATTAAATTCTCTGACATCCTTGCGAGGCAAGTGCTGTATTTGCCAGGTAGTTAAGAGTACGGTACGAGTGCAGGTTAAACATTTTGCTCAACGTTACATAGTGGTATGGAACAAAACCTGATGTTTTCAGTCTTCCCTAACCACAATGTACATTCATTATGCAGTAATCCACAACTGAAAACCTATCTTAATTCAGTTATGACTGGGAAAAACAAATATGCAATTGCAACTCTATGCATGAACTTTCGGCTTATAGTTCTACCAAACAAGCAAAACCAGATTTGGGAAAAGGCTTCAGTGATCAGCTGTCTACCTACACACAAGTTATTTATGGCATCTAGTTCAGAGCAAAGCTCAAAACAGTTTGCAGACTGCCAGCAGGCTTCTGCTGGCAAAAGAAATCAGCTATAAAGTAGTATTAGCTTTGATAATCAGTGATTTTGTAAAGCTTGTTTCTAATGCAGTGGTTTCAAATCAGTGAGTTTCTACTTTCCACCATTCTAACAGTCATCTTCTGCAAAAACTCCACTGGCCATTAAAAAAAAAAAAAAAGCCACAAAATTTTGAAAAGAAAACAGTAAGTTTAACAGACCAAAAATATAGTTTTGACTTATGGTGAAGCTTATGTTCAGTAAGTCAGGTGAATTTAGGCCCAAGAAGCAGATATGGAGTAAGATGAAGCAAATCATACGCAAGTTTCGCCATTCCAAGCCCATGAAACTCTTACAAGGTAATTAATCTGGGGCCTCCAGAGTTAACTGGAGTTTCGCTTGAAGGTTCCAGGCCAACATCAGTAACTACTCTAGAGCCTTCCTCCAACAGGCCGCTGACCATGGCAGAAGAAAGAAAGGATAGATGTTATTAGCAGACCTTGTGCTCTTCTGAGTTCAAGGCCTGTAATTGTGGGTGGGCTTTATCTAGGCCATCCAAGAGGAAACCCCTGCCTTCCTGTATTTGTGTGGCTGCGTAGCAGGGGAGGTGGGAAGGGGGCTCAGGGAGAAGCACATTATAAGGGCTTTGCCATTGGTATGCAAGCTGGTTAAAAATGGTTGGGGAAAAAAAAAAAAAAAAAAAAGAAAAACCCCACAGTGAGAACAGCCAAATGCTGCCTTCTGCACAGGCACAGGATCAGGAGCCGCTGCCAGTGGTATCTCAGCTACAAAACGTGGAGGGCCTCTGCCAAGCCATGCTGGTGCCCATCAGAAAACCCTCAACGAAACAGGAGCGAGAAAACTCCTCCGAAAATGAAATGCTTTGCAGAGAAGTATCATCTTCAACAAACTTCCAGCTAAATCCTGCCTGGCTTCCCGCCAGATTTCCAGCCCAGGGCTGACAAGTCCAGTCTCCGTGGGACACGCAGGGTGCCCAGCGCCGAGCCCTCGGGTCTCGCAGGCTCTGCCGGGCAGGCCTCAAGTCTTGCAAAGAAGAACCCACAGGAGCCCCGAAAGCCCTGAATTTAAAAGAGAAAAACCAGGTAATATTCAACCTACAAACACCTCTGTCCTCCGTTTTCAGTTCACTGCTTGCTTGTGCTGGCCTGACTCTCACTTGCACGTAAATCAGCAGTAAATTTACTGAAATCCATGTAGTTACACAAATGCAAAAAGAGTGGGAAAAGACTCATACTCCAGCTGCTTATTAGCCTTTCTTTTAGGCAAAGAGTGCTTTTTAAACACTGATAGAATTTTTCAGATACTGTTACATGTGTGCTACAAATTGGCTATGCAACTGACTCAAGGGGAACAACAATTTGTTCAACAAATAATAAGAAGAAAAGGACCTTTCTGTACAGTTCCACATGTATGGAAACCACAGACTTTGTATCTCTATGAAAAAAAAAAAAAACCCAAACCACATCTAGTCTTCTGAGGATAACAAATTTAAAGGTGTTTGTAGTTGGGTCTTCCCACACAGCAACACTTAAAATCCAGTTATAGAGGGAAAGGAAATTTGGGGGAAAAAGTGTTCTCTAGCTGTGAAGTAGCTAAAGCAACAACAGTTGCACATTCAATGCAAAAACAAAGAGGCACGCTCATGTTCCACAGATGTCTTCTACTAAGCTCAATATTTTTGTGAACTTTGGCTGTTCCACATCTGTGAAGAGTAAGTGGATTTCTCTTTTCATGTTCAAGCAACTAGAACAGGAAGGACAAAGTTTTTCCTCTTTTGTTGTGAAAAAGGAGAGTCAGTATCAGCATCCATCATTCAACCATTGCTCGCTGCAACTTCACCACAAAGAAGGAAATTTCTATTTTGACTTCCCTTTTTAAAAAGACTGTGTTATGGTTAATGAATGTCACCAATTCAAAGATAATCTCTGACCTTTCCTGTGACAGAATTTGTAAGCTAACGTTTAATGAAATTTTCAGATTAGATAAGTACATATTACAAAGCGAGCTAAAGATGGTCCACCTAATACCTCAACCCTGAGACTCTCCTTCCTGAGGACCCTAAAGCATGGAGGACACGAGAGCCCCAGGCAGACAGACCGACCCCCCTGACACCTTGTCCCCTGCAACCTTCTCTCTGTGATTCACAGACCTCACCTTTTGTAAACTGATGCAGATTCCTCCGGAGATCGAAAAGCAGATGCTCCCCTTCACGGGGTCAGGCACACGGCCCATCTGTGGCGAGCGTGCAGGTGCCCTAGGACAAGGTAGGCACACACAGACCCCAGTCACACGGCTGCCTGGAGCGTGCAACTTCTTTGCCCTCCTAGCCTCAGCGCTGAACAGCAAGCGAGCTGTAACAGTATTTCTAGCAACAAATAAAAGTTATCAAGATCACCTATTCACCTTTCCTAGACTTACACAGGTAACATTTCTAACAGATAGGTTTTACTGGATTTTTAAGCATGTTCTTTCATGAGGCTCACCAATGAGATTTATAATTTCATCATGTCTTCCACATCAGCAGCACCTCCTAATACTGTAAAAATGCAATCAAATTGCCTCCTCCTGGAACAGCACAATTCTGAACACAAGCAGGTTGAACAATCAAACTCAGGAGGAACAACTACCATTTTCTCCCCATGCTTCCCGGCGTCCTTTCCCTGGTGCTGCTGCTATCCACTGACATCTGCAACTTCAGAAGTGCATTCTTGATGCCAGCAAGGCCGGTATCAGCAATGGTTGCTCACGCTGAGTAATGCCTGTTCACGTGGAGATTCTCCACTGTAGAGACAGGAATGATGGTTCGATACTTGGAGCAATTGCCGGGGCACACAATCCCACAGATTCCCTGACCTGTCATTTTGAATAGCATAAAGTCTGT
This sequence comes from Pelecanus crispus, assembly GCF_030463565.1. NCBI lineage: Eukaryota > Metazoa > Chordata > Aves > Pelecaniformes > Pelecanidae > Pelecanus > Pelecanus crispus. The sequence goes on from NC_134649.1 coordinate 2,488,442, forward strand.
CTGCACCACAGCCGCGTAGGATGGAGAAACCTACCTTGTCCACTAAATGAGCAAATTTGGATACCTAGGGAGTTGTAGCAAGCTGGGTCTGCATGGCAGCAAGACATTTTTTCATACTGTAGTGGGTGATAAAGTTGAAAACACACATTGTTTTGCTCATCAACGTATATCCTTTGCGTATAGTGTAGCTACAGCAGCTTAGGTTTAATGGGCTTCTTAGCTGGCGATGAAGATTTCCTATTCTGGAGCTCACACAATTCCTGGGTGACCCTCTAAAAAGCAGGGTGTTATTATTTCTTACCTGGCTGGGCTCTTCTGAAGATGAGGGTTACCCTTTTTCTTTTTTTTTAATAGGGCTGCTCCTATTACTATGCACAAGTAGTTTATTCCTGCTCACATTTGTGACCTATGCTTCTGAAGGATCAAGGCTCTAATACAGAAAGAGCGAGCTCTGGCTTTTTATTCTGTTTCTACAGAGCCACAGTACCAGTAGCAATCAAACTTTCCTGCTTGCCTAAGGGCAAGTCCCATCATTCTGACAGTGATGGTAAAGAGATGGGTGAGCAAATGAGGATCAGGTCTAAAAGGCTTCAAAACGTCTTTAAAAGCACTATTAACTGCAACAATTGACACATTATTGTCTCTTCAGTTACACAGAAAGTTGTGCTACCAGTGACAAGTACAAGAGCCCAATTATTAACAACTTCCTTGTCTTTATGTTTGGACTCAAGTCGCATGTAACAAAATGTAATTAGCAAACATTTGCTAAGCTTGGTGGAGTCAGCCTACTAGAACTAGAGTGTCTGGACAAGAACCTCTGCCCTGTCTTTATTCCCCTCGCTCCTGTCTGCTCTCTTCACTGCCAATCAACACAATCAGCTTTGGACTGGAAAAAGCTTTTTACACAGTCCATCAAGGCAGGCAAGGACAAAAGTTAATTAGGACTATTCATAAGCCTTACTGGAAGAGAGTGCTGCTTCCCATCCCTGAAAATTTAATTGCACTCAATAGAGGAAAGCTAGAAAAAAATAATAATAATAATAAAAAAAACCCTAAAAAAGATAATTTGGGAATAAAATCTGATTTCAATTTAATTCAAGCACTGTTTGGCCCTATTTATTTCATAAAGTAGTTCATGCAGGATAATGGCATTATTGTGCATCTAACAGCATTAGAAGCTCCTAATAAATTAACAAGTGAAAATTAATGGCTGCTCAGTCCATTAAATCTTGTTAATTTTATTTTTGTTGCAATAATATAGCGATCACAAGTTTACATTATTAAACCAATATTTATTAGAAGAGCTCATTTTAATTGGATCCCTGATGTGATAATCCCATACAGTGTGTATTTCTTGATTTCATCCATTTTTTGCATTTATTTCTCATTATATTTAAATGACTGCAATGTTCGGGGTCTTTTCCTAATACTATAAAAGTTAAGCAACCATTTTAAACATTTTATTTCACAAAGATTCAACACTTACTACACAATATAATGAGAATCTTATGAGTCCTTTCAGAAGCTATTTTAGTCTCTTGAGAAAGGGGGGAAGAAGAAAAGGCAGAGATACTGAATATTTGAAAACATCTCAACAAATAGTAAAATACATTTTTCCCCTTAGCCTATCATTGTTCTGCATAAACATCGCTGTGGAGTCTTTCCAGTCAAGAGGAGTTTCACCATTGGTTTTAATGCAAAATGTTAGCTGGCCTGCACATATCAGGAAAAAAAAATTATGGAAGTATATATACAGACAAAAGGTTTTGCATTGTATTGGCTGCTGACAGAGAGATTACAAATTTAAGACATCTTACTAAGGGCTGGGTCTGACACGCTATTCCAGCAGCAACTACTTTGAGGGAAGGGGCTGCAACGCCGGACAATCCTTTCTCCCCGACCTCCCTCTGTTCCCCAGTTCTTCCCTCTCCGCCAACACAACTGAACGCATACTGGCTCCCTAACTGGTTGCGTCAACATTGCTGCTTTAGCTTCACAGAAGCGTTTTGGTTTTTAAAACGGTGCAGCGTGGACTAGAAGTCAACCCCCCACGCTCTTGTCCAGGCTCATACAAGAGGCAGTAACTCTGATGGAGAAGAAGTTGGAGGGGCTGTGGGGAGCAGAAACCGCTGTGCCCGGAGAGCGGGGTTTGACCTTTGGGGAGATGAGAAGGAGGAAGGTGAGAGAGGTACTGATGGACAAGTGGGACTGCGGGCAGAAAGCACACCTGACTAAAGGCCTGCGTCCACTTCCGTACCGTATTTTCACCTTTAGACCTGATCTGCAGTCACACTAATGCCACAAAAGCTAGTTACGAAGAGATTTGTGAAGCAGCGCCTACCCTGCAGCTATCACCGCCACCGCTGAACTAGCTCATGCGGGTACTGCGAGCAGCTCCGCTGTGGCAGCACAAAGGTTAGGACAGGGCTGTAAAAACCTGCCCATAAAGCTCGGTCAGTACATAGGTTAGTGCACACAGTTTTGTGGCAGCAAAATTACCGGCAACAGGGAGCTAACAAGTATAATGGCAGCTCGACTGTGTTTGCACACAGGGACTGCACCGTAATCATCTCCAGTGCACCACCGTTGCGACAATCTAAAGTGCGGATGCTCTTAAACAACTCTATCGCAATATTAAAGCTCCTCACACACAGGACAAGCCAAACTGAAAACAAGGTAGTTTAAAATTGGCATTAAAAAGAAGAAAATATACAAATTTGCGTGTGGACACACAAAACTATGACCGTCCCTTTGCTTATTACTGAAACCAGATGGGCACCAGTCTCAAAAGGAGAATGTACTTCACGGTCCTGCAGACAGCCTCCACCACTTACTATATTTACAGTTTTCATTTCAAGGCAATCCTAAGAACATGGTCAATTTGTGTAAATATTGTGCAGGCAACTACCAACACAACAGAAGGTATGCTCACACCCAAGATGTTCCTAAAATCACTTATGTATTAACCCTGGTTTTCCCCACCAAAATGTAAATCATTTAAGGAACACCTTGTTCAGCTGCTTTTAAAAAGCAAATGTGCCATGTTTCCATTCCAGTTGGTACATTCTATCCTTATCAGATGGGTTCCACAAGAAATAACACCCACCCCTCTTCAAAACTATTTTCTAAATTAAAAAAAACACCACTTAAAAGGTGGTGTTCCTTACATGCAAGAATCCTGGCTCCCCTAAAACCACTGGTGATATAAAAAAAAAAAATACAGTAATAGGTTCAAAAGAAAAATATGCATATGAAAATATATCACCAAATGTCATGAGGTTTATGTCTTAATATGTGTAGTACCACTAAAGCTCTTGAAAGAAAGCATTTACTATCTCATCCCATATCAGCGAGACTATATATACTGCACAGCTTTTAGAAATTACTAAGTGCACATCACACGTCCCTGGCTTCTGCAGATCAGACCCCTATATAGGTTAAGAGTTAAACACTCATCACAGTTCAGCCTAACGCACTTTATTTCTAGGGCAAAAGGCTGACAGTTTGTCAGGTGCACCGTACGGCCTCTCTTCAGATCAGGAATAGCATTAGAAACTCATCGCTCTTCTCCCAGGGTTGAAGTCCACAGGGTTCTGCAGGTATGTAGTAATGTCAGCTGTAGACTTTGCTACCATCAGATTCCGTGCTTACCATACTCTTTGGTCTCAGAAGCAAATAGCGCCATCAAAAATTCAAAAAATCTGATAGCAGCTGGAGTAGACCTAAGCTTGCTCACAGAGCAAATTAGAGAGGCCGCAAACTCAAAGAGCTGGCTGTGCTGGGGTACGTGCTAATGGCACGCTACCCTCGAGCTTGTCTGAAAAGTGATAAAAATGTCCATCCTGAAAGCTGGGCTTTCAAGGTCAATGCGACTACTACAAAGGATATATTTCAATGGGCAGAAGAATGCGTGTTTTCAACTTTATCACCCAATACAGTATGAAAAAATGCCTTACTGCCATGCTGACCCAGCTTGCTGCAACTCCCTAGGTCAGCTCCTGACACCAAAGCCCAGCAGCTCAGTGCACAGAGGTTTACAGGCAGCTCCCTCCTGGAGAAGGATGGGCTTTGGGAGCAGTGCGCCAGGGAGGGAGGGAGGTCCTCTAAACCAGCTATTCTGTCGAGCACCAGTAACTGCGGCACCAGAAACAATCAGATGATCTGAAACTGGTAGGTTTTTCAGGCTGAAATTTCTTCCTGCTCCGGCAGAAAAAACAAGAAAGAAAAATCCTGCCAGCGGAGCGTTACACTGAAATTCTTGAAGGTCTCTCCAGCCTTTTGCTGTCTGCCACAGGTCCTTCCAACAGAAAAACCTGGGGCCTGGGGCGTCTGTCACATCATCTTACAAATGGAGCACTTGGAAAAGTAATGCATGCTGAACAAATACACAAGCAAATAAACTATTCATTGTTTAACAATCCGTCAGGATAGAATGCAGTATGTGTATTTCCAGTTCCAAGTAGATAAAAATGACAGCAGGAATAAATTTGGTATTCTAATTCCTTAGCCCCACAAGAAAAAATAATTTTTTCTTGTTCTTTCTTAAACTAATCCCACCTGATCACTACAGGAATTTGCTATGTAGCCCTTATTCCCGTAAGCAATGTTTCTGCAAAGCTCAAACACTTTTACATCTGCAACTTGCTTCGTCTCATGGATACAATAGCTAATTTTGGACTTACCCTGCTCCTGCTGGGCCAGAGTCATCACTGGCATAGCTCCACTGTAATTCAGTCTACTGATGCATTACAGACGATGCACAACATGACCTAATCCTTAATGATGGTTTTTCCCCTTTTTCTCCACCCCAACATACTTATTTGACTAAACAGTAAAAGGACATATGTAGAATTATTTAAAAAAAAAAACCAAACAAACTAAAACCATACTAAAATTGTGTTGCAAACGCTAATTTCAAGTGACACGACAGTCAGATTCACAGATACATTAGGGGACACAGCGCAGTCCAGAGAAGGCACAGCTCTTAAAGTCACAAGGCCTGGCCATAGTTCCAGCTTTGCCACTGCCTTCTAGACAAGCTGTTTCACATCTCCGCACCATTCCCCGATCTCTGGTATATAGATATTAACCTCCCAGTATGCTGCTGCAGAGGGTGCAGCACAGGCTAACCTAACCATGCTCATTTGGGTCTCGGTAATATACATACTAAATAATAATAAAACTGCAAGCGAAGTGTCATGTTTAAAAACTAGTGCCAAGGCATAAGGAGCTACCATCAAAATGCACTGATACTTCCCCCATACCAAGGTTTAAGATCTGCAGGATCCAGGCTCTGCATCATAAGTGAACACGAAATGTTTTCATTTCTGTACAGATTTCCTTTAACAGAGCAAGGTCTAGGAGAAACATTCACTTTTGCACAGTAGGAACAGCCAGGACAATCTCTGGAGGTGGTAATATTTGTGACTTGCAATATCTGCTTGTGTTATTACTTATTTTCAAGCTTTAAAATTATTTTTCTAAATTAAAGCATCATACTCCACCCATCTCTTTGCTTCCCTTGAATCATAAAATATCAAAACCTTCCTCCCTTACCTAAACCACCTTGTTACTAGTAAAAGAAGTACCAAGAGGCTTCACGCTCTGCTCCCTAACAGGTCAGCATCAGCTAGACACAATACCCAGGTCACATCAGCAGGGCTGCTCGAGTCATTTGCTTCTTTTGAAATGGCAAGGATTTCAGGCAAGTGGTTTGAGTAGGGTATTATCTATGTGGAAAGCACTGCTTACCAAGAATTTAAAAATATAGGTTTTAAGGCATTTGTATCGGGTGGTAGCTCTGCAGGTTTTGATTTCTGCTTCAACTAGGCGAAGCCGGAATAACTCTAACAAAGGCTGAGAGGTCTATTTGCATTACTGGCCAAAATCTTAGCCACAGTCATTCACTACCAAAAAGATAAGGAGACTTTATTTTTCCTTTAAGAAACCACTATAGTCGTTGGAAGAAAATTTTAGGAGTTCCAAATACCCACATTTCTAAGCTACTTGCTTCACTTTTTCATGCAACAGATGCTGCTTTGTATTAGCTACTGCATATTAAATCATTCTGACAACCAAGAAAGCGTACATTTGTTTGCGCGCGAGAGAAGCATGAATACACACACACAGAGATATCTTCTCACGCAGAAGCATACAATTATGCAGCATTCAAATATTTGGGGTGAACTTTGGCCTTTGTTTAAAAAAAAAAAAAAGTACCCTCAAACAACAACCAGTAACAGAATCAGCAGTCATCCGGCTGAGCTCACAGAAATCAACAAATCTTCAGCAATAAAACACCACTTGTGGCCAGCTATTTGAAAGTTACTTGGAAAATTTTTCTTAGATGGGATACTTATATACACGTCCTTTATGATTTATAATGGTCTTACGGATCGATCTCGGAATGGAGGCTAAAAATAAAATCTACGTTAATTCAAAAAATGGAAAAAAACCCCAGTTATAGTCACCCTCGCATGCTTTTTTTCTGCACTCCAAACAATCCCCTTCAGCTATACCATTTGCATTCCCGATTTAAAAAGTAATTTGAAAACATACGCACAGCAGGGCTCTAAATCACCTCTTCAGAGTAATATCTGTCTAGCTAATATGGAAGAAACCAAGCAACCCAAACAAAACCGTTTTCCCGATACATTAATCAAAAGAAAATCTTAATGTAACAGTACTTGAGCACACGCTGAAACTTTTGACAATGAGAGTACCCATAATAAGTGTAACTGTAATCCAGAGCGCTTCCAACTTTTTTTTTCTTTTTAATCTCGGCTGGAGACATATTTTCTCCCCTGCATTCCCCTCTTACTTTCTTCCTCTCTTGTTACTAGACAGTAATCCAGTTCTGCAGCCAGTTCATTTTTTTTTTTTTTTTTTTTTTTTTTTAAAACTATATATAGACCAGGCTGGAGCATGCAGGAGAGGACTAGCACCGCACCGAAGCGCGGCGGGGCTGGAAAGCACAACAAGCCCTCCGCCAGCCTGCGCCAGCGCCTGCCGAGCCCCTCGGGAGACGGCAGCCTCCGAGGGGCCCCCGGGCACCCCCGCGCCCGCCCCGGGGGCCCCCGCGGCTGCGCCCGCCCCTTGCGCAGGGGCAGCCGGGCCCGGGGCCGCGGTGCCCGCCCGGGGGTCACCCCCATTTTGCGTGCTCCCCCCGCCGCCGCCGCGCACCCCCCCCCCCCTCACCTGGGGATGGTGATGCACTTGGTGTTGATGTTCTGCGTGGTGATCGCCTTCTCCAGCTCGTCCAGCTGCCCCGTCTTCTTCAGCTTCTTCACCAGGCTCTTCACCGCCTTCTCGCACCATTTCTCCTCCTGCCCGTTCTGCTCCCCTTTCTTCCAGCCCAGGAGCCGCTTGACGATGGGAGGGGTGAAAGGCAGGATGGAGGACATGCTGGCTCGCCCGGCAGCGCCCCGCCGCTGGCTCCACGCTCGCCCCGCCGCCCCCCGCTCCGCTCCGCTCCGCTCCGCGCAGGCCCCGCCGCGCCGCGGGCAGCACAAAGCCCGGCCCCGGGCGGCGGCGGTGGCCTGGCCTGGCCCGGCGCCGCGCCGCTCCGCTCGCCCGCCCCGCCGCTGCCTCAGCGCCTCGGGCCCGCGGCACCAAACTTTGCCCGGAGTTCGCCGCCTCTCCCCGGCGGCGGCGGCGGCGGCGGCGGCAGCTCCCTCCTCCCCCTCCTGCCCCGCTCTGTGTGCGCGGAGAGGCGCCCACTCCAGCTCATTCCCAGTCTGTCTCTCATGCAAATTGCCTGCTGGCCGCCCCGGCCCGGCTTCCACCCCCTCCTTCCCTCCCAAACACGCTCACTCACGCCGCCGAGGGAGGGCGGGGAGGCGGCCGGCCCGCCGGGAACTCCGCTCCCCCCCCCTCGCCGCCGGCGGCGGCCCCCGCGCTCCCGGCAGAGGCCCCCGCTGCCCGGGCGGGACGGGGCTCTCCCTGCCCCAGCCCCGCTCCAGCGCGGGGCCCGCTCCAGCGGCGTCGTGCCCCCGCGGCCTTCCCGCCGCGATCCCCCCCCGCCCCTCAGAGCGCAGGGCGGGAAGCTGCCCTCAGGGCCGCCGCGGCGGGAAGGGGCGGCCGCGGCGGGAGACCGCGGGGGCTCTGCCCGCCCGAGCCGCGTCCCCTCGGCCTCCCCGCAGCGGGAGACCCGCGGGGGCTCTGCCCGCCCGAGCCGCGTCCCCTCGGCCTCCCCGCAGCGGGAGACCCGCGGGGGCTCTGCCCGCCCGAGCCGCGTCCCCTCGGCCTCCCCGCAGCGGGAGACCCGGCGATCCCCAGAGGAAGGCCCGCGGTGCGGGTTCGCCCTCCCTCAGGGCCGCGGGCTCGCAGGGTGAGGGGCAGCGCGGCCGTAAAAGCCCAGAGCGAGCTAAGGAGCAGCCTTGGGACGCGTCCCGTCGAGGAGGAAGGCAGCAAAACCAAACACAAGCGCTAAAGCCGCCTTCGCTGCGGGGAAGGGATGGAGGGTCCTCGGGCAGGGTGGGATGGATGCGGCCCCCGCCGCGGCTCCTTCCTCTCTGGAAAGGCGCGTTTCCGCACACAGGTAGCTGAACCCAGCTCGGTCGGTCATGCTCAGGCAATCAGAAGTTTTTGTTTCAACCCCTTTAATTTACTATTCCATTCCCTCATCTTTCCACCCCGAGAACCAGGTACCCGAATAATTTTTGCCCTGTATCAGGCACAGATGACACCCTGGAGATGTTTACTACCAGACCCGGTCAGAAATTCTCAGACGGAATATTTTTGTCAGAGGACAGCAGTTCGTTCAGACCTAGGTGTTTTGCAGGGATGCTTCGGTTTTGGCTGACTCGGGGTGGCATCCAGGTAAATTTCCAGTTTCTCACTTTCCATCGCTGCACAGACCGGGCTGTCACACTCCCCAGTCTCTAGCATCACCCCCTCCACGCTGAAAGGGAGCCCAGGCCCTAAAAAACCACGTGAATAGAAACCATAGCTCCTCAGGGCTCCAGTTCTCTGATAAACCACCCCGAAACGGTGCCAAGCGGCACGCATGGCAGCCTGGCAAGCTGCAGAGAGGCTGGGGACCACCTGCAGAGTCACCAGGTGCCTCCACCGAGGCCGGTTCGGGTTTGTGAACTCCAGCTGCTTCACAGCTCCTTGCAACAGCTGCCCAGAAACAAAGGGGTAAAAGTTTTGGGGGACCCAGCTCCCACATTCGCAGGTTTTGAGCTGAGATACACTTCCCGGTTTTCTCCATCCTATCAGACGGGATGATGGCGAGCCCCAATTCGGGAAGCCTCCGGGGCTGCTCGGCAGCTCCCAGACACGCAGGTTCTTGCCAACCCACATTCTCATATTCCAGGTTTCAGTGCAACCCGGTGGGGAGACTCCTCGAAAGCCGGCATCCAAAAACTTCCCGTGCCTGCGGATTCGAAGCAGCCAGCCGTACAGATTGCCTAGTGGCAAGTTAGGAACCGATGGGTTCAGACAGCGCCTGAGGCTCAGAGGCAACTGGCTTGGCTTTCACAGGGGTTTAAAACAAACAGCGTGTTTTATTCCAAATTGACAGTAGCGAGTTTTGAAATATCAATATTGGGTACAAATTAAATACTCCCTTCTCTTTATTTTTTTTTTTCCTCCAGCATTCTCATATTATTCCCCAACATGCATTCCCTGAGTGTCTTGAATTTTGGAGGCTCACCGCTAAAATTTTGGAATGTTGCCCTGACCCAGTTTTTGGCTGCCTCGGTTGAGATGCCTGAAGTAGAGAGATGTGGAACCCCTGTAGATGATCCCAACACCATTTGAGGAAATAGTTCCTCAATACCTCTAAAACAATACAAAAAAATTTTGACACTAATTACGCTGAAAGCGGGATGCCTAAATTACTGACTGTTGCTAGTGCCATTGACTTGCTGCATAGTTGTGTTTTTCTGAAAAGGCCTAGTTCCCGATAGCTGGTGATTAGTTAAGAATCTGAACTTTTATTCTAAAAAAAATTTTTTCCCCAACTTTAGAGAATAATCTGAACACGTGAACCAAGTGAAACACAGATGGTGAAGTTAAACACGTTTTTTTTAATGTAGAAATAAGTACTTATTACAATTTTAAACATGGTGAAGTTCAAAGTAATCTTTTTCTATTTTCCTATTTCTTGGCCCAGCACATTTTGCAACTATAAGAAGCTCAGAAGACGACTGAGTGTGGAGGACCTGTCTCGGACCTGGCAAGTCAATGCTACGTCAGGGTGATCTCAGTGCAGATTTTGGCTGGGGACCGTATCTGTTTCTTTCTAGCTGTTCTCGCTAGAAAACCGTGGGGACCGTTCCATACTTTTTTCATCCAGAAAGTTTGCAGTAATACTCAAATCTCACCTCTACGCTCAGAATTCACGCTGTGACCTCAGTTCAGTAGGGCTTCCAGAATTTTCTGTACATATTCATGGGCTAATCTTCACTCCGTTACAGTCATATCACAAGTGATTGACTGGGTAAATTTAAATAAGGGGAAGGAGAGGAAGAGCTGCGTGGTTTGCTCACACGTGTACAGTGATTTAGTGGCAAAAGGGTGAATAGAATTTGCTAAATGCTAAAGCAAACTGGGTCTCGCTTGCAATCTCATAAATAAGATGTAGGCTGCTAAATCACTGATCTAAACTCTGGGCCCCAGCAGCACCGTGAACACTACTAAAAGCAAGTAAATATTTGGGTTTGGGATGTAGAATAAATTTCTAAGATGAGGGACATTACATTTTATGGAACAGCTCGTGTGCCTGCTGGGGTTACCTGTCAGAATGAACTGTTCTATGAAAATATGACTTTCTGAACCCCTAGACAGTAATCCTTTATTTCAGAGAGTTTTGGACACTCTCATAGTGGAAAAATTAACAGACAGGAAAAGACAGGACCGTCCCAATTTTGCATGGTCTGGATCCGTTCGCTGGTTTACAAAATGTCTGATGCCTTGGAAGCCACCACTAGGCAGGATGAGTTTATGCATTTATTTGTGATATAATTTTTTCTTTGCATTTTAAAAATCATTATCTTTGTATGTTTGGGGCATAGTACAGGTTCAGGGACTTCACTTATTGCTGTTTGCTCTCACTGAAAAATAAAGATACATACAGTCTGCAGTAATGTGACAAAACCATATACTTGGTGGAAAAAAGCCATAGCCTTTGCGGCTGTCTTGTATTTCTTAACCTCTTACTAATACACTGGCACCTTAACAATTACTAAAAAATAATCTCTACATACCTTGTTTATTAGTAGGCTCAATCAATGAATAGGAACAGAATTTAAACTTTACTTTCACAGAGAGAAAAACTGGGCTTTGATTCAGGAACAATATAAAATTAGCATGAGCAACAAGGTGGTGTCCTCTGCAGCTCACGCGCGCGCAGATGTACCTTATTAAAGTATTTTTAACAGCTTTTGAGACTGAAGAATAGCTTCTGGGCTTCGCTCTGCGTTCCCTTTATATCCTTCAAGTAGCGAGAAGGGAGCGAGGGATTTTGGGGCAGACACGAAGCCGGTTCCATCGGCTGCCGCCGCTCTCCCCAGCACCCCTTGTGCAGGGGCGTGCTGGAACAGGCCGGCTGGAGGAAGCGTGGCCAGAGCACGCTGTTCTCTGGCTACGCTCAGCCGACAGACGGTTCTTAGGGGAGCCTGGTGCCTGCTGAAACAGCTCCCCGGCTGTCTTAACATGCAATTGTGGCTAGTTTGAAAATCAGGGAGTGGTTGAGAGCCGGCTTCTAAATGTACTGCCCCCATCTCTCTCACTCCCTTACTGAAATATTAAGTATAATTTCCTGTGTGGGCATTACCCGTATGTGGAAGGGAATTTTACAACGGCACTGACCAAGACGGCTGAGAAGCAGGTGGGCAACCTGTGAAGTTCTCAGCAGAGGGGATTTGCTAGAGCAGCTAAGAGGGCTGTGACCTCAACTCCACTCCCTCCACGTTACGTATGTCGCAGCCACGCTGAAGGGTGACATAGGCAGCAGTGCAAATGAGGAGATGGTTTTAAATCAGGTTATATTCATATGTTAACTTGTAAATAAGGGCTGTGACATTTAACTTTGAATCTATGTCACATATAATATGCATAAATAAGGGAAAGTGTGGGAGCTTTCCTTAGTTAAGGTAATATATATATATATGCAGAACAGCATTTATATGCAAGCAAACCTATCTTAATCACTCAGAACAAACCTACAGGAAAATAACTTTTGGGGTGAGTCATGAAAAAAGCAAGGTCATTCTAAGTTAATGTCTTCAGAGTTAACTTCAACGCTGTGAAACACGCAGCTCAGACAAATCCTTGCAGGGTGCAGCAATTATTCTTCTCTACATATGAGAAAACATATACATATACAATAAAAAGTTGCTTTGTTGAAAACTCATAATACTTAATACACACAAGCTAATTCCCCTGGATGTAGTAGCGTAAAAATCACACAACCACCTCTGACCAAAGGTCTAGTTAAGCCAGAATCCTGTCTGTGACCGTGGCAGTACCTCTTGCCTAAGGAAAAACTACAAGGCAGCACCATGTGCAGAGTAATCCTTCTTCTAATATACTCTCCCAATTTTTGGTAATTATTTGTGTAGGCACTCCTGAACTGGACTTGACCTCCCCAGAGAGCCACGGATAGGCCATTCCTACCATGACCTCTCTGCTTCTGACTTAAATGTACGAGCGGCCTCCACTAGACCCCCGGGTCCCACCTGGGACACAGAACAGAGCTACTCTAAAGATGATCGGAAATTGTCCAATGAAAATATATTGCCTGTAAGATTCCCTCGTTACTTATTTTACAAACTGGACAGTACTCGGTGACCATACAGGAAGAGAAAGGGTAGTGTTGTGGTTAGGGCAGGTGAGTGCTCTCCTGGGAAACTGGAGTTTCATAGAATCATAGAATTGTTTAGGTTGGAAAAGACCTTTAAGATCATCCAGTCCAACCATTAACCTAACATTACCAAGTTCACACTAAGCCAATTAAGGGTAGACTAGACTAAACCATGTCCCAAAGTGCCACGTCTACCCATTTTTTGAACCCCTCCAGGGATGGGGACTCCACCACCTCTCTGGGCAGCCTGTTCCAATGCTTGACTACCCTTTCCGTGAAGAAATTTTTCCTAATATCCAACCTAAATCTCCCCTGGCGCAGCTTGAGCCCATTTCCTCTCATCCTATCGCTAACTACATGGGAGAAGAGCCCAACACCCCCTCCCTACCCCCTCCCTGCCCCCTCCTGCCAGGAGCTGCAGAGCGATCAGGTCTCCCCTCAGCCTCCTCTTCTCCAGGCTGAACACCCCCAGCTCCCTCAGCCGCTCCCCACCAGCCCTGTGCTCCAGACCCTGCCCCAGCTCCGCTGCCCTTCTCTGGACACACTCCAGCACCTCAATGTCTTTCTTGTAGTGAGGGGCCCAAAACTGGACGCGGCATTCCAGGTGTGACCTCACCAGCGCTGAGTGCAGGGGCACAATCACCCTGCTCCTGCTGGCCACACTATTCCTGATACAAGCCAGGATGCTGCTGGCCTTCTTGGCCACCTGGGCACACTGCTGGCTCATGTTCAGTAGTTTTTTCGAGTTTTCCCCTCTCTGCCATCGCTCCCGTGCAATGTGAGGCAACCTCAGCCCAAACGGCGCGTGTTTATTGTGTGCACCTCGCTCTCAGGAGGTCTGGCTGCTCCCCTGGGGTCGGGGCTGCAGCAGGGCACCCGCAGCTGCACGGGAAGCTGCTGAGGGCTCTGCTTCAGTAAAGCGGGACGTCCTGGTGCTCAGGGTCCTTAAGGACCTCCTTAGAAACACACATCGAGCAGAATTTTGAAAATGGCAATCCTAATTCTGGTTTTCCCTGGTCACTGAAGGCTTGGCTTTGAAATCTTAATATACCTTATGTGATAACTCTTAATGCAGCTTACATGTGTCCAGTAAGCAACAGGAGGTGGCCATCAATAGCATGGAGGATAGTTCTTTGGTTTGGGTTTTTTTGTTTCATGAGAGACGATAAAGCATCTTGCTGGGGACACCACAGCATCTGCCCCTGCGCAGCTCTCGGAGGACAGGAGAGGTGCATGCAGGGACACAAAAGCCTCCTGAGGCTGAGCCCTCGGGTGAACCGCAGTCACTTGGATAAGGCCTGATCTAATCTTTACAAATGTGTTAACAGCCTGAAATTAATATACTTCCAATTAACCTGCAGATAAAACTGTCTGCTAGTATAGCCATCCACGAGGCCGTGCAGATATCCTGACGGCACGGAGTGGAGTATTTTCAACACCCGGCTCTGCGAGGTGGCAGCACCTGCAAACGCTCACCGCTGCCCAGACTTTGCATACAAGTAGCTGCTGTCAGGCTGTTCCTCGGTGCGACTGCATACACACACACATACAAACACTTGCCTGCTCCAAGTCTTGCAACCTGAAATTTCGTAGTTTTTTGGGTTGTTTTTTTTTTTTTTTTAAAGTGTGCCATGTGGTTCAAATAAGATCCAAATTCTCCAGTATAGGGAAGTGTCTCCTTATATTTCTCTCCTCTGGTTGCTAGAGTGACCAGGATCCATGTAAAATTACACAGATAGTCTCTTGTGGTACAAAAAACACCAGTAAAAAAAAAGCTGCAGCCAGAAAACAGAAAGGAATAGGCCAGGCCTCAAAGCCCCAAACACAGAGGCTCGTTACAGGTAACACAAAAACTCCAGCTCCCAGCCACAAGCATTTTATTTGAGATTCTTTTCCTATGTCCATATATGACTGTCTGTCCCTTCTGAATTCCTTGCTGTGTCTACACCCTTTTCTTTGCCAGGGCACATCTGTTAAAGTCTTCATTTTTGGCTTTTGAAGTGGGCATTTTGAATCCAGCTGAACTTTAAAAAAGATCCTGAGCAAAGGCCTTTAACAAGTAAATATAAATATATTATTTTTATGAATAGGCCCCTGTTTTCACATGTTCCACTTGCAATGGCCTCTTGTCCACAACTGCTGGCGTGTCAAACCCTCTACAGGAAGAATACACTTCTGGAGTAATACACTTTTCCTTGTGGTGCACAAGGGAGATTCTCAAAGAACATTTTAACGAAAAAAAATTCACCCATGCTGCAGGGGGAAATCCCACTGTTGTGCTGCAGTCTGGGGCAGCAGAAACCACTCTGGCCAACGTGCTGGGACTGACCCCCCCCAGCGCTACGGGGAGATCCTGATCCAGGTTCAAGCTGCGTGGCTCAGACACCGTCTGCTTGCTACGGCGTTTGTGCTGAACCTGGGCAGAGCTTGAGGCTGCTTGCAACGTACATCCACGCACACACACCCCCCGGAGAACAAACGCGTTGGATCTCAGCCCTGCCTCACCAAAGTCAAATGGGAGTTCACTAATTTCAATTACTGTAGAGTTTAGTCAGTAGTTTTTATGTGGTGGCTCCTCCACATTAAAACCAACAGTTAAAGGCTGCTTACTTTTTCATTTTTGAGGTTTCCTTAATTAACAAGTGCCATTACCCTCTTTTTTGTTTTAATTCTTTTAACCTGAAATGCAGTTGAGGCCCCACAAATGGACTGTCATTCTCATCTGAATCAAGAGTCCTCTTTAAGGCAGCAGCAGTAAGGAGCGGCGTGGAATTATTTGCCCATGAATAATATGTTAATATTTATACACAGCTTGCTTAGATAAGAAAAACAACTTGAAGATTTATGGGCGCAGCTCTGCATGGCCATGCTTTGTGGAGCAACTTTTCAAGCTCCATGTAGAATCCCGAGTGTTGATTTTGCCTCCTGACAGTTTAATGTGTAACCCAAGAAAGTGCATTCTTCAGGATTTAAAAAAAAAAAAAAAAAAAAAAAGGAAGTGTAAAAAAGGAAAATCAAACCATCGCAATCTGCCTGCTCTTCTTTTCTGCTAGGGATTTCACTACATTTTGAGGAGAGCACAATCATATTAATATGGGGATCCTCAAACACAGCTGAACTGGAGAAAGTCCACAAGCTGTGCATGCACATATACAAAAACCTTGGATTTACTTTTTTCTTTAGTCTTCTTCTGGGTGCTTACTATTGCAAAAAATGCAGCTTTGCTTTTTCATAAAATTTTCATAAAGCTCAAGTCCTGCTTAGGCTATAGAAATGGAACGGGAAGAAAATCACAAAGAAATACTCCTGCTCCATGTGTGTGAGAAGAGGGATGTTTACTCCCTGTTTATTTGTTCTGGGGGAAATAAAGTGCTTTGTGTGAGGGCTCTTTGCTAGCGAGGCTGAAATGCTCTCAGGGCCCTGCTAAAGCATTGCCAAGTCTGTCAGGAGAGGGGAAAGCAATCTGGGCAGACTGCCCTAAATTAAAACAAAACTCAAATCAAATTCAGTTTAGCACACAGCGTAGTACTTCGTATGGAGGCTAAAGGCAGAATTACCAACTCAAGCATTAAAAAATCCTGAGTCAAGACCCCAGCATATCATCAAATGAGCTTAAAATTATAGCAATTAAAATAATAATGCTGTTTCTTTTTTTCTGCTCTTTTTGCATCTCAAAGGGTTCATGTTTCCTACCTTGTCTCAGCCCACGTAAGAGATGAAATGAAACAAAGGCTGAGGTTCTGGTGCAATTATATGTTTCTGGGAGCTGAGGGCTTTAAGAAACATCACCTGTGTGAGGCTTGCAGTAAACTTGTGAGAGGTGGGAACAGTGCAAAAGAAACCAGAGCTGTGGAGAAAATGCAATTAATTACAAACTTACCTGAGATACTGAACAAATTAAGGAAACCTCAAATGCTGCTTTATTGTAACATATTGGGATCCTACACTATTTATGCTTTCTTTTAGGATGAGCTAACCAGCAAACTTTGGACTTGTATCAAGATTTCAAACCAAAGCTCAAAGCTGCCTGCGTAAGGCTTCTTGTTAGTTTTGATATGAGGTTTTAGGAATTTTTTTAATGCTAATGCCACACCACTGGTTATAAGGCTTTTTGCAATGTATCAGAGAACAATTTTTTCAATATTGATGGTCTTTCCCCACCAGGGAGTTGGGAGTAGGATTGAAAACCACGTGCTTCAGCACTCAGAGAGTCCCTGTGAAGTTAATGGAAGCCAATTTAGGCACCTGGGTACAGCCTTGACAGAGGTTTTCAAAGGCACATGTGATTTTTATGACCTTAATGCTATTTTTGGCCTTTAGAAATCTCTTTCATAGCTTAACTCCAGATACCTCTTCGTGAAAACTCTGTCCTCTGTTTACTTCTCAGCACTTATAGATGTTCTTTATAGATTTACCTATTTTAAAGTCATTGAAACAAACGCTGTGGGTATTGGAAGGGGGAGTGAAAATTAAGGAGGCTAGAGATAATTTCAGTTACCTAACATTTATTTGACTTAGTCATGCAGAACTGGATCAGTGCAGCTGATATGGAATGATGATTAAACTAAACCCTGAATCTATATACCCATGTGATCACCCTCATTATCTCTGCTATTGAGGTTGATCTGACAAGTAACTTTTATTTAGAATCAGCCATACTTCTTTTCCCCGCCTACCCCAAAGGCACCAGAGTTGTTTGCAGCTCCCCACTTAAAGTAAAATGTGATTTACGCCTACAGTGCAGAGAAGGAGCTGGGTAGAAGAGAACTGTCGTCTTTTTCTGGGGGGGCCTGATCCAAAACCCATTACAGGCAAGAAATCAGGGTTTGTAAAGACTCTGAAGATCACTGCATTAAAAAACACAGAATGCTATAACTCAGTTACTAAATGTCCATTGATTCTTTGCTTTCTCATATACATTCACATAAAAAAATGCATATACATTTCAGTATCACCTGTAATACTGCATAAATTGTTATGGCCTAAGCCCAGAACACTTGACCTTTAGTCATGTAGACAAACTGCTGAACGAAAGAATATTTTTATAACAAGAAGGTACAGAAAATGTTAGCAACAATCACTTTAGGCAGAAATTTCACTATGCTATATACTTATAGGATATTGAATGTGCTGCTAGATAAAGCATATGTTTAGTAAATGGGCCCATATCTCTGCTCTGGTCTATAGGGGCTGACCTCCTGGCTGACCTTTCTTTTAGTGAAGCTGACTCAGTAGATGAGAAATGGTTAACTCGCCTCCTGTACCATCACTCTTTCTGACCAGACGTGGTAATGGCAAAGCAGAGGTACAAAGGTTCACAGAACTGATTGTTTCCAAAGACATGCGCTATTCCTAAAAGAAAGGAAGCCAGGCTAGAAATTAAATTTTCAATGAGAGGGTGCAAAGATGGTCTTTTTCAACTCTGGTTTCTGGTTTTGGTTTTGCTTGTGTTTTCTGGCTTGTTTTTTAAAAACTTACCTAAGCTTGCTGAGGTGGAGATTGAGGCACGTTGGAAAACAGTCAGCTCATTTTTGATTTCTTCTGACAATTCTGAGAGTCACGAGTTTTCCTCAAAGATTGTTGAGTTGTCATCTGAGGATCTCTTGGGTCTGGAGCCTGGCATCGTGCGGAGGGTGGCTTTTATGCGCTGCCCAGTTGGCAATAGTTCCCACTGGCTATTAAAATGGAGGCTGGGGAGCAAGGGGGAGGAGGCTATAAGGGTGCTGTGAACAGGGCAGATGACGATCCAATACCAATGTCATTTCTTCATCATCAGTTTGTGCTTCTATGGGAGGAGAATCCTGAAAAGGGCCATTGCTACTGGGCTTATGAGAGCTCTGCAAGGCAGGATGAACACAAAGCTGCCGCAGTGCAAGGCAGGATTTGAATGGATTTAGGTAAGCTGAGAATTTGGCCTTTGCTCTGCATTTGGTTGGTACTTGGTAACCTGAGTGGCTGTGCTACGTAGCAATTTGTTTTGATATTCTGGGCCCTTTATTTTATGAAATATTGGCTTCATTTTATAAAATACCTCTGAGGCAAGAAGGGAAACCAGGCAAGTTGCAAAATAATTCTCTGACCAGCCACTCAAAGCCCCATGAGATCTATTATTCTGACAGCAAATCTCCCCATGATGCATGCAAACTCAATTCCCACTTTTGCACCGTCATGTCAAAACTTGCATCCATCACTCTCTCACAGCCTGTTTCAGGCCTTGGCCGATTTTGGTACTACCTGAGGTATGCAAAACAATGTTCTTTCTCCTGCTATTTGAACACAGAGAGGCCTCAAGTAGGGGGAGAAATTTGAAGGCAGCCACCCAGATGTTGCTGCCGCAATGTGGGAGACAGAGCCTTTTGTCTCTGCTGTCACTAAAGCTAGAGAACAATTTATCTGATTTGTGCATGGAGCAACATTATGTGTCTTTCCATTGTGTGCGAACATTTCTCTTGCTTAAAATGTTACACTTAATGGAGCAGTTAGTCCTTAAAGCTACAATGTTTTGTTTTTCTTCAATGTAATTAAATCTGGAAGAGACCAAATCAACAGTTTGCCGGTATAGAGGATTAGACTTCCCTGTTGCTACTTGTATAGCTTGATAGATTATGCACAGTGCTTTGCACAAATACAGTACGACCTAAATACCTTACCATCTATTCATCTGTATCAGATATAACTCCCTTCTCACCCTAAATAATTAATATATGTTGCCTGAGTCATTAACGCACGAAAACCGATGAACACTGGACAGATAAGAAATAAGCTTAAAGAGTAGAAAGTTGAGAGCAAACTGTCTCATTCCCATCTACCCATTCTCACTCTCTCTCAACACAAGAAAAGAAAGAAAAAAAAAAGCAATTGTTCAAATTACAATGGAGTGAGGATGAAGGCATAAAGCCATATGAGAGAGAAGAAATGTCATTATGAACAGACTGGAAAACTTTAAATTCTGAAAAGGGAGAATGGCAGGGCTGAGGTGCAGCTGAGTGCTGAGCTATGTGAAGAGTCGGAGGAGAGGAGAAAGGGAAGTCAGGGCCCGAGCATGCAGGGCCAGTGGTGAGGCATGGGGAGGGGTAAACGATGCTCTTCCCCACCCAGGAGTGGAAGAGAAAGTCACCATGGCCGAGGAGAAGACCAGAGTCAACAGAGTGACCTGGTAGCAGTGCTGGTGGAGCAGGGCAGGAGAGGCTTCTCGGGGGGGGGGGGGGGGGGAAAAACAACCCAGAACAGTGTGTAGGTACAAAAGGAAAAGAGTTGCTGAGCGAAAAGGCCTTGAGGCTTTTCCAGGGCTAACATCTATAAAGGATCTTCACCAGACTGGAGAAAGGGGAAGATGGACTGACAGAAGAGTTGGAAAATCAGAGTTCAACAAAACAGACAGACCAACCTTACATAAAAAGAAAGGTTGCAGGGCTGAAAATAAGACTACACAGAAAGGCAAAGGTAAAGCTGAGTAGGGGCTGGCTTTCTTTGTCCTTAAGAGATTTTATAGCTAATGCTATGTTAATTTTGTGTAGTGCCAAAGACAATATAAACTGTAGAGAAAATCAGATCTGTAGTGGTCGGGGATGTAGAGAAACAGTCAATTGTATATTTAACAGGAAGTCAGGGAGATCAAAGAGTTTTCAAAATGGTTTTGTTTTTAAATGATACCCTGGCTTTATTTTGTTTAGATTGAGCTGGGGGCCTCTCTGAAGAGGATAAAAGGAGAACAGAAATGTGTAACAAAGACATTTCCCCTCTCCTTAACAGTCAAGGGAACTTGACATCCCCGTCAAGCAATAGCACTATTATATGTACCGCTGCAAGAAAGGAAGCTATTTTATCCTTGGAAGAAGAGAGAGATGTTATCTTCTAGAAAAGAGGTAAGATTCTGCAGAAATTCAGTGCTGTTAATAGACTGTTATGACAGTGTGCAATTTCATTTCCAGTGAACAATGCATGTCAAAGGCCTAACGCTACAGCGGTTAACACAGATAAAATAGAAAACAAGAACTGCAGAACCTACACTCTCTGGTAACTTATCCTTCCAAAAATTCTTCTCATGTTAAGAGTTAAATTAGCTATTTACTTTTAGCTATTTTCATCTCAACATGAAGGGATGGGTTTGCATTAATGGAAGTGGCAAAGTCTAGCTTGTAATGAATTAAGATAGAAAAACATTAGACTCTGGAAAAAAAATTCTCTAAAAGATCTTCCATAAAAGGGAACATCTCATAACACTTCTGGAGCAGGTCCTGGGCCCAAATTTTGCAAATAAATTAAGTGTATGCTTAAATCTGCCTTTGCTCATCAAAACATTGAAACAGCTTTATATTTTTTTCCTGATTTAGAAGGGATTTGAGTGAATACTTAAACATGTATTTGTTTTGTAGGACTTTGAATGTTATGTGCAGCCAATGCCGTGCTTCAGTTTCACACTCCTACTACGTGGGCAGCATTATGAAGCTAAAATCTTAAGTTTCAGTTAAAACAGGATATTAAAGATTACAAATTAGAGGATACAAGAGGAAGAAGGGGTTCTCCACGGGAGGCACATATGCCCTCTCTGCTTCAGAATGAGGAACAAACAAGAGGCTGTTTCCTATTTCTGCAGCCACGGCTGATGTTAGTACCAGAGTCATAGCCGCCCCTGCCGAAGTTACTACAGTTAAGGTGGTGCCAGCCTTTCCATTAGAAACATTATAGACACCATTTAATAACTTGGCCATAAGTACTTGGTTCAAGGTGAGATTTGGCATCGAACATTGTCAGTCCTTCAGCAATTCTGAAGACATTTCCCTCCTCCCAAGTCTTGAATATTCCACAAGTATTTTAGTGCAGAGTATTTACTTTCATTAAAAATAATCCAGCCACCAAGCCAGGAAACTCAAAATTGCTACTCTACCCTTAATTGGTTTAGTGGTGGACTTGGTAATGTTAGCTTAATGGTTGGACTGGATGAGCTTAAAGGTCTTTTCCAACCTAAACGATTCTATGATTCTATGATTTATAAAGTTTCCTTTTGGGTCAGTATTCCCATAATTTCAAAACAACTGCATCTCTCTGAGTGAACTGTGACACCATCTTGCTCATCAGTGCAAGGGAAAGCTGCAATCTTTAGTTGAAATCTTCAGTGTACAGAACATGACATACAAATCATTTATGGTATGAATTATGGCCTCTCAGGTAGCTTCTAAATACATGCATATTTGTATTTTCCCTTTTGCTGGATCATGCAGCTGAGGACCTCAGAGTGATCTGTAAGCCCCATGTGCTCTCTTAGCATCACCATTACCAACACACGCCCAGCTTTTTATCTCTCTGTTCAGGCTGTCAACTAAGAGCTTTCCACCGATGCACCCCAGTTTGTTCTTTTTCTGCTTACCACTCATGGATGACTTTCTGTTTAATGTAACAGTTTTAGAGCTGCAGGAGGCACCTACACCTTGATGTCTTAGCCTGCTGGCAGGGCTCTTCATCCCCATCCTCATCAAAATGACACAACCGTTTGGCTACATTCCTGCCAAGGGCAGTGATTGTAGTGGGATGGGGGAATCGTGCTGCAAAGCTCTATCTCCCAGCCACAGAGAGGTGATGCCTGGGCAGGAGCAACATATCCCAATGGCATGCAGTCCCGATGTGAGAGGAGAGAGGCTGTGAAACCCCATCTTCCCTTCTCTAGCCACAGCTGTGGTTGAGTTGATGAGTTTTTGTTCCCTTTTTGGCATATGCTCCTACTTCAGCTTCACCCTAGCTCGCAGGGATAAAGCTGTACTTCAGCTCTCCACTCTCATCCCATGGTGGCACGAAGAAGTGTTCAGAGGTGGTGAGTCAGGCAGCCCTTTCTCACCCACAGGCAGCTGCCTGTTGGGTTTGTGGTCTCTGCCGGCAAAATGCGAGGAACCTTCATTTCACTAACCTTAACACAAGGCTTGCAGTGTTCTCCATTTGACTGAGGTTGCCCTCAGTCCGTCCTTTTGTTTTCAAACCCTGAAGCCTCTTTAGTTTCGGGATTCCCCGTAGCTTTTGACAGCAGCTGTTGCTGATCACCTGGGGATCACCCGCTTTCCTCCAAGACGCCAGGCTCATGGATGCTTTAGGTACAGCCTCAGATGCAGACAGCATGTCCAGACCTGGCGAGAGGGCAGAGCATGGGGCAGAGAGCCAGCAGGAGAATTTCCCTGCTGCAGGAAAGAGACAGCTCTGCCTTGTGAGTCAGGGCCACGCACCTGCAGAGCCAAGGCTATGCTGAAGAGCACCCGTCCCTACCGAAAAGGGCATTTGTTCAAGACAAGCACTCAGCAAATGTCTCATCTGCCCCGCAAATTGCCAAGTGGCATCTCATTTAGAACATGCCACATATCAGCTGGAAGGAGGGGACGTGAAATACAGCAACACTGGAAATCCCACAGAAACAGAGGTGCTGAGAAAAACAAAGCCACCCTCAGAATACTTAGCTTTTTTTTTGTCTTCTCTGAATAAAGGAAATTTTTTCTACTCTCAACAGAGAGGAGAAGAAATTACATTGCCTGTAGTAATGCTGCCCTGAAGGAGGAACTAACCTGGTTCACTCTGGTGTAACAGAGAGCAGAAAGTTGCTGAGGTGTGAAGGACTCGTGTGCTGCTCACACTGGCTTTTCTGAAACAGTATTCGCCAAATCAGCACAGAAAAATGCCTGGCACCCAGTCACTAACTCAAGATAACTTAGCCTAACAAGAATGTAGAGTCTTCAGCCTGACATTCCTCTGAAGATGTGCAGGATTCACTAATTCACTTGACTTGATTTTAAGGAATAAAATAGTAGATTGGGCCCCTAAACCACAGAGTTTTCTATCTATGACACCTCTCAGAGGCTCAGAAGTAGTGATCCTTGCTGCCTGCTGCTTTCTTACTCCTTCCTCCCCACTCTCTCAGGCAAGCGGCCACCTGGGTGGAATTTCCCCGGTGACTACACCAGCAGTTTGGCAGCTGTGCTTACGCCTGGGGCTCCCTGAAAGCCTGGGAGATCCTGCAGGCATGCAGCAAGCCTGGTGCTTGTGGAAAGCCTTGGACCTACCCTGTGCACAATGCTCAGGCAGAGCAAACATGTGCTTGGAGTTTCCAGCCCTGCTGCTGCTGGCTGCTGAAAGGTCAGGGCTGGGGGGGCAGCCCCCACGGTACCTGCCGCCCCGATAACCAAGTCTTGGGGGACCCTGGCATGGTTTATCTGGAGGGGCTTTATGGCGCTCAGAGTCCAGCTGTGATGTCCCGGGGAGCAGGCAGGTTGAACGGGCCGGACTGTCATTGCAACGGGACCTGTGTGAAAGCCAGGAAGGGCAAATGAAGCCTGTGGTCTGGCTTGGGGTTTACGCTCGGCCGAGGGAGATGACAATCTGGTACACTCAGTAGTTTATCATTTCTGAAACAACACCTTACTATATCAGTTCCCCCTCCTTTGTCATCAGAGAAAAACTCACACTTTCCTAACTGAAAGTTCAGTCTAAACATAAATGTCACTGAAAGCCCAGTGAGACCTTTGGTTTTCTAGTTTCACTCTCCTGAGCTGTGGGGAAGATTATGCAACAGGAACACTGGGGTGAATCATCTTCTGGCATTGCAGTAAATTAGGAAATGTTTGCTGCGATGTTGTATGGGTTCCTACCGTCTATTTGTGGTCTGCTTTTTTCTTTTCCAGTGGATCGTAGTGTCTTCAAATATCAAGCAGTTGCCTGTTGCCCTCGTCTGAGCCAGGAGAAGGCTCATCAGGAGGTACCGTAGCTCAGCTTTGGAGAACAGTGTAACGATGGCAGCTGTTGTAAGGAAATGATGGTAAAGAAATTCTGAATGTCCTTGCTCAGCATTTTTTCCTGTGCATATTTCTAGCAAGTCTTTGAATCGCTTGCTCTACTGTATCTCTTAACAACATACTAACCCATTAGGCACCACAGCACTAAGGGGGTCAAGGAGCTTTTCCTTAAATGTTTGTCCTTGAAGCACAAAGCTTGGCAAGATCACAGAGACTATTCTAAGAGAGTCTGAGTATATCAGAGGAAGGACAAATTGAATGTAAGAAAAATCATGAGTCAGGCTCATCCCTCCTTCCTTGCGGCTTCTTTTTATTTATGGTTCAAAAAATGTATACTTGTCTTGAAGCATGAGAAGTCACAAGTTCAGTCTTTCGTTTCCAAATTTAAGGATAGAAATACTTTTTGGAAGGAAATTGAAAGGGTAAGAGAAATACTAATATTGTGAGATTCAAAGTAAAACCGTGAGAACTGGAAACAAAGGACATTTACCAGACACTTGGTTAAGATGTGTGATGCCATAAATAACCTCTACGTAAAGATGTGAGCCTTAGTCGCAATTTCATTTCTGGTTACTCCTTGTACCACTACATGTTTTTAAAGTAAAGGATTAGAAGGTGGAAAGTCCTGCAAACATCTAAAGCTAGATCAGAAATTCCACAAATGAACCCCCTTGTCGTTAAAAAGTACAGTCCTGAGTTAGGACATTTCTGAGCTACACAATCTGTTATGCTTGATATAAACTTAAATTCCAGGCAAATAAAAAGGGGCATGAGCTTATTAGCTTGCTCTGTATAACACTTCATGTTCATTTCTTCCAAATAAGAAAATATAAACTCATTTTACTATGGAAATCAAATAAGGCATCAAAGCCCAATTTCCTAAAGACAGTATCTATCAGTTTCTTTGAAGCAGACATTTTTATGACTAGCTATGTTAACAAATCCAAACTAAGTATCCAATCTGTCAAGGAGAAAAATAAGTTCAGAATGAAAGTAAGTATTGCTCGTTAAACTTTAATGGCAAGGCATTTAAAAGAAGAAAACCATCCATTATAATGTTGGTGGAATAGTGTGTTGTCAGATTCTCCAGAGAGGATTTTTATCATGATGTTTAAATATATTATATTAAGGGATGGTTGTTATTCTGTTCTCTAAACAGAAGACTTTTTAGAGGAAAAGTTTATGAGCAATATGTATCCTCTCGTGAAAATTTCCTTAACCGCACAGCAATTAAAAATAACTGCTGGGCACTAATGCTACCTGTCCCAAAGCACGTGCATGGGGGAAGAGTTGCGCTGATGCAAAGCTGAACTAAGCAGCATTATTAACATCAAGAGGAGAGTACAGAATAGCCTTGAAGGGTTTATTCCATTTCTTTGGAACCTGCAGGATCAAGGACTTCCGTGATTAGTATCTGCCACTAGAAAGAGAGCCACTGCTTTAGGCCTTGGTAATGAATTTAGACCCATGCTGATAAATCCTGAAGCTAGAGGCCATTTGCCTGCTTTATCACATCTATATTTTGTGTCCCAATTGATCTGTGGTTTTTGTAGGTTCATACAGCCAAAGTGCGTCGCCAGCCGTCTGTTAAGCAGTAAGTAGGTCACGATGAGAGTTTTAAGGAAGGCAAGCACTCCTCCGCTCCTGACACCTGAGACTGGTTTCAGAAAGGTCTCCTGGATAAGCCAGATAGATCCTACTTTATCGGAATGCTCCTCTCGCCGTGGCTCCATCCACCAGGTTAAAACTTCAGGTAAAATGTACCCTCTTCCCTGACTTCCGTTGCCTTTTTCAAGACAGAACTTGTTCTACATTTCCTTTACTAAGCCCTTGCTTCGGTGATCACATCACATGGGTCCCTGACTCAAGCCAGCCCTGCTTTTGCAAAAGAAGAACTTTTCCCTTTAAAGCCTCTTTAGTTTTAAAAGATACATGGGAGCGATTCAGTTTTGTTATAAACTACTTCCACACCCAGAAATCCACTGTAAGAAATGAAAGGAAGGGCCGCAAAGACTTGGACTAACTTTCTGGGAATCTCAGCACAGCCACTGTACGGGACAGAGCTCCAGGCATGGTGTGTCCCTGCTGATGGATGCAGCGCTCAGTCCTATCTTCAGCCATCTCCACCTGGCAGCACAAGAGCGTGCAAACTCTTTGAACCAAAGATTACCACCTCTGCAATCTTTAATGATTTAATACCTTTAATATCACTGTCTCGTCTCACTTTCTTCAGTTGCAAAACAGTATGAGGTCACTACAGTCTTCTTGAGTAAAACTCAGCTATTACAGTTGGTGCTATAGCTTGCCTCGATGTTAAGGCTTGCTGAAATCTTTGCCAAACTTTAATCACTTGGTTTGAAACTTTTCACGTCAAATGCCTGCCATGGTCTGGTTTGCCCTGAGGTTTTATTTGCTTTTCTGGTTTAAGTTAAATCAAGTGAAACCATTCATTCATTTCTGAAATGAGGACAGAATAAAATAGGTTATTTTGCCTTTTTTACAACAACTCTGTTGACTTTTCCTCTGAGGAACATCCTTACTCTCCAGAAGAGAAACCTGAAATTTGGCAAGAGAAGGGGAGTATTTTGGGAAAAAAAAAAAAAGAAAAAAAAAAATCACTCAAGTTTGCCCAAGTTACAAACCTATGAAGAACTGCAGTTTGGAAGTGCTCAGAAGGAACCTGCTTGGATGCTCACTTGTCCTCCATGGATGGCCTGGTCTGGCAGAGCAGGCAACAGCCCAGCACCCAGGGAGGCTGAATAGAGCTGGCTTTGTCACCACAGCTCATGGGTGCTGCAGGCAGTGTGGGTCCAACGGCCTTGTGTACTACACATGCAGAGGAGCTGGAAGCTGTGACAATCTTGCAGAATAAAGTTTGGGCAATGAAACTGGAAATGGATGCAAGTGCAGAAGAGAAGGGAGGGCTGAAATCTTGGCTATGCGTTAGAGGATGGAACAGGAGATACATGCAGGAGGGGAGTGGGGAGAAAGACTAGAGCTGGAAATGAGTAGGAGTTGTTGAAGGAACCAGAGAAGACACAGACCTGATGATCTGTCTGTGTCATCCTACTGTGGCCCCCACAAACCCATTTACTACAAATTATATAACTACGTCCTTGTTTTCCCCTCAGTTTCCATCAGCATGTAGGCAAGAGCCTATTAAGGGGTGAATTAGGACTGCAAGGTGATGGAGGCTAAAGCCTGATGGGCCTCTACTCCTTTTGTTGCAGAAGGTGGGAAGAATGTAGTGAATTATGGGGGAAATTAGAAAGAGAACCCGTTAATGCAGCTGAAAACCGACCTGGGAAAATGTCTGCAAAATCCTTGCCTCTGCCACAGATTGTTGAGCAGAATTAGGCAAGTTGCTTAAATAAAATATTCCCAGATGGTCACTAAATATACATTCTTCATTCACCGAGTTCCTGACTCCTGACTGGATCTGAAGACAGCTGGGCTTCGAGAAGCTGCAGCGCTACGTGGGACTATGATTGCAGACACATTGTGTCCAAAAACAGAATTGGTGAATATTTTTGAACTTGATTTCTCTCTGCCTCAGATGTCATCTATAAACCAAGCATAATACCACCCCCACATCTCACAAGGGAACGGTGAAAAATAAATTCACTAATGCTTGTCATCAGTGCCCTAAGAGAGCTCATAAGGAAATGAATAATTCTGTCTTCGTAGCAGGATTTGAATAGTGTGCAGTAAGTAAGGCATGGGGCCACACATTGCACAACAAGGAAGAACAAGAGGTTGAATAATGGTTCACTAAGCAAGTTTGTACATGGAAAGAGACAAGAGCCCTACAAGGAAAACTGTGCATAGTCATATAGTAGTAGATAACACAAGGGCACATAGACGTCCGAATAGACTCAGTGAGCATCCTTCTTTCTTAGTGGCAATTTTGACCTTCTGAGTACTTGACTTTGTCACCACCTGAGTACTCGATTTTGACACTTGAGCACCAAAATAAATCTTCCTGTGAAAAAGAAGTATAGTTCAAGTCAGAGAGAAGGTAGATACCTTGTGCGCAATGAAAAGGGTTAGGGGTCACTTTGGGCTGGAAAAGATTTCTTTCTTTTCGGTCTCTGCCCACAAATGACTCCCTGCCCACACCTCTCCGAACAATTGTCTAGAGAGTTTCCTGTTCTCAGAGCTGCCACAAACCTGGGCAGAAGCTGCTGTGTTTGCACTCGTGTCACCTTTCCTGGGACAGCAGCAGGTAGGACCCCGCCGTGCTTTAGGGAAGGCTGCGTGGAGCTGCTTGGTCTCAGCCCTTGCTAGAACATTCCTACAAGTCTTAGGAGAGCATCTGCCAGATGATGCAGCTCTCCTAGCGACCTGCTAAATACCGTTCACTGATCTCTTCCATCACAGACCCCATGGCTGTGGCTCAGGCTCTGCAGTGTGTGCTTTTCCTTCTGTAACATGGTCCTGTATGTTGGGGAGAGCAGGTGGTGGGTTGGTCATGTCTAGCACAGGGTTCACAAGCAGAAGATGAACAGCAGCCCTGCATGGACAGTGGGAATATGCATCCTCACTCAGCATAACCCTAGGGTGGCCTTAGGCCACAGGCTAAGGCTGGAGCCCTTGCTCTACCATGCCAACCAGCCCCAAGTAGCACAACGCTGCCCACCGGCCGTGGGCCAGACATATGAATGAGAGAAAAGACCCACGGCTTCTCGATCAGTGAGGCAGCGACGCAGGTTGGAGTTCACTAGCAGCACATTTGATTTTTTCTGCTTGAGATTTGAGTAGCTCTGTTCCACCTCCATCAACAACAGCCTTGATCATGCCCATGGCAAATGGCAAAACTCCCACACGTTGCAGAGGGAGCAGTGTTGGAGCACTAGGGTGGTTTTTTTTCAGCTGGGTTGTGCAGAGATTTTTTGTCAGGCTCCGCAAGAGCAGTGGGAACATGTAGTCTTATGTGTCAGTCCACGAGCAGACTGCATATGGGTATGCAAGGAATCTCCTACTATGACCCACTGTAAGGTTTTGGACCTTGCCTTTGGAGCAGAGAGTGATGCCTCCATTAGAACACCATCCACCGCAACTCTGTGATGCTAAGTTTCTTCTGCAGCTTCCGTCATTTTGAATGGATTTCAAAGTGCTCATCACCTGCCAGACTTGGACTTCTGGTACTAGTCAGTTGAATGAAATAGAAGGATGAAAAATGACATAAATTT
This sequence comes from Pelecanus crispus, assembly GCF_030463565.1. Lineage (NCBI taxonomy): Eukaryota > Metazoa > Chordata > Aves > Pelecaniformes > Pelecanidae > Pelecanus > Pelecanus crispus. The sequence continues at coordinate 2,518,213 of NC_134649.1, forward strand.
GAACTATTATTTGTCACATATCTGGCAGCACAAGGGCTATCTTTCAGGATTCAGGTCCCTGGAGAATATGCTTTCCTGCCCCACTTTCCCTGGAGATGTATGCAGTGACTCCCAGTCACTGAGATATAAAATGTTGAATGTGGAAATAAATAATTTTTAAAACAAGTGACCGTAATCCAGGGAGACCTGTCAACCTTGGATCTATCTCAAGTTTCCTTTCTGAGGCTGCTGTAGTAATCTCCAGCTTATAAAGCTGAAGGCCGGGGGAATCAGAGACACTTCTGATCCTTGTGCGTGGTCTCTGCACAGCTGCATAGTTAGCTTTTTCCCTCCTGGGTCAGTCTTTAAAAGGACTTAATCAAGGCTGATAAACCTAAAATTAGATTTACCAGCTCCAGGAGGAGTGTGAGCGTACCTCCCTGTCTCTCCTCTGTCTCGAGGCTGCATCTTTATTCAGCCAGTGGTGGCTGGAAACCAGAATTCTTGCATATTTAGGAGCTCTGTGGACAGACATGCAGGAAGGGAGCATAATAAATGTGTTGGTTTGTGCTGTGCTCAAGTCCACGTTTCCACTGACTCCACCAGGTTTTGGATTGGGCCCTAGATGGGTATGAGGGTAGTGGGAGACAGTCTCATTAGCACAGAAGTGTCGTTATACTTACAATGAATGCCAGTAAATTATAATTTCCTGTCCTCTGCAGCCCTCTGTGTGTCCTCTCTGCCAGCAAATCCCATGGGGAAGGGAGTGTCTCTTATTCTGAGTTTGTTTAGTGCCTAGTACAATGAGGCTCTCTTCCAGTTGGGGCCACTTGATGCTACCACAATACAAATAATAATGATTCTAATAATAAAATGCAGACTTCAATGGGATGTGGGTCAAGCTGCTCAGAAGCGTTGGCCTTTCTTGCTGACTTGCTTCCTGCCACTTCCTCGCTTCTTCCTCCGGTAGAAGAGCACTTCTACATCATCAATTCCCAAAGGTGGTTGTCCTCACTGTTGTTTGGCTCTGCAGGAAGCACCATTGCTTAAGACACTTGGCCTTCTTTTTTTTTTTTTTTTTTCCACTGACGTGCTGTAGAAATTCTCTTTCCACACCCTTCACTTCCCGGGAACATCTGCCTGCTTGGATCATCCTCCCGAGCACGGCACCACTTTGCACACTGTGCACAGGCACTGCATTTGCAGTGGCTACACCTTTCTCCAGCCCCGAAGACAAGGAAGAAGTGGAGATACCACCCAAGGGCGCAGCTGGCAGGAGGTCGGCAGAGGACAACAGCCCTGGGTATAGGGTTAGGGAGCAGTGGGTGGGTGAGTGCTGGGGTAACTTCTTCCCACAGCACTTTGTGGATGCGGTGGCAGCCAGTTTAGCGTTGTGACTAGGGCTGGTTTCAATTTTGTTTTTCACAGAGCACTTCATTGACAAAAATGGCTCTTGGCTAAAGTACTTCTTTGTTTTGGTTGGAATTTTCCAAGTTTTTGGACAAAAATGCACATGAGGGTTTTGATTTTCTGTCACTTAATCTGCTCCTCTATTGGAAAAACAGAAGCTAAGTGAAAAAAAATGGACAACTAAATATATGTGAGGCCTTAGTAAAAAGATACAATAATCAAGGAACAAAATCTGTGAAAAATTTTTAACTGAACAACCATTTTTTGCAGAGAATATATATAGCATTTTCCAACCAGCTTTACCAGTGACCTGTAATTAAAGAGAAGTCCAAGCCACAGAGTTCAGAACCAGACTTTCCCAGAATTTATGGGTGTCCCTGTCTGGGTTTGGTTCAGCCCAGTATGAAGCACACCAAGTGCTGAGATCCAACTCCCACCTCTCCCGAGGCCGGACAGAGATGGTTTGGAGGGACCTCTTCATACAGAGCATCAGCCCTGGCAGGCGGAGTGAGCATCCCACTCTGGCTCAGAGGAGCTGGCTTGCTTCCACCCTGCCCGAGCCCTGGGTGGGGAAAGCAGGACAGACGGAGGTGCCTGTATAGCTCCCAGTGTCATGCTGGGAATGCTCCCCGCTATAATGCAATTAATGAATCACAACTGCAAATCATAACGCTTTGGAAATTAAAGCCAACTACAGAAAAAACCAGGAGTGAAAAAAAAGAGAAGAGGTAAGGAGAGAAAGCAAAAGCAAGGGAACTGCACAGATTTTATTCGAGAAATGTCAGTAGTTGCTTTCAAGCCACAAGCTGCCAGATAACTCGAAGGGATTCCTCATTCGCCTCTGAGTGGCAGTAGGAGAAGTAGTTGGCACTGCCAGGCTGTGTCCACGGGTCTGGAGAAGGATCTTAGGTCTCCTTGTGTTTGGTGCAGTGGGGAAACATTTGGGACACCCTCAAGGTATGTATTTCTCTGCTAGATATTACGGGACAGGTTTTCAAGCAAGGTCCACATCTTGGATGCTGACCTCCTTAGAAAATCTGGCCCTGCCAGTTGCTGCCAAGTTCCTGAAACAGTGGCCCCGGGGCGATTTTGAAAATATGGCCACACCTGTCCTCGTTTCGCATCGCTATCAACTTCAGAAAATCTTTAGATTGGCGTGATTTCAGCATTGTTTTTAATTCCTTCTGCCAGGTGTTGTTTGTGGAAACATGCTGTCCTCGCCACAGTGCATTATGTCTTAGAACAACTTCATCTCGTGTTTTGGACCCAGACCAATGTGCCATTCCTACAGGCTAATAAAAATGCTTATTTTATTTCCTTGGTGTGAATATGCTGGGGTGGTTTGAAAGGGATTCCAGGGTCTGATGAAAGCAGGCTACCTGTCTTGCTCCTTGTTGAGACCGGTTGGGGCAGACTGCCAGCAACAGCTGTTTCTTAATTGCATAGACACTTACCTTGTTCTGACACCACATGCAAACATTAATGTTTTTCTGCAAATATGAATTTAGGGATTGAATTGACTCTATGGGTTTTCAAAAGCAGTAGGTATTTTTTGGTGCATCAGAAGAGGCAGATGGAGGGGCAAAGTCTTGGGGACACATCTGAAGAGAGAGACGCACCAGAGCCTGGTGTTACCTGTTAAGCTGGTGACACAAAATGGTCTTGTAGTACCAGACATTTTAAAGCACAGGTGACAAAGGCCAGAAACCAAAGCCAAAACAATAAGTATCAATACCAATAGTGTGGAAACTATCTTTGAAGAGAAGAGGTTGGCCCTAGTTGGGCTACGCACTGCACGTGCCTACCTGAGGCTATGGGAGATGTTTGATCCAGCGGGCAGCACGGGGCTTCGTAATGCCAGAAGAGAGACTCTAGGAGAGATGCAGCTGTCTAGGGAATGGCCGTGCTGTTTGTGCACTGTGAATGTGATTCCCTAATCTTAAAGTAGTTTTGCAAGATCAGGAGATTTTTAGATCTGTGGGGCTTAGAGTTTCTGGCATAAGGGTTCCTGCGCCGGCAGATGGCTGCATGCCTGCTGGTCCTAGCTGAGAAACCTTTCTTCTGTGGTTTCCATCTTAATCTATACAAACACACCTCCAGTTTGCTCCTTGATCTCCCACTCAATCCTCTAAAACTCCAGCTGCATTTTGTATAGGAACAGGACAATGAACTAGGATTAATAATTAAGGTGAAAGAATTAATCCAATATATATATATATACTGAGTATGGAATGAAACTGGATTCATCTTATGCAAAACTATCCAGACAGGATGTTTTAAGTCATGCTGTGAGAGGGAATAAACAGGTAACTGCCCAGAAGTGATTCCTTTCTTGCTTTTACCAAACCCCAGTTACCATCAGCTGAACCTCCTGGCTTAGACCAGACCTGTTAAACACATGTGCTCGGGGGTGGTAAGAAGTGGTACTGCTGAAGGCTGTTGTGTCACACGCTTTGTCGCAATGGTGCCAGGACGAAGTTGTCACTACCCAGGTTGGTTAGTGACATCTGTGCTTGGCAGCGATCTGGCATTTTGAGCCTTTTCACAAAATTATCCCTTTGCTGAGGTGGGGGCTGTGGCTCGGGGCTTGTCTGGGAAACAGTGAGTGTACCAAGTAGGATCATCAAGGAGGCATGATCTGCACCAGCTAATCATTAACTTCAGGGGACTCTTTCTTTTCTTAGACCAGTTCAAGAAAGAGCAGAATCAAACCTTATGTTTTTAAGACCTCTGAGATAACTTAGTTTGAAAGTGAAATACCAATGGGAATCTTAAACTGAGCAGCACTGGCCCAGCTTCCTCACCTGCATGGTTATTCCTGGTGACTTTGGGGCTTCCTCCCGAACTACCTGGGCTTGGACAGCCCATCAGGATCTGCTCTTGCTTACACCAGTGTAAGTCACTGCTTATTTGAGCCCTGGAGATGTCTATGTCAAGGCAGCATCGGTTTCTGCAAATTCTACGTAAGCGACCTGCCGCCCACGCCTGCTCCAATACCCATCTCTAATTTTCCACCCAAGGAAGCCTGTCTGTGTGTTTGGGCGGGAGCATTTCTCAAGATTCCCAGCGCTGCGTGGCTTTCAGCAGAGAGTTTTATTTTTGGTCCCAATCCCTAAAGCCAAAACCCCGCTCCTCCCTTTGCTCCGACCGCCAGTGCTGGGAGGCTGCTGTAAACAGTGTCTGAGGAGGGAGCAGATAGGGAAGATGAGCTGGGAACAGAGCTCCTGCTGCAAGGAGGGGCTGCAGGGATGGGTATGATACATCCTCGTTGGTGTTACTATGATTTATAATTAAGGTTTCCCTGGTGAAGACATGAGATCACCAGGAAAGGGGACCTTGAAATATCTCTGTTTCTTGTTCAAGGCATGACATTTAAGATTGCCCCCACTAAAGACAGTCCTTAAACAGAAAACAGTAGCTGGAATAGTCAGGGTTGGTCATCAGCTGCCTGTCTACCTCTCGCTCATCCTCAATCCCATGAGAAATCCTATGGAATTTAACAGGCTTAAACAATAGCTTCCAGAAAGATTAAATTGAGTCATTGCTCTAAAAAAAACCCCTACAATGTACGAGAGTGATCTTTTTAAAGCTTCCTTTCAAAAATCTGTAGTGGGTTAACGCTTCTGCACGACATTAAATGGATGATTCAAATGATTCATAAACAAAGGCCAGGTCTGCTTTGGCAACTTTCCCTTGCACAGCTTCCCTGCTTAGGAGTATGGGCTTCGACCACATTTCCGGACCAGCCAAAGCCCCACACGTACCCTCGCCACCATCACAAGACAGACTTTTGCTGCCATACCTTATGGTATTCTCAGATAAGGAAGCATTTCCTTCACCAGTACAAACTCTTTCCATAACAAGACAGTTTGTTGGTATTACACGCTGGAAGCCACTGCTATGGGGGACAGGACCTCAGTGAGTTTGAAGCTTTCTTTGAGATCAGAAGTATAATACAAAGAGTGGAAAAAGGTGCTACTACCCGGTGAAGTGAGTTCCCTTGTGAACACACACCACTGCAACGCAGGGAGATAAAAGAAAGGTGAAGGAGCTGTTAAACTGTTTTCCATTCCAGAGCCTGACACATGATGTGCAACACTGCTGGGCCTGAAATGCATCTTCACTCAAATTATTTCCCCCTTCTGTTTTCTGAGTTGCACTGGGCTCTTTCCCTTTTTATTTCGTTCTCTTAAATGAACAAACCTCTCACACCACACATGCACACTCCACTTGCAGAGTTTACAACTTCTTAATTTTTCTTCAAAGCAAGAGTGAAGCTTTGCAGTCGGAGCAGACCGGGGATAAGCAAGCACTTGCTGCTCAAACAATACAGAAAGGAAAGCAGTCTGGGAAGGGAATAAGCACATACAGCAAATGTATCTGGTATCAGAGCCACATCTAGGCACTAAAATAGCTAAATGTGCTTAACTGAATCTTGAATGGGCTTGACATTAAGCATACACTAAAGGACTTTGCTGATTCAGTGCCCTGGATGACACAGAGGAGCAGCAACTGGCCTTATTCCTGTCCAAAATGGCATTTGGTGGGTGCCTGGGAGCTCGCTGCCTGCTGCTGCTGCTGTCCGTACGCCGAAGGTGACCGCCTCGGGAACGCGCTTATCCATTGCACCGGGACCGCGTGCTGGGAGCTGGGGGGAGAGGAGCAGATCCGAGCCCCCTCTCTCCCAAAGCACGGGGCTTTGCAGCGGGCGTTTCTGAATGGCTCTGTTGACTGGCTGCAGTGAACATCGAAATCTAACAACTTGCCCAAAAGCATGTTTTTTTTCCTAGACCCAAATTTCCGGCACTGGTAAAAGCTGGGGTGTAAAGTTCAGGTGGTTTTAACCCCCCCACAGGCACACTGTGATGGAAAAATACCCGGGCGCTGGCTGCAACGCAGTTTCAGCAAGGCACTGTCACCCTGCTCACTCCTTCCAGTCTGGGCAAGGTATAAATCTTTAGATGCAACCCCACTGGCTAAGGGCTCACGTTGGAAAGCATCGTGCTGTGCTTCGAAGCCCTTGGTCGGGGCCAGGAGTTGGTGTCAGCGCATCCCTGACGATGCCAGCAAAGCCTCTGTTTACCTGGCTGCCTGACACGCTTAAAGGGAATATTATTGTTTTGTCAGTCAAATACTGGGGCTCCACTGAGCAATATTTTCCGTCTGCAAGGGAAAAAAAGTCTCTGTGAGTTCCAGCCAGCCTGCTCAGACGGAGGGGAGTGATCCAAGGTGCCAGGTTTCCACATGCGCAGACTTCCCTCCGCAATATCCTGGAAGCGACATTAGTAATCCCAGGTGCTGGAGCTGCCCTCCGCCACGTGTGTGCTGGGCCAGCGAGGATAGCGCGGGCAGGGCACCGAGGGGATGTGAAACAGCTCCTCTGTTGTACTCACCCTTTCCTATACAGCACAATTTTTTTTTTTTTTCCTCTGATGGAGCAGTAAATCTGCCCCTCTTTCTCATGCGTTCCCAGCATTGCACAGACACGGGCTCTATGGCTTACTGGAACCGGCTTGCCCAAAAGTTTTTCATTAACATTTTACCGTGAAAAATATACACACCAGCCACACAAGCATGTGGTTTCAATCCGTTAAAACACTGATTCATAACGTGTTTAGCAAACATTTTCCCCTGCATCTGCAAACAATAGCTACTTCCAGACTTTCACTGGCCCATGATCGCTGCTGCTAAATGCGTTAGCCTCCCTGAAACAAAAAAAAGGTGAAGTTTATTTCTGAGTGACAGCCACCCCTCCAAATGGCTCTGCCTTTCACCTGCTCCCCGGCTGGCAGTGCGGTCATCCCCACCAGCTTGGAGGCGCTGAGATTTAACCCTCTGTCCTGATGCCCTCAGAAAATGGGGAAGTCAAAACTGTCTTTGGGACATCCTTTGGCAGCGCATCCCGGGGCTGCAGGGGATGAGAGGCTCCGAGAGCTCTGAAAAGGGCCTCGGTCCACCCGAGATCCTTTAAAAATGAAGTAGAGGAAAATAAAAGGGAGCCAATGGCCAAGGTCAGGCACACACCTCTGCCTATTTGGGGTAACTGAGCACTGCCAGCATCCCCGAGCAGGCCAGCCTTTCGTCCCTGGCATCCCTGAGCAGGTCAGCCTTTCATCCTTGGCATCCCCGAGCAGGTCAGCCTTTCATCCTTGGCATCCCCGAGCAGGTCAGCCTTTCGTCCCTGGCATCCCTGAGCAGGTCAGCCTTTCGTCCCTGGCATCCCCGAGCAGGTCAGCCTTTCGTCCTTGGCATCCCCGAGCAGGTCAGCCTTTTGTCCCTGGCATCTCCGAGCAGGTCAGCCTTTCGTCCCTGGCATCCCTGAGCAGGTCAGCCTTTCATCCTTGGCAACCCCGAGCAGGTCAGCCTTTCGTCCCTGGCATCCCTGAGCAGGTCAGCCTTTCGTCCTTGGCATCCCCAAGCAGGTCAGCCTTTCGTCCCTGGCATCTCCGAGCAGGTCAGCCTTTCGTCCCTGGCATCCCTGAGCAGGTCAGCCTTTCGTCCCTGGCATCCCCGAGCAGGTCAGCCTTTCGTCCCTGGCATCTCCGAGCAGGTCAGCCTTCTGTCCTTGGCATCTCCGAGCAGGTCAGCCTTTCGTCCCTGGCATCTCCGAGCAGGTCAGCCTTTCGTCCCTGGCATCCCCGAGCAGGTCAGCCTTTCGTCCTTGGCATCTCCGAGCAGGTCAGCCTTTCATCCCTGGCATCCCTGAGCAGGTGAGGCTTTCGTCCTTGGCAACCCCGAGCAGGTCAGCCTTTCGTCCCTGGCATCTCCGAGCAGGTCAGCCTTTCGTCCCTGGTAACCCCGAGCAGGTCAGCCTTTCATCCTTGGCATCCCCGAGCAGGTGAGGCTTTCGTCCCTGGCAACCCCGAGCAGGTCAGCCTTTCGTCCCTGGCATCCCCGAGCAGGTCAGCCTTTCGTCCTTGGCATCCCCGAGCAGGTCAGCCTTTCATCCCTGGCATCTCCAAGCAGGTGAGGCTTTCGTCCCTGGCATCCCTGAGCAGGTCAGCCTTTCATCCTTGGCAACCCCGAGCAGGTCAACCTTTCGTCCTTGGCATCTCCAAGCAGGTCAGCCTTTTGTCCCTGGCAACCCTGAGCAGGTCAGCCTTTCATCCCTGGCATCCCTGAGCAGGTCAGCCTTTCATCCCTGGCATCCCCGAGCAGGTCAGCCTTTCATCCTTGGCATCCCCGAGCAGGTCTGCATTCTGTCCTTGGCAGCGGAGGTGACTCACGGGCACTGCCTTGGTACCGGCTGAAATACCAGCTCCTAACTGAACCGCTCATGACAGCTGTTAAAATAACCTGAGATGAACAGACCCATCCATTGCCTGCAAAACAACAACCGCTCCTTCTTCGGGGCTGGGCTCCTGCAGAAGTGAGGCAGCTGAGGTGGCATGACCGATGGCACGGGGACCGGGGGAACCCCTGAGCCGCGACAGGGAGGACTCAAAGCCAGCGACATTCCTACAGATTCAGTAAAAGCCTGAAGCCCCCCCTTTCCTGCGCAGCACACACACACCAAAGCAGATTTTACTCGCTACTCTGAGGAGGCAGAATTACTCACAGGTGGTTCTTTTCAAAAATACATATGGGCTGAGACTGAGAACATATGGTCCGATGGCATATTAATAACAGAGAGCCGAGGTTCCCTGTTACTCACACGGCGACAAAGCAGACTGAGGGAAAGACACCTTTAGCAAGGAATGCCTACTGCCCCGGCGCGCATGAATCACCCCTAACCAGGTCACCCTGTTCCCGCAGCCCTGCCTAATAAAATTAGCCATTTATGGGTATGAGGAGATAGGGGGGGTTTTCATCCCTTGGTTACATGCTAGGGATGAAACCACAGACTTTCTCCCCCAATACTCCAGGATTAAAGCACGCTTTTGCAGGATACATATAAGGAAGCCTGTGTAATGTCTGGAGAAGGAGTTTGGGTCACTCTTTTCCTATAGCTGTCCCCAAGGCTGATGCTCATGAATGAGGAGGATGCTCCACCGCATCCCCTCCGGGGCTCATAGCGGTGCCAACCTGCTCATTCTTCACTCCACATTAACCGACCTCCTTCCCCCCTTTAGCCACCTCTTCCTCCTCTTTCTTCTCCCTTTCTACCCAGCTGTATTTCTTCTGGATGAAGGCACGGTGACTTTGTAGGCATTTTTCCTTGACCTTCTCTGTTCTTAATTGCCAATTAGAAATGAAAGCGCACGGCAGAGCAGCCCAGCTCCCACGCTGGCACACGCAGCCCCAGACCTGGACCGAGCTCTGCTTCTCCAGTGCCCACTCACGGCTCTCGGAGGAGATCCGGGATTAAAACCTGCTCTGCTGACCCTCCCCTGCTTTGCACGGGTGACAGCAGCCTGTAGTCCTGATTTACGGGACTGTGAGAAAAACCAAGCCGTCCTTCAGGGGGTCACAGCCCCACACACAGCGCTCGCCTCACCCCCAGCTCCGGCGAGCAGGGATTTCCTAACTCGGTGATGATCTTGCTCTTATCTCCTTGAGTCCTGGGAAAAGATCAAACACGCTGCAGCTGGGAGCAGCGCTGCTTAATCCAAACAAAGCCGGGCTGGATGGAGATGCCTCAGCCAGCTCAGATTTCATGACTTGCAAGCTGGAGCCACACTCATTCAGTGGGATAAATACTCGGCAAGTCCAAGGGTGGCCCGTAGCTCTGCTGCAGAAGGAGCGGGTCCCTCTGCAAGGACAGGCAAGGCTTTTACCCAAGGATGGGACCCAGCTCGCACCAGCAGCACCCACTTTAGGACCCTCAGCTTTCAGTGCTGAGAGATGCTTCTTGCAAAACATGCCTAGGATCGCCCTGGTGCCAATAAAACCGTCTTGTTTTGGAGGTTAGCCATGCCCTGAAGTGGCAGTGGCCAAATTTATAAGCTGGATTTAGCTCCTTTGGAGCGGAGAAAGAGGATGGGGACTGGAGAGGATGCAGGAAACAATACAGACTTTATTTTGTCCCGTGTTAAGAGCAACGACTTGTTTCAGGTTGCAGCATAAGGCAGGAAGAAAGAGTAAACTAGCTGTAAGTGAGCGCTTGTGGTGGAGAGCCCCAGGGATGCTCAGATCAAACCGAAGCAGAAAGGAAAGGGGCCACAGCTCCGGAAAGAGCACCAGAAATGGGGGGGGGGGGGGGGGGGGGGGGGGGGGGGGGGGGGGGGGCGGCGGGGAGATGACCCCCTCATTGCTGCAACGTTGGACCAATATCACTCATTTCAGCAAAATGTGCCTACACAGCTAATTAGATGTTCCTAAAATTAAAGTCAATTGGAAATCACAGTTGCTTGGAATTTGCCTAAAAAGAAATATGTCCCCCCCCAGCATCCTCTTATAAGGGTCTGTGTTTTCAGGTAACTGGAGTGCTCTCGGCAGGCTGCCGGCTGGGCCGGGCTCTCGGGAGAGCGAAGCACAGCGACCTCCCTCCCGTTCGATCCATAGCAAGGAAAGCTCAGTGTGCTCAGGGAGAAAATCCAGCTGGATAAACTAAATGCCTAATCTCTTGCAACACACAGTAAAACAAAGGTGCATGGAAGATTGACTTTTATCGCAAATTTGCCGCTGTTGATTTTTCCAGCTAAGGATGTTCCTTCTCTGCTGGGCCTTAAATTTGTCTGCATGAAAGCACTACGGAAAGCTGAGGCAAATGAGTGAAGGTGTGAAATCAATATACATAAACTCAATGGCCGTAAGCCCCAAGGCTGAGGCTTTAGTTTGCTGCGCTTCATGCAAAATGAGCTGAGACCCCTCCATTTGACTCCGGGCGAGCCTGCAGACAGACCTTTCACCTTCCACCTTTGCTAATTCATCTTCGCTTTGTGTTAATGGGACAACAAATTCAGCTTTTGGTCCCGAGAGTAGATCTAATCATTGCAGGCATGAGAGAGGCACGGCACCCTGCCATGCTCTACAGTCAGCCCGGGAGGGCAATTCCTAGCCCAAAAACTCAGAAGGTTTTGGCAGCATATTTTACTTTGATATTAAATTTCCTTCCAGCTCAAAAGATACCACAGTGCGTCCACACTTGTGCTCTGAGCCAGACCTTTAGCCGGAATAAATCAGTGTGGCTCCAATGACTTTTAAAGACAGTTGTATTCATTAATTCTTACTAATTCATGTACTTCACTTTTACGAGTGGCCCAGGTCTAGGTAACTCGTTATGTTACAAGGAACCATGAGCCGGAAGATGATGGTTAGAGAGGAGCCAACAAAACAGGACGACTTCTGCTCTAAAACCAGCCTCTGCGCCAGAGAATGGGAAGTCAGAAACAGTGAACTTCATGAAGTGACAACACAAACTCACAAATGCTTTCAAGTCACCGCATCACTCCATATACTCAGATCACCCTTATGGTAACAGCCCCCCAAAATCCCTGAGTTCCCAAACACAATAAAAGCAGCAAAGTCAATGCAGCTGGCAGCGCTTCAGAGCCTGCAGCAGCCGGGATGCTCTCTGCCCTCCCAGGGCCCGCGCCGGTACCGTTCTCGGTGTGCGGGCTCTCTCTTGTGGCTGCCTGCACGCAGCACACGGTGCTCGGTGCACAGCACATGGTGCTCGGTGCATGGTGCACAGCACACGGTGCTCGGTGTTTGGTGCATGGTGCGCAGCACACAGTGCCCAGCACACGGTGCTCGGTGCACAGCACTCGGTGCTCGGTGCTCGGTGCATGGTGCATGGTGCACAGCACACGGTGCCCAGCACACGGTGCTCAGTGCATGGTGCATGGTGCACAGCACATGGTGCCCCGCACACGGTGCTCGGTGCATGGTGCATAGCACACGGTGCCCAGCACACGGTGCTTGGTGGATGGTGCATGGTGCCCAGCACACGGTGCTCGGTGTTTGGTGCATGGTGCACAGCACACGGTGCCCAGCACACGGTGCTTGGTGCATGGTGCCCAGCACACGGTGCTCAGTGTTTGGTGCATGGTGCACAGCACACGGTGCCCAGCACACGGTGCTTGGTGCATGGTGCCCAGCACATGGTGCTCGGTGTTTGGTGCATGGTGCACAGCACACGGTGCCCCGCACACGGTGCTCGGTGCATGGTGCACAGCACACGGTGCCCAGCACATGGTGCTCGGTGCTCGGTGCACGGTGCACAGCACACGGTGCTCAGAGCTCGGTGCCCAGCACATGGTGCTCAGTGCCCAGCACACGGTGCTCAGTGCACAGCACATGGTGCTTGGTGCATGGTGCCCAGCACACAGTGCTCAGTGTTTGGTGCATGGTGCCCAGCACATGGTGCCCAGCACACGGTGCTCGGTGCCCAGTGCACGGTGCTCGATGTTTGGTGCTCAGTGCCCAGCACACAGTGCCCGGTGCTTGGGGCTCAGTGCCCAGGACACGGTGCTCGGTGCACAGCACATGGTGCTCGGTGCCCAGCACACGGTGCTCGGTGTTTGGTGCATGGTGCCCAGCACACAGTGCCCATCACACGGTGCTCGGTGCTTGGTGCCCAGCGCATGGTGCTTGGTGTTTGGTGCATGGTGCCCAGCACACGGTGCTTGGTGTTTGGTGCATGCTGCACACCACACGATGCCCAGCACACGGTGCTCAGTGCATGGTGCATGGTGCCCAGCACATGGTGCTCGGTGTTTGGTGCATGGTGCCCAGCACACGGTGCTCGGTGTTTGGTGCATGGTGCACAGCACACGGTGCCCAGCACACGGTGCTCGGTGTTTGGTGCATGGTGCACAGCACACGGTGCACAGCACACGGTGCTCGGTGCTTGGTGCCCAGCACACGGTGCTCAGTGCTCGGTGCACGGTGCACAGCACACGGTGCTCGGTGTTTGGTGCATGGTGCACAGCACACGGTGCCCAGCACACGGTGCTCGGTGTTTGGTGCATGGTGCCCAGCACACAGTGCCCCGCACACGGTGCTCGGTGCTTGGGGCTCAGTGCCCAGCACGCGGTGCTCAGTGCTCGGTGCCCAGCACGTGGTGCTCGGTGCTTGGTGCACAGTGCACAGCGCTCAGTGCTCGGTGCCCTGCACACGGTGCCCACCCCTTGTGGGCATGTCCCTGACCCCCGGACCACAACACAGGGGCTCCGGCAGGTCTGTGCATGCTCCAACACCTTGTGTTTTGCTATGTGCCCCATGCAGCTGCCTCAGCACAAGCCCCCCGTAAGACGAAAGGCAACTTCTCCCGCTCCCTGCTTTAACAGGGGCTCCCGTCCCTGCCGGCTGGGGGTCAAGCTGGGCGCTTCTCCAGCACCCGCAGCTGATGCTGCTGACGGGCCCCACGGGGCAGGACGATTGGGAGCGTTGCTTGGTGGCCTGGGGAGGGGTGGGCAAGGGGCAACACCGACCCATGACGGGACCCTGCACCTGGGTACCTCCGGGGCTGCAGCCACAGCCCCACCTGCCCTGAAAGCAGAGGGGCTGAGACACGGCTGCAGCCCTCGGGCAGGGCAGAGGTGTGGGGCTTCTGGCCCTGGTGCGGCTGAACGCTGGCTTACGGCGCTTCCCAGCATCTGCTGCAGCGGGCAGCGGCACTTTCTTTCCAGATTAGTGCCCTTCTAGGCAGCCGGGGCCATTAACTGCACAAAATGATGGCAGGGACCGATGTGCTGTGGCTGCGGTCTCCGCTATTTTCACGGTCTTGGATCGTTTTGCCTTCTGCTGCGCTGCCAAGTCCGACCACGGGCAGGAGATTATGGTATTGGAAAGACTTTGGAGCACGCTGCTCCCCGCCCAAAGACAGCACCATCCTGCCGCCTCCTGGCGCCGGGACGGCAGGAAAGGATCCCATCTAATTGCCGAACACAGCTGGTATCTCCAGGTATCTGTGTCAATCTCTACTTCTCACAGCCCAGCAAATAAAAGAGGCCTAATAACACAGTGTGAGGGGCTGGTGGGTACGACGACCGACTGTCTACAGCTGCCGTTACCATTTTGCAGGCAAAGCTATGGAAAAGCACGCAGAGCAACTCAGCCGTCCCCACCTGCAGCTGCCTAGGGCACGGCTCCCGAAGCAAGCAGACGCCATTGAGTACGTCCTCGTCGCTGGGTCGCTCTCTGCACACGTGGCGGGGCAATTGCCCCGTGCCAGCCAGCAGCCAGCAGCGCCCGAGACCTCTCTGACCTCAGCCACCCCGCCGGATTTGGGGGTCAGGCTGGTTCCGGATACGAGCTGTGGCTGTGACCCGGAGAAGAGCCGGTGGCTGCTCCCTGTGAGTGCACAGACAGCGCATTAATAATCCTGAGTGACAGTGCTCGCAGGAACTGATACGCCAAGCTAATAGATATGTTTAGACACGGGAAGGTGTCCATATGCTTTGGTGATTGCATCGCTCTCCCTTATTGCACCACATATGCTGTGCTTTTTTGCACCTAATAGATTTCTAAATTGGCTCTTTCTATCTGAGTGGTCGCCTTAAGTGTTTCCATATCACATCTTTTATGACTAATAAGGCTTCCATTTACTTAACCTGCGCTGCAATCAGCATGGGACAAGTTTTCACACCAGCGCCGGCCATGCCCTGCTCAGCCCTCCTCCCCGATGCTCCATGTTGGCGGTGCTGTGCCGCGCCGTGGGGTTTGGGCACGTGGGAGCAGCTCCATCCCAGGGACAGGGTGTCCCATGGGGCGTCCCTGGGGCCCTCGCAGCAGCTCTTTCACACGTCCCCCATTCAGGAGGAACGCAGAGGTGTGCTCTTTCCTTTCAAGACAAGGCCAGAGGAAGAAGCAAGGCGACGAGCTGCTCTTTTTGTCACTCTGCAGGCCTATAATAAACATGCCCCCATTAGGGAGGAGGACAGCCCGGAGGGACCCTTCTCAGGGGGGGTTTAGTGCGCTGGGCAGAGGGGATGAAAGAGGCTGCTGAGAAATGAATAGCAACAAACCAGCAATGGCAGCACCTTTCAGGGCTGGGACCTGCTGACCCCTGAGCTGCAGACTGGAGCTGAGCTAATTAAACAGAAAATAAAGAGTCCTGAAGTGCCACTTGCCCGGGCAGGCTGGTTGCCCTCGCCGAGAATGGCCCACGCCGCCTCATGTGCTGAAAAACGGGACCAGACAGCAGGAGACATGGGGTTGGTGCCGATGCCGATGCCGATGCCGATGCCGATGCCATGCGTGGCTGGCCGCGGGGAGGATAACCCCCCAGGCTGCAGCTTCGTGGCTCGTATGCTCTCAGTGCATGCTCATTGATTGAATTTGGGTGTAAACCACTGTTTTTGCAGAGTTAAGTGGAGCAGGCGTGCGCCAAGAAGCCTACCGCAGGCAGCCAGGGCGATCGCTTTGCTCTGCCCGTACAGCACCTCGCGCGGTGCCGGGGAGCCGGGGCGGATGCAGACAGCACCAGTCTCGCACTGGGAGTAGCTCCCTGCCTCCCTCCAGCTCTGCAGAGCGCGGCTCTTACCTGCACTGGGCCAGACAGGACAAGCCGCCTCTCAGGACATGAACTTCACAGCTGCCCGAGTGTCCAAGCTGCCCTTCCATGCTGGTTTCATCGGTCCTGGGCACCAGCAACCAGAATTGCACTGGATATGCCAGGTCTCCCCAGCGCCGTGTGCAATGCCAACAACATTTCCCTCGCTCCATGGAAAATACCTCTCTCGGTGTGTCCTTGCTTTGCATTTTCTCAGCCGTAGGCAGGCTCAGAGCTACCCTGGAGCTGATGCCTACATGGATGGTCTTTCTGTCCCCCTCTTACTCCCAGCAGACCCTTGCAGCAACTCTTACACGTCCCTAAGTGCTGCAGTCCCAGCACTGGCGACAGTCCATAACAGGCACCGATCAAGAGCCCTGCCAGGTCCTGAGGGCTCCGGTCCCCCCTTCTGGCATCCCTGCAAGGGTTAATGGCAGGGTTCATGCCCCAGCAAGGCAGGAAGTGCCCGGAGCAAAACAAGTGATGTTCCGAGATTGTTTTGTTTGATCAATGCTATTAAACTGATAGATTGTTTGGGGAAGCTTTTTATCTCAGCCCTCACATCTGTTCTGCATTTGGAGGCAGCGGTATGAGGCTGGGGGTGAAGAGCAGGTGCTGCGAGTGTCTGGTGAACATTAGGGAATGTTCACTCGGAGGCTCCGGAGCTGCCAAAAAGTGCACTGATTGGACAGATGTTACTTCATTACTGTCAACTCATCATCCTGGATGTTTTAAGGGAACATTTGTTTGTTAAGGAAACACAGCTGTTACCAAGAAATTTGTTTTTCCTTTCCTTTTTTTGGCTGAAGGGCAGAGAAAAAGCCCAGGATACCTGGGTACCTGCAAAGCCCCTTTCTGGGCAGCACCCTGCAGCCGAGGAAGGGGCACAGGCGCGGGAGGACCCTGCCTGGTCACCTACCACCCCCTTGCCCCAGGACCCAGCTCCGCCTAAACTCTCCTGGATGTGTTTTCCTGACGTGGTCTTCAAAATTTCCAGCGATGGAAACCGGCTGGCACCAATGCTCTGGTTGTGGGGTCACTGCTGGAGCCGTGCAGCAGAAGTGGGTTTTCCATGGGCTTCTGGGAGCTAAAACCTTCCTCCCATTCAGGTTAAGGGCGGATCTTCCAGAAATGATCCCCAAAGCGTAATTTGTTTCAAGGAACTGCATGGATGGTGCCATCCAGCAGCAGAGTTACCTGGAGGGGAATCAGAGCACAGTTGGCCCACAGCCTTGCCGTGAAATTCCCCCCCGGAGGGTCCACGCAGGTGGTATGTGTCTGGTTTATGTCATTGCATGCCTTCCAAAAAAATGGATCCATAGGCTTCCCTCGTGTGTTCAAGCTAAGTTTCATCCAGAAATACTTATTGGGAATGCCAAATCTGTGCCCTCAAGGGCAGCCTGGGGCAGGAAGGCTCCTGTCTCATCCTACAACAGCAGTGCCTCGTGCCTGGGACCACCCTGCAAAAAATGTGCAACCTACAGGGAACAGCTACGGTGCACATTTCTGATCTCCCACGGTGGGTCTCAAGAGCAAACAGGGCTTCTCCGTCCTCTGAATGAGACTGAGATGCTTCACTTTCCCCGTGCCTCAGTTTCCCCACTGGGACTTTTGGATGGAGCCAATTAATTAACCCCCCGATGTCCTGTGATGCTTTGGTGGACGGCCAAGCTTGCTGTAAGCTGACGGCGCAGTTTTCAGCGGAGCAGCAGGCTGCGGGTCACGCGTGGGTGTGGTGACAGCCTCTGGATCCATACCGTGCAAGATGGAGTGGGCAATGAGTATCTGCTGGGGTAGCGCGAGCGCTTATTAGCAAAGTCCTGCTTTATTAGGTATTTAACCCAGAGCAAGTCTCATTTTGCTTTTCCCCTGTGCTATAAATATACTTGCCAATACCTGCAGCTAAGTGGGTTGGGAACTGTGTAGCTAATCCAAGCATCCCTTTGCGAGCTCTTCCAGACCAGGACTTCTGGAGCTGCTGAATCGCATCGGCTTAGGCAACATCTGATCAATTCTGAATTATCATCTTGCCATCTCTTAGCACACTAAATGATTGCCCTGCACCTACACATCTGTATCTATATGTCTTACCGCGCCTTGCACAGACTTGTTTTCCCTTATCGATTTTTATCCTCCAGCTTTTCCGCTTTGATTGATTCCAAGAGAAACGTGCAAATGAGGAGTCAAACATCTTTATGACCTGAGAACTTATCGAAGGAATTCACTGTTCTTAATAACCTCCCTCCCGTTGTCGGGTAAGCATTTAAGAGCCGATACGCTTTGTCAGGAGGAGCCGGCTGGCCATCCAGAAGGATGAAATACTTTCTTCTTCCATTTCATCCCACTGGCTGTAGGCAGGGAAAGAAGGTGGCTGGGTTTTACAACCTGCTTCTGGTTGTTTCCCCCACGGCCCCAGCTCAGGTGCTGCTCTGTGGGGTTACGTGGCAGTAAGTCCAAAAGAGCAAGCGCATTTCAACTGCAAAGCTGCCAGGAACAGGTAGGCTCCTTCTGCTGCCTGAAAACAGCTCTCTGGTATTGTATGAGGTTGGAAGATGATAATCATGTATCGGCATCGGTGCTTCAAGCATGGCAGAAATCAGCCTCTGGGATGAGACGCTGAAAGAAGAGAGAAAACGTCTACAGAAGTATCATGCAGTGCGTCCTAATCCTGTAGCACCTACACAGAGAGCGATCACCGAGTGCTTCGGTAGGCTTCCAGCTACGCCAAACTTCCCCTTGTTGAGGAAATCACGGTTTTAAAGGCTGTTGAAACCACCTTTGCTGAAAATACACACTGAACTAGGGGTGGTTGCATAAAAAGACCAGAATTTTGATGGAGGCAGAAATCTATGGATTAAGTCCATTGATTAAATCTCCTCAAAAGCAAGGCACAACCAACCAAACCAGCCGTAGGAACAGCTCCTGTTCCTATACTGAGCCAAGCCGCCTTTCAAACGTGGACCTCACCCAGTTTCTGGCCCGGGGAATCCGCCTCCTGCAGCACAGGTCCCTTCCCCTACCAGCCACGGGGAGAAACAGCCAGGAAAAAAATCCCAAGAAACAACGAGAGCTGAAGAGTTCACAAACCCTCTCCAACTGCTCAGGATTTACCCAGCTTTAACTGACATTACGATTTGTAAAACCGTGCTGATATTAAGCCATTGGGGACTGCTGATTTTTAGGAAGGAGTCCCCCGTGGTTCCCTATTTAAAATAAACGAGACGCTGTGACCCGGAGTTCCCCGCCAGTCCTAAAAATTGGGAATTACCGGCCTGATGTCCCCTCCTACCCACGTCCCTTGTAAAGGCTGCTGGAATTGCAGACAAGGTGCAGACAAGTACCTTAACCTCCAGGCTTTTCCTTGGCTTATTAATGTTAAATAAAAGTTGAATGCTCTTCGCAGTTACAGCTGGAGCTGGAGACTTTCAGAACGAATCTGCTGAAAATGAGTTTTATATACTGACTGGATAAATGGATAATTAAACAAATAACAAAAGTGAAATGCAATTTTGTTTTACCTCCTGGGAACATTATTGTTAGTTTATTCTTTTTATCAAAAGACTTAAGAAAAAAAAGAAAAAACAACTATGCAATTTAACAATATTGCTTTTGTAAACAATTTGAAAATCCAATAACTGTAAAACTTATGACATGTTATTAAAATGTCTTTTTTTTTTTTCCCCTACAAGTGAAAAAGCAATTCCAATCTCAGATGCTATAATTTAATTATACACTTTAGGTTCTAAAGATACCATAATTCTTAGCACTGAATACATTCAATTTAATGTCCTTCTGGCATGTTTAAGAAGCTCAGACATCGCTGAGCACGTTGGTCCGGTTTCACAAAAACTTTGCTCGCTGGGTGCCTCGCTCTTCCCGGCTCTGGGAGGTTCAGGGAGAGCAGGAGGCCACCACGCCTCCCCCGTGCCCCCCGCGCCTGCCCAGGGTGATGCGCAGCCCTGCCCGGCCGCGGGAGGAAGTTTTTGGTTTTCTGTCTAAAACATTGAATGGGCACGATGCCGGAGGCGGCAGCAGGCAGTGCCAGCAAAGAAATATTCAGCATTGACTTGGGAATGAGCCCTATCCCAGCTCATAGGGCCTTTGGTGGAGATATGATGGGATGGGGAAGCAGGACGCTTGCTTTCTTCCCCCTCCCCGAGCGGCAATAAGAAATCTTAGCTGGGCACTAAGATCACGGTGCCCAGCAATTCTCTGCTTAAATCCCTGAGCTGCAGCGCTGCGGATGCTGCCCCAGCAGCAAAGTGCAGCGTCTTGGGCAGCGTAACTTCAAGGGGCAACCGCGCTCAGAGGCAGGGACGTGCTCCCCCCACGCCCACCCAAATGCCATGGCCCCGGGTCCACGCAAGCGCTGTCACGATCCTCGACTGCCCGCGCCCGGGGTCTGCCGCCCCACGTCCCATCCCGTTCCAGCCCCTCTTGCAGTGCCTTGAGCAAATACACACTTGAGGCTCTGCAGCCGCGGCCTTCAGCAGAGCAAGGGCGGGACCTACCCTGGCAGCAAGAGTGTTTCCAACACAAGAACTAATTTGAACAAAATTTAAATGCTAACAAATAAATAAAGGCAAGCTACAGTGAACTAGTAACAAGATACCTTTGGATGTTCATTATGCTGGATTTCCAGGCAGTTAAATAGTTTAATGCATTTCCCTTTGGCTTGCATATCAATCTCTCAGCCTGTCTGAAAATAGCGTCTCATATCCTCCCCCGTTATACATTATTGGCGAAATGCCTCAGCGGCACCAGCAGTGACTCTCCCACCAGGTAGGGGCCCGTGATTCATTGACAGCAGCGGCGTGTGTGGATAATTGATGGCAAGCGATTGTCAGCATGTGATGATTATCTCTTCGGGTTGTCTGCGAAACAATTAATGGCAATGAAAAGAATGTATTTAATTAATCATTTCCTGTAAATAAATGCATCAGAATAGAATAAATCACTGCGTTGTTTCTAAAAATGGTTTGCTGTAAAAGGCTGCCACATGTTAGCATGATGGAGCTGATAGCGTGCAAGAGGCACAAGAGAGGCTGAAATATTAAGTGGATGCCTGTAGTCCTTCCTCCAAACTTTGGAAATGTGGGTGTTTTCTTAGGGAATGGGCTTGCTTTAGCTACCGAGGGGCTCTGAAGTGAGCGGGACGCTGGGGACTGGGTAGCAAGAGCTCCTCTCCTTGGGGTGTGAGCTCTCCTTGCCTCTCTCGCGGGGGAAGCGGGTCTAACTGGGAACCGGCGCGATGTTCCTCACCGGGCTCGTCTCCATCGCCGCAGAGCCCCAGGGCTCCCGCGGGATCAGGAGCACAGGTTGGTGCTCGGCTCCTGGACCCGCCAGGTTACCTCTGCTCTAACCCACCTCAGCACAGACTCTCTTTTGTTCCTGTTCAAGCTCCAGGTTGCCCTGAGGACTCAAATTTGCACCGTACAGTAGATCTCAGTCCAGATTCACCTGCAGCAGAGCCCCGGTTAGCTGCTTTCTGTGTCACTGATGCTCAGCCGTCAACCCACGCAGTGCTACCGCAGCATCACCTAACTGCAAAAACCCCACCAAGAGGCATAAACCCTGCTGCACGCAGGTGTTGCTCCCTTCGAACGCTGTATGGTCCGTGCTGGAAAGCTGCCGATGCCGCCTGGGATGAGTAACCGAGAAGACCCATCCAGGCGGGGACAGTGCGATCCTGCATCCCGGCACGGCATTTGGGTGTTTGAGACGCTTGAAGGGCTCCTGCCTCCCAAAAAAGCTTGCGATAAAGCATCTCACAGGGGTGAGCCTACCTTTAGCTGCTGCCAGGACTACAGGGTGTAAATCAGGGCAGAATTTGGCCTTCAGAGAAAACAATGGGCAAAAGAAAGAGGAAACAGGTAGGTGTTAAAAATAATACTGAGGGACAGATTTCCACACCACCCATAAATAACCCTAACCAGAAAAATGCAGAAGACGTGTCATAAACCGATAGCATTTTAAGAATGCTGAAAGTTTCTAGAATTAATTTTCTTCATTTTACTTTATTAAAATTGCTTTCATTTATCTCCTGTGTTAAATATTTTATTTTTCCGTATTAATGGCTGCAATTTCTACTGCGGCTTGTTTCTGTCATTAACACTGTACAAACTTGATATCATTAGTAGTTTTTTCCCTTAATTATGTGAGTGGAGAAGAAAAACATCAAAGTTTCCGTGAAATTGGAATAGTATATCTAAATTGCCTCATGTTTATTTTAACATTAACAGTAAATGAAGCTAATGGGCTTTTATATTATTAAAAGCAGCCATTTGTGTCCTGCCTGCTGTATAATATAGCAAAGCTTTAAAAGATGTTAAATAATTAGTTATTTAATAGGGATGTGCAAAATAGATCAAACAAAAGGCAAACTTCCTTGGTAGCAGAAGCTTCAGTTCAAACCGGGGGCCCCTTTGTGATGCCTTAAAATTGGGTTTTTTCTCCCACTGTTAATCTGATTGCTTTAATTACAGCAGGCCCAGAGGGTTCCTGCCTTGCCTGCCTGGGGGACAGCGGAGTCGCGTGCCCGGAAGCGATGGTGATGATGGCATCGGGAGGATGCACGGCTGCGGCTCCGCGTTGCCCACGCGGGCTCGGAAACGGCTCCTGCCCCGCGCGAGGTCTTTCCTGGAGAGCGGGGACCTTTCCCTGTCCCCGGCCAAAGGCTCCTGCGCTCCAGGAGGTGAAGGGGGTGATGGCGACGGGAGAAAATGCCGCTGGCTTTCACAGCCACAGCGTAAGGGCAGGAGCCCCGAGAGCACCCTCGTGCTTTGTGGGTGCACGTCGTCTCCGCGCGAGCCAGCACTTGCCAAGCGTACGTCAGGAGTTATTTGCTCCAAAATTCACACCGCCAAATGCCTTCTCTTCTCCTGGGAAAACCCCCTGCGTTGTAGCAGCATCAAAACCTTAGCAGCAAGGTAACAGATGCGACGAGGAACGGCAATGCTCTCTCCAGCACTCCTCCATCAGAGGAAGCCTATGGATTTCAGCACAAGGGCAAATTCAAGAGCCAGTTGCTAACTTGTGGCCAAATTACAACGGTTTCCTTTCGGGCAATATTGCAAAAGCCCGCCCATCTAACGGGGAGTAGTTGCAGGATTAGCGCTGTGTTCCTGTCCTCCCATAAGGCAGCACAAGCTCAGTTCTTTTTAACACCCCGTGCTCGTACAGGATGACAATTAAACACCTCGTGGTATTGCCTCTCGCTCTCTCACGCTCGCACTTCAGCACTTTAAAAACACTATTAACAGCCTGTATCTTCCCTTCCCATTATTTCTACAGAGCTACAGAGATGCATGGACTTAAATCAGCTACAGCCAGCCTAAAGAAAGGGTGTGCAAATGAGAGCATTTCTCTCTGTCAACCTATTAGTGCTATTAAAAATGTGCCTGGAATTAATAATAATAACAAATTGCTGTGGCTTAAATAAAATCGATAACGAATGGCAGATTTGCAGAAGGCCTTGGGAAAAGGCTGGAAGAGGGAAGAGAGGACATGGGGAGGGACATGCGGGGAGCACACCTGGGAAGGACAGAAAGCGCTGGTGCTCCCCGCCTTAACTTAAGCGGGGCTCAACTCCCAGGGGTTATTTTTTGTTTGCTGCTTATCTCACAGCATCTTCGCAAGGGCTTTTTGTGCAGCGTGCTCCCCCGACACCAGCCTCCAGCGTAACTGTAAGTCTTGGCCGGCAAAGCGATGCTATTTCCTGTGCCTCGGAGAAATGGAAAGCCGCCGGGATAGGGATCGCTCTGCCTCTCTGCAACATGGGCTGCACATGTAGGACTGGAAAAAATAAATAAACTGGCCCCGTGTTGCAAGCCACAGGAATGTGTCATCTGAGGAGCGCCGGAGAGGGAGAAATCACTGCGTGGTTGTCGCTCCCATCCAGGAAAACTAGTTCACAACCAGCAGACTGAGTTTACACCAAGCTATAACGTCCCGGTTGTTCTTTCATCACCCACGTGCGTATGGCTGAACTTTATAAAGTAACCCCCAGACGTCAATGCAGCTTGAACAAACGGGCACAGCAGAGGAGTGCGCTGGGAATATCAGCGTGGATAAAGATGAGGGATTATGTCGAGTATTTTTGCGTTAGCCTTCATCTGGGTCAGGGAAAGTAGGAGGTAGAGTGGGAGAAAAGAGGAATTGCTTGGAGAGATACGAGTTTGCTCTAAAACATCCAGATCTTGGGCCTTGGGATGACACTAGACTTGGAGCTTGCAAGCCAGCGGGTTACCTGGTTCAAAGCACCGGTCTACACCCTGCTTGGACCACGGGGGGTCAGAAACGCCACGGTCCCCCTTGGTGTGTGTCCTGGTTTCGGCTGGGATAGAGTAATTTTCTTCCTAGTAGCAGGCACAGTGCTGTGTTTTGGATTTAGTAGGAGAAGAATGCTGATCACACGCTGATGGTTTAGTTGTTGCTCAGTACTGCTTATGCCAGTCAAGGACTTTGCAGCTTCCCCTGCTCTGCCAGGGGCACAAGGAGCTGGGAGGGGGCACAGCCAGAATAGTTGATCCCAACTGCCCCAAGGGCCATTCCATACCATACGGCGTCATGGGCAGTATGGAAACTGGGGGGGTTGGCCGGGGAGCAGCGATCGCTGCTCGGGAACTGGCTGGGTATGGGTCGGCGGATGGTGAGCAATTGCATTGGGCATCACTTGCTTTGTATATTATTATTACTATTATTATTATATTGTTATTATTATTATTTACTTTATTTTATTTCAATTATTAACCTGTTCTTATCTCAACCCAGGAGTGTTTCTCACTCTCACTCCTCCAATTCTCTCCCCCATCCCATTGGGGTAGGGGGAGTGAGCGATGGCTGCGTGGTGCTGAGCTGCTGCCTGGGGCTGAACCACGACAGTGTGAGCCAAGGTCATGCTTGCTGAAGTCCAAACTTCAACCCGACGGTCCGCGGCGGCGCAGGAGGCACCCAGGAGCAAAAGCGCAAACCAGCGCCCATGGGTGTGAAGCAACGGTGGGCATCTGCTTCCATCCCGGGCTGCAATCTGGGGGAGCTTCTGCGCCTCCATTCACATCCGTGCTCTTCACCCTCCCCAATCCACGATGGGCACCCCCATTCCTTTCGTGCTCTTCACCCTCCCCGGTCCATGATGGGCACCCCCGTTCCTTCATCCGAGGCGACAGCATCCAACGAGCCGCTGCGGGAAGGCAGGTTTATCCCCGCTCCATCCTGCACCTCCGGGCAGGAGAGACGGAGGAACGTGCCCCGCTGGCCAAGGGAGAATAATTACAGGGAAGTGGCAGCTTTCCTTCTGCTTAACTTGCTTTGGAAGGAGCAGTTGGGGGTACTACAGAAACTAATGTAAGGTAATGTAATCATTTACAGAAGATTTGTGGTAAATGAATGTTTGGCCTCTGTCCAAGCGCGCAGCCAGGGCTCATTACGCCGGAGGAGATGCAGTGAAAGCTTTCCACGGCCACTGTTTGTCTTTCATTTCATCTCATGTCTGACCCGCCTGACCTCGGCGAAGCCGGCGAAGACTTTGCTTTTCGCTGGCCAGATTTCAGCTGCGGTAAATGCGATTCCTAAATGACAACTCTGTAAATGCTCGGCGTGCTGGACCTTTCGCACAGTAATGAGCCGCAGCTTTTTCAAACTCCGGTCCTTTAGTGAAGAACAGATTTTTTTTTTTTTTTTTTCCACATGAAAAACAGCAGCGAGGGCCCTGGGATAGGGTAACTTAGCAACTCCACCGCAGGGATTAGGAAAATTGACTCCAGACCAAACTAAAGCAGCAGAGTTTCCTGTTTTGAGCCACTCTGTACTATATTAAAATTATTTATGAAAAGAGTAAGAAGGAGGGGAAGGATGGGGAGCCGGAGCTGCTGCTGGGGGAGATGAGCCTGGGGATATTTTTTCATCCCACCGCTGAGCTCGCAGTGGAGGTGGGCAGCGCGTCGGGGGCCGGAATGCTGAGCTGGGTCTCAGCATCAGGACCATGGGTCACCTGCCCATGCAAAGGTCGGGTCAGCAGCTCTGTCCCTCCGACCCAGCTAGCGAGGCACTGGGGAAGCATCCCCAAACCTCCGGCACTATTGCATGGGCAGGTCCACCGTCGTGGTGAGAGGGAGAATTGGATGAATCTGAGCTTCTGGGACAAAATGGATAGAGCCCACGAGCAGGCAGTCAATGAGCAAACACCGCACTCGCTCATCTCTCAACTCCAGGCAAAGTTTGCAGTGCCTGCAATTAAAAGCTCTTCTCTTCTCTTCTCTTCTCTTCTCTTCTCTTCTCTTCTCTTCTCTTCTTCTCTTCTCTTCTCTTCTCTTCTCTTCTCTTCTCTTCTCTTCTCTTCTCTTCTCTTCTCTTCTCTTCTCTTCTCTTCTCTTCTCTTCTCTTCTCTTCTCTTCTCTTCTCTTCTCTTCTCTTCTCTTCTCCTCTCTCTTTCTTTGCTTTGCTTTGCTTTGCTTTGCTTTGCTTTGCTTTGCTTTGCTTTGCTTTGCTTTGCTTTGCTTTGGAGAAAACTGCAAGACAAACAGTGGATGCAAACAAGGATCCTGCATTGCCCAGACCCCTCCTCAGCCGGGGCAGAAACACCGGCACAGTTTCAGCACCGCGCGGGGGGTCTGCTTTGTGCGGCAGCATTGAACCAGGGAGCAGAGGGATGCGAGCACGAAGGTTTTGAGGGAGATCTTGCTCCTACAATTCCTTTGGCTGTTTCCATTCTGGAACCCCAGAGATGTGCAGGGCAGCTGTAGCTCAAGCTTCCCTGGCTGCGGATGGTGTGGGTGGAGGCGCACAGGCTCCGTGCCCCCTGTCTTTCCCTGTTGGAAACTGTTCCCTGCTCCTCCCGTGGTGCTCCTGCGGTTGGGATGAGGCAGGTCCGTTTTTTGGGTTTTTTTTTTTTTGGCATTTGCTTTTTTTTTATTGTTACAGATTTCAAAGAGCTGCTTTTGTTTAAAGATTTTTGGTAAATGGAATTAAGCAAAAAACATTGCCGGTTTCAAAATGCCCGAATCTGCACAAGGAGAAAAAAAGCCAATGAGACCCACAGGCAGCGAGCGGCTTGCTTGAAATCATCAGCAGGTTTAAAATAGCCATGTCCCATGTCACAGGCCTTGCTGCCAGCTACGGGGAATCTCTTCAGGGTATCTCAAAGACGGTGACTGCGCTGTGAGTTTGGTTGGGGCTCCCCCTTCTTCTAGCAACGCAGAGCCACCCCGAGAGGCCCCGTAGCTAAGATGACCCCCAAATGAGGTATTTGCTAGAAAAGTGTAATTTCACGTTGGCCAACATGAGCTGAGGACCTTGCCGGGGCGGCCGGAGCCAGCCGGACGATGGATCCTTGCTGGGGGGGTGGGGGGCTGCCCCTGCGCTGGGCGGGGATGAGCACGTCACCGGCTCTGCCCACGGACACCGATGATTTTTGCGGTCCTTGAGGCTGGGCTGAAAGCTCTGCCATTGTTCAGCGCCTGAGAGGACACCTGAAAATGGCTTGCTTTTCCACGTGAGATTTATTATTTAAAAGGAGACGGGCCTTGGACGTGCAAGAAGAAAATTCAAAAGGCAGAGAAAAAATACCTTGTCAGAGCCCGGTTCTCCTGCCATTTATCTTCTAGTCCTTAAGACATATTAAAATAGATTTAAAAGGACACTTTAAGATTTTGCTCTTTAAGGAACACATTAGTGCTACATAGGCTTTTGTTTTAATTAAAACAGGTATTGAAATCCTCCATGAAGCTTCAGTGGAATTGTTACAGACTGCAGTTTTCTTATGTGCGGCGCAGCCAAAATATACTGTAGCCGTTATCTTGCAACAAGGCAGAAGTCTTATTAATTTAGTTCAATCAAATCAAAGCCGCTTTAATTTACAAAGCAATAAAATCTGCAAGCATCACTTTAGATCAAAGAACTAAAACCAGCCTAAACACAAGTGGAATGTTTATTTTGTACAATGGTCCATAACTGCATTTATGTGATTTAAAAGCTTTTTGAAGCATGTGATAATATTACATGCATATAGAATTGTGTCCTTGTTGTGGATCATTACTCCCCACAGAGACCAAAAAGCATTTGCTGTTCAACTCCTACCTAAAATATTTCCTTTTACATATTTTTTTTTCCCCCCTTGCTTTAAATGGAATCTGTATGGTAATTTTTTTGCGGGGTTGTGATGCAAAATCATTTACTAAAAGGGATGGGAATGCTGTATGGCATAAAGAAAACTCAGCCAGTTTTTCAGCTTTGGATGAAGGGAATATTTGATAGTTTTCTGGTGCCGAAGGAGATGTTTCACTCAAGGGGCGACAACGGCCGGGCACCTCTAGGAACCCAACTGCACCACAGCTCCTCGGAGGCTGCAAGAAGGAGCCCAGCGCCGGGCAAAAAGCTAATTACGCTGCTCTGGGGCCAAATTGCATCCTCCTCCTGATATCAGCCATATCGCTATGAGGTTCCTGCACTATGCAGAAACAACGTGAAGGGGAGAGCAGGGTGGTCCCGTCCTGCCGGGATGGACTCGGATGCATGGGAGATGCTCCAATCTCCCCGTGCTTGAGGGGCGTTTGATCTGGGGAGAAGCCCGCTACGGTTACCAAAAAAAGCCTAGAAAGAGCCCTGTGTTTTTAGGTTTCAGCTGTGTGTCTGTAAATAATTTGGTGCAACAATGCCCGCTCTACTGTACTTCGGAAGGAATGAAAAGTATTTGCACGTTAACAAAGGAATTTAATGGATTGGAAAATGACTGTCGTTTTGAACATGAGGCTTTCCACTGTATTTGAGAAATCGCACAAAGTACTGAAAAACTGGATGCTGTTTCTCACCTAACCATTAAATCCTTCCAGATGTGGGGAGAATGAAATATCTGTAAAACTGAATAAGCCACCCCAGTGAACGGCCAGCTCTTCGCCAGCATTGTTTGCGATGCGAACATAACATTTTCTCCACGTTGCGTATTTTTATAAATTTGGAAATATTTCTGCCGGATGATGCTTTACACCAATATCACCGATGTTTAAGACTTGGGGTTTAAAGAAACCCACCCAAACCCAGAACTAAACATTCTCGTCTTTTTTTTTCCTTGACTTTTTACTCAGGCCAGGAGATGGTGGCAAAAACACAGACTCTCATGAAAAATAGTTGGAATACAGAACTGAGTGTTTATAAAAAAAAAAAAAAATTAATACTGAGAAAATCAATTGTAGTCGAACGATGGAAAACTAATGAAACTGCCATGGCTTTCTAAGAAAAAAAACAACTCAGCCAGAGTCCTCTGTGCCATGGCTGGGTTTATGCAGCAGTAACTCAGACTGCCAGGGTTTTAATAAAGGAGAATATACTACCAAAACTGCTTTTTAGCAGTTAGCCAGCAAAGTTAGCTGTTTCTGTGGATTGCTATCGACTACCCCATCCAAACCCAGCGCCGGGCGAGCCGGTCCCCAGGAGCCGTCCGTGGGTTTCGCAGCCGGAGCAGTCGGCTCGCGCCGCCCTCTCTTGCTGCCGTCCATGCAGGAGGAAAGGCAATTAAGCTAACTGGATTTTTTAAATTTTAGAGTCACTGTAAATAATATGCAGCATGAGTTATGCGACGAGGGCGACAGTAATTGCCGGCTTCTTCACTTTTTATTACCGACAGCACACTGGGAGCTGTTTTATTGGCCCATTTGACTGTATAACAGCCCTGCTGGGGTGCATCTTGCCCTCCCTAAATCTGCCTTCGGGGCTGGGCTCTCCGGAGTCTCCCGCAGGCTCCGTTTACCTGTCTGTCATCGCTTCGCGTCCCGCCAGCACCAGGGATGATTTAAGCACTCTTCAGGCCACGAGCACTAACCATATTTTCCATAGTAAGACCTGCAAGCGCCGTGGTTCGCCTGGAGATCTCTGGGTATTTTCATCCCCATTTCTCTGATGAAGCAGCAAGTGCTGCTTCTGCCTAACACCCACGCCTTACAGCAATTAGTGCATCCTACAGGATTTCATCCGGCATGAACCGAGGTCCCATTCAAGGGTCTGTTAAAAATCACCTCTGCTTCGAAGCCAGCGTCCATTCAAATCAAAACCTTTCATTCACTCCCCCTGACTCGGCTGAGGAGTGAACGAAACCGTCAGCACAATCCTTCTTCCCACTTACCCTGGTGTAAA
Source organism: Pelecanus crispus (assembly GCF_030463565.1). Classification (NCBI taxonomy): domain Eukaryota; kingdom Metazoa; phylum Chordata; class Aves; order Pelecaniformes; family Pelecanidae; genus Pelecanus; species Pelecanus crispus. Next base: position 2,548,106 of record NC_134649.1, read on the forward strand.
TAGAGGAGCATCCCACCGCTGCACCTATAGCACCGTATACATCTGTTGTATCTATTTCCCTCTACCACGTGCCCACATTTGCTCCACAAAAAGCTCTTCTTACCGCGGTGGCCAGGATGTAAATGACACACCACACAAAAGTACCCAGTCATTTATAATACCCAACCCTCGTCCTGGTCCGCTACCTATTAATAAAAAGCAGGAGAATTCCCCCACACACATGCACTTGTCCTTGAATCCGTTACTTTTCTTGTTGCTGCTTAAGACGGCTTTATAAAGAAGAGGAAACTTCAATGGCAGCAGATGGCAGATAAGTAGGAATGGTAAATAGTTTTAATTACTGCATAATGTAAGTGAGACAATAAAGGGGAGAGAGTGGGAACAAGCTGCTGCCATGGCAGCCCTGGAACTGTTGCGGGACCCAATTTGTCTGGAAGGCAGCATGTGTTGCTTTTAGTCTTAGGAGGGCTTTAAAAGAGAATGCCGAAAAATATTAATTGCATGGCTCATCTGCCCATCCATCTTCACAACCGAGTAACACGCTTCCTTAATTTCAGGGGAATCGTTTTCAAATGGGAATCATGCAAATGAGTATTTTAGCTATTCATTTGTTTTACTGCAAGCGCTTTGTGAGCAAATGGCCTACAGCTTGCAATGAATTAAAAGACACGGGCACTGGAGACCGATTTTTAATACAAAGTCTTGACACAGAGACGACCCCGACCGACAACACAGAAAATGTTGGCATAGCAACTTTGGGCATTTTCATGCAAATTGGCTCCTATATAGATGATACGAATGCAATGTTTTCCTTCAACTAATCATCATAAAATTAGTTTCACTATATTTAAATGCTTCTACTTAATGCATTATATCCATATGCATGAAATTGCCTCAGCTAATGCAGTACATAAAATGCCAAAGATACAATGAATAGCCAAATTGCAAACAGTTATGTTATCTCCCATAAAAACTCCTTTTTTCTTATTGAATGTGTGGGCCCCGAAGGCATCTATCACAAATTGCTATTAATGCACATACACACATACGTGCGTGCACCCACACACAAAACACCTACATTTAAGTAACATTAAGGCTGTTACGCAATCTAATACAAGCCAAAAACCTAAATTCAAGCCGGGCTCTTTGCTTATTGTTGTCTCCATTGCACGTATATAGGTACTCTTGAACATGCTACTTATTAGCTTCACAGGGGAGAGGAACCTGATGTTAAATTACTATATACACAGCTTTCTAAACTTCAAAGAAATGACATTTTGCATAAAACTACCCCTGTGCAGGCCCCTGGCTTGCATCCCACTGGTTCTTGTAATACTCAGGTCTGTTGGACCTGAGGAGAGGGAGAAATTGCTGCTGCCACTTTGAATTTCCTTGCTTTTGATGATTTTATTCCAAATCCTGCTACTAAACTGCACTTAGGGGGTTTGTTTTACTAAATTTATTTTTTTTTTAAGCTGGACAATAGTGGTCTGAAGGATGGGTTTATCCTGCACCTGCTCTTGTTTAACACTTGCTCTTCAATTTGGGACAGGATCTCCCCAGTGCCTCTGCCTGCTCCCCTTCTTGAAATCAAGTTTCCCTGAGCATGGCCTGACAGCAGAAGAATGACTCCGTCTGCATTAAAAGCCTGACCCAGAAATTGCCAAAGTCCATGAAATGGACTTCTTGGACCTCGACTGAACTCGGTCCAATGCTCGGATAACGGAGGTTGGTGCAGCGCTTGCATGCAAGACGTCTCTTGGGCTTGACTATAAATAATGACTCTGCTGTGCTACAGGAGCATGTGGGGCTTGCTCCTGGGTTGCACAAACTGCGATGTACACTGAGACCAGAGACACAGAGGAATTCATGTTTGCTTCCCGAGAGGCTCTTAGATGTCTTCAAACAAGACGTTCTCCTCTTTTGGAGGGCTCAATACACCAGCCCAGGTTTTCAGTGTCAGGCAGGACAGACTGCGAACAGGTTTTGTCTGTCTAAAGCACTAGGGAAAATAAATCATTAAGAAAACTTTACACCGTGCTAAATGCTGTCAGGGGAGTTATATATTCAGAAGCATTCAGTCATACATCTCCTTCCCCAGCAAAGAATCCAAAGGGAACTGAATGGTGAAATCTCCACCCCACCTTGAAGGCGTTTCGGGTGGTGCCTGTATCTCTGGCTTCTGAGGGTGCAAGTGCCACCATGGAAGGGACAAATGGGACCATCACCCCCACATTTGGTCTCTCACTCTAATAGTCTCTCACTCTGCGCTCCCCGATTAATGCTCCCCAAAAGTGCTGCGGAGAGCAGAGGAGCAGAGCCAGAGTCCCACAGCTGAGAAGAAGATCGCAAAGGACCTAATCCAGTACCCGTACACAAAGGATGCAATGTCGTGCATCCTCCTCATCACAAAATATCTGATCGATGGCGTATTTTAATTTGTCTTTGTATCTTGCCATAGTCCTTAGGGCCCAAATGCACTTCCAGAAAAAATCAATTTTAATTGAATCAGTTTTTCTAATGCTGTAAATATAGATGGTCCCAAGCAATCAGCAAAAGTAATCCCCAAATAGCTGGCTGGCTGCTTTTAAGAAATCTCAAATTGTTGAACAACTCCTCTGATTATGATGTCCAGTTCTGGAATTCCCTCCCCGTGCATCTCCTCCGTGGTTTGGTACCACTTGCACAGAGATAAAACACCTTACCTCATCACTCAAGGACTAATTGCAAGATGATTTAATTAAAGTATACCTCTCCTTCCCCCAAGTTAGTTGTATTTCATATTGCTCTAGTAGGAGTAATTTGCAGAAATTAAGCATTGCATGTCGCTGGAATGGTACAGGTGCAATGGAAGAAAAAAACAACCCCTTCCTGCAGCAGCAGGCAGTGCCACCAGAGCTCAGTGAAATATCTGTAATGACTCATTAATTCAGCAAATGCTGCACTTTGCAGCAAACATTCAAATTATCCACAAAGAGGCGGTTTTTAAAACTTGTAGGTTATTCATAATTGCTCAATGAACACTTCATGCAAATGTACTTTAGCCCATTGGGCAAACTGTTTGCTTTGAATATTTGCTCCATAACACACAATTAGCCCCAAGAATTTATTACATCATGATATCTTTAAGGCCAAAAGCAGGATGAGGAGAGGAAGTCAATGTGGATAAACGAGGGCATCGAGAGCAATTTTAGAGAGCAGGAAGAGGCACAGAACCAGGATAAATCGTCAGGTTTTGGCAAAACGGTGGGGGAAGAGGTCAGGAAGAAATGACTTCATGGCTACAAAGCCAGCACGGCTGCTGTCACGCGTGCACGGCCCGGGGACGCTCCTGGACCCACCCTGTGAAAGCAGATTTACACACTCACAGACATCTGTGCGTAACACGTCCACATTTGCCACATATTAAACACGCGAACCAAGCCCCCTGGATGCCCGTGACGAAGGGCTTTGCAGAGCCAAGGGAAAGGGAAATGATTTCTTGCGGGGGCTGGAGAACATCCCCGCTTGCACCATCCCCTGCTGACAGCAGAGTCGCAGGGGAAATAAGCCCAACATTTACAGCTTTGCTTTCTACCAGGGCCAACAATTTTTCAAGCTGTTAATTCGCTTCATCTTACGATTCACAAGTGCGTGCCTCCCAGATATTGGCAATCATAATTTTTATTACTAGTTATTGTAACAGTGAAGTCATATTTGTCTCCATTTCACCCTGGAGAGTCACGCAGCAGCAAATTAACATGGTAAGCAAAGCAAGATAGGCAGATGCTGAGGGGGTGAAGCTATCGCTGCTCTCCGAAGGTGTCAATTCTTGCAGACGAAGCCGCGGCATTGCCAGTGCCAGCTGCAAGTCCTCCAAGGCCACCGCGTCACTGACACGCAGGGGTCCGTGCACGTTGGTGAACAGAGATGGGGAGGTAGGCATGCGTTCAGTCTCAACCCACAGACCTGAGCAGACCAGGGAAAGGCTCGTGGGACTTTGGGGGAGCAGGAGGATTTCCTGGCCCCCGTTCGTCTGACGCAGCTCGTGAGCCGGCACAGCGGGAGCTTTGGCACCGACCCTGCCCATCACTGAAGCCTCCTCTTTGCTCTCTAGTTGACACGACACTAATTCCCTTCTCTTTTGCTCACACGTGATAATATATATTTAAAGACCATAAAAAATAGAGCCAAATTTTGCTGGAAGAGAAAAAGAGCATTTCTTTGACTTGATATAAAACACGTTTTTGTCTGCAGACATGCACCAAGTAAAAGAGAGCTTGGCAGGCACCTTTTAAAATGAAATTAAATCTTGACGCAGGTTGTGGGACAGGCTTCGTCTGTAATTCCACAAACACCTCCTGCCCCGGAGCAGGGTGCCCAGTCCTACATCCATTTGGTAGGGTTTGGGAATATATTGTTTTCCAGATCCTACTGACTGCTGGGCTGGGTTGCATCAGATGGCAGTCAGCTCTGTATCATTTTAAGTAGGCAAGGAATGACTCTTTTTAGGAATATTTGACACCATCAGCGTCACTTTATGTATTATCTCATAGGCTAGAGCTTTCCCTGGTTGGGGAAAGCATGTCCTTTCTGAAATGTGCTGGTCAGGCTCCCTCCAGCCCTAAAGCATCCCATGGGATTTTGTCCCTCATCAATGAATTGGCATCATCACCATGGAGGAGCCAACCACGTGTCATGGAGGGAATGAGAGTCAGAGCCCGTGTGCTGGCTGGACCTTGCGGAGGAATGCAATGCCAAAAAGGATGGATGGCATCCGTGAGAAAAATGAAAAATAGAAACAAACAGGGAAAGACAGCATCAACCTGCCCGTAGCTCAAGGCATAGCACGAACCCACCGCGCTGCGTTGTGCACACTCCTCTAATGCTGAAAACCATGCCAGGTGGCTTTGCAACCTGAGGTTTAAATTTTTTTTCACCTTTTAACAACCGGGAATGGTTCATTTAGCTGCTGCCACCTTAGGAATATAAAGTTAATTGGTCTTCTCCTAATCCTTTAGCCTGGCTGCGTCCTGGCTCTCACCGAGTAGCCAAGGCAATGGGATGGTGAATGAACCTGGAAAGGGGAGGCCTGGAGGGGCTGCTCTGTGGGGTGGGCTGAGACCCCCAGCTCTTCCACCCACCATCCCCACTACGGGGTATCCAATTGCTGTTGGATGCTTCAAATGAGACGGGATGGTTTCCTCCCTGGAAAGCCTTTTTCTTGATAGGCAAAAATAGGTAAAACTAGGTAAGCCCGAGCCGAGTCCCTCCGTCCCACCCCTCTGTGCTCGAGCCGGTCCAGCCCAGGTGAAGGGAACGGGCAGCTCCCAGAGAGGCATCGCTGTCACTTACTTACGGCATAATTTGGTATCTAGTAGTTCATTAATTTTTTTTTTTTTTTTAATTTCCTCTCTCCCCTCCCCGAGATGGGGAGCACTTATGCTTATCTTCAGCTAAATAACTCAGGTCATAAAAGGTAATACCATGGGTAGCAGAATGTAAACAAACGCATTCTACCTCAATAAACATGCTAATTTCCAGCTATAATATTCACAAGTAAAATATCCATCACACAGACCCTATTTGGCGAAGGCAGCAGCCCTCATCAGTCAATGAAGTAGGCTCCTGCCAGTTCACTGCGGGAGGCAAATAGTACAACTTAACTCACTTGATGATGCCCTTGGGGGGAAAACATGAGCCTCATAAATGAGTCTGGAAATGTGATAAAAGGATAATCTTGCATAAATGAGTCTATATCATCATTACCTGCACAAACAGAAGAGCACGGAGATTGTTTGAATGATGTGGCCACATTTAATATAAATTAAGCCGGGGAATAACCACACGCAGGAAGCGTTCGTGGTCCGACTCATGCCAGTAGATGTTGGGGATGGTGGAGCTTGGCTGCTCCCCTTGATCCCCCCCTTATCCCCCACTGCCACGGCACTGCCCTCTGAGCCTGCGAGCACCCATGCTGTGGGGCAGGGCTGGACCCGGGGCTGAGCCTGTTCGGATGGGATGGCTGAGGCTCCCGGGGGACCGGACCCACGAGGCCAGCGGCAAATCCGGGCACTTCACCTGTGTAGGCTTCTCCTGGCTCTTGGCCATATCTGGATGTGGCTTTATCTTCTGTTCCAACCAGAAGATAAACAAGTGCGCTCCCAAAATGACATTAGTGAATGGAAGCAACCCAAAAGTACCTTGCTATGGTGCCAAAACCACTTAGGACAAGCAATGATACCAAATGGCTAAGATATAGTCAAAAATACCTAATTTTTGGGTATATCTAATGTTGGGGCACATGGCTTCATCTACCCCTGCATTTGCAAAGGCAGCCCAGAGCTGCAGCATGTCCCGCAGCAGCCTGGGCTCTGCTGACCATGCCCAGTTCATCTCGGGAGAGCCCCAAGGTCCATCCTGTGCCGGCGGGAAGCTGGGGTACACAGCTGGGTGGCACCTTCTCTCCCCAAAATCAAAGCCTTTAGTGCACACATGCTCAGCATCGGAGTGTCACCATGCAGAAGGCTGCTGGGGGGCAATGGTGCCATGGTTGAGGGGGGACGTTTTCCCAGCTTTCCGCAATAAAGCATCTTTCCCACCACCCATGCAAGCACTGGCACCGGGCTGCTTGCAGTCGGGATGGCACAGCCCCTTCCCAGAGACACGCAAGGATGTTGCCTATCTGGGCATCCCGCTGTGCGCTTGGGGAAGAGTAGCAGACAACAGGACGGCTTCCAAGGCATTGGCTTGTGATGTTTGATTTTCCGCCAGTTACTTTCGTGAAATGCCTAAAAGAATAGCCAAATAGGATTATTTTTCCAAAGGATGCAAAATCTTTCATTTCGGTTTTTCAAGCGAGAACACTGATGTTAGGGAACGTCCAGTTCATCTGAGTTTAAAAACAGGCTGCTCAGATCGTGCTCTGCTGTAACACTGCTAGAAAACATCGCTTTTGGGAAGGCTTTCAGTCCTACTGTGTCAAACACTTGAGTAAAGGAAAGAGGCAAGGAGAGCTCAGTGCTCCTGCTCCCCTCCAAATAGCTGCCTCTGTGCCTCAGTTTACCCAAATACCACAATGCTGAACTCACGCGGGAGCGGTAAGAGTTTAAAACAGTTTGATTCATCTGAAAGCATAGCATTTGGAAGGATAAAGCCCAAAGCCTTCAGAAGGATAAAATCAATTGTGCTTTACTTTACCTACCAGTTTAATCTCTTGGGTATCACAACCCATCCGCACAGTGATGGTTTGCAGTGACACCCCTCCCCGGAGCTGCCAAAACCCTTTCACAAACACAAGGCACTCACTTGTCTTGTTTGGATCAGTCTCTTTGCAGTTGCAATGCGTCTCTCAAAAAGAAATACATTGCAACTGCTCCCTATATCAACAACTGCATGGCTGATTTAAGAAGCATTTGAAATGCTTGTTGAAAAGGCACAATTAAAAACACGATTCTTAATTATTTGGACTATATATTGATCTTATGGTTCCATCTGTTGCTAAGTGCTACATAGTGTAAATGAAAATCCTTGCTCACATCAGACCTGTCATATACCATCAGCCTGGGAAGCGTGCGCAGCTGTCACCGCAGGGATGGGGAAGAGGAGATTTGTTCGCTGCTTTGCAGCGTAAGAACCGCTGCGATGTTCGCTTCCAGGTGCGTTGCGAAAGGGCAGCCAAGTTCTGCTGCTGTTGGCATCAGGCGGGTGCAGGGGACATCCCCAAACCGTGCCCTGCAGCCACCCCGAGATGCGAACCCCGGAGCACACACACTGTCCCCTTTGTTCCTGCTGCTCAGAGCCCTTGCTCAGGTTTAACCTGGCTGCTCCAGCACAGCTTTGGTAACTGAACTGAACCAAGGATGCACTTTCTCTGTTTTCGTTCATTCCTAGTTCGGGTTAATGATGAATGTGGGTGTATGTGTACATATATTTATTACCCGAGGCCACAGAGTTCAAAATACAGCAGAGAAGCCTGAAAAAAAAACCCTAAAGTGCACAATAGGGTTGTGTTTTATACTGCATGTGCCAGGAGACAAAATGTTCTCTGTGCAGCATGTCATTGAACATACTCCATTCCCAACCTCAACATCTCAAACCACTTTGCCTGATGGGATCTTCCCGTTACAAGAGTCTTGCACAGATACAGTGCAGGTGCAGCCAACAAGCTTTTCATTTCTCTTTTTTTTTTTCCAGCTGCAAACGAGCCATTCATTTTTGCAGCTATGATCCCCCTTTTAATTACGCAGTCCATTAAAGGCTACAACATCTGAGAAACTCAGAGGTCCTTTGAAATGAGATGCTAGGATATAAATTAGCCTCTATTTACGGAGGATTCAGACCTTTCTATTTAAGAAACCCATATTTGCACCTGGAAAAACCCAGGACTGCTGAAGGGCACCTAAGGTGGAGCCATCAGCTGGTCTCAGCTCAAGGTGATGGACCTGAGACAATTTGGAGCAGCTGAGAAACTTCACATGGTCAAGGAGCAGCCACCATGGTACTGGAAAACGCCGTGGATTAGCACAAAACCCAAGTCCCAAGAAAGCAGACGGAGCAGTTGCTTAGGGGTTAATTTTTTTTTTTTTTTTTTTTTTTTTTGTTAACTGGCTATTTGTGCTCTTGGAAAGAAAAAAAGAAATCAATAAAATAGAGGAGCAGAAATCTTAGTTGCAAGTCTTGGCTGAGAAATGAGATGTCTGTGCCAAAAAGTGACACATTTAAGCTGGTGTGTAATTTTGATCTACATGTTTAAAATACTTTTCTCTCTTTTGTAAATTGAGGGTTTGAATGGGGTGGAGGGAGGGAAAGTACATTGTCATTATTGAAAACATACATTTCTAATCACGACGACTTCGGTCCATAAAATACGTTGGCTGAAAGCGCTGTGTTAAATAATAGGGGGTGGAAAACATGACTCACAAGTGCTATGGACGTATAGCGCTTGGAAGGCTAAACCGAAATGCTAACACCGGTCTCCCGCGGAGGTGCGAGGCTTTGAAACGAAAGCCCAGCAGCTGGTGCAGCAGCGCGGGCAGGGGCGGCTGTGCGGGGTTAACCTCCTGGCCTGCAGAAGAGCTTTGGTTGCTACTGTGGATGCTTCGGTGACCCTGGTTGCTTCTGCAGTGGTGGGATCCCTCTACCCCATCTGCTTAGCACACAGGGATCATGCTCATGGGATGAAGATCCCAGACAGCGTCATAGAATCATAGAATCGTTTAGGTTGGAAAAGACCTTTAAGATCATCCAGTCCAACCATTAACCTACACCACCAAGTCCCCACTAAACCAATCAAGGGTAGACTAGACTGAACCATGTCCCGAAGTGCCACCTCTGCCCGTTTTTTGAATGCTTCCAGGAATGGTGACCCCACCACCTCTCTGGGCAGCCTGTTCCAATGCTTGACTACCCTTTCCATGAAGAAATTTTTCCTAATATCCAACCTAAGCCTCCCCATCACACACACACAAGTAGAGATGCTCAGGGAGTGACCTGGACCGAAAGAAACCATACGGACCCACTCCTTGCTACCTTCTTTTTTTTTTTTTTTTTAATGCAAGCTGCCCAGCCACCAAACGACGCTCATTTGGGTCACTCTTTCACAGGAGAAAATGAAGCTTTTCCCTTGTAATTCCTCAACACTCCCATGTCAACGGTAGCAGGATGAATGTTAACTCAAAGGCAGTGGGGACGTCCCAGTCACGACCCCGGCCATCTGCAGGGTGCTGGGACAGGCTGCATGCCACCACGGCCACTGCCCAGACCCTCCCAGGACGCTACCCACAACAGCAACGGAGCCGAGCTGTGCACCAAACCCAGATTAATTTCAGGTCAAGCACTGACAATTTTTTTTTATAGTAAGTAACTACTTGCAACATGGAGTCCTGCTGAAATGAGATTAAAAATGCTGCACTCCCATCCTTTTATAAATCTGCAGTGGCTTTTACTGGCCTTTTAATCCCTCACATCACGAGCCAAACCATGTGAAAGGGGAACTGCCCATTCTTCGTCCTGGGCATTCCCCAGTGCTAATTCCTACTTGCTTCATTGGGGCCGTTTGGGCAGGGTGTTATGTGCTATTTTTTGATCGGGTCTCAAGGCAGAGGGAGCTCTGGTTCATGCACTTTGCAGATGATTGATTACTGCTGCGTCCTCCTCCGGCTCGCCACGGGCTGCTGGAACGTGAGAGCTGAAGACGACAATTTGTCTCCATCACCCCTTTGTGTTTCAAGGGATTCTGTCACTTGCTCTTAGGGGGTTCAAAAAAATTTGTCCAGCCCCTTCCCCTCTTCGAGCTTGGGGAAATGTTTGTGTTTGCACCAATCCCAGTGATTCTGACGCTGAATTGAAGTGGGGCAGACTGGTACTGTGAAGGGCAATTCTGCAGCAAGCAGGGCAGCTCCTTGGCCGCAGCTTTACAATTGCGTCTTCCCATTACAAAGCAGTGCCGGCGTACCCACGTGCCAGCCGTGCCCTGCAGCTGCAGACACCTGGACGCACTGGAAAAAAAAAAACCCTAAAATACATTTCTCTGTCCCTCCCAAACTCCCTTTGGAGTTTGCTTTGGTCTCCTAGCAAGGATGCACACCCGCTTTTGCTGGGACATCGGTCCAGTTTGCTAGATGAAAGAAGAGAAAGACCAAGGGGATTTTTCATTTTTGCCAGCAGGAATTTTCAGCAGTGACTACCATGGCTCCTGGGCCTGATAAATACCTTTCCAACCAATGCATTAGGAAACCAACCCATCTCCTTGTATTCAATGTATACAGTTTGTCTTTGCATCATGTATCCTTTCCTCTTGCAAATTTTATGCTGAGGGATATTTATGTATTTTAAAAAAATTATCCTGTCTCACAATATCTACCATTTATGATGCCCTTTGAATGCCTGCTACTTGAACCAGGTTCCACCATAACTTTTGGAGGGCCTGCCGCTGGGTGCAGGTCTATGCTGTTTGTTACGATATGATGGAGATTGCTAGACACGGACCTAGCCCAAACACGCCGTTTGGATCGGGATCCCAATCTGAATTTCGCCGCTTGGGCCCATCTCTAATTTTATTATTTCCGTTGAAATAAATTATGGACTTAATTGGAATTTCTGATTTGATCTATCTACTCCCCATGCTGCATAAATATCCCTCAGCATTTATTTTTCCCCTTGCCCATAGCTCATTATATTTTCCTGTCTTGGGATTCCTTTTTTTATAGCAATTTTATCCCATCTGTTTGGAAAAGTCCTTGAGGAAATGAAGCTATTCGGGGGCTCTGCTTCCTTTTCCACTCTCGGGGGCGAGGGCTCCCCGCGAGCACGCTGGGACGAGGCAGCTCCCCGGGGGGACACCCGCCCTCACTCCTCCGCGTGCACAGACGCTATTAATTACCATGTAAATGACTCTGTGCAAAGCCTCACCCCCTTTCTCACAAGCAGCCCAGGAAGCTGCTACATGGGCTCTCCACAGCTGCATCTCCAAGTTTGCTCCACGCTTTAAGGCATAGGCTGATCTGTGCGGGGAAATTGTTACTTCGGGTACCAAAATACCAATTTTCTCACCCACTGCTGCTTTGTTGCAGGAGCCTCAAACCATCTATCAGACACTGCTCAGTTAGGCTCTGCACTTCAGTCCTAACAACCCATTTAATGCATTTTATAAAAGATCTCCCCGTGCTTTAGGAAGCTGGCAATACAAGGCAGAGGGTGGCAGGGGTGTGGTGGCAGATGTACAACACGGCCTTAAAAATACCCTAAAATACCAGTTACGTCATTGCCGCACACCCCCTTTCTGCAGGGGCACCCCCGGGCTGGCGATGGACCTGCCTCGTGCTCTGACACCACTGCACCAAACCCCACGCGGCCACCACTCGATGCCATTTTTCCAGCAGGTTATAACACTGGTCATTGTAAAAAACACCATTTACTGCACTCAAAACATCTGACCTCCTTTCTTGCAGTGGTTTCTCCAGCCTCAGCTCCTGGAGTCCTCACATCCCTAAATCCTCCATCTCAATCCCATCGTCTCATGAACATATTGGGGTCTCTGCCCATCTCGGACCTCCCCAGGTCTCGCAGAAATTTAGAGAACATATCTGTGGAGGCTTCAGCCTTGAATTTAACCTCCAGAGCATCGCTCCTGCTCTTTCTTTAGGCGTCGGCGTGGCCCATGACATGCTCTGCTCCGCATCCCCAAGCAACCCGCCTGGGTACCTTGTGGTCTCTTGCACCCAGCGCTTGTCCCTGCCCATGAGTTACTTGGAGCTGCGGCAGAGACTGTCTGTACTCACTTTTTCTAGACTGCCTAATCCACCAACCCCTTTGTTTTGGTTGGAACCTCTACTTTTTCTATAATAACACTAATTGCCCCCCTTCAACCACCAGCAGCACCCAGAGCCAGCTAGAGGCAGTTTTTGGCTGAACATATGTGTAACAGTTCAGGCTCGCCAGCAGATTTGCCTTGTACAAACTATACATTACAACCTATCGTGCATGTTTTACAGAGGCAAAATTCCAGCTGTCATAGCTGAGAAGTGCAGGAACGGGTTGGGAGACTTTCTTTTTAACAAATACATTAAAATAATGGAGACAAAGCAATTCCAGCAGACCCACACTTCTCAGTCTTTAATCTTGATGCACAGCTATTATGGAGACCTTACTGGGTATCTGGTGTTTCTGTCATTTTTCTTAATGAAAAATTAGCGAGCATAAGGAATAACTTGTCAAACTATAGGGGAGCATTTCATGCATGACATATTTTTGCAGACGCTGTAACAGCAAGAGAAGCCAAAACAAATAGCAAGAAGTATTTTCATTGCCTAAAGTTGAATATGATTAGGATAAACTGCACACACATTTCTAGGAGAAATTTATGTGCTGGCAATAATCAGGCAATTTCAGCTCTCAAATCACCGCCCCTTTTCCAAACGAAAATCAAATTAATTAGTAAATTTTCCGCCCTCAGAACAATCTTTTATGCAAAGCTAATCCCCAGTCCCCCTTTGCTTGGAGATGAAATGAGCTCCCTGACGCTGCTGACAGCCATTCTGGGCATCTCCCCCTTAGTCCTGGCTGCCATTTGCTCACTTTTCCTTTTTAAGGGGCTTTTCTTGTGATCCAAACAATGTTGTGGCTAAGCTCAACCTGGAAAGTACCAGCATGGAGGGTTGGGAAGTGTTCCTCGGCTCAGGGGGAGGCAGGAGAAGCTGCTCAGAGCTACTTGAGCAGAAGCCTTTGTGCTTCCTGCAGACCCATCGTTGGGTCTTGTTAAAGCATTTTACTCATTGTCATTTACTCGCAGCAACTCAGATACTCCCAGGCCCCACTTGGGGGTGGGAAACTGAGGCAGAGGCATTTGCATCACACACATTGACCTAAAATCCCTAAAATCCCTCGGGGCTGCTCCCACGGCAAGCGCAGTACTGCTGTGCTGCCACCTTGCAACCCTCATACCATGCTCCGGTGAGATGGGTAAGTCGGCTAAAACCTGATTCTGCAGCTGGCAGAATCAAAGCTGGCTGGCAAACCTGGTTTAGGGGAGCCAGGTTCCTGCAGTCAATGATTCATCCAAGAGGAGGAAACGTAACGTGACCCCTCAACAAAAGCTGGGACCTTCAGGGAGCTCCAGCACATGGCCAGGGTTATCATCTGCACCGTTGCCTTCATAGCAATAATTTGATGGCCGTGCTCTGAAAAGCCCATATGTAAACGATGTCCTAGACTTTTAAAATGAAGGATCATTAGTGCTATTTTTTGACAGCCTGACCTTATTGATTTTCCCATCCTATTACTCCCCTTCAGTGACTCTGAAGCACAAACAAGAAAATCATCACGGGGACTGCTTGCATGCCCTGACTGCCCGCTATGGATCATGCAGTTGCTGTTCCAGCACGGCGGCACACCCATCACACAGGACAGAAGGTGCTTATCAGGTTTGCTTTGCTGGTCCCAGTCCCTTTACTAACTTATTCCCTTCCCAGCAGGGATGCTTTGGGCCAGAAGTAAGCTCCAGGGATGCTCCAGCCTTGCTGCAAGGCTGCAGACTCTGTGGTGGAGATCGTGTTGTATTTAACATCAATGCCCAAGCAAGTATATGTTACTGAGGAGCCAGTGAACCCAGAACAAGTCATTAACGACCCACATCCACGATGCTGGTGGTGGGATTCATCCGCTGCTTGGTACAAGCGTCCCATGTAGGCACAGAAACTTAAGACAGCTGCAAATACTTTGAAACTGTGCTGGACAAACAAGAAGACAACAACCAGGACATGAAGTAACATCCAGCTGACATGGAGAAACATCCAACTGGCCCTTCTGGTCCAGCTTTGGCTTCTTTTTGCATTTCCAGGTGCTGCGGAGAAGGGTGTAGACTTCTTTGGGACCAGCACATTTAGACCCATCAGCAAGAAGAGTTGATCTAGCTGAAGATGTCCCTGCAGGGGGGTTCAGCTAGATGACCTTTAAAGGTCCCTTCCAATCCAAACTGTTCTGTGATTCTAAGAGAGGGTTGGCCCTTCACATTGATTTTCACGGGAACCAGAGGCACACGACCTCTTCCCAGCATGTCCAGCACTGTCGCCAGCAGCCAGAGCTGAACCGCATGCCCTTGTTGAGCCACGAATTGTGCCAGGTGGGGTGGGACAGTCCCACCAGGATGGGTGTTTTGGTCCAGTGTTGCCAAAACTGCTGCCGAACGATGGAGGGCAGCTCCGAGCCCTATTAATTAGTCTCTCTGATTAATTTCCCATGCTTACAGAAACCTTCGAACCAGCACTAAATTAGATTACCAAGATTAGTTTTATTATTTTTTCTTGGGTTCTTTGCTCAGTGCTGACAGAGGAGCCTTTGTTTCAGACTGGAAATGCTGCAGCGAGACACGGGGTATCACACACCAGCACCTCCCACGCAGGGTCCTGGCCAAGGCTACCGCGAGCTTTGGTGGGCAGGATCCCACCAACACCTACGGGCACTCGCACAGTCCTTCGGCTCCCAGCCTGAAGGCTCTCCCAGCGTCCTTTTGGGGGCACTTTTGTAGGTCAACAGCTGGCTTTGCCCGTTGAAGCAAATGCTTTTGAACTCCTTTCTCTCTTAAACGTCATTTCTTATTTCTGCAGAGCAGAAGCACATTGTGTGGATGAGCACGGCACAGTCCAGCTGATTGATGCCCTTCTTTTTTAAGCGTTGGGTGCATGCACAGTTCTGCTAGTTTAGTAAATAAGGATCCACCATGCTCATAAAATTTCAACACAGCCAAGCATGATGGTGCCATCTGCTACTCGTTCGGCGAGACATCGCTTTATGGCAGTCGGCGGCAGTAAGGTACCACGCTCGGTTATTAACTCCAGCGGCGGCTGTTAAAAGGGCTGTCGCAGCTGGGGAAGGCAGAGCCCGAGTGGGTTTCTCCATCAGCCCTCGGAGGGTATCGCTCGGCCTCGATGGCTGCGGCTGTCATGGAGCCGCTTTCCAAGCGGAGCATTTCTGCAGGGGGAACGCGGGGCTGGAGTCAGGAGTAAGGGCTCAGGATAACACATCCAGACAGAAAGATTGATTGTAATTGTGTAAGATAGCCCTTAGCTCACCCGTGATTATAATTACGTTAAATTGCTATTTAATGGTTTTCACATCATCTTTGACAGTAGGTTATTTTTGTAATCTTTATTTAAAATAAACTCTTTTTTTGTCTCGTTGCTGAAACCCTTCTCTGCTTCCTTTTGTGCTTCCTTTTGTGCTCAGTGCATTAGGAAATCAGTTTGTCTTCATTATCCCTGGACTCCTGTATCATTTCATTATTACCACAAGATTAGAAAATAAGTAGCTCCCCCAAAAGGGCTTCTGGGTGAACAAACTTTCTGGTTAGAGTAAAATGAAGTGTAGCCTTTTCCCAACGCTATCCATACGCCGCAGCCTGTCGTTTCCTAATGCTACCCTGTCAGAGCAGCAGGAAAATCTGGGCTTGAAATATCTTCCCTCCGGCTTTGGCAGCCCCGTTGTAGCAGGGGTTTCGAAGGGAGGGACAGACGCTATGGGAAGCGCTGCCTGCTCTCAGCGCAGAAACAAAATCCAGACCAACAAGTGGAAAACACAACTAGTATTTCATCTCCAAAACGCTGAGTTAATGGCCGGGTGCTGCAATCCATCACTGCCGGTGTACAGCAAACCAAAGGGATACACAGACCGACCCAAGCAAAGATGCCGTGCTCCAGCTGTCCCCGGAGATCAAGACCTGGATTTTGGCTAAAGCGCACCTCTAAATCCGCCACTGGTAACAGAGACTTTTATATCTCTCTGAACCAAAACAGGAGGTGAAAAACCTCTGGGTGGATTCAGCGGCGCAGCAGCTGGGAGCCACTGAGCTGGAGGAGTCAGAGCATCCTCGCAGCTGCATCCCCACATCTGCTCGTCCATGCCACGTCGTCACCTGCTTTGGACTGGACTTTCCCCACATCCGTTCTTTCCTCAGCTGGGATAGACACCTCCTGGATCAGAAGCTTTATCATACATGCTGTCTCAGAGACATCAAAGGTCCACTTCTTATCCGAAGACTAAAGGATCGCTTCTTTAAGTAATTTACTATGAATTACATAACTACTTTATTACGCAGCATTAGTAAGTAAATAAAAAAATAAAAAAGAACACTTATGGTCTAAGGTGTTTAGCTCTAATTACTAATAAAAAAGCTAGATTCAAATAATAATTATCTTTCAAAAAAATTGCAAAAAAGTATTTTCAGCGACTCCCTGCTATGACCACATGGTGAAGCATTCCTGCAATGAGCATGTAACGATCTACTGGGTTGAATACCTCAAGCAGCTTCTGAAAACCAGACCCAGGTACCTGGCTGCTCAAACCCCAGACTCAACTGAGAAAAACTAACGGTGCCTTCAGGGGCTCCTGGGCTGGATTATCTGAATTAAACACTGCCTGTGGCCACCCAAAAGCCGCTCCGAGTGCTTGGGCTGGAGCAGGCAGTGCTGGGAGGAGCAGATGACTTTCCTCATCAGAGCAATGTTCCCATGGTGGCAAGCGAAGGTGTAATGCTTTAACCCAGGCTACTTAACAAAATAAATCAAAAAGAAGGGATCTTGTGGTCGGGGTATTTTGCACTGGGAGAAAAGGTGGCGTGGTGATGCTCGGCTCATCCGGAGCTCCCGCATCCTGAAGCCCCATGGCCAAACGTGGCCCGGGATTGCTCCGGCAGAAGGAGGGTGATGTGCAGGACTGCAGAGGTAGCTGTGGCCGGGGGTTTGGTCGGGGGCCAAACCCACGCCCTCCGACGCGGAGGAAGTTACCTAATGAAGTCCTGTGACCTGGCCCTCTCCCTTCTTGCCCCGAATAAACCACTCTCGTGTTGTTTAAACACTCCGCTGTCAAAACCTGATGGTTCTGGGACAGAAATGACCTCGCAGAGACACGCGGCTGGAAAATTTGGCTCGGGCGGTTTGTGTAATTATCGGTCCCGTTCCCAGAGAGAGACAATGATGAATCTCTGCTTGCGGGGTGTGGTGGGCAGGCCTAATTCAGCAAACCTAGTCACACTTGTCACCCGCACTTCGAGGTGTATCAACAAGCCGGCCGGACTAATGAGCCCAACTTCAACAGAAAATGACCTCATATGGGGCAGGACCCCGGCCGTGAATTTGCTCTTTGTTGTTGCAGCCACCTCCCTCCGACACGGCGGACTGGCAGCATAATCCCCTGGTATCCCCTTCCTCTTATGTGTATTTTATATCTATGAGAAATAGGCTTTGTTTGTGCAGCTAAAGGCATGTTTAAATTGCTGGGCGACTCTATTAACAGTTTATCCAGACAGACAGGAAAAAAAAAAAGTGTTTCCCACCTGTATGGAAATGTGTGGGGTATACACAGCTCTTTCTTTTCAAGCTAGTGATTAATTTATCACTTCTCAGGGTTTTTTCCCCTAAATGCGATGGAGTAATTAGCAGGGCTTTTTCCTAACTAAACCCCAGTGATGTTTCTCTGTGCATGCTTACTAAGAACAGCTGAGCGGAGAAGAAATACCTGAGATACCAATGGAAGCACTGAAAGAAATTATTAAAATCAGAGGATGAAGGTCCTTAAATATTTCCAAAAAAACTTTTTTTTTTCCAGAGTGCTTATCAAACCATGAGCATTTGCAAAAAATAACAACAGTCCTGCTCAGAACCGAGAAGAGCAACACCGAGTCATCATGGTATGTGTTTTCCTGGTGCATCTACGCTTTATTGCTCCTCACTTTGGCTGGATTTGTCTCTCAGCTCCTCCAACAGGTCCATAACGCTCCCTGGTACCATACTGGACCATATCGTTGTTACATCTGACATCTCAATCCACCTCGTGAGCAAACCTACCGTGAAACGATTCCTGCTGGTTCGGAAGTACCCTACAATAGCAACCCCAGTTTTAGGGGGCTGATAGTCCACTTCCAGCCCTCAAAACTTATCCCAGGCTGCCATATATCATCTCTGGCAAACCCTCAGTTCTGGGGAGGTGACACAACCACCACAGGACCACCAGAGACAACAGCTCAAGAGCTGCTGATACAGGAGGTGGAAGATGCTCACGAGCTCGTTCTGACCAAAGCAATACAAATTGCAGGCCAGGTCAGATTTAAGTCATGGCTGATTAAAAATAAACCGCTGTTTCTTAAGATGAGTTAATATGAGCTGTACACCCAGTAAGGAAAGAAAGGATCCTCTTAATTTGATATAATTTACTAAAACAATGCTCTTAATTTCTTGGTTTCAAAACATGGTTCAGGCAAAGTTAGTCAGATTGGCCAACTCCCAGAACTGGTGGATGTGAGGACATTTCGACCATTTGAAATAATTTTATTCTGATTTGGAACACAACAAATGTTTTCTTAAATTTCCTGCAGAAAAAAAATTCCCTGCACTTTGCTCTCAAGAAACACAGAAAAGCAGCACCCCAAAAACACGCTCTGTCCGTTGGGGACCTGGCAGCTGCTAAGGGAAATGCCCGAGAATCATGTGAACTTTGCTCAGCACCTGCCAAGGGATCAGGGTTGCAATCCAGACTGTGCCAAAGCTGGGGATCCCCAGGGTCCCCAGGCTGCTCCGAGCTCCCGCGGGGCTTAGGCAACACTTGTTCTTGCGGTGGGATGCGACTGGAGCCACCCGTCATGTCCTTATATTTGTGACTCTGAGCCCTGCCCCATGCAGAGCCCCAGGAGAGGAGCAGCTACAGGTTTCTGCTTAGAAATCCCAAAATATTTATCTCTGAGGCATGACAAGAGCCAGGCCCCTTGGGAACTTGCGGTTCAACACCAGTTCATTGAAACAGATATGTCTTCATGTAAAACGTGCTTCGAGTAATTAACATCTGCCATAATTGTTCTGGGTTGGGAAGTGTCCGATCTGCAAACAAAGCACGCCGTTTGTTCGTGTTTTGTGTTAACGCAGCACTTGGATGTTTGTCGCTTCGCTGTGCGTTGTTGCAGGATCTGGCATGATGCAGCTGAGCTGCAGAAAACCCATCGTCACTGCTAGGTTGCCCTTCGCACACTTCTTTTAGCCTACTGACTTCGTATCATTAAAGCCATTAGGGTAATGTAAGAGATAAGGTTTCAGTCAACATATTTGTCCCCAGACCTAATGAAAACACAGTGGTGTTACATTTATAGCTCCAGAAACCACAGTCTCAAATTCTATATGCCCTGGAGAGACCTTATCTGCAACCCAGGAAGCAGAGATAAAAATCACATTTAGATATTAACTTCCCCCTGTGCAGGATCTCTTGCTGCTGTTGAGTTTTACGCTCAGCCTGAGGGCGCTGGTGCTCCGCGGCCGTAGGGGTATCACACCGAAGGGGGTTATTTCAAGGCCACTACAGCAAAACCTTGGGCTTGTCCCACCAAATTTGTCAGCGAATCCTCTCAGCCACCACCGCTCTCTGTACTGAGTCACAATTTCCACACAAACGCACCCATGGAGGGAAAAAACCAATAAAGCAGGAAATTCACCCCCACTTCCCAGTCCTCCAACAGGTCCCTGCTCAGCCCAGTCCCCCCAGTATCAGCTGGGAGGGTCTCTCTGCCCTGCACACGGGGAGCATGGCACAGGTTTCCAGGCTCCGATTCCCAGGAGCACTCATGGACATTTGCACCATCAGCCTCATGTGCTACATTGCTAAAAGATGCATTTCTGGTGACGGAGCCATCGTCTGAGAGCTACCCCCAGACCCAAGCTGGCAGCAGTTATGATGCCTACGGGTCATTCACCCCTGCCTGAGCTCTCCTCTTCTTCAGACACGCTTGTCACCAAGGGTTGCACCGTCCTGCCTGCACGCCAGGCAGGGCCCCACAGCTCCACTTTGCTCTTCACATCTGCACTTCTAAACTTAACACCTTGCAGGTAACTTAAGGTAGTATTTCTATGTAGATAGGGATTTGCTTAACACTGCTCCTACTGTTGAAATGCAGAGATATTTATTTATCTTCCAGTAGTGTCAAGGAGAGGCAAACTCGGGGGCACAGAGCAAGTTAAATCTGCTGTAAGCAAAAGGGAATAGAAAGGGATTGAATTCATATCGCAGTACAGCAGAATGGTCTTACATCCACCCACACTGGTGTACATGGAAAGGGCATCCTCAGAGAAACTCTTCTTTGTCATTTTGTGACCTTCTGTAGGTTTTGGAGCGATGTCACCTAGATTCACCCAGAGGCAACTGCACTGCCTGCATAAATCATAGAAGCATTTAGGTTGGAAAAGACTTTTAAGATCATCAAGTCCAACTGTAAACCTAACACTGCCGAGTCCACCACTAAACCATATCCCTAAGCACCACATCTACACGTCTTTTAAATACCCCCAGGGATGGGGACTCACCCACTTCCCTGGGCAGCCTGCTCCAATGCTTGATAACCCTTGCAGTGAAGAAATTTTTCCTAGGATCCAAGCTAAACCTCCCCTGGTGCAACTTGAGGTCATTTCCTCTTGTCCTAAATCCCTCTTCAACCATGAACTTCCCTGCTGTTTAGTGTGAACCGGTCAGGAGGACATCTAGACAAATGGAAGAGAGCGAAGCAAAGTTGTGTACAGTTTATGTACAGTTGTGTACAGAGATAAGAACATATAGCATGGCCAATTTATAAGTGCAGAGGTACGTATAGAGCAGGAGCGGACACCAAGCACAGCCCAAGGGCCGACTACACCGCAGAGCTCCCCAAAGGTGCCACAGCTGCGATGAGTCTGAGGACAACCAAGGACTTTGCCACAGAAATCTCCTTTCTTACCCAAGAAGCCGCAGGACAAAGAGCACACGAGCGCTCACGAGCCCACTGCTCACACGCAGCCCCCCTTCTGTCCCCCACAATGGTTTATAGCACAACATCAAGAACTGCCCGGCAAAATCCCCGCATGCTCAGTGCAGCCCAGCAGCCCAGGGCTCTACCGAGGGGAAATCACAGGCAGCATCAAGATTTCTGGTGGTACCAAGACACCTCCTAAAGGCAAGTCAACAGGCTCAGTGCTGCTTTCCATTAAATACATGCAATTAAAAAGGTACGTGTTTGGCAGCTGCCCCTGCTCCCTAAGCCCGGGGAGCATCCAGGACGGCTGCGGGCTCAGCAGAGGCCCCTGGTGCAGGTGGGCTTTGGCCACCAGTTTCATGCTTTTTTTGTTTGAGCTAGAAGGGTCCATTAAGCAAACAAGCCTTTGGCTAGATCTTGGCTTATGGGGCTCCATGAGGCTTTGAACCCCCCGGACTTGGCTCTGAGAGTGCCCAGGAGTGCTTCCGACGTGTCCCTGGCTCACACCTTCCAGCTGCACTGCCTCAATATTTCCCCTTATAAGCCGTATCTGGAGGCTCCCAGGCAGCGCTGGGGCTGAAATAAACGTTATACTCCTTTTTCCCCTTGACTGCAAACAGGGAGCAATCACAGCCATCGCCGTCACCCGTTACCAAGATCCCCGACAGCCCAGACCATGGACCCGCGCGGCCAAGTATTGGCTTCTCCAGTTCGCACAGAGCCATGCGCCCCATGCCAAGAGAGCCGCAGGGGATGGAGTGGTTTTCACCACTCCCCTGCCATGTGGAGAGGCTGTCAAGGTAGCAAAAAATGAGAATTTGCATTTTGGCTGGGGCCTTCCCCCTGTTACCCGGTTTGGCTTTTGAGTTCGACAGCTTCTTGTATTTCCATGAGGTTGGCACGGCTTGTACTGTGACCCAATCTACAGCTCCGCAGGAAAAAATACAAGACACGCTCCCCACCGCCCATTAACGACCAATGGTGCCTTTTCCCAGTGCTTTATACTCTGTTTCACAAGAGATTGTGAAATGATGTCAGCTTGTCCACACTTGAAAATTCAAATACAAAACGTTGAAACATCCGAATTCAGCTGTGTGAAGCTTCTTTAAAGGTCTCTGATTTGCAGAAGGGATGTGTCATGGCTGAAATCTGAAGGTTGCTGAGCACAGCAGGATGAAAATTCAGGATCCTCATGCCGTAGCATGAAACACGGGCTGCTGTGCAAGGCTGGCTCGGAGGGGCAGCAGAAAGGTTTCCTGCACGAAGGAAGGGGCTTCGCGCCCTGCCAGCTTCATCCCCAGTTGCACAGGAACAGGAAGATTAGGGCGAGAAAAACACAAGAAAATATTTTAAATAATACTTTTTGCAGGCAAGATTTGACACAGCATGTAAAACCCAGGCTATGTATTAGGGGAGATGTTGTTTTCCCATGCTGAGGCGGTACCCAGAGGAGCGGGCAGGGAGAAGGCAGCTCCCAGCAGCAGGCTGCATCCCATCTCCTTCCCACCCACATACCAGCGATTTAACACATTTGCGGCACAATTGCTCCATTTCCTTCAATAAATATTATTCAGCTCAAAGTCAAAGTGTCGGTCACTTTATTGTGCTACCTCTTTGTGGTTCCTGCATTCATAATAATTACGGCATAGAAATCTAGGGACAGATTGGATCGCATTTTTCCATGACCAGCGGCACTGATGGAGTGTGGCTTCCTATGCCTTGCCCCCTGCCCCAGGGCACTCCTCGGTGTGGGGCACGATTTCCTTCTGTGGGACTTGGAGGTGGCCCCAACATCTACTTTCACTGTGCATCTAGAAACCCCACAAGCCTCCAGACCCAGCCTCTCCGGCAAATTTGTTTTAAATCAGCCATAGGTTCAAAAGTCACTGGGGAAGGCTCTACAGACACGTGTGGTCGCAAATTGCCCATTTCCTTGGGATAAAGGGCTTAAAAGAAAACCCCAATATTTTTTTCCACCTGCTCGTGAGCTGCGTTGGGCTGTGGGGTATTGGGGCTCATAGTGGATGTAGTGATGCCCAAGGGGGCTGAGGGGAGCTGCCACCAGCTGAGCTGCTTTCACCCTGCTCCTCCGTGTCCTTTGGGGGAAAGCAATGGCATGGAGTGAATATGGACCTCAGCTGAGCGGCCACGGTGGTTGGTGCTGGATTGGGATGTTGGGCGCCAAAATCAAAGGGATAGGTGATCCTAAACCATGTATATACTTTGGAAAAAACAATTGCTACAGTTTGTGTGTGTTGCTGAACCTTTATCCTTTAAAGCAAAACATCATTACTGCCTCTAATCAGACGTTAAGAGCAGCAGGGTTGTGCTGAAAGCTTTCCTATCACCCACAGAGGCATCGGGGGCCAGCACGCCATCATGTCCAGCATGGGAGATCCCACCGATGCACAGTTAGGACAGGACTGTTTCCTGACAGATAAAGAAATAATAACCTGGATCCACTCACTTCATCACTAATTAGTGCTTGCAGGGCCGAGTGTGGGGCTCATATCAGCTTAATCAGTTGGGACTGATTAGAGCACAACTCTTTGGCTGGAAATCTTTCTTTCCAATAACTTTAATTAACTGTAATACCATGTTCTTCCCTCTTCCATTTTTAAAAACAGTAAAAAGGCACTGGGGGACCTTTCAAATGTGCTGGAGGTGATGCTGGTTCGCAAAGCATCAGGGGAAAATGCATTTCTTCAGCCAAGCGCCCAAAGGTGCTGACAGCAGCACCAGCTGAGCACCCTCCTGCGCCATGCTGCTGCTGCATCTCCCCGTGACCTCGGTTGTTTCATCAACGTGCTGCGGACAGGGCAGGCAGCACCTTCCATTTCATGAGACGAACCAGAAAAGTGAAAAAAGACACTAGGTCTGGCCCCAGGCCTGGCCGATAAGAATAACGTGAATATTTAACTAAAAGCTGGAATATTTAGGCAGTGAAGCCCTTTCTGTGTTCAAGGGCTATTTCAGTGGGCTTGGAACAAGCAAAATGTTCGGTCTTTGCCAGCTCCTGCTCAGGTGCAAAAACTCCCGGCGTTTTGCCCAAAATTTTCACAGTAGCAAGGGAGGACTTCTGGTCATGGAAAATGCCAGAGAGGTCCCTGCGGGCACCAGGGCTGGAGCCCCACCAAACTTGGTTTGTCTAAGTAAGCCAAGTAAGCCATGGAAAAGAGCGACTGAATGATACGCTAAGCTTTAAAATCGAAAACACAAGAAATTTAACTTGTAGTAGCTTGATAATGGATTCAATGTTTGTTGGTTCTCCATCCTTGCCTTATCGAAGAAGTCCCACGGAGTGCAGGAGAAAACGATAGCAAGCGCAGAAAGATTACGTGGAGAATTTAATGAAGAATTGTAACTTTTGGACAACAAAAAAACCTTATCGATGGGATCCTGGACTCAAGAACACCAAGCCAGGTTCTCCAATAGCATCAGCAGGACCAGGAGCTCAGCACTTGCTGTGCCCACTTGGGAACGATGTCTTTTTGGCCAGAAAACGGGTACATTGCTCACCTCCCACAGAGCGATGGTGCCACCACCAGCAGGTCTGGTAGGAGATTGCTGGCGTTGGGCACAACCCATGTTTCATTACACCTAAGGTCCTGGGTTTGGGCAGTTCAGCCTTAGGAGTGTTCTTTTAAAGCGCAAACCTTGCCTTTGCTCTTAAACCGCAGAGGGCTAGCGTGCCTGGGAAAGGGCACGGGCCACCCCCATCAGGGAGCCGAGGGGTTAAAAGCAGGAGAAAGTCTTTGAAGAAAAACTGCTGATGGGCTTAAAGGAATCCTTTGAGGACGGAGGACAGAAACCAGTTCCTATAAAAATGTTTTTCAATGTATTTTACAGACTGGGCCCGTTTATACAAGCACCAAAACTGCCGTGCGGGATGAAAGCCACTGTCTAGCTGGTCCAGCATCCTGTCTCCGAGAGCAGCCAGCGCCGGATGCTTCGGAGGAAGGTATAAAAACAATGGAGTAGTCAGACATGGGATAATCCAGCCTCTTTCATCCAAACCTCTAAGAAAGATTAGTTTATATCCAGCAACCCGAGATTAAATATACTTTAATAGTTTGCCTGGTTTTCTTTACTGACAGATCTCTGTGTTCCTGCCATGGCATTTTCCATTGCTATTTTGGAGTAATGAATCGGGGTCACAAAGTAACGACTCACTGTTTGATTTTTGGGGAAGCCTAGCAGTTTTGGTGCAAAGGGTGGAAGAAACGCTTGCTTGCAGGAGTCGGATGGGTGACGCCGTGGGCTTTAACCAGGATAAAAATAGGAACTGGTTACTTTCCAAAAGGAAAAATAAACTACTAAGTTTCCACTGACTTGGAGTTGCAAAAATGCATCTTGGATTCTGGAGCACTTGGTAAAATATTGTGGTTTAGGCTTGGTAAATAGCAGAGAGCATTAGTTTAGAAATAGCAGTGTAAATACACAGCTTAATGGGATGGTTTGTTTCAGGTTCTTTTTTGGGTTATAGACTCATCAACCTGTTTTAGTTTACGTGCAACTTGTGTTTCAGTTTTAAGAGTAGCCCATGGCTGGCCATGTACCTTAGCTGCTCATCTGCCACCCAAAAATGAGTTCAACTGTTCCATATCAAAAAGATATAATATATCATGTCATATCAAAGAGGATACCTCTTCTGCCAGCCCCATCATGCAGCGCCGAGTGCGCCATTGCCAGAAAGGGCTCATCTAAGCTTTTGTTTCAAAGCTTAAATTTGATCTCAAAATTGAACAATCTTCCAACAGATGCTGGACAACGCGCAGTGCTTCCAAGCAAAGTTGAGCTGAAAAGTCATTGTCAAAACTCTTAGGCCTTCTGTGCCCATGCTGGACATGCTTGCACCATTGATGATGCCCACCTTGAGGGTGCCCACCTGCAGCCTACAGCTTCAGAGACCTGCCTGGTGCCAGGGACAACTCTTTGTCATCACAGCTGCAAACTCCAAATCAATGCAACCTTCCCTCCATGCCGAGCTGCAGCCCAGGAAAGCCGGCTGGAGAAACCCTCATGGTGTGAGGGCAGCTATATAGAGATTCTGGGTTGTAATACCAAGTGATTAGTTAAAAACGTTTTCAAGTCATGCCTCTCCTGTCTCAGCACATGGCCAAAGCAGATCTGAGAGGTGCTGGGATGCTGCAAGGTTGAGCGTGGGTTGTCCCACAGGGTGTCCCCAGGGGCGCAGGCATTTAGAGCAGGGCAGCTCTTTCCCGCTACTGGAAACAGGGTTGTGGCCCATGTCACCGGCAAGACACGGAGCAGGCAGCCACCACCACGTCTTGGCACACACTCCCGCCTCTTCTCTTCTAGCCAGCCAAGGCACGGCACTGAGGCTGAACAGAGGCAGAAAATTAGATGCACGGAGTGCACACTCATGGCGCAAAGCCCAGAGAGCTGCCTCCGATGCCGGGCGTGAGGATTTTTGCAGAGGGGACCCACCAACAGCACCATCCGCAGAAGTGGGCCTCCACCGGTGTGGTGGGCACCCGTGTCCCCACAACGCTCTCGACGCACAAACCCCGCTGCTCCTCCGGCTCCAGCTCTGCTTTGCCACTAGATGGCACAGGTCATTGAGAAATGCTTTATTTTATCAATATTCACACTTATCCCGCAGCCAGATCCAAGCAGCAGCAGCAGAGCCCTTGTTTCAGTGGTGGCCACAGATACCTACAAGCTTGAAGGGAGGAACAACATCTGGAACAAAGCCAGAGGATGGATGGCTCAGAAACCTGCTTGGTGCCTGTGCACCTCTTGTTCAATACCTTCCCTATCCTACTATCTTACTTCCAGTAATAGCACTTCTTTATTTTTTGCCAGCTATGGTAATGAAATATCTCTGTAAAACTGCCAGCCAATAAACCCTGGCTCATATATTACATAGGCCTTCTAAAATTATTTTTCATGGTGTAAAAAACCAAATTAACACGTGAGTACCAAGCTGGTTCATTTTTTTCCTATTAATTCTACATTTTCCAGATTTCACACACATGAGTTGGACCCAGGACTCAGGGTTAGACTCCTGCGTGTCCAGATCACACCTGAGTCAATACCTGTCAATAGTGAAGCGGAGCAAAACTGAAGTGCTTGGGCTCTGAACAGAACCTGGATATACAGCCGGTACCTATATAATGTGGTTACAGGTGAGCCTAGGCGATAGTATTTCTTTGCTATCAGTCTGGATTTTAAAGCGAATTTCCCCTCACTCTGCTCACAGCCCCCAGCTCTCAGCTCCCAGAGACCTTCTCGGGATCAGGTTTTATCAGCAGGAACGTTTATGGAGAGTGAATTTCAAAGCCACATGGAATCATGGAAAATTAATTTCAAAGCACATGCCTGAGCTCTTGCAAGCATCCAAGCGTTCATCTGATCAGGGACTGGGGCTGCTTCTGCGCAGCTTGTCCGATAGGTCCCACTCAGCCAAACACTACCTGCTCCCCAAAATACTTCTTGGAGCTTCAGACAGCTTAAAAACAACACATGCTCAGGTCACCCTGAACGCTCGTTACACCTGGGGGACAGTAATCATCAGGGGAGTCAAAAAATATTAAACTAATTTAGTAAATCCTCTACGTGCTCATTTCCAAGTAGCGTGTGCACTTCACGATTGCAGCCCCTGAGCTTCCACCAAATTCAGGATTGGTAGGGAAATGCAGACACGGGGATGACGCTACTTCCAAATACACAAGAGCTATTGAATGACACGTCTGAGCGTTGCCGATGTTATAGGTTTGAACCTTGTAAAAACTGCAATAGGAAAACCAGCTTTCTGCTCAATGTGGGGGAAAAAAAAAAAAAGAAAAGAAAAAAGGTCTGGCTGTTACAGCCCTGGGCCTGGCAAATGGAAAAGGAGAAAATTAAACCTGGGAAGGCGTCTGTGAAACAGAGTCTGTCAATTTGATAAATATAAATACATGCAAAAACCAAGCCCCAGCAGCTTTCCCTGAGCAGGAAGATTTATAAATCCCTGACAAGCAGAGAGTTTGCCCAAGCACCGGGAGTGAGCGAACATCCCCAGCCACCTCCGAGGAGCTGCGTGGCTCCGGCCCCATGGCAGGGTTGCCATTCTGGAGGAGAAGATGAGCCCAGGGCCAAGCCTGAGCTCCAGACTCGACTCGGGAGCGGATGCTCTGTGGTGCAATAGCAGCCATCCCATGCACTGCTTCTCTGGGGACAAGCTCCTGGTTTTATCCTGTGCTGCCAGTGATGGGAAGTGCTTTCCCCCCCGGCCTCTTTCTCTCTCTATAAACACAGCCAGCTCCCAATACGAGCCTTTCTTTGCCAGTTTTGCTTTACAGGAATGAAGGAAAACGTGCATTTTTTGTGATTTCTGCCCAGCAAAGCGTTGTCCCATGGCACAGTGCCTCTCCTACTCCCTACATCCTCCCTTTACAAACCGGTGTTTGCCCTTCCAAGGTCAGGGCTGTTACACCCTGACACAGTTCATCCATCCCTTCCATCCCAACCTTTTCATCTCGTTGTCCCTCAGGCTCCAGTTTAGCCTTTGACCAAAGTCCTCTGGACAGAAGGAGCTCTCTGGGCCTTGCAGAGATCTTTCTACATGGTCTTCTCAGAGCCAGCAGCCCAGCCTGGAATGGTCTTAGCAGAGCATCTTCCCTGCCTGAATTAAGAGCATCTTTTGAATCCTGACATGGTGCAGGGCTCAGCCCCACAGATGGCTCCTGCTCAGACAACCTGGTCTCAGGAGACCACGCTTTGGATGAGGGCTGGTGGCCCCCAGGGGCATTTGCCAGCAGGAGAGCCCACAGTGCCCTCTCACCCCTCCCAGAGGCTCAGCATTGACCTCTGAAACCAAAGCAGCCCCCTGAAACACTCGTTCTCACGTGCACACCCTGAGCAGCGCTGGGCTGGCTCTTTCTGTGAATTACCAGTGCCAAACGACCTTGTATTTAAAGGCAGCTTCTATGCATATGTATCCATCAATTATTTATGCATAACATCTCCACGAGCACAAAAATTAGCTCATCTGAGCACAGTAAACAAACACTGAGCAATGCAAATTCCTAATAAATCTGCTATTCAGCTCCATTTAAATGAATAAACCAAGTGAAAAGGATGCAGCTAACAAAATACACTGTCCATCAGCGCTGGAGCCCAGAGTCACTCACTCATCGCACACCGGACTTCGCAGAGGTGCTCTCCAAAGCCAATTCACACAACATTTCTGATACACATTGCAAATCAACATACTTTATGAATTATTTTTGAGCTGCTTGGTGTTTGATCACAGAGCAAAGGAGTCCTGAGCAAACAAGGCCAGAGGTTTCATCGTGATGTTTCTACTTCGAGGTGATGAAGCGTCACGCTGTGGGACTGACGGGCTGGGTATCTGCGAGCCACCTCCATCGCCTGACCTGGGGCGCCCATGCAGCCCAAGGGAGTTTGAGGACACTGCAAGCTTTGGAAAGCAAAAAAAAGGTAGTTTTCAGGCACCTGAAGAATGACGTTTTCAGATATTCTGGACCCATAACTAGAAATTTTTCCATGTTCGAAGCGCAAATCCTCTTTAATATAAAATGGCTTGGATAGAAGATGTTTCAGGTTACAGTCAGGTTTGGAGTTTCTTTTGCTTTTTAATAACCCTCCTGCCAATAACATCTAGTGCTCCATGAGAAATGTTTGTGGCATTAATTGCAATTAAAAAAAAAAAAAAAGACAGCACTCCAAACCAAAGTCTTCCTGGAAAGGCTTTAAAGGAGAAAATAAATAAAATGGTTCACAGGCTGCACCAGTTCTTTTTCATTCCTGCGTGTGGAAAATGTTAAACACATCCACCAAGCAGGTGAGGGTCCCCGCAGCACCTCCTGCCAGGCGTGATGGGGGCGAGCAGAGCACCCCGTGGGTGCACATTCATATACCTTTTTGCAGAATAAATCTTCCCTTTTTGCCTGGATATTGCATCCAAGCTCCATCTTCCAAGCAGATTAAGAAAAAGGATGTTAATCCAAAAGCCATCCTTGGAGATTTCCAGTTGTACAGGCATCCTGCTAACCCAGTGGCCAGGGCTGGGGGTGTTGGTGGTCCAAGGATGGCTGTGAACATCCCCACACCCCTGGGGCAGGACTGCAGGCAGGGGACGGGCAGGTGGGACAGGGACCCGTGGTCTGCTGCTGAGGTGCTCCAGAGGTCCCGTCCAAAGACTCAGTCTTTGCTTTTCCACTTGTAATAATATTTGTAAGGGTAAGAGCTCAGTAAGCATTAAATACATATGAAAAGGTCATTTGCGGTGTAGGAGGTGTGTGATAGCATAAAGAGATGTTCAGACAATGGCAATTATTTTTTCTCATGGTCAAAACAGGCCTGGGTTGCAAGTACCTCTAGCAAATAAAATTCCCCACTTGGTACTAGAAGACAAATGCACTCATCGCTTGCCATAGCAGCCATAAAGTCCATCCAGAGGCATATATTTTCATTTCAGCTTGAATACTTTCAGATACCCAGGTTTGTTAGAGCCCAGTTAACGAATGACTGGCACTGGAAAGAAACACACAATGAACTACAGCTAGACTCTGCATCTTCTTCTCCCAAGTAGCTAGCGATAGGACAAGAGGAAATGGGCTCAAGCTGTGCCAGGGGAGGTTTAGATTAGACATCAGGAAAAATTTCTTCATGGAAAGGGTAGTCAAGCATTGGAACAGGCTGCCCAGAAAGGTGGTGGAGTCCCCATCCCTGGAGGGGTTCAATAAACGTGCAGACGTGGCACTTTGGGACATGGTTTAGTGGGCATGGGGGTGTTGGGTTGATGGTTGGACTGATGATCTTAGAGATCCTTTCCAACCTTAATGATTCCTAGTTTTTACTTTCATTATAAATAATCCTGCCACCAAGCCAGGAAACATGAAATTCTTCCTCTCCCCTTAATTGGTTTAGTGATGGACTAGGTAGCGTTAGGTTAATGGTTGGCCTGGATGATCTTAAAGGTCTTTTCCAACCTAAACAATTCGATGATTCTGCAAGCTTAACTGCCAGCGAAGCCCATGGAGTACAGGTCTGTGAAGGTTTTTTTGCATGTAATGGTCTATCTTCCAGCAACCTAATAGCACCTTTCGTTGAGATAAATCACAGCAAGGGTAAAGGCAGGGTAGAAACCATGAGAGCGGTGGCACCATGGGAGAGCACAGTCCACCTCCAGCCATAGTGGTAACTGGAGTTACGGGATTTTTTGGACAGTTCAGGTGGGAACAGCTTTGGAGCTAGACCAAGCGTAACCAGCCGCTTCAGACTTCTCAGCCTTTTTTGTGTTGAGCATCATTATACTCGTGTGCCACAGAAAACCTCCACTTGCTTTGCCAGACTCAAGTCCTGACCATCTTAGGAGCAATTTTATCTTTTCCTACACACCTTCGCAGCGCCTTCGGTGGGATGCCCCGAGCTAAGTGCTGGCAGGAAGGACAGCACAGAGTCCTAGTGCAGGAAACAATTAATTATACCATCTCTTTCTGTGCTGGCTACAACAGTGTTGTCATCTTGCCACCCAAAAGGCTCCTTTGGGTGGGTGCTGGGGCCGAGGGTCAGCCCAAGGCTGGGAAATAGCACCTGAAAGCAAAGGGCTAAATAAACACCCAGCAAAGGGGAGGGCACGTTGCTCATGGGGTAGCTCTTTTTTCACCTGCCTCTCCAGCAAGGTTTTCCCAGCAATGTAATTACACAGATAGCAAAGGCACGGAATGAGAAAAATCAAAGAACAGAGGATTAGAAATGACATACCACCAGAAACTTGGAATTGCTATGAGCAAGAAGGGCAAAGCCTTCATTAGAAATACACTTTGTTGAGTCACAACTGAATTTCTGTTGTCTGAAATGAATTTTTCGGTAAATTATGGAAGCAATGATCACATGTACAGCATCAGATTGCATCAGTTAGCAATATCCTCAACGCTGCACTACAGCAGCACTTCACCTTTGCAGATTTAAAGGCTGTGGCTGAATTGCAGCACAAGGAAGAGAAGAGCAATTTAAGCAGCTTTGCATTTAGAACCAATTTCAACACTTGCTCAGAAATTTCCTCATTGGAGACACTGGTTCGACTGCACAAACCCTCCAGTGAAGCAGCCAGAGCAGGACTGCAAACGGCCGCACTGCTTCCATCCCCGGATTTTGGATGAGTGAAAGGTGGGTTGGCATTTGGTCCGACACCGGTTGTGCGCAGCAGCCACCATGGGAAGCGGAGCTGAAACCATCGTGAAAACAACACAGTAACCAGAGGGAGATCATGTTTTCAGTGTTTTGCTGTTGCCCACGACTGTGGGTCCTTGCCCGTTCTACACCCCATACTGCCCATCCCTGCCCGAATCTGCCCACCGCAGGGACCAGGCGCCTTTCAGCCCACCCCGGTCTGTGCAGCCCCGAAGCAGCGCTTCTTTAGCCACAGGGATTAAGCATCATCCGAAGGAAGGACTGAATTGAGTGAAGGCACAACAAAAAAAGGCTTTTTCAGCAGCCTCACATTGCACCCAGAGCAGGATGCTGCTGCAAAAGGCGACGTCCTCAGGCCATGAGCCCCCTTTTATTTTTATTACCCTTCAGTAAAACCAAAAGCAAAATAAAAAACACAATAAAGGGAGATCCAAACCTCTCCTGATCGGATTATTTTCAGCCAGCTTCTCTCAGATTTTCCCCAGCTAAAGCATTGGAGGGGGAAGGGGGCTTTGCAACAAGCAGCTCCGCAGACCAGCTGCGGGGCTGGCTCTTTCTGTGAGGATGAAGGGGATTGCTGTGGAGACATGGCGGCTTAGGGGAGGTCATGCAAACAGCGTTCGGATTATTTTTTTTTTTTTTTAATTGATGTTGCCAAACAGTTGCACGTCTTTAAACCAAAATAAGGAGCAGAAAGCACACAGTGGACACACACAGGGACCCTCGAGGGAAAGGACAACTCCTGTTTGCACAAGCAACGGGCATAGGAGATGTTGGTACATCAATTATCCATACCACAAGAGCCTGACCCAAACCCCTTAAGACCTCGGTGACCATAAACACCCATGGCTCAACCAGCACAAGGGGAAACTGAGGCACGTGAAAGCAAAGCGATTCCCTCTGGGTCCTGTAAGCCCAAAAGCAAGGCTAACCCCAGCCCAGGGCCCAGCCCCAGCGCCCTCCCCGCAGCCAAGCTCTAATTGTTTAGAGGCTTAATAAGTTGTAACTTAAAACTAGTTTATGGCTGTACATAGGAAAAAAAAAAAAAAGTCCTGTCGTAAAGTATTTATTACACTTCCTTTGGAAATGATGACAGTCCTCCAGTGAATGTTTTTATTGTTATTCATCATCTTTCGAGAGGGTTAGACAGCTCTGAAATACAGCTTTAATATGAGAGCCAAATGAGAAAGTGCAGATTTAAGGGAAACCTCGGCAGATCAGGTTTCACTCAGTGCCTGCAGCACTTACAACATGTGTTTCTGATCTGCAGCTCAACTTTGTTGTACCCAAACTGAAACTGCATTAAATTCGCTTCGCAGGAATTGCAAAAGGACAAGAAACGCGCACAAAACCCGGCTCACTTTACGCGCGCGACTCCCGCGTAATCCATCACCTGGAGACGGAAACGGGGTTTATCCTGCCGCAGGCTGCGACATCGCTTCAGAAAGAAGATAAGCAGAATTGGTTTCCCGTTTTACTGAGTTTGTGGTTTGAGCAAACAAAACAAAGGATGTGATTAGAAATGGTAAAAACCCTGCCGGGCCCCTGCAGGGCCGTGCTGCAGGTGAAGCCTTTAAGCAGATAATCTGTTTGGAAAAATATGCCAAATTTTCCTCAATTAAAGAAACCTCGTGCATGCACAGCCCATGTCACCCTGCCCACAAACGGTGTCTTGAAGCCCAAAGCCCAGGAGAAAGGGCTCACTTCTCACAAATCCCCTCTATCCCTTCACACCAGCTCTCAGGAAAATGGGGCTGGAGTAGAGGAAAACCCACAACAACTCAAGGAACATCTTTGGGCTTAAGATGTCGTGACATGCTATGGGTATTTATTAATTATATGTGTTAATGCAAGAGTGCCTGCCTGAAAAACCAGCTGTTTTACCAAGCCCTGGAAACAAGCTTGCCCTGGCTAAAAGCCTAGAGAAATACAGTTATGCAGCTCTGATGAGAAACACCCACTGAATCCTGCTGCATTTTATCACCTCCTTTCCCTAAGGCATCGCCATCAAAGGCTGGAGCAAGGGTGCACCGTGCGCTCACCCGCAGACCCAGCCTCCGCTGCCTGCTCCGGCAGGGCAGGGATAGCAGGAGACAACAAATTCCTCCACGCCTCGCTTAAATCACGGACATGACGAATTCCTGAGCTTTACGGCTCCCATAAATACTCAGCAACATAACCCTGTTACCCTTCCCCATAACGGCCTGCAATGAATCCCATCAAAAAAGCAGTACTCAGAGCAGCCAAACCAGACAGGTTTACTTGTTAGAGTCTGGATGGATAAATACGGACCCATATTCTCCACCTGCAGTTTAGGCAGAGGATTCCCTGGGTAAGGAGGAGAAAGAAAAGAAAAGAAAAGAAGAAACCCATGTAACCTGCAGAGGTTTGTTCATGGGAGCACGGAGCGGTGGTAGGGCAGCATCCCAACCGCATCGCCCTGCGTACCACCGCATCCCAACCGCATCGCCCTGCGTACCACCGCATCCCAACCGCATCGCCCTGCGTACCACCGCATCCCAAGGCACACCCTGATGGCAACCCCTGGCCCGCATTGCCCTCCCGAAAGCCCCGAGCTCCTTTGTCTGGTTTAACAAAGGACTAGCCCTGCGGATACTGGGGGCGGAGGGAGGATTCCCCAAGCGCTGGGCAGCAGATGCTGGGGAGCCGTGCAGCCCGTTGTCTGTTTTCACTTTGTTTAACAGCTGCCCTTTGGATCGTGCTACTTCGCAGGCTGCGGATGACGAGGCCGTCGCAGGAAACGCAGCCAAATGTTTACCTACCCCGCTTTGATTTATAGCAGCTCAAGGAGGGCTGAAAGTCCGTACATCAACATTTAGCTAATCCAACCTTTCCTCCTGCCAGAGAGAGCAAGCACCGAAGAGTTAACGAAAATAACTCCTCTGCCCTAAAGAAATCATAGTTTGAACGTAGAGTCATGCAAACTCCAATCACCCTCACTTAACACTTGCACAGAATTATTTTAACACTTGATTTTAACTTAAACAAACACGCTCAGTGCTCCAGACAGGGGCGTGGGAGCTCCCTGCTGCTGGACCACCAAAAAACAAGGCAGGAGGCATCTACTCGCTGGACAGGAGAGGTCAGCAACATCTGCATTCATGGGGGGCAGACAGCATCCTGAACCCAATGACATTACTGTGGCTCCACTCCGTGACAGCCGAAGGTTTTTTCTTTTTTTTTTTTTTTTTTTTTTTTTGCTAGAAGTGAAAAGAAAAAGGCTGTCTAGCAATAGCCCAGAGTCCCGCTGCACTGCTGAAAGGATACAGCAAATGCAGAGCCACCCTAGAGACATCTGCAAGACGAGACGTTCCCCAGTGACTTCTCTGTCCAGGATAGTCCCAGCCCAGCGACCCACCGAGAAACGCTGCCCTGCTGCCCCGGCTGGCAATTTGTACGGGGCCTTTTTGGGGAAAGGAGGGGAGGAGGGCCTCCTCTTGCTGCCCCCAGGACTGGGATGCGCAGAGGGCAGGTCTCGCCTCCCATCTGGGCTGCGAGCTCAGAGCGGAGCCAGTCGGTCTGACGACCACTGGCTCTTCCTTGCTTATAAATGCTGAGAACATCAGATAATCTGGGGAGGTCGGGGTCAGCCGTTGCAATTGCTTTATCCCGGCTGCGGAGCAGCTCTGCG
Organism: Pelecanus crispus; assembly: GCF_030463565.1. Classification (NCBI taxonomy): domain Eukaryota; kingdom Metazoa; phylum Chordata; class Aves; order Pelecaniformes; family Pelecanidae; genus Pelecanus; species Pelecanus crispus. Next base: position 2,584,159 of record NC_134649.1, read on the forward strand.
TGTGTCCGGGTACTGGGGACGCCGCAGCCTCTGCCTTTTTATGCTGAATATTATTTTAAAAATACCTCCTTTATTAGCTCTTCTCGCAACAGACCTGCTGAAGCCCAAAGGGAAAATGCTACAGATTAGCGAGCATCAGCCCAGGAGATTTCCATGTTTTCCCTGACTCCGCACAACGGCAGTAATCCTGCTTCCCATCTCCCAGCCCTGCTCTGCCGCTCCCCGCTTTTTGCAAACAATAAGTTGCTCATAAAATTTAAGGTCAGGGCCCTTGGCTCATCTCATCTTCCATACTTCATGTTGCAGAATTACACTGCTTTATAACATCCTCCCTACTACATCATACAGAATGAGACCGAGCTCTGCTGAGCCCAATAACTGTTTGATTTAAGTGTCTTTTCCAGATAGCGTATGTATTTTTGCTGCTGCAGCTCTGCTGGCAATTCCTCCACAAGCGATGGCCTAAAGCCAGCGGCTGCAGAGGGACTTTTCCAGGGTGCAGATTAGATGGTGAAGCTGTTTGCCCCAGATGCTGTGGATTTCACACATCCTTGCTCCACGTGAGAAAGAATAGTTGTTGCTTTTTTTTAAAAAAAAAAAAACCAACCAACCTTGCTGTGGACAACTTCTTCAATGTCTGAGATGGACTTTTTGGGGACCGCCCTGTCCTGGCCTGCATAGCTGGTGAGCAGTAATGCACTTGCCCCAGGACATGCCCAGCTTGTGGGAGCCACAGCTTTAAACTTTGCGTTGGGCTGAGTGGCCATTTAGCACAGTCCATTAATTTTGCAAAGTTAAAAAACAAACAAACAAAAAAGACCCCGGGTGGTCCCCAGGAGCATAGAAGCAAATGTCCAAACCTTGAAATTTTTCACAAAACCCCCCAAAATTCTTATTCTGCAGCCAGTTGTGCTGCAGCATCGCTCCCGCTCCAAGCAGCACCCGTGCCAAGTTGCCGCTAGCCCAACGCTGCAGTGAGGGAGCCAGAAACAGCCTCCCCAGGAACGCAGCTCTGCCCCACGCCTCCTGTTTCACTGCCTTCCAGGTCTTAGACCCATTTCCTCAACAGCTTTTCAGCCTGAATTCAGCTTTCCTCCAGTACACGCAAGCGGCGTCGGTGCGGGGTTCGCTGCTGCGGGCTGGCATGTCAGCCCCACGGCGGGGACCGGCCATCGCGGCTGGGTGGCCACGGTCCTCCTGGTCCCCATCCTTCTCATGCAGAGGTACCAGGACCAAAACCACAACTGGTTTTCCCAGCTGGGGTCATGCGTGCTATCGGGTGCTGCGTTGGGAAACGGACAGTCAGATCCCCCCCACAATCACACAGTTTGTACAAGGCAAACTATTGAAAAGAGAAGAAGGGCTTTAGGGAATGGCAGGTTGGCCTCTAGGTTCAGACTCAGTCCCGCACCCACAGGTCAAGTTTTAATGTTTTTCCCTGAAAACAGGTAGAACGATAAGTTTTTCCCTTTCTAAGCAGGACCTGCATTCTCATGTGATCTTTTCCAAGAGTCACTCAGTGAAAAACAACCCTCACATGTCATGCAAACCTCTGAAAGGGCAGGTGATGGGCAACGAGCAGAGGACAAGCCCAGGGTCACAAGCTAGGGTGCTGCGGCTCGTCCCTTCCCCAGCACCCAGCTGGTTAATTCACCTGCCACCATTCGCCCAGGGAAGGTGGATCAGAGCTGAGCTCCTGTGAACCGGGCAGCATCACAGCCCTGCCCCGGCCGCCCTCTCCCACACGGCTCAGGCACCGTTGCGAGCATCGCTTCCCTCCCATGAGTCCAGGTACTGGGCAGATAAGACCCACTTTTAAAATATTTATGGTATGTAAAAGCAAAAGGCGTATTTGCAAGTGGAAAAGTCAGGACTGCTGAAATAACGAGCGATAGAAAAGGCTAAGCTAGAGAAAGTCTGGGGAAAGAGGCAGACCCCACAGCGTTGAGGCACAGCGGTACCCAGTCCTGCACGAACAGGAAACCTCCTCGTCTCCCCGAATCCCACGTCCAGGGAACTCGGCCTCGAGAGCAAGCCTTTCTCCTCCGAGCGATTCCGCACGGACTCGCCGGTCATCAGCTGCCCGCCTGATGCTCTTGCTTTTCATGCAATTAATAGGCTTTGTTTGCATCGTTTTCCCCGAGATAAGTAAGAGCAGAGCTGTGCAGGCTCCTCATGGGCTCCGCAGCTGGCGGCAGGGTGACTTGCTTTTGTTTCCAGGATCTCACGTGCACCAGCTGCCTGCACGCATATTTACTTCTTTAAAAAGCATTTTCCCCTGTAACTTGGCACAAAATCTGATTGCCACAGTATTTTTCCTTCTTTAAATAAACAGAGTGTAATGTGCGATAATTACACTCTGTGGCTGGAAACTTAAAACGACCAAATACAGACTTTGGGGTATTTGTCTGTCACGTCAGCTGGGGAACAGCCTAAAATCTCACATGGACCAACTGATGTGCTGTACCCCAAGAAAAGCATATCTTCTTTTTTTTTTAAAAAAAAGGGATCATTCCTGAAGGAAGCAGAGCTTGGCTGCTCTGTACAGTTGCAACCTGTCCCTTGCAGCTGCAGTTTTTAAGCCATGGCAAGACAAGGCTGAACAGCACTTGTTGGGCACACAACCCTCTTCAGGCATTTTTGGCGTGAAACCTCATCTCTGCAGCAAGTTGCAATTCGCATTTATGATGGGCAGGCAAGTATTTTCAAAGAAATCCCCTTTGTATTGAGCGCTGTCCCCCTGCCCGTGACTTCGGCCGCAGCAGACAGATGGGGCTCCTTGCGGATGCAGCACCAGCAAGGGATCGGGCGTTGCTTTTGGCCTGGGACGGAGGACCCCGAGGCTGCATCCTCCGCTCTGGCTGCTTGCTGGGAGCAGATGACAGAGTATTTTGCATTTCCCTTCAAGTTGAGTGTGAAGGAGAGCATGTACTTCACTAACAAGAGATCAGCTACTATTTATCTTACATGGGTGACTTCATTGTGGAAATAGTACTGAAGAGAGGTTTAAAACCTATTCCTCCAACAAGCCACTTTTTCTAAACAGCATTTAGGAAAAGAGCAGAGCTCAGAAAATTAAAAGGAGAAAAATGTAGAGATGTGCATGTTCTCAGCAAACTCTTGTCATTTTACAAATTTAAGACTCTTTTTTGTATATTAAAATAGGAAATACAGAAGTTGACTGTCTTGCATCACTTTTTAAAATGTCCTATCTCAATTGCAGATCCTCGGGCAGCAGTTTGGCTTCTTTTTCTTTGTTTATCACCAAATGGCAAGACATTTGTTCAAGCAGTTGCCCCAAGGCAAGGGCATTTTAAGAACACCAGCCCCCGGATCTGCAGGTGCAGAGATGCTCTCACCCACAGGTCACCCCATAGCTCCCATTATGATTTTTAATGCTTCCTCAGAGCGCAACAGGATGGGCCTGGTGGAGGATGCTGATGGATGAAGCTGTGGGCAGCAGGGAAATACCTGCTGACGGCACCTGGACGCGCGCCAGCCTGCAGGACTGCGAACGGAGCGAGGACTAACAATGTCAGGAAATTGTTGATAACCGACTCGACGCGCGCTAACGACATTCGCTTCCTTTATTTCCCACCTTTCACTACCCCAGGGCCCGGCACCTCTTGCTGTGCAACGCTCATTTCTGTGCAGTAACAGTGCAGCAGCAAAACCTTGGCATCTGCCTGGCTCTCGCTGCTAGAAAACAGCCTGCAAGAGCGGGAGGCAAGAGCCCTTGCAGTAATGCATGAGAAAGTTTCCATGGGTTCTTTAAAAAAGGAATATATTCTAAAAAAAAAAAAAACACAAAACAGGCAAAGGTGCTTATAGACTTGATTCTATTTTTTGCAGCAAAGGGACACCCCGGCATAAGCTCTCCAATGTATAGACATTATCAGCTCCTGCTACAGCGTAAGCATCTGTTATTTCAGCGGCGCATAGATTAAAGCCTCCCTAAAGGCCACCGTTAGAGCCCCCATAATGTGGGTAACTACTGCAGCACAGGGAATGCCACGGGGGCACCGAGATCATTGCCACAGGGTCAGCGACTTGCAGAGGCACTTGCAAAGGTTTTAAACCCTTTCCACAACTCAAACCATGGCACTATCTGGGTCTGACCCGTGATAAATCCTATTTATCATCCCAGGGGACTTAGAGGAGTACGGACAACCTTGCAAACAGGTTGAATGTTCACTGAGAGCAGAAATTTGTCAAAGACAGTGGTGGAAACAGTACAAGAACCCAAAGAAATACTACCTTAGGTATCATTTTCTTTTGATTTGGCTCAAACTTACATGCTACAGGACGTACAGTTATGATATCAGGCCAGTGCACAAAGCAACTCAAAACCTGCTTTTAAAACTAAAACACAATGATTCAGTTTTAAATAAAGTTGGAGCAAGTGAAGAGCACTGATTCATCCCGCCCAAGGCTTATGACAAGTGCTGATTCATCAGATACTAGTATCAGTTCAGAAGCAAGAAAACCAGCTTGTTAGCATTTAAAGGAAAATTTCTGAGGAAAAAAAAGGAATTAAAAAAACCAAGCAAACAAGGATTTCACTAGATTTCAGGATCTTTAGCAAAATCAAACTGGGAGGAGGGTGAAAGTAGGGGTGTGTGAACATGGGCAGACAAGAGAGTTTTCAACAGCTCCATGGCGCATTTACTCACCCCTTATTTCTAGAGGTGCCTTGCATGGTCAGAGCAAACCTGATAAATCTCTGCCAGCAACTGCAGGATGCTGGAGAGTTTCCTCAAGGAAACCCTCCTATATCATCCGCAATCATTCAGCAAAATTTGGCAGCTCCACTTCACAAGGTTAAAGGCAACACTGAGGTTTAAATGAAGACATCCTTGGCTGGACTCTCTTTTAATTGAAAGATTACAGCCCACATCCGCAGGGAGGTATAAAATACCATTTTTGTAATGATGCAGACTACAGCTGCCATTGCCATTGAAAAGGTCTGAACAAGCAAATGGGGGAAACTAAACTGGAAATAGTGTTCTGCTTTCTCATCTGCCACATCGCTGCCCCTGGACCACTGTGGAGGACCCTGCTCCTGGAGGACACAGAGCTTCAAAAAACACATTGAAAATAACACAATTATTATGGGCTTTATACATCCAAAGACTTCTGAGGTCTTCCTGACTGCTGGAAGACTTGGAACTAACTTTTGCGTATTTTGGATGACCTATTTATCCCAGAATTGGCAAGGCTGGGGAGCCGTTTTCCTCACCAGGCAGGTCTGGGTCATGGGGAGTTGGTAGGAAGGAAGGAAAGAAGGAAGGAGGTGGAAACTTTGCGTAAATAACAGCCCTTGCCCCTTCCAGCTCCCTGCCTCATTGATCATGCCCGTTCCTTGGCAGGGAGGTGGGATGTGGGGGTTTGGTTTGGTTTTGAAAAAAGTAAATCCCTTTTTCAACTGAATTACATAGCCAGAGCCTCAGATCTCTCGCCAGAAGCATGTTCTCACTGTCAGTAACAGACTTTAAAAATAAATATGCCCCGTGTCTGCCAGTAACAGGTCTTCTCTAATTAACCAAGCATCCTGGACTGCCTTTGCTGAACAATTTTGGGTCTCTGGTGCTGGGCAGTGGCTGCCTTTAGGGATCGCTCTCCATTACATAGGGCCTGGATAAACTCTGCTGGGTTCCTCCTGAATTCATCTCCTCTGAGCGCACTGCCCCCATTTCCACAGGAGAGGGGTGGTGGGGCAAGAAGCTGCCATTAATGCGTTAATGGGGTGGCAATGAGGCAAAAAGAACATGCCACTGAGGTCTGCACTCAATCATGGTCAGCACCACGAGTCCCAGTAGGTGTATGGCACAATATGCTGAGCGTACGCAACATCTCAAGGTGTTTTCTGTACACACATGTGCTGTAGGGTATTGCATGTACTGTATTATTCTTGCAGTGAACCCTAAAGATTAATTATGAAGAGTAATTTGGCTTCCAAGAATTCGCCACACCAGGCATTCATTTACTAGCCCAGATGGATTTGCTAAGGAGCATGCGTGCACTGAGGAAAAGCGGCCATGCTGGATCACACCCAACCCACACACCTCTCACCCCATCTCCTGGAGCAGTCCTGCCAGCAGCACAGGGAAAACCCCAGGAACCACCCCCCAAAGAAAGCAGGCAGGCTTCTCGACTTCCCAGTGAGCAGGCTAGGGACTACGCTGCACCAAAGCAGTCCCTGCCTTGCATCCCCCATGCCTTTGCCTGCCCAAGAACTGCAGGAGAGGCCCATGACATTGCCCCACCACACCAGCTTCTGATGCTACTCTGTAGCATCGCACCGCCCAGCCCTCATTGCCCGAGTTTTGTCATGATCAGTGAACCTCTGGGGTGAAATCTCCTATACTACTTTACTACTGTCACTCTTTTCTTCAGCTTCGCTCCAAGTCTTTCTCCACTTGTGCCTCTGCACAGGGGAACCCTGGCACCCTGGAGGCAGTTTTCCTCCAAGAGGAGCACCACTTGAAGGAACAAGAGCGCCTGACTAGGTCCAACCTCTACTTTATGCCTGGGTCAAGCACACCACCAGCATTCAGACGAAATCTGGTCTTTACCCTCTCTGTTCCCAGCCCCACTCCTGCTCCAGCAGCCAGAGCCCCACCGCACCCAGACAAACCCCCAAGAGTCTTGATGAAATTTCAAGTGGTTTTTTTCTCTAATTTTTGCTCCTTTAGTTTCACCTGCCTTTTTCTTCTTTAAGCTACTCAATTCACATTAAGAAAAGAAAAATCAGGTTAGTGCTACCAGTGAGCTGTCCCATAGGTAAGGCTGGTCCTTTTTCAGAGGTCTGTGCTGGTTCACTGCTGCGCACTGAGCCCTGCTCTGCATCTTTGTCTTGACATGGGATGCAAGTACTATGACACATCCACTTAACTCACACTACTAAATTTCTCCATGCATAAACTGCTTAAAAATAGCCATAGACATGGTGCACGACTGTCTTTAAGTATTAGCACATTTGTTTTTACCTCCACTCTGGCCATTTCCCAGTTCTTCGCTCTCTCCAGGCAAGCCTATGAGCTTCAGCTCCAGAACAGCTACTGGCTTATGGACCTGTTGGAGCAGGTCCAGAGGAGGGCCACAAAGATGATCAGAAGGACGAAGCACCTCTCCTATGAAGACAGTCTGAGAGAGTTGGGGTTGTTCAGCCTGAGGAAGAGAAAGCTCTAAGGAGACCTTATAGCAGCCTTCCAGTACCTGAAAGGGGTCTACAAGAAAGCTGGAGAGGGACTTTTTACAAGGGCATGTAGTGATAGGACAAGGAGTAACAGCTTTAAACTGAAAGAGGGTAGATTTAGATTCACTGTAAGGAAGAAATTCTTCACTATGAGGGTGGTGAGGCACTGGAACAGGCTGCCCAGAGGAGCTGTGGATGCCCCATCCCTGGAAGTGTTCACGGCCAGGTTGGGCAGGGCTTTGAGCAACCTGGTCTAGTGGAAGGTGTCCCTGCCCATGGCAGGGGGGTTGAACTAGATGATCTTTAAGGTCCCTTCCAACCCCAACCATTCTACAATTTGTACGCTTTGGACACCAAAACCAGTTTAAAGAGTTAAAGGAATGGGTGGAGAACAGACCCCCCTGCAGCCACACAATGCTGTGACCACGTCCTGCCACAGCTGCTCCATCCCCAGTTGCACCTGGCCCTATTTTTATATTCTTACATAACATGTTATCTTTTTCTCACTAGTTACACTTGAGGCCTTCAAGGACATGATTTTGGAAAAAAACGCTCTATTTTCCTAGGTGATGAGAAGTTCAGCTTCCTCAGCTGACAAGTTTTCCCCTGCAAACGGAGCGCTGGAGGGGGACGGACACCACTGACACAGTATCTGGAGCGCACACGAGAAGCCAGCAAGAACAGAGACGACCAAGCTCCCGTTGCTCGAGCGCCCAGAATAGAGTGAAATTATAATCCCAGAGATAATAAAGAGGCTTTATTCCAGCTGTCAGTCAATCTGCCTCCACTCCTCGCCTGCCCTCCAGAGAATACTTTTAAAGGCCGCAGACTTGTAGGTGATGATGTTTTATTACATCTCAAAAAGAAAGAGGAAAAAACAACATACAGAGGAATGCAGTTTCATTTGCAGTTTCCTGAAACCTGAGCAGAAAGTTTATAAAAACTTTGGGTCATGTTTGGAGTTAGGAAACAGAATGAGAAATCACTCTGCTTTTCCTCTTTCTGTTTGCTGAGCAGCACCACCAATCCCACAACCTTCCCACCACTTTTTTTTTCCCCCAGCAGCATTGCAGTTCCAAGTCTTGCTCTGTTGGCTTGGACATAAATCAGAAAGCGAGGGTCTGAACAAGATCCTTCTTGTAGTTCACACACCCTTGTATAAAAAAAAAAGCCAAAGGATTAAGAAAGCAATTTGATCCTCACTTCCTAAGTCTGAATTGTCTGGAAACTGCTGTCACTTCAGGTCAGAAGAAAAGCAGGAAAACCCAACCTCTGAACGACAAAACAAAATGCTTTCCCTAAAAAGTAGGAGCTGATGTTGGAAACGAGGAGAGGAGCCACTCTGAGCCGTCCTGTAGTGTTTTTCTCACCCATAACCCTCAAAGGAACCACTGCAAAACCACTTTGGGCAAAAACACACCCAGGAGAGCCTGTCCTGGAAACCCCTCGCCCGGGCTAGTCTGCACCGATGACTGGCTACACCAGGGAGAACAGCAAGGGGGAAGGGACACTGCTGCTGAGATTTGGGCACCTGCACATTGAACATGACCAACGATGGGCACAAAGGGCCCGGGCGCAAAGCAGGGCTTGGGAGGCTTCCCAGGAGTGGGGATTAGTGAAGGCACACCATTGTGAATGGCCAGGCAGAGGCCAGGTCCTAAGCACCCTGTCCCTTTGCAGAGGTATCTGAGCCTACATTGGGCATCACCCAGCCCAGCTGTCCCACCCCATTTTTTACTCCCAAATAATCCCCCCCATGTGCTTTGCAGCCTTGAGCCTCCAGCTATCTCAGGGCAGAGGCACAACAGCCATGAGACACCATCTGCATCTCTGAGCATTTCCCCCACATCCATCCAACAACCCATCAGCACATAATACGCCATTCCCATGGCTACATACACCATAAAGCAAAGATGCAGAGTCCAACAGGAGTGCCCCCCTCATTGCATCTCCCAGCTGCTGGCGGCACTATGCTGCCAAGCATGAAAAAGGACATTAAAAGGCCATATGGCCTCTTCTTCCATCACTGCTTCCACTCATGTCTCGCAGGCACAGAAAGAAGAAAGCAGGCTGGGAAGCAGGGCACGATATTGCACAAGGAAGCTAAAACAAGTTTACAAAAGCAGCTTTATTCTAGTATTTCCCAATTTTAAAACCTGAACTTTGCGTCTTTGCATCTTTTTAACATAGGTTTTTTTGAGCATGATTTTAAAGCAGAGACATTGGAGGTGACATGAGAACCAGGCCAGAGAGGTTGTATCTGAACACGGGGGCAGGTGCACAACAGACCAGTGATATTTCATTTTGGGCAGGAATGTCATTCTTCTCCAGGCCAGAAGTGCTTCATTCTGGAGACCAGTCTGGCCAAGGAGGAGACACTGCTACTCAGGAAAATTAATGTACTGTTCCTTGTTTCCAGTTAAGTCTTAGAGGCCACATCACCCGTGGCTGTGAACCCTCTACCTGCTGCAGCTCAACTCCAACAGTCATTTAGATAACAACTCAAGCTCAGAGATTTCAGCTAAGTGCCAATATTGGGAAATGGTAGCTTTTAAATCCTTGGCTTTCCATACCAGCAAGCTGTTGCCAGCATCAGAACAAGCTGCTGTCCCCCTGCACTCCTGGTGGATTGACCCAGCCCAGACCCAATGCCAATATCATTTGAGAAGTTAGCAGGTAGGTGGATTTTAGGCTTGCAAGTCCCACATCACTCCTGAAACCCTGATCTCTGGTGCTGCATGACTTCAGCCAGGGCCACATGAAATCCCAGCCAGCCCATTCCAGCAGGCAGATGGAGGGTCCAGGTGCCTTTGGATTTTGTCTCGTTTTGCCACATATTTGTGACCACTGTACATAGAGAGCGCTAACAAAGACTTTAAGGACTCTGTGATCACTTGGTCCACATCCCATCCTTGTGGCTTCAAAAAAAATATCTGAAAATAATCAAGAAACACCCTGAGAAAGCTGCTCTTGGAGAGCTCTGTGCCACAACTGTCCAATCCAAGGAACTTAATGATCCTTATAAGAAAAAGGTATTTTCACCTCCTTTCCCTGCAGGAAGGCACACCAGCCTGGCTGCAGAGCCTGCTCCTTGGCATGAACCCCACCAGCCTGGGCTCATCATTGCTTTCCAGCTTCTTCAGGTTACACCATGCTTCTTCCCACTTTACTACCCTGCCAGAAGAAAAGCCCAGCATTGCATTCAAGTTTCTCAAGGCATCAGCATTTTTTTTCCAAATAAGCCAGGCCAAACTCAGCTGGAGAGCTCTTGGACACTGGAGAAGCAGAGACGCAAAGGCAGAGCTAAGCCAAGCCAGGTAATTACAAGACAACCTCCTTCAAAGTGAAGCTGGATCAAGTCTCATCACACCTCCAGCAGCCACCCATGCCAGGCCATGCCCATACAAACTGCCACAGCAGCTACATCAGAAGAGTCAGAAGCACCAGGAGGTTCATGTGCCCAATCACTCAACAAGAGACTTCAACAACATCCACAGTTTTTTGCACTGTGGGACCTGAAACGCCATGAAAGCAGCTTGGAGCCACTCACAAGCAGGCCCTTCTTCCTCCAGGGATGAAAGCCTCCAGCTAGTTTCAAGTAAGACCAGCCAAAAGCAGATATTAATGCAAGAAAAGAAGCATCTATTCCTCTTGAAGTCCACTTTTGTCCCCACTACCACCCCAAATGTTCAACCCACCAATATAATGAACTGCAGAGAAAGAAAACATTTCCATCTCCTCTCCCCAAGGGATGTATTATCCATTGGCCCCTGTGTTAACTCCTAGAGATTTTCCAAGTATTTTACCATGTAGGGTTGGAAACGAACTCAACCAGGCATGCCACGTGCCTTGGATTGCTGCTTTTAGATGGACCACAGCTGTCTCTAGGAAACTAAGCAAAAAACAGTGTCTTAAGCGAGAAGTGTTTCTGACGTTACAATATATTTTGCTTTTAATTCGTTTTTCATCTCAGATTATTAGTTGCCAGAAGTTTTGCCGTCTGAACAGGTCCAACCAGCTTTCACTGCATACCTCTACTGAAACCAGCTCTAAATACAAATGGTAATTATGCATTGAGGGCAGAAGAGATCATTAAAATAAATTACTTGGATTCTGAAGCCTACAAACTATCCTCCTCTGCAATTAAAGTAATTTCATATTTCAGTTCACTTTGTCACCTTGTCTATCTTTCTCCAAGTTGTAAATTAAACTCAGAAACCTATATTAAAAGCCTGTGAAGTTCTCTCTAATAAATAGCATTGTAGCATTGGCAAGAGGAGCAGACGCAATGCATAAGTCACACTCTCTGGGCTGCAAACCTCCTCAGTCCGTGCAGCTTGCACAAGCGCAGTGGGCCACCAAGCTGCTGGTATTGACCCCCCCAGCATAGATGCAGGGCACTGGTCTCACTTGATACTGTCTCATTCGCCCCAATAGCTTCACACAACTCTTCTTTCCTACCGAGTTGCCCTGCTGAAGGGCCATGTCCCTGCATCCCATCACTGCAGTCCCTGCAGATAGCAAACACCACGCTGCCTGTATTTTGTGGTCCATGTGGGACTTGCATTCTTGTTTCATGTGTGCTGCCAGAGATCATGTTTACTCTCTCTTCCCAAGCCAGTGAAAACCAGCATCCACGGCCCTGGATGCATCCCTCCATGGGCAGCACACACAGTCAAGAAGCTCCAGACAAACATCACACACACGTAACTGTCTGTGGACAGCTGATCCCAATCTCCCACGGGCAGCACTGGGGTGCTGATTAAGTCCTTTATCTTCTCACTCCTACACCTCAGGGGCTAAGGAGATTATTCTTTATACTTACTGTACACTGAGGTAAAACAGGTTTTTTCATTTGGTCCAGCACCTGATGAAGTTAAACAGAAAACAATCCCATTGACCCCACTGTGCATTGGATTGTATGTTTAGAGTGCGTTAATGATGTTTCTGTACCACTCGGAGATCCACCTCAAAGCACCATCTGGGCTGCTGCAACAATTTCATCACATACCCTGGCTGCAGGGTTACAAGAGCAGCTCGTGTCTGTAAAAAATGTGGAAACCACTCCATGCACACAGCACAGACACTTCTCCAACCACCACCACCCAGCCCTTCATCCTAGCCAGGACTGGGGGACCTTCAACACATTGAAAGGCATTAGGATGCAGAGCAGAATTAATGACAGGTGCTTACACAGGTTAAATGAAGCCTGAGAGAGGGTTTGAATAGATTAATGGGATCCCTGGAGCCCCACAGCACTGACTAAAATGACATCCCTCATGGCTGCTAGTGCTGTTGGCTCTGTATGACATCTGTTTTTGGCCACAAAGGTGGTAGAAGAAAAAAAAAAGACCCAGGTTTGCCACAGCCTGTCCCACCAGATTAGTCCTGGTGCTCCTACAGCAGTCTTCACTGCTCAGAGGAGGAATGGGGGCATTGGTCCTCATCTGACCGCTCTGTGGAAACCCAGAGTAAACATTTGACATCCACTAGATCAGCTCATTCATCCTGCGACAACACATCCCTTATTGTCCGCCAGACAAGCTCCACTGTGTTTCGTTTGCCTGACCTTTCCAGCGAGACCCCGATTGCCTTTGGTGACACCACGCCCCGGGGCCGCATTCCTCCTGTGCTTGGCCATACTGGTGCATTGTGCGGCGGGACACGCCGGCCCAGACGTCATCGCGCGGCCGAAGCATCAGACCCGGCGGTACCCGCAGCCCTCGCTCGTGTCAGCAGACCTGCCGTCGCCAGGATGGGACGGCGGCCACCGGCCCGCGTGGGCAGCAGCTAAAGAGGTGCCAGGACCCTACCAGCCCTGGGAAAGAAATGCCCACGGGTTTGAATACAATCAGCAACCCCAGGCTGGCAGCACATCCATGGCATTTATTGTTCCAAGGCACAAGAGCTCTTTGGGGAAAAAAGTTTCATGAAGTGCCTTCGTGGAGAGATTAGACTATTTCCCTTCGTTGCTATTATGCACCAAGATAAAACTGGCGACGGCGGCTGATGGAGCATCTGACACTGCCTTTGTGTGCTCCGGGGCCTCTGCTGGTTAAAGTTGTTCCCAGCAAGGAAAGTGACCCCACAGTTTACAAAAAGGGACATTCTCCAGATCGGCGACGGCTGGGCTGCGGCTCTGGGGCTGTCTCTGAGCAGTCAGCCTCAGGCCATGGGTCAGCTGGGGATGAGGGTGGGAGCAGTGATGCTAATGGCTGAACCCCAGGGACAATCGCAACCATTTTGGGAATCCCTCCCTGGGAACGGACACGCCAGGGAGATGGCTACATCCTGTCCTGAAGGCACAGGAGGACATGGACAGCCTTGAGCATCCCCAAGCCTAGAGATGAGCTTCCCTTACCAAACACCCCCCAACCCCATCACTTCCAAAGCTCTGCTCTCTAGACATTTACCATGACCACCCACCCCAGCACCCTCAGTGAAGACACCAAGGGGAAGTACATTTAGATGGGATGGTGTAGGAAAGCTATGATTTAGTTAAAGAGCAGTGCACAGGGACGATGGAGCTGGGTAGCTCCAACTCCGTGCATCAAAACATTTTCCTTAACTTTGCCACTAGCTTGCTGGTGACCCAGGACAAATTTCATCACCCATTTGATTCTTTTCTGTAAAATGAGCACACGCTGACCTCCTTCACCAAGATCTATTGTGAATCCCTATTTGAGAGCTGTGTTTTGGCTGGGCACAGAATAACACTGTATTTTGCACATGCTTATGGAAAAAAGCACACATCGTCTCAGAGACACCTACCCCGCAACAGCGGTTCAACTCCAAGCCTCTAAAGCAACTGCGAAGACAGAAGGAAGGGAGATGAGACCAAGAGCAGCATTCCCAGAGAGTCGAGACCTGCCAGGAGCCACGGCAGACAGACCTCTCGGCTGCCAGCACGGTGCAAGATCTGTCTTGCTGCCACCCACCCCATTTCTCATTTTCTCTTTTCATGGTTTTGCGATTAAAAGCAATTACAGTCTAGTCATATTCATGGATTCACAGGGCATAGTGAATGAATGCATCAAAGACAGAGTTACACAGAAAACGATCGCCAACTCAAAGCCACAACACTTCCAGTTGCGTTCCTCGCTTGCGACGGGGTGCACTGATGGGGAGTTTGAATGTCTGGAGAACAAAAGTGCTACTCAAAGTATTCCTGCCTGACTTGAATCGCAGCCCTGACTGCTGATACAGTCTCAAATGCAGTAATTATTGCTGGCTTTGAAGACTAACGTGTGCAGAGTGCACTTTCCACACCTATTTCACCCAAACGACAACACTTACCTCATCCTCCGCGTACCTGCTCCTCTGAAGCCCTTTGTAGTCCTGCCAGGGCAGCTCATTACTGCTCTCAAATGCAGCTTCTTCTGGAAGAAGAGACAGTAACTTTATGCAGGAGAGAATGCGAAATGACAAAGGTTGCCCTGAATAACAGCTCACGTCACCATGAGAAAGCCTTTTATTTTTATTATTATTATTTCGACCCACTTGATGAGGGGAAATTAAAGGATTAAGTTTCCAAATGGATGTCTATTGTGCACACCTCAGGCATGCCCAGCCCTGGCTGGTCCCTGATCTGCCACCCTGAAGGACCCTCCTCTCTCCAGTTTTTTCTCGTCTCTCTCATCCAGACCATCTGCATGCTTCATCAGTGCAACACAAAGCCAAATCCAGCAGAGTCCCTTGTTGGAGATGAAGGCTTCTTGCCATTTTACTGTGAAAGTGGCAGATCCAGAGGAGAGCTATAAAACCAAGGCGGGCTTTCCCAACATCAGCCTTGCAGGACAGCAACCAGATTTAGAAATCTGCTCTGCTACCCCCAGTGACATCCCTGAGGCAATAACAAAGGTAAACTGACTTGGAAGAGATAACATCAAATAGCTCTGACCTGGCAACACAGAAGAGAAAGCATGCTTGCCCAAGAAGACCCTCTAAGGATAACTTAAAGACAGTCTCGACCAAGTGGAGCTGAGCCCAAGCACTGTGTCAACAGTGAATAAGCTCTGCAGAGCAGCCCCATGGCACTGGCAAGCTGGAGCAGCATTCAAGCAGCCTCTGCAAGTAGCACAGCCTAATCCCCCCTTCCCAGAGGCTGGTTTGGGCCAGTTGATCCCCACCACGCTCTGCTCATACTCACCCAGCGCATGCTCAAACACATAAGGTGGCCCTAGCAGACAAACCCCATGAGATAAAGTTGCTTGATCAGCTGAGACAGAACTAATAAATTTGGTTTATTTGGTCCTATAGGACCTAGAAGAGTCCCTTGCAAGAGGCTTGGCATCCATGTGGTGGATGTGCTGGTAGCAAGTGCTACCACAAAGGGAAAGGCAGGAGGTGACAAAGCAAAACACCAACCAAAGGTGTTTTGTTTGATCAGTTTCTGCAGGCCTCGCCCAGACGCCTGTGTTGAAGACACAAGCTAGTATCCTCCAGCTCTATCTGCCAACAAGTCGACACCTCCAGCTCAGCAGCAGACAAATTTCTGAGGGTTCTAGGCAGTTTGGAGGCATTAGCACCCAGGAGCAAGAGCTCCTTTGCCATGTGGGACTGTATTCCCAAACCCTAGCAAGGGACCCAGCCATCCAGATCAACGTAGGGAAGCTCTTGGGAAGGCAGCAGCCAGGAATGCAAGCCAGCCGTGCTCCATAACCTCCACGTGTTTGCATCTCTGTGACATTAAAGCTGAGATTTCACACAGGCCCTAGCATATCATAAAAAGGAAAGAGGTTTTAAGACCAAATGCACAGATACTCTTTGCTATGTTTAGCTCTCTGGTGGGGTTGGCACTGGGATCAGGCTTTGCTTTTCCCCCAGAGAGGAGGAGCTGTGCTCATGGAGACCTGGCAAAGTGGAAACTGCAGCCATTTACCACCAGCAGTGACCCCCACTCGAGCCATGCCCTAAGGGAAGGAGAATTTTGGCATTTTTGGTTAAAAAGAGAGCATCACCACTGCCCACGGTTGAAGCCGGCAGAAGAGCCACAGCACCCACCTGGCACCAGCCCAAATGCAAGCTCCAACCACAAACAATGTTCTGTCTGTAAAGCACCAATAACGTGGGGGGTGACACAGGGATGAGACAATCCCTGCAACTATTTTAGACTTTTTCTGGCCCTACAGAATCTTGGTTAGGAAATAAATCTGCAAGCATTTTCCTTACTCAGGCTGATGTCTGGCAGTGCTGAGAAGTGCCCAAATGCTGCTTTACACAAGCAGAGGCTGCACAACCTGCTCTGAATAGGTGCAACAGGTCTGGTATGTTGTGGGGTATTTTTTCTCCTGCCTGTGCAAGCTTCATGGAATGACCCCAGTCCAGCAGCCTCATTTAAGAGCATATCAGCCTATTTCCTCAGCCATTTGTGCATGCATCTTGGAAAGGCACCACAGGTAGCTGTGGATAGTGCTGTTGCTCATTGCAGGGATTACAAATCAGCGTAACCTACTCCAGATCCTCCTGGATTCAGACTCCCAACCCTCTGACTCCTCTAAACACAGGGGCCAGCTCCCCAGTGAAACCAGGGTTCAAAGCCATGCAAGCAAAGAGGTCAGCAGCAAGCCTGTTGCACTCTGCTTGCAAAACCTATAGATGCGTCGAGGCAGTTGTGCTTACGGAGAGCTGAGTGCCAGGAATCTGCAGGGCTCGAGTGTCCACAGAGTGCACGTGACTATTTTCAAAACCAAAAAAAGCAACTGGGGAAAAAGCCCAGAACTCACTCCTAAAAGGGGGAAGACTCCAAACAGGTCTCTGTATTGTATAACCAGTGGAGAGTTGACGTTCTGCCCTTCTGAACATCTCCACAAGTACTGGTATAATAGTGTAACAAAACAGATGCTCTTTAATAGGATCATCTGTCCCCAGCATTAACAACTGTGCCGGCACGTTAATGAGCCAAATTACCAGAAGCACTGCCAATCCACTACGTCTAGCAGTGCTTGACTCTACATTTTGTAGTCCTCACTGATGTTTGCTTTTTAGAGCATATTTAAAAAAGAAATCTCCTAGTCCCCCAAACAGTAAGCATACGCTATCTCATTCAGAGCCACATCAAGGAAAGAAGAAAAATAGCTGTGAGGCACAACTTTGCTTAACGTTTTGGAGACAGCACTTAAGCTATCAGAAGTCATCTTTGCTTGCTAAGCCCAGCACCTTCTGAAACCAGCTCCTGTCCCTGCAGCTCTAATCCATGCAGACTGAAAAAGCCTTTGGGTGTCTACCAATTTCAGCCATAATTACAGAGTGCTATTAAGTAACACTATTGTTCCCTGAAAAAGCTTGTCAAGTTATTTATTAGGAAAGGATTTGGCAGATTGAGCCAAATTGCCAAACCTTTGATAAACTGAAACCTCATTTTCCCTGTGATCTCAATGAAACAGACTTTTTTTTCCCCTTAATGCTTTGAAATCTGAAGTCTGAGTAGTTGTCACTAAGTGATGATGACAAAGGGCTATTTTCCTGCCACTCAAAACCTGAAATTTTGCTAGTCTTTGCAGTGAAAAATCATCTGGCCAAAGCAACAAGGTTGGTGACTTCTTGAATTCATGTCTGCAGTAGGCAATACTCGGATATCTTTCATCTCAGGGCACGACAGAAAGCATAATACGATTCCTGCTTTATGAGTCAGACACCCCAGAGAAATGAACCAGCAACCTTTCTTTCCCCCCAAGCTGGTCCCCAACTTTCTCAATTGCAATTTGTTCTGATACACTCTTATGGTACACAAGAGCAGAGCTGCCCTTCATCAGAGCCTCACCCTCCCAGTAGGGTGCAAACCCCATGGAAAGCTTCGCCTGCAACTGCCACAAGCCAGGACCACGCAATGTCCCAGGGATTCTCCGATGTCTGCTATGGAGTCACACTACAGCCTAGCACAGATGCTAGCCCACTGCTTGCCACCACAAGCCCAGACCTGACTAAACTCACATCAGGAATGAGTCCCTCAGACCTGCTAGCAACAAGGAACTGGCCCACAATGAGGATTTCTAGATGACATTGCAATCCAGATTGCTCCTGCTTTCACCAGCAGCACAGTGGCTGGAGACCAAATGCCACTTTGGTACTGCTAGAGAGGAGCTTCCCCAGCAGGACCACCAGTTTATTCCATCAGGACATGTAGCACTGAGTTGACAACTCAACTTCCAGAGCATTGCATTCTTTATAAGTTTTTAATTATGAACATTTCCTCCCCATCATTGTAGAAATATCTTTTCCACTCAGTGCTTGCTGGGATGATTATTGCATTTCTAAATGACACAGAGATGACACTTGTGGTTGATCCAGTCAGCATCCCGTGATGAATCTTCAAGTAACTGTCAGGAATACAAGTGTTAATGGATGGATTTCCCTTCCTACACCGCACTGCAGAGGACAGTATCGACCCTGATGGGCTTGCTCTGCTTCCATATAAGGAGGTGCTTTTCACTGCCAACAGCTAATTCCTAAGCAAATTCTTTTCAAATGTTAATTACAGTAGAACATGGGTGAATTTTACTGACCCCATCAAATTTGACAGGCAACTTCTCATCTTACCCAGAGCCACTTAAAAGGAAAATAAAGTTGAATATATCTTCAGGCTAAAATATTTGTTAGTCTAAAAACCTGCAAGCTTCAACCATAACCTTGCAATTTCCCTTGTATGTATTTATGCTGATAACAGGTTCAGGACAGTAATTACTGGGCTTGTAAATACAAGCCAATATCAGGTCTCAGGGCCAAAGGCCAAAACAAGAGTGTGTCTGGTGTTCAGGAAGACTGGTAACTTACTGTTACTCAATGACACACAGACAAAAGAGATTTTATTCCTAGATCAATGCAAAGTACTAGACAAGAGGTTGCTTGGAGATCAGGTGGTAATATTTTTTAAGAGTGGGCTCTTGGAGGCCATCCCTCCTCTTTAATCCTTTGGGAGCAGAAGACCTGCAGGTTCCTTCCCTGCAGATAGCAGCAAGGACCTATGATATTTATTCTTCCTGACCAGTTTCTTCCAAGCCTTACCCATCCTTGCATACCTTCAGCTGTTTGGGCACACAGGAAGGCCACCTTCTGCTCGAGGCAGATTTCCTATTTGCAGCTGATGGGTTGACCACAATGTTTGGTCTCCAGAGGGGCCAAGCGTTTGACCCACAGCAAAGATCAGACAGAGCATCCTTTTTGGTTTGTATTTCTTTTTTTAAACAAGCTTGCCCTCTAGTCACCTGCCCATTTATCACCACCAATCCCACTGTGCTGCAAAGCAATTAAGGCAAATTCTGCAGGAAACATGAGTGGGATAACTGGGAAGCGAGTGCCCTGGATGAGAGCCAGGTTGTGCAACTCTTCCTGCAATGATTCACAAGATCTCACCGTGGCTGAGGATTACAGAAGAGGAAAGATGGAGAAGTTCAGTACCACTAGGACCAGAGGTGCACACCATCCCATTTCCAGTCCTGAACAAGTTCAGAGTAGGAACAAGGCAATGAGATGTTCATCCCCATTTGGAAGAGGTGACCTAGGAACATAGCAGCTTCTCCCATCTAGAGCCTGCATCAAGGATTTGCAGTCTGTAGCCAGAAGGTACAGCCCCTATGTAACTGGGGAGGTCTACAGCCTACACCAGAACAGGCTGGACCTAACAGTTCTTCTGACATTAAAACCTATGGAACAGCCCCAGGGAGACAGTGGGTGCACCAGGGACATTTCAACACTTTATGTAAATAGGACAAGAAATCTCACAGCCCAACAGCAGTGGGTGGCCCAGGTCCAAATGGGCCAGCATGTGCCCTTCCCACCCTTAGATGTGCCCACCACACCGGTCACACACACAGCCCTCCCAGCACAACCCTACAAAGCCAGAAGTTTCTCCAGGGGTTCACCCACATGCATCCGTATTGACACACTTCAGCACATAGGAGGAGAGTGCCAGGATTTCTCAGCCCCCCACCCCCCCGCCCTTTTTTCCATCTTTGGAACAAGCTGGTCCATGCAACTGCTCCTAAACCACCCGATGTCCCTGACACTCCCCCAGAGCACCCCACGCTCTCCAGCTGCCCCGGAGCAGGGTGCCTCCAAACCCTCTTTCATGCCTCAGGGTGCCAGATCAAACCCGAAAATCTCAACTATAGACATGCCCTGTGTTTAAACCACATCTTCTACCTTTCCCCTGGAGAAAGCTCTCTGCTTCTCCCTCGGAAGCACTCCCTCTGTTATTTTGACAGATGTAATACAAGCCTGGTCCAATAAATCTTACTCACAAGTGGCCTCGCAGCTGAAGTGCAGTAGCTGCATGACATACTTCAATGGAATCAATTGATGGTTGACAAACATTTAAAAACAAACAGGACATGATATCACTGTAAACAGCTTCTCGCATCTGGTCATTGCTGCCCCGCGGGAGTTCACATGAGGTCAACTACGAGCCGCTGCCCCGTTCAAGGGGCTCTCCCTCCCCACAGGCAGCACGGGGCAGCTCATTCCTGCTGCCATCTGTCCCCGCTCCGCTCCCAGCTTCTGCAAGAAGAATTGCAGGAATTGAAGTCACATCATGGGGACAGCAGTGCAGATGGACACTGTGACAGGCAGAGGTGGCTCAGAGGACACAGCCACCACCTTCTCCAGTGAGCTCAAGAAGCTCCAATGCTTTTCCAAGGGGTTATATTTCACCAAAGTGGGAAAGTGTTGTGAATCACATGATGTTGTTTAAGCCTGATGCCAGCCACCTTGTCAGCCCATCCCCAGCACAGCCACCCCACCACCACTGGGATGGGGTTCACCGTGTCCCCACCAGTATGACCAGCCCAAAGCCAGTCCCCCCAGGGACACCCTGGGGAAACGGGACAGAGATTTTTTGACACATCTAATGGCTTCGTCTGACATTATGCCAGTGGGAAGCAGTGAAATATTTTCCAGGAAGATTCAGAGAACAAACAGATTTTAAGCAGGCAGATCTTTTCAGCTTCACATGTGGAATGAATTAGTGGCCACATCCACCCCACACATGCTCCTTGCTCCTCTGGGTGTTTTCCACAAGCTCCTGATGGTTAGCAGCAGCTGGATGAGAGTTTTTGTTCTCCCCTCCGCTGTTACGCTACAAAACCTGCGCTACCCTTCCAAATAAAGACAGAGATGCTCCATTTCTGTGCCCTTTTTTGTTTCTCATGGTTGTTTTTTCTCCCCAGCTCCCTTTGATCCGAGTTGGGATCCAACCCCTCCAGCCACAGCACACTGGTCCTGCAGTTTCTTTTTTAGACAGTGACAAAGACCCAAACCTCAAACTCTGCATAAGCGCAGCGCCTGTCCCCCGAGCAAAGGGACAAGCTCTGCTGTGGGTCACGTCAACGTACCCACCAAAGGAAGGGTGAAAGCTGGCAGTGTGAGGAGGCAGAGCTCCAAACCCATGGTCCTGCCTCTGCCTATAGCCAGTTTAATCCCTGGGTGTCACTCAGCATTTTATACTAGCACAGAGGAGAAATAATTATCAGCATAGGAAGGCAGGACGCTGGGAGAGCAATTAATCCAGCTTCCTACACAAATTAATCAAAGTCCTAACTCCTGTTTTGCATCCACAACAACTTTTCTTACTTCTCCCTTTATGGTTGGGATTTAAGCCTTTGTCTTTACTATACTTTGATTTCTTCTCATTTACCAGACCTCTGTATTAGCCTTTCCTGAGCTTTGGCTTCTCCCTTTGCTTCCCTAAGTCTGTATTTTCATTTCTTGCCCCTTTTTATGCTTTGGGGTTTGTCATCTTTCCTGTGTCTGCTGATGCACCTTTCCTCCCTTCCATGAGCCCTTTGAAGTGTCTTGTTCTTCCCTGAAGCAGGAGAATTCTCACCCAGGTCGCACACATTTCCACCTCCAGACAGAGCAGCCGTGGGTAACATGCTCCCACATTTATTTAAACCCCAAGGCTGGAGCAGTGCTGGTGGCCATGCACAGCCCTGGGGGCTCCTGGCTGCTTTGAGCCTTCTCTGGGACAACCCTCCTTCTCCCTCCCCCCAAAAAAAATCAGAAGAGATGCATTTGAAGGTCTCAACTTCCCACAGAGAAGCAAAGTCACTCTTGGTGGTATTAAGGAGGTACACGGAGCAGAGGCACATAGCTACCAAGGACCGATGCTCTCCAGCTACGGCCGCACCTTGGACAGAAAGGTCTGGCTCTCCTGCTCCACAGGACACAGCTTTGGCCATGCTAGGCACCTTTTCAACTCTCAATATCTGACCCCAGGCTACTGGAAACAAATCCACAGTAAGTGGTTCTTGCAAGAGCAGCCAAAAGCATCTGACAGGCATTATCTTTCAGCCCAAATCTTAAGCTGCCATTATCTTTGTCAATCAGGTTTCTCCCGATGACCAGCAGAGCTCAAGCAAAGCTTCTGATCCCGCAGGTAAAACCAAAGCCCAGGAATATTCCTCTCCCAAAGGAAAAAGCACCAGCTTTTGTGAAACAAAGGTTTTTCCCCAGCATATCACCGTTTTGAAACCCTAGTCTGAGCAGCTCTCCATTTCAAAGGCTGATGCACTGACAGCTGTCACAGCCAGTGGAATCCCACCGGCTCCCGGGGTCTGCGGCACAGCGACAATCAGAGTTTCCATCTCACCCCGTTTTATAAACAAGAATTTAAACCGTCTGCAAAGTTAACAACTGTGCACTAATGGCAAGTTGCAAAACAGGTTCCTGTTTTATCTCCAAAGCTTCTGGTCTCAATGCAAGTCATTGAAAGCATCACCAGAGCTTTTCACAAGCATGTGCAGGCAGAGTTTTAGACATATACTCAAAAGAGTGCTACTGTGAAGTTGATTTTCCTAGACCTACTTCTTGCTAGCTCCCTGTGCTGGCTATCACAGCGCAGGCAAGGGTAGAAGCTCACTTTTGCTACTGAAAAAAGTCTGCCCAGTGATTCCTCTGCACATCCTCCAGCCGCACAGCCTCAGCTTTGCTGTTGTCCCTCCACCGGAAATTCAAGCCAATGTTTGGAAGCATCAGGCAGTTGGTGCTTTGCCTTCTGATCCCTTGCAAAGTCCAGTTTTTGGGCAGTCCCAGCCCACCCCAGCTAACATCCAAGCTCCTTCCAGGGCCCACAGGACAACCAATGAAATCCGTGTCCATTCCCATTCCCCTTCCCATCCCTCCCCTCCAGGCAGAGATTTCAGCCAAGCCTTGACCCATGGTTTCAATCAAACCATGCACACCAGGGGACAGCACCTGCTTAAATCAATTCCAAAACCGTTTTAAATAAGTTATTACAACTTGCACACAGAGGCGTGGCTTGGAAATGGGACTTTTGGCTTTATGACAGGAAGAGGGAAGGCAGAACCATGAGATGCATTTTTTTTAATGCTTGATAGGAACAAATTTGGGAGTAGTTTATCAGGCATATGCATGGCACGTGGCCTCTTGGGTACGTATGTTTTTCTCATGGCTGAATCCTTTATTGAGGTTTTTGTTTTGGCCTGTGCAGCCTTTGAAGCTGCCAGCTGAGGCTGCTCAGTAGGAGGATGTGATCAGGACCCAGAACCTGGGGGAGCTTAACCCACTTTGTCAGAGAAACCCACATCACAAGGCATCCCAAACGCCACTTCCATCATCTCAATCCTCCAGTGCAGGATGCCGTGGCCATTAATGCAGGGATAGTTTTTATCCAAGCTTCTCCACAGAGAGGAGTTTTCCTCAAGCTCATTTCTAAAGAGTTTTTTTTGAATGCTGACCACAACTGAAACATGGCAATAACTCCCCAGACTTATTCTAGCTGTTTCAAGTGTCCAGACTGCTGCTTAAGACTTATTACGGCTTCAGTCTGGAAATGGGAAAACTCCCAGAAATCTGTATTTCTAATAAATAATTCCACTGTGGAGCTCTCTTCTCACAGCTCCTGGTTAGCCTTTCTGGATTAGCACTTGGGAGGAGGTATCTTCTACATCAAGCTGCAGCTTGGTTGTTCACATTCCTGTGACCACAAATGCCAACCTTCACCCCAGCATCTTGATTTTCCATGAGGAATCATAAATCCTCCCACAAAGCAGGGCTCATAACAGGGTGCTGCTGCAAGCATGGGGAGAGGATGCTGCTGGGCTTTTGGTCCCAGACCTGTCGCAAGCGGATGTGGCTGCTTTTTTCCCAATCCCTTCTGTCAAAAGGTAACATTGCTTTGTTTTTTGACATTGCAGCCTTGCTGTACAAATAAATCTTGGTTTAAACACTGCTGAAATGTTATGTAAACAGCTTCCAAGAGAAACAGCCTGTTTTCACTGTTGATTATATCTGAGCTGCTTGTACACATGAGCAAGTTCCTAAGAACTGCAGAGATTTGCAGCCTTAAATAGCCCAGATTTTTCCTGTCAAGCCCACTAGCCCTTGTGAAGTTACTCCAGGGATGATTTTGGTCCAAAAAAAAATTTTAGAAGGAATGTTTCACAGTAAGACAAAGCTCAAAGCCAGTGGTAAGGCTTTTGGGACACCACTAAAATTCAAATTATCAAAGAAGTCAGATGGTATCATTTCAGCAGAGGTTTGTTCAGGCTGTCCCCAAGCACAGACCAGTGCTGGTTGCTTGGCTATGTCTAAGGTCACCAGGTTTCCTGGCAGTGCTGTGGACATGACCCAATCCTAACACAGCTGCTCATGAGTCCATCATTACCTTTTCCTTGCAAAATCCACCAGCCATTGCCTGGTTTGTGGTTCATCTCTGGCTCAGCCTCCAGCCTGGGTCTCAAACACCACCAGCTTTGTCTCAGGCTGACCCATGTCCCCAGGACAGTAGCTGTCCCCTCTCCACTGCAGTTTGCACAGCTGCAATTTTCCTCAAGGTTTCACAAAAACTTTCCAGCAACATCTTGGATGCACCAATTACACAATATGATATACTGATACACTTAACATCTTCACACCCTTCATCAGGGCACATGGAAAAAGCCATATAAGAAAAGCCAGATTTATTTCCCCAAGACCATCTCTGCACAGAACTTCTCAACCCAGACAGAAAACAAAGAACATTTACCCCAGCACTGTGCTGGACTCCAGCTACTTTTGCATGCTAAATCCCACCCCATAGTGGAAACGAGTAGCACTGTTACCAGTTAGCTACAGCACAGATACACTAGCTGTGGTTTGGCAGCTGGGAGGTTCCCTTGCCCCAAGCACAGCTACAGCCAGACCCAACTACCAACATCACGGCTGCACAAACATCTGCAGGTCATGCCTGTTCACCAGCGTGACATCTACAACTCAACTTCCAAAACTCCTTTGGATGAGAAACCATCTCGCACAGTACGAGGCACTGGCATCCTCAGCCTGCTCATCCATAGCTGCTGGTCCCTGCCTGCACCCCATGGCAGCAAGCTCTGCCCAGGCTGCCTGGTCATGCTGCCATCCTGTGCCTTTATAATACCCCGTTACTCCTGAAATTCTCCATGCCAGATGCAGAGCAAGCCTGAACCTGCCAACAGGCTCACAGGAAAACATAAACACAGGGAAAACGTGTGCAGTTACTCAAAGGTTGCAGTCAGCAAAATGGTTTCGGCAGGGAAATTTCACCATCCTGCCAACGGGCTGGCTCCAGAATGTTTGTGCATCTGCTAAACAAAGTCCCTGCCATACCAGCATCTAAAAGGACAGTTTTGACTGAAAATTCCAATTATTTTTAACTTGGGCTACTTTAAGTGAATCTCCTTTCTCACAGCAAAGACAAAGAGGGACAGGACTAAAACTCAGTGCTTTGTTCGCTTTTGGGGGTGCAACTCCACACCTAGCCACAGCAATGGGGAAACCCTAACAGCTGAGCTTCACCGGCCAGAGCAAGGAGCACTCATCCCGCATATCAGGGAGCCCTCCAAGATGGGGAAAGATGAGCAAAATCAGCTCTTTCTCACCCTGATACTACCCTGGCAGCCCTCCCAAATGGTCCCCAGCTCTTTTTAATATGTATAGGCTAAAACTGAGCCGCGTAATTCTCTATTGCAGCCAAAAGCAGAGCGCGATTCACATTTCCCATAGGTAACCCAGTCCCCTAAGGCACCCATGCAGCTCAGCCCTGCGGCAGTTTTCCACGCTGCCCAAAGGCAAGGTCTGCCCAGGGAAGCAGGGTTTGGGTTTTGACTTTACCACCTCCCAGACC
Source organism: Pelecanus crispus (assembly GCF_030463565.1). Taxonomy (NCBI): domain Eukaryota; kingdom Metazoa; phylum Chordata; class Aves; order Pelecaniformes; family Pelecanidae; genus Pelecanus; species Pelecanus crispus. Next base: position 2,610,453 of record NC_134649.1, read on the forward strand.
ATCTCTGCCTTGCTGTGCAACCCAGCAGCATATCTGCATTTATGAAGCAGAGCGTTATGCTTACCAGATGCTCTCAGATAACACTGGGGCTCATTACAAGTAATACTTTTATCTTGCATGAGTTCACCAAAAAGAATTGTATGAGGGAGCCTGTAAAACATGTTGGCTGCCTAATTTATAAAGACACATTAGGCTTTAAAAATACCTATAGGGACAAGCAAAGTTGTGAACAATCCCTGTCAGCATATTGGGATTTCAACCTGAGCCACAAAAGCCAAGACACTGCAGTTTTAGCCTAATTCACATTTGCTGAGCAGTCATTCTGTTCAGCTCACAGCTCAAATTGGGCTGGTTTATATCCATTTTGGAAGCACAGCATTCTCTGTGAAACTTCATTTTTATCACCCAGATTCCAACATGAATCCTGAGCTGCAGGAACAAGGGCAAGCGTCCCTGTTTGTCCCCTCCATGGCAAAGGCAAGTCCTCTACTCCATGACAAACCATAACTGAACAAATTTAACCAAAGAAGAACACAGTAAGGTTTGTCCCACATATTTTCTAACCATATAACATCCTCCAAGCAAGGACCTCTAAAGCAAAGGTGACAGACCGCATCCTCTAAAAACCAGGCAGATACCCTCCCTGGGGCCATCTAGCACCCTTGCCTCACACAGAATTCCAGCATCACCCTGACCAGGGGAAGAACAACTCTTCAGGGATCCTTTTCCAAAAAATAGCCAGAGAGGAGTTATTTCAAGCATAAATCATCCCTGCTAGGTCCATCACAGCCTCCCATTCCCTTGAGATGACAGCTCTGCAGCAGGTTACACACACAGCAGCTTCTCAAGCATCCCTCCCTGCTTCTGCCCCATCTTCTGCCTTCCCAGCTAACCTGCCAAAGCCTGCATTAGAAGTTAAAGATATTTTTTCTGTAACGAGGAGGATTTTTCAGTAGAAACAGCACAATTTTCTGCTCTGCATGTCAGCTGTTGAGAGGAAATTGCAATAACGAGCACAGAAGGTCAAACCCACAGCTAAACACAGGCCAGATAAGCAATCCCTCAAGCACAGTTTTGAAAGCCCTTGTGAAATGGGAAGGCTTTCCAGTTTCTAAGCTGTCCGTATTTACCTAGTGAGCTAAACCACCATATCCTGTTTGTAAAGAAAAAGAGCAACAGGATCTTGAGTCCAGCACTGCCACAGCTCAAGAGCTGTGATCTCACATCTCCTTTGCACACCCGAGTGCCCCAGCACTCCACCACACAGCAGAGCTGATTGGCATTAGCAATTGGTGCTCTTCACCAGTGTCACATGAAACTGCATCAATCTGGCATCCCATTATCCTGTTATCTTCTGTCCCATTTATTTTATATCTCGGCAATCAAAAGTTATCTTTAGGCACTTGTGCTATTTAAGGGTTAAAAGATTTGCTGCTCCCACACTTGATGAGGTTAAGACCAGGCTTCAGCACTGATTAATCATTAGCAGTAGTTTCCTCAGCATTTCCTGCAGAGTAGTACCTAAAAAAAGGTCACACCAAGACTGGCTCCTCCAGAAGCCTTGTGTGATGCTTTAAATATTTAAAATAGTACATCACTGAAAGCACAAAAGCAGCTCTTTTGGGATACGTTTAAAATGGATTAACCTCCACAGAGGGCTATATTAAGTGAAGTTTGGGTAAGATAATGCACCTTACAAAAAGCCACATACAAAAAGCCTGAGTAGTTCTGCAGAAGATAGACTTAGTTGCAAAGCCTCCTCATCAAATATAATAGAGCATGGAAAAGACAAGTCAGCCTTTGATTTACAGAGCAGATGGGTGCACAGAAGAGGCATTTTGCCCCCTTCCAGGCCACCCTTAGCTCTGTCCTGGCAGGGGCTGTGGCACCAGGAGCCCAGGACTGATGGCACTTACTGAAGGAAGCAGCTCTGCTTTCTCCATGCTGTTTCAAAGCTCATCTTTGGGAAAACAGGCACAACTTGTCCCGTGACATTTTTCTGTTGGGCATGTCTCCAGTAAATCCCTGCACAAGTCCCCAGCTGGGGCCAGCGGAGGGTGCCCAGGGTGGCCACGGAGCCTGTGCCCCAGCGAGGCAGCTCTTGGCTCTGCAGCTCAGACCCATCTGCTTTCCCTCCCCTGCCTTGCCCAGGCTCCTAATGCCTGAGCTGCAGGATCCACCCTCCTGCAGGAGACAGTTGTGCTCTGGATGCTTCCAGTCACTTCTCACACTCCTCAGGGACTTCAGGGTGTGCAAACAAGAGCAATAAAAAAACCCCGAAAACAAAGCTCTGTGAAGAGGGGCTTAACATCATCAAAAACACTACCTGGAGGAGAGAGCATCACTTGTCCTCACTAATGAGCTTTTGCAGGTGACAAGCAGCTGCACCAGCTGCTCTGCAGTGGATGTGGTGCCATCCCTCACAGGACCTGCTTGAGCAGGACAGGAGTCTTGTCACCACTGGGACCTTGGCGTTCCTGCCACCCAGCTCCATGCCCCGGGCAGGCAGGCACGCTGACCTGCCATTGGGCAGAGCAAAGATGCCAGCACCTCGGCCACCTCTCCAGCTACCGCAGTACAGAAGAGCCCGGGTGCTGCAGGTGGGGACACAGGACTGGGACACAGATGCTCCGGGCTGCTGCGTGGGCTGCATTCAAAGGCCTCCAGTAATGAGGCTGCAGGGGTTTCCTGTGCCACATGCTCAGATGTGACAAACATCTGGCAGAATTACTGCTGAATGGGCTGTTAAAGACACATGGGGACCAATGGACCATTCCCTCCAAGAGCCACGCACAACCACTCTCCCAAGACTCAACCCAAAGGGCAACCAGGCTATCGCTCCTGCAGCAAACCCTGCCAGCCAGAGCTTCTTCTCACCTTCCCCACAGCCTCCCCACATATGGAACAGGAGTTTGGGGACTATCCCACCCAGCCAGCCCCTAGGTCTGGCCACATCATCGCAAAACTGATAGCAAGTGCAGCTTTGTGAAGCACAGGGGAAAGCCACCTCAGTGGGATATACAAAGGGTTAAAGCTATGGAAAATTTGCCCTACTGACTCCAGTCAACGGCTGTTATTTAGGGTTTAGCAAAGCACTGAAGTCTCCTTGAGATGTTGGACCTGTTCCATAAAGCCACCCCCTTTCACACATGCTCCTCCTGCAGCGCTTTCCTGCACAGGGGATTCACAGGCTGTAACTACAAACCTTTGCTCCAAGGGTGACCTTCAACATCCCCAAAGGAGCAAAAGCATCTCAGTGGACTCCCAAGATAAAACTAAGAAAAAGGAGAACTTTGGTGGGGAAAAAAAAAGAAAAAAGCCATGAGCAGAGGCTGGACCTGGGACTAATAACCATATCCCCAAGGCAGGCTCTCTTATACCCAGCACAGGGGTATTTATTTATACCTGTGAGACAAACCTGGCAAACCTGAATATAACTCAATGCCTTTGGAGTTAAAGTCGGCATGAACAAGGTCACAAGGGAACGCAGGCTCTGACACTAACACCATCACAAGGCACTTGCCCTCCTGATGCCACAGACTGCGCACCAGGGCAGAGCTGTAATATTTACCAGTCCCTACGGGCACAGGGAAAATGAGTTAACTGATCTTATGAAATCCGCTAATTAATGTTTGTAAAGATTCAGAGATGAGAGTTGCTATATAATTATTTTCCAGCACGCCCAATTCCTTATCAAGACACCTAGTCGTAACCTCAAAGCCTAGAATGATGCCTTGGTTTAATCCAGCCCTTTTCCAGCCCAATTTAGCAGTAGCCAGGCTGGTGCAGTGCAGAACACAACTCATCCAAGCCCTTGAAGGACAAGTCAGGGTTTCAGAGCCCAACCTACGCTGGGAAGATAAAAACTAAAGTTAAAACTCAGGAGACATTCTGCATGCACAGCACTGGGAACATGTAACATCACTTGTACTATCTAAAACCACCAAACTCTTGCACAGTCATTTTATTTCCAGCCAAGATAAGCCCGGCATGAATTGGGAGCAATTCCACCACAGTACCCACCATGGCACCCCAGAAGACCTGTACAATGCCAATTCCGGCCTTGCCAGCAGCTCACAACACCCACTTGACGATGGCAGAGACTGGAGCAACTCAGCCCTAAAGTGTTGAGTTGGGAGGAAAGCACATCCTTGCTCGGCACCTGCTGAACCACTTGCTAAGCCAGGGAGGACAGTGAACAGGAGCCTTCCAACCTGCACGGGTAAAGCCATGCATGTGCTATCAGTCCTCTCCATGCTGCAGGGCCACGAGAGCCGGACACCCTGGAAAGCATTAGCCCACGAGTGGGATGTGGCTGGGATCACACATGGTATGCCATGCAGCATCAGCAAGGTTATTCTTAGGAGAAGGTGGGTTCTCAGGTTAAGCTCTTAATACCCAATTAATTTTTTTGCACATTGCTCCAAATGCCTCTCCCTCTGCTTTGGAAAGACGGCAGCATCAGATTTTCCAGCAGGAAAAGTCTTCTGTGTAACGAACATTTTATTTCGGCAAAGTGCTAAAGAAGTGCAAAGGGTCACAGGAGCTTTGAGATGACATCAGCCTCTTTACTATTAATCCTGTGTTGAATATTATCCAGGAGAGAGTAATTTTTAATGGGGCCCTGGTTTGTCTTGTTTAAACTTGCACATACCTGAGCTACTTTTAGGCCTAAACCCACAGAAAAGAAAATAATGCAACTTGGCTTTAGTGCAAGCAAGAGAAGTGCTAATTCCACCTTCTTTTATCTCCGCGTTTACTTAGTACAGAGTAAATACACAAAAATGGAGATTGTTACATTAAGGCACACCTAATAATACTACACCATTCTTAATGCCAATTAACTCTGGGGCCTTTCAACATTGCAATCACTCAGAGCACACTTCAGATAGTACAGCTGATAGAGTAAAAAGAAGTGGTGTGATCAGCAGCTATAGGTAAGGCTGAGCTTTAATGAGTGAAATGAAAGCGTTTATCACAGCAGCACACAGCACCTTTGTTCTGCAGGTCTCCAGAGCTTTATCGATAACAAACCAAACTTGGACACCGTTATTAAATATTATGCTTTTGTATGTACAAGAGACAAGCCCCAAGCAGCCAGAAAGGAATTGAGGAACCCCATTTCAGCACTAAAGTTTCATCTTATCCCAGATTTACAAATAAAACCAGGTGTAAAGGAACCAAGCAGCTGGGCTAGGCTTGCCCAGCAAGCCACAGTGAGAGGCAAGGAGGGAACGAGGCATCCTGCCTCCAGCATGGCTTGGGTCTTGCTCCACGTGAGCAGAAACTGCCAAAGGAGATGCAACCGCTTGTGCAAGCAAAGGGCCAAGATCCAGCCCATGTAAAGGACACCATTGCTGCCTGTAGAGATGGGTTTTCTCTGCCGGGATGTGGGTTACAGGTTTCCAGCCTGTTTATTAGTAGTGTGCAGGCATAGCTCTCTGCTGGTGCCCCACAAAAGCCTACAGAAAATGTAAAGTTATATTAGTAACCAAAAGAGACTTTAATTTTTTTTTTTAAACAACCATCTATCTGTAGTAATGGAAAAGAGTCTGCCATGAGACTAGTGTCCAGGTCTGACACCAACACCTGATTACACAGCCAGACACAAAGAGAAGCCAGTGACAGCAGAGAGAAGACACAGGTCCATGGTCCACAATCCTGCTCCCAACTCACTCACAAGATGCCCGAAGCTGACAGAAATCCACAGTCAAGTGGGGAAACTCCACAGCTGACGAGCAAGCAAGAGGGAGCCTGAACTGCTCAGCAGTTCAAGAGGGAGCTTTTCATTTTCATGCTCTAAATTAAGTCATCAGGTTTGGTTATTTTTGAGATGGAAGGTATGATCTTCCTTTCTAAATATACACGTGGAAGGCTGCCAGGGGGAACGTGGGCCTCCAAAACCAACAGGCAATTCAGCTTTCAGGAGAAGAGAAGCCCTCAGAGACCTCGGGAGCCATTTGAAAGGTCTTTTTTCACAGCAGGGAGAGGAGCTCAGTAGGCTTTGCAGATGGGGAGAGCCTACAGTTCTGATGCAAACTGAAAAGCGACAGAGCCTTCAAAGCAGAGAAGACGTGTGTAAGCAGAGCAGCCCTGCAGTTCAAACAAGCCACAGCACTCTTGATTCAACAGCCTCCCGTTAATGAGCAGGACAGCGCCCCGAGGAGAAAGCAAGGAGCTGACAATACTCATTGTGCCTCTGGATCGCTCTCACACCTTTGACTGAATTAGCTCAGCTCGTTTTAAACCTGTTTATGGCCAGACCACAACATTGCAGTTGTCATTAGCTACCCAGGGGTACAGGACCCATCTGACAGGCGCTCCAGATTGCGACAAAACCTGCTGGGGCTTTGCTGGAGGAAGGCTCAGGCTCCTCGCAAGGGCGGGACGCCTTGAAGCCAGTGCAAACACCCACAGTGGCATTGCCCACATCCTGGGACCCACAATACGAGGGGCGAGGTAGTGCCATGGGCACTGTAGGAAGCCCTACAAAGCAAAACCCCCAACTATTTCCTTCTCCCATCAACCCTAAAGAGTGATTAGATTAACTAAGGGAAGGTGCACTAATGCCACTGGGGCACCAGTAACCACCCGGGACACCAGAATGCTCCAGACTTCCATGCACCAGAGGCAAAGATAAAACCCTCAACAAGGAACCAGTCTCACACACACAAGTGTGGCATCAGCCCACAGGACAGGAGCTCCCTCCAAAGCACACCAGCAGCTCTGAACAAGGGTTTTCAAGTTTCATAAGAATTCCAGCTTCCAAAAGCATTGCTTCTCTGCCTTTTGCCCTGAAAACCCAAGATTTCCAAATGTTGAGTAGTTCTAAGTTTTCCACTGGGGATCAAAAAGCATTTAAGGGGGAAAAAAAAACCCTGGGGAGGATTATTCAAAAAAGCATTTTGATGGGTTGGGGAAAGTAACCTGCAACACTTATGCCAGGTGGAGAATTGGCTCAATGTTCAAAACCAAGGTTTTAGGAGTTGCTAAATTTAAGAAAACACCTTGTTAGAACTTATATAGGCAATTGATTAAATCACAGAATCTGACACTATGGAAAAAAGTTAATGCTTGAGGGGGAGGGGAAGAACAACTTTTTTTTCAAATGCAAATATAACAGGCTGATTTCTGGCACAGATTTTTTTTTTTTTAAACCTGCACTGTTTGTTCTGCAGCACAGACCAGGGAAACCTGGTTTCAGCTCAGAGCTCATGTTTACAGCATAGTCACCAAGCCTTGGAAGGGGATGTCTAGAGCCATGGGATGCCATCCCATCAGGCACAGTGCAAACTGGGGCCGTGTAACAAGAGCAGCCTGATGGCCTCAAAAGAGCAAAACCACACTTGCTTGGATTAGTGCTTCGGAACCAGTTTTGCAAGTGCAATGACTTCTGAATAAGTGTCTAAAATTTTCACTGGAGCCATAACAAAGTCAACCTAAGTCATTTCAACAGGCTTTTCCCAGTTGTAAAGATAGGCTCACCTGTGTTTTACAGGGGAAGGAACCTACTGGGGGAGATGCAAGTTAAAAGAGCAATACCCATGAATTTTAAAGTCATCTGCACTGCCTTTTATCTACGTGTTGCTGAAAACATGAACAGGATCGTGGCAAATCAGGTCATTTCACACCACAGAGCCATAAAAGACCTCTCTGGGTCTTGCTGCTCTGGTTAAAGATGGCTTGGGCAGAGCCCCGCTCGCAGACAGGCAACCCACCAGCCCTTCCCAGCAGCCTTCCCCATGCTAATCAGGAACAGCCCTATCCGACCTGGAGACTAAAACCAGTCCCCACTGTTGCTTTGCTGAACAAGCAAAACCCATCAGCAGGTTTCAAGTGAATTTTTCTTCTTTCCTATCGGGCTGGATCTAATTAAGAAAGGAACAGCACCACCAGAAAGGCTAAAATTAAACTGTCCCTTCAATTAGTGAAACATTGCTGGCAGGAAAGCAGGACCTCTGGGCTGGTGGCTTGCTGTCTGTGTCTTTGACTTGGCTTTCCAGGAGCACCAGGCGCTCCCTTGCCTTCAGACCCCGCTTGGTATTTGGATGCTAATTTAATTAAATCAGGGTTTCAGCAACAAAATAGGCCACTTTCTGGAAGTCACAGGGCACAGGCTGACCAGTACTGTGGTCACTGTCCTAAAGCCAGAGCTGCTCCACATCCAAGAGATGGAGGTAAAACAAGATTGCTGGCCATGCTGGTGCCCCCCAGCATCCTGAGCTTCCACCACGAAGGAGGGAAAAGGGTCAGCCTGGACCCAAACTAATACCTTCTGCCTTCCCCCATAAAGGAACCTACCAACCAGCCTACATTAAGCCAAAGGAGGGATGCTCTCACACTAAGATCCATCGAGATTTCACCCAAACCCACTACAATCATGACAAGAAGATTATCAGGTTTAATTACTAGCTGCTGGATTTGGCTGTTGCTGCCAACTCCTCAGTGCAATACCACATACAGAAAAGTCCATCTCTGAGCACGAATATGCTCAGGAACATCAAAAGACTTGGAGATGCCGCCTGGGGAAACCAGGTATTCTGATGCAAATACATCCAGCCCCATTACCCGGAGCTCAAAAGCAAGGCTCAACCAGAAATACAGCTTCTTCAGACAGGGATCCATTGCAACATCCAGTCTTTCCTGCTTCTAATGAGATCTGGAATTGCCCTGAAAGAGCCTTTCTGAAGATCGTTCAGAAGACCTGTTTTTAGACTTCTCCACCTCTCTGCACACAGAAGGTCACAGGTCAGGAGGCAGTGACAGTCCCATCACCTTCAGATGTCTCCTACCTTGTGACAAGGATGTCACAGGAACCACACAGGGATCATAAAATTCAAAGTTATCACCTTCATTTTACATTCCCTTGAAACGAAGTGACTTGCCTGAAGCAGGATTACAGAACATGACCCACTAGTTCCCAGTTTACCATACTGGGACGTGGCAGACTCCAGATTTCCTATCACAAATCAGCAGCTTCCCCCACCCCTGCTGCAAAAAAAGCCTCTGCTCAGTGTTTCAAAATGAATGACTTCCATGACGAACATGTCCATTTTTCACTAAAAAAAATTCTCCCAAAAACCTGCAAGATTTATAAAAAGTGGACCCAAGCAACAGTAAGAGAAGAGTCCACTCCTGTGCTCTGTTAACGGGGTGTTAAATTATCTCAATTACATGTGTTGCAATGTCACATATTTAGCTCTGTAACGAGCAGTAAAATCTTGGCATTGCTTTTGGCCAAAGACAATTGCTTATCAAATGCAGTGCCAGAGAAAAATGATAACTATTTCCTAATGCATTAGAGGAATTTTGCACTAGATACAGAGCTTCATTAGCCAGAGACAAATCCTTTGTGATTGCATGGTTTTAATCCATGTGGGGTCTAAGCCGGCACTGCGAGAGCACGCTGTGGCAGGGAGGTCTGCAGAAAGAGGCTCTTGTTGAAACCAAGATGAACAGAGCACATGCACTGATGCATGTTAATTTCCTCGTGCTGCTTTTTATTATTATTTATTTAGAAAGCTTGCTTTCTACATTTAATGAGCTGCAAAGAGGGAACATCAGCAGCACAGAAAGGATTTGTAAGCGTTCATTCCACTATGTGAAAGATTTACAGAATCATAGAATCATTTAGGTTGGAAAAGACCCTTAAGATTGTTGAGTCCAACCGGTAACCCGACACTACCACCAAGTCCACCGACACTACCACCAAGTCCACCGACACTACCACCAAGTCCACCACTTTGGCAAGAAGAGCAGCTGCAGGGAGAATCAGCAAAGCTGGGATGGGAGTCCCAGGTGTGGCTGCCTCCAGCCCACAGCGGCCGGACACTGCACCCTGGGCGAGCACAGCAATCCTGCAGCACCAACCAAGCACAACCCTACCCCTCCAAGCACCATACCCACCTGCAAAAGCAGGACTAAAGATGATCTGCTACCCTGAACAACATCCAGATCTTTGATAGATACATGACACATCAGTTTATCCTGTTTGGAGAGCCAGGAGGACTGCAACAGCAGGATTACTCCAAGTCACACAGGCAATCTCAGATTTAGGTTACTGGCTTGTTTCAGCCTGGTTTGGAAATCCTGCAGCGACAGCTACAGCCTCCCCCAGCACTTCAGCAGCTCCACATCCCAGCCCTGCTGGAACCTGGATGAGAAGAGCCTGCACTGAACGGAAAAATAACAGGGGGGAGGAAGAAAGTTAGCTGAACTTTCTTTAACCCCAGAAAGAGTGCAAAGGGATTTCTTATTTTCTTCCCTCTGGTTTGTCCATCCCTAATTAGTATCTCAGAAAGCCATGTCAGTATTTCGTAACCCTGCTAGAACAGGGAGGCTCAGCCAGGATTAGCTTGGTGTTGCAGAAATTTATAATTTACACTCCATCCTCCCAGCACTTCTCCCAGGCCAGACCACGGGGTGTGCCAGAGGCCAAACTGCCAGACATCAAAGCACACTTTGGCCCAAACAGTCCTAAAAAGGTGACTGAAACAGGATCTTCCGGGAGCTGGAGCACCCTGGCCTGAAGCCAGCTCAAGGAACATGCTGGATTGTACCAACCACAGAGGTATGAGGACTTTGCCATCCAAGGTTGGCCCACAAATGAGATAAAGGACAACTATTGCTAGCAGCTTCCAGTGGGGACAGTTCTCCAAAGTTCTTTTCCGTTTCTCAAGGGTGAGAAGCTCAGCTTTGGAGGTTGCATCTACCCAAGGCACAGCTTCTATAGATGCAAGAGACTGAGGTGGAACAGGAAGGATGCAACCTGCTCCCTCCCAAAACTGTGGGGCTAGCAGCTGGTTTGGGGGAATGCGAGTACTTCTGCCATCAACTACTAGAAAGCAGGATTTCTACCTAGAGTAGATATTTATAGGTGTTTCCCAGGAGTGCTGTGGCAGGGAACCACAGACACAGTCTGTAAGTCTGGGGAAGACTGAAGAAAGTTTAGTTGCATTCAGGCTTTAAGGACTCTTTACTGGAAATGGGCATGTCAGGATTAGTTACGAATAACAACCAATTTAAACCAAAAACATGAGAAATCCTAGACTTGCCATTAAATATTTACAACAGAAGTCAGATCTAATAGCTACACTCAACCAGTTCAGGGAACAAAATCAGCACTAAATGATCTGTTACCCAATCAAGAGCATTAAATAAAAATGCCATGACTTACTAACAAGCCAAAGTATGAGACTGCTCACACAGAAACCTTGCTGTTCTCTTGAATCAAAGCACTTGAAAGCAATCTTGTCAATTCACCAATTCCTCCCACTCACAGGCTACCAAGACCTGGCCAGTACATGCCTTTGTGGATGGCAAAAGTTTTTAGACCAGATGTTGTCAACCAGCATAGCTCCACTGGGTTCATCTTCAGAGGAACACCACTGCTTTGCAACCCATAGCATCTGGCTCGCTGGGACTTCCTACTGACCAGAAGGCTGCAAGAGGTGTCCTTAATATATATCACACCTCCCAGAGTCCACCCACCACAACAGGACTCACGGATCACTTCTGGAGAAGTGCAGTCATTAACAGCTAGAGGAGGGGTCTCTGTGGGAGGGATTTACTCCAAGGTCGACATCCTTTCTGATAACATGTTCCAGTTTCCTTTTTCCTATTAACATCTGGGGTATATTTTTAGGTAGCCAATTTAGCTAAGCGATTCCATGTATGTTACTGCAGCATCATTTTTTCAAGCCCTAGCACTTGCTGTGTGCGCTCAAAGAGTGCAGAGAAACCCTTCTTCTGGAAAGCAGTGAGAAACGGTCCCCAGCACATTATAAAGCTGAACAAGGAGTCGCTAACACGTGAAGAAACAGGAAAAATGAATATAACTTTGAATAAAGTGGTGCAACAGCTCTGGAAAAACACAAGCAAAAATTATCCAGTTTGTATAAGATATTCCAAACCCGGGTGTTAGTCCATCATGTTTTGTATTAAATGCAGATGTATATCATCTTCTCATCAAAGAGAAGTGGCTGTAGTTGTTACGGTCGGCCAGCTGGTTTTAAGCTCGCCTTTTCCCCGTAGTGTAATATATCCCGTGCTCATTGGAGCTTACGTCCCATGGAATATCTTTGCAATTTGTAACCAGCACACCATACGGCTCAGCTGTAATTTCATAAATCACCCTGGAGCCTCCGTTTAATAATAAATCTTCTGATAGCGCTGGATTGCAAGGGACCAAAAGAAGGTCTGAGAGGGAATTTTTTTGCCTTTCAAAGAGAAAAAGATATGCAAAGACATTTGCAAAATCCACAAGGGGTCAGTGTCTTGGCAGAAATCCTCCTTAAACATTGAGGAGCACAAGCATGGTCTCAGCTCCAGGATGTTTTTAATACTCCAAGACAAGGGTAGGATTTGTTGGGGAAAGAGGTTGATTTTGATGTTTCTCCTTCCCTCTTTTTTTAATGAGAAAAAAAAGCAACTCAAGCAGCAATTCTGCTTTGCTGCACTATTTTTCTGCTTGCTTCAGCACAAGTAACCTCTTAGGAGTGGGAGCAACAAGCCAGAGCCCCAAAAGGGGATGCTGACCTTGGACCTTCATTGCTCAACCAGAATGGATGTTTGGGCCAGGGAGGGGGCTCAGCACCACCAGCCTTCCCATAGGCACTTCCCAGTGCTCAGAAACATCCTCCATGGTGGCAGAGCAATGCCACAAAGGGACAGCAAGATCACAGCCCCTTGGGTTCACCCAGTCCCTCAACACTGGTGTAACTCCATGGTGAGCTCAGGGCTGGCTGCTGGTGCCCTGGTGCTTCCCAGTTTGGTGGTGTCACCTCCACTGTGCCCGGGGACACCAGCCCAGCCTGGACATGAATCAGGATGGGGCAACACGAGGCTGCCCAGCAAAGTGGCAGTGGATCAGTGACAACCCAAGTCTACCAAACCACAGCCCAAACCCACACCTGGCCCGTGGTGCAGTGAACTTGTGTACACGCAATGCCTTGCGGCACCACGCACAGCTTGAAATGAGTATCAGCCTCTGAGTCCTCCCGCTCCTTGATCCACCTGAGGGGTATGTTACCAACAGCAGGTCTGGCAAAGGAAGGAACAGAACATTTCCCAGCTCATCTCAAAACAATAATCCCAGAGGTGTTTTTAAAACAAGGGAACAGCTTGTTCAACGTTGCTCTGGTAGTCTTCGTTCACAATCGTGTAAGTAGGCTGAGCTTTGAAAGTCCATCTGCTGCATTTCCCTATACCATTTTCCCGCCCACATGGAGGATCACAGGATTGTTTTGCAGATGTTTTCTGTTGACTCAAGGACTGCTGCTCCAAGAGGTGATGTCCAGAGGCTTTATGAGCCTTTACTTTGTTTCCCTTTCTCTGATGCATTGTACCGAATCAGCTCAAACACACAAAAGAGGGGTTTTTCATGGGGGAGTGTAGGTTGGTGAGAGAGGGAGGACTGCCCACGTCTTACTCGAGGAGCAGCTCTGACCTCCCACCTCCCCCTCCACACACCATCACTTGTCTTGAAGGAAACACATTTCACATCACATTAAAAACCTACCTCACAGCTTTCTTCTATATTTAATAAACCAAAGCTTATCAACATTAAGCTGATATCGAAAACCTTCTGGAGATCCCACCTCAGCTTGCCTAGTTTCAGAGTAAAAAGGTACAACCACCTTGACCAACTCCAAAATCATTGCACAGCCCCTTTTTATATTGCTTGATACCAGTTCACATGCACATTTTCATGAGATATTTACTAATGCAAGAATTCAAGGGCATGGCTATCAGGTTTTTTTTCTTTAAGGAAAAGAAATATTGAGGTCAGTTCTCATCAGGGCACCACACACTCAGTTGTTGAGAGGCTTCCTGCCCAAGTTACTACACATGCACTGCAATTTAATAGCTCCCACATACCAACAGCAGCAAAAATACTGCTTATTTAAGGACTGCCTCCTGAACCCAGCACAGGTTTGACCCAGTCAGGTGATGTGTCAGTTTTCAGGGATTGATAGAACTGGGAAGCAGAGAGGAAGAATAAAGTCTCCCGTCATTTTCCCATGGATGGAAGGCTGCACTCCGGCAGAGAAATTCTCCCTATGGGAACTGCTGGAGATTTATGTGCAGGACACCAGTGGCACTTTTGCACTTTGTGCCCATAGAAGGGCTGAGCATGCGTGCAGGGAGGGGGAAACCCATGTAAGGACATGACACCAGTCCCCAAAACCCCCAGGTGCAGAGGAAGACACTCTCAGGCCCCAAAGGAGCCAAGCTCTGGCAGTGGCTTGCACTGAGTGAAGGACCTGGGCACAAGCAGCAGGCCATAAAGTTAAACAAGCTTAAAACTTGTTTTTAAACTTAACAAGCATAAAGTTATAAACAGTTATTACCAAAGCAAGGTTATTAGGCACTGGCTGCCCAAAATAGAAATAAGTATAGTCATTTTTATTAAACATATAGGCCACTGGAAGTGGAACCTCCATTTTGCTATCTGTTATCCTGCTTCTTGGAATTTACAATAACTTTACATGCAAGACAGGAGAAACAAGACACCAGCTAACTATGCACAGATCCCACAGAACTTTCTCCACAGACACAAGGGGAAGAAACAACAAAAGCAGAGAACACTAAAACAATCAGCTGAACTAAAAGAAAATCCCAGCACTTTTTAAAAACATTAAATACTTTTTGATCAGAAAATGATGGAACTGGAACAATTTGTGAGACTGCAGGCTCTTGGACTAAGCTGTAGGTGAAAACTGCAAAGCTAACCATTTTTCAAACTAATCAGGTTCTGACTTGGTTTCTTCATGATTTTTAAAGCAGGAAGGACAGGTAAGAACTCCAGTGCTACAGGAAAAAGGAGTTCTTGGTTCATAAGAGCATTCTGGGCACCCTTTCTCTGGAGAAGTAATTTGGATGCTTCTTTGAGAGTTCATCCTCCAGTTCACATGTGAAACCCTCCAGATCCAAGTTTGGTGGTGCTAACACCTTGCTGATCCAACTCATTCGCTCATCACCATGCACGTGTCAGAGCCTAGTGACAGGTCACACAGCAAGCTGCACCCCAGCCAGACATCCTGCTCCCAACACCACTGATCCCAGAAGGTACAGGTGGATTTGTCTCCTGCTCTAACCCGTACCTTCATCCTAGATTGTTTCATAGTGTTTGTCTCCAACTTAAAGAGAAGGAAAGCCTTGCCAATGAACTAAGGCAACATCTCAAGCTGCTGAACCCCTTTCTACTTCCCCTTGCCAAGTATCATAACCCATGGAGGCAGACTCAGGATGTCAAAGGTGTGTTTTTCCAAGGGACTGGTTCCTTGGCTTGTCCAAGAGGCTCCAACCAGGCGCCTGAGCAGACTGTCACTGGGACTACATGGTCCCACAAGGAAACAGCAGAGTTTTCAGAAGTACTTTAGATCAGTGATGTCAAAGGCTCCTTCCAGCCATTTTCCAGAGCAGAGCATAGGTCCTATAGGGGATTACTCTGCAAACGCACAACCAACTGGAGGAGGAGGGGAAGGATTAGCCTTTCTGAAATACCAGAAGCAATGACCAGAGGGGAATCTTGTGCAGTTCACCACACACAGCAGAAAGGCAACTCAGCAGGGACTTTCCTGGTGAGAGACATTTTGAGCAAAGCAGAACAGTCTTATTGACCATCTATGTGTAGCTATTCCTCAAAAAGCTGCAAGTGAAGCAGCTAAAAACCACACCAGCACAGGGAGAGAAGCAAGACGGACATTTTAGAAAGGCATCAAACCCCCAAGGTTAGAGCACTGAAGGCATTCCCACACACTTAACTTGTTTCACTAGAACTGAGGAAAAACATCTGTAGGAGGAAAAAAGCTTTTTAAAGTTTCCCATACTGAGGGTTCAGCTCCCAAAGTATGTCACTCCACAGGAAGCCTCCTCCACTTCACAGTGCAGTCAGGACTGGGGGAGCCCCGTGAGCAGCTGGGGGGGCCCTGGGCTCCATGGGGCAGCTTGAAGAAAAGCATCAGGACATGGGTCACTAAAGGATTTCTAAACCATCATATACTTCAGTTTCCAGCTTTACCTATTCATGAGGCTTCAGAGATTTGAACTGGAAGAAAGTGAACTGAGCACAAGACAAAAAGATCACTGTGGTTCAAAACAGGGGCTGTTCAAATGAAACTCTTCAAAACAAATCACCTTTAGAGACTTCTTTCCATTGACATGGCTGTTCACCTCCACCACCTTTGCCATGAGATTTGGGACTGAAATCCTCCTTGAAAGAGGCCCAACCCCAAAAATTCATGCATAGACCATGGTGTCCAGTGGGGCAGAGTAGGTAGAAGCTCTTGAGGCACCATGACTTCTGTTTCCCAGGCAGACACAAAGAGGTTAAGATCCGGAAGAGACTGGACATGGACCACACGTGGTCTGAAGATGACAGAAAGGAGGATTCTGCAGAATTCATGTTCTCAGCATAAAAACTAGGGAGTTTCTGCCAAAAACTCTGATGTATTTTAACTTTTTTCTTGGTCTTTCCAAGGCCAAAGGGCTCTCCATAGGAAAGCAGACCCCTTCGTTGTGAAAACTGTACATATGTGAGCCCAAAGAGTACGCAAAGACCTCTTCAGAGATGAAGAGAGAGAAGGGCCACTGCAAGGTCCCAGCTGCAGCAGTGCCAAACACATCACGTAGCAAGAGCTTCTCCTACAGATCCAGCACCAAACCATCGCATCCAGAAATTCACACGCTTGGGAGTTTTAAGAAGTAACAATGGGTTAATTATTGACTCACCAAAGCTATTTTTGAACAGCTGCTGTGACAGAACTGCAGAAGCTGTTACAGCATCAGCTCCCCTGGACTGATGGTCCCACTCAATCCCCACCATGCAATCTGGACCATCGGCTGGCTTACAAAGTCCTCAGAAGAAAAACATGCTGAATTCCCCAGCATTTGAATCACGTAAGTGTTTGCCAAGAATAGGCCTCCCTCTTTACAGTTTCATAATTCTTCAATCCTTTCAGACTAACTCAGACACCATTTGGGTAATAATTAACTGTTCCCAGCGCTCAGCGCCTGCTCAGTTGAGCTCTGCATGTTCAAGCTTGGCATACAAGACCTTCAAAATCAACAGCATTGCAAAGTTTATTTCTGTTAATTATGCTATTTTGGAAGGAGAAGAGGAAGGAAAGCAATTTCCAGAGACTAGCAGGGGTTTTCTTCTCACCCTTCCCCCCCAGCATCCTTCAGGAGAAGGCACTTCACACTCATCGTGTATCTTCCCCAGAAATGGGTTGTGGTTTCAATTCTGCACCCCAAAAGCAAACACAGTGGCATGTCAGATATCCCTGCTGCCATGGGAGGAGGCACAGTGCATGCTCCACACAAAGCCCTTCAGATGCTGGTGTTTAACCACAGTCATGGTTCAGTTGGCTCCCCAGAGCAGTTCGCACCACCTGTCTGTAAAGCCTCATGTCCCAGATGTCATCCTCCTGCATGGCAGGACCTGACTCAGTCCAGTGCCAAGATAAAGAGCATCATCCAGCTTAAAGCATACATCCCAAGTTGGAAGATAATAGAAGGCACAGGTGTTGGATGGAAGAGACAGTCAGGGACAAGGCCCAGAATCTTCTCCTTCTGAAACCCACAGCCAGGCTGCAAGAGATGCTTCAGGGACTCCTCCCTTCCTCTCCCATCCACATTTTCTCCCATTGCACATGCTCTTCCCTGTGAGGCAAGGCTGGAGGACATGCTCCAGGGACAGAGCCAGGCTGTGACCTCCTGCCGCTGCAACAGAGTGACACTGCCACACAGCCCCCACTGTCCTCCAACACCGCGGTCACACAGGCAGGACATTGAAAATATTTGGTGGCCATTTCATTTGGTTCCTGCCCCACCACAGGTCCCTGGTGCAGAGGCCCTGGCAACTGAGCAAGTGCCAGTGTCTCCTGTACCACAATCACATACAACATAGCAGTAGCAATGGGTGACCCCATCCTGGCCACATTGGGAAGCAGGCGACAGGTCAGAGATGCTCTCAATTTATTATTTGAAAAAAATAAATCAAGACAGACATTTCTGGGAGTTTTTTATATGGACAGAATAATCCCATTTCCTCTTTCCCTTGTGTCACAGGTTGATGTCCACTCTCTACAGGAACTGCGGAAGACCCAGACAGTCCCATCACATATGCCACAGGGCCATCAGATTGTCACCCAACCCAAATTGGCAGCTGGAGGGGGCTGAGGTTGCCTGCACCCACAGGGCTGTCACACACAGGGAACTGGGGAAGGAAGGAGCTGGGAAGCACCAACAGGCAGATGAGGAACCTCTGAGCAAATGCTTGGCAGCAGCTCTAAAGCAACAGGGAAACCATTAGCTCCAAGGAGCCTTTATTGGGATTGCAGGCTCGGAGCGGGATGGGGAGATGCCACCGGTCCGTGGGCCCTGGCAGCAGACAGTCTGGCATCCCTGAGACCAGTTCCCACTGCCAGTGGTAAACCCCTGCCCCCCTCAGATGCGATCATGCAGAACACAATCCCATAAACAGCATCCAGATGTGATTTGGGAGGCTAAATAATAGTGCTTGATCTTCTGACAATAGTGCCCAGAAGGATTTGGAAAACTGACAAAAAGCTCTGAAGTTTTATGTAATGTGCTAGGACTTGCACAGTGACAGCTCCATCGTCTCTGTCCCACCCGGCTAAGGGGCTGAGCACCCTTCCCACACCCAGAGGTGCTGCTGTGTAAAGAAATACAAGCCTAAAACTTGCAGACATCTCACACCATGCATTCGGGCATCGGGAAGCTTGGTGCTGCTCTGCTGTTTATCTCGGTCTCACTGATCTAGAATTCACTGATGTTACCCAAGGAAGACTGCACTTCAGACGTTTCTTTTGTGTCCTGGTCCAGGCTGAAAATACTATGGGAAAAATTATTCCCAGAAAATATTGGTATCTATAAGCCTGGCCTGAGAGCAAATGGAAAGCAAGAGCAGGAAAAACAGCAGAGCAGCACTTCTCAAAACTAGAAAGTAGCTGATGGGCTTTATTTTTTTAACTGAGTTTCCTAAGGAAATGTGGGAGCAAGCCCCCCCCGTCTGTCCATCCCCACAATTTTTGAACCATTTATTTGATTTTAGCAAAACCTGCGTGAGGGTGAGCAATCATGAAAGCCAGTTCACAGGGTCTGGTGTGCTGTCTCACACGCCCCTTGCTGGCAGAAACAAATAACATTTATTTAATAAGGAGCCTCCACAAATGGGACACATTTTACACCCCCATCCCGGAGCTCCCTCATGCACACACCAGGTTTCATCTCGCTTCTCAGAGGTTCATTTTCAGCTTTGTCCCCCAAACCCCACATCCCCCTGAGCCAGGGCCAGAGGGTGGCTGCGAGAGTCACATTTCCCCAAGAAATTCCGGGAAAGGCACTCCTGCTTTTAACGAGGAGAAGATTTTTTTTTTTCCTGCCAACTTCCATAGCCAAGCTAATAAAAATGGAAAGCAATAAGAAATTCCAGCAGAAGGGAGGTGTGGGGGAGGAGGAAAGGGAAGATACCACTCATTTGAACCTATCCTAAATAGAAGATAATTAGCCACATATATCCCAGAAAGAATAGCAACAGTATATGCAATTATTGGGAATGCACACTTTAAGAGCATTTGCCAAAAATGCCTGCTTTTATTAAAAAGGAATGGTTTCACAAAGGCCCAACTGTAAGAAAGGTTGTAATTTGCCCAAATAAAACTTAATTTGATCCATGAAATAGCTGTGGTTTATTGTGTAATATATGTGCTATGTGTTTTAATTTAATAGAATCCAATATAATTGTAAGCCAGTCAAGTTTCAGAGCAATTTTGGGTTGTTCCCACAGTGTATATAGTACAGATGCTACTTTGTGCATCGCACCAGCACATATACAAATCACGAATATAGAAAGGATTATCCACAAAGCAGCAAGCAATGCTTCATCACGCAGCAAACGGAAAATAAGACCTTTGAGGAAAGCAAAAGATGTTATTTACAGGAAATAACTCTGGATGCTCCACAGTTAACCACTGCATCTCAGACTCCTGGACCCAGTCATGGGGTGCCGGTGCTGGGACAGCGGCTGCAGGGACCAGCCCCAGGGTGCCACCCAGCACCAAGTGATGCTGCGGACCCCGATGCGGTGCCACGTCACCCCCAGCGCACCTCCCGTCCTGGGCGCTTGCCAGATTCGGCAAGCCAGTCCACCTCAAGTGAGGGGAAATGGAGATGAATCTTTATTTTTGCTTTCTAGGAAAGTAGTGGTCCATGTTGGCCATCTGTCAGACCAGTTCCACATTCACCCACGAGGCAGCTCCCGCTCCCAAACTCAAAGGACAGGAGGGACACGATGGGTGAAAGCACCAGGATCTCTCTCACCCCCCCAGCACATCTCCGCAGCCACCTCAGTTTCTTGGAAAACTGAGCTTAAAACCAGCCAAGGCAACCAGGTAGCACAGCAGATTCACCACCAGCCCCGCTCACCAAATTCAACAGCTCAAAACCCAAGGCAACGCACAGCACCAGCAGTAGTTTTGCACAGCCCACAGCCCCGTCCCTGCAGCTGGCTCCCTCCACGAGGCCATTTACCTGGATGAGACATTTGATTTTTTGGTCCTGGTGTTTGTTAGGAAAAAAAACCACAACCCAAACCACTCTGGCTCCTGGGGCTCATTTCACACCCCTCAGGGGCACCAGGAGAGCAGCAGCTCCAACCACATGGCTGCTTCATCCTCTGACCCAGGACCGTGCCGTGTCCTGGGCAGCCATTAAAAGCTCTTCCTCTGCTTCAATCCCACCCACTGGCTTGGAGCTACACACAGCTACAACACCGGAGCAGGCACAAAGCCTGAGCCCATAGGACCCACTGAAGTTTTGGGAAGTGCAGGTACATGTACGCACACTTCAGCAACTCCACTGGCTCTGTTAAAAATATTAACTCACATCCCAAATTGCTGGAGACATTCCATTACTTACAAAAACCATGAAGTCAAGCAGCATCACACCCTGAGACAAACATCCAGCTCCTTCCTCTGCATCAAGCGATTTTTTTTTTTTCCCTTGCTAGCCCATGCATGAGGGGCAATATTCAGCTTTCAATTATGCATTGAACAAGTCCCCTGCACTTTTACTGCAGAGATAAAATCCTGAGAAGAAGGATTATGGTCTAAAGACTGACAGACCTTGTAGAACTGTGGCAAAACCTGTGCCACAAAGGGATCTTAGCCACTCTTTTGAAGAGGAGCTAAATGGGGTTCCTTTTAGCATTGATTTCTTTCCCATTCTGGCTAGTAAAAGGTACTTCTCAGTCACAGCAGCAACAAACATCAAGGACAGGGATGATGAACATCATCTTGCAGCCTCTGGGACCTACCAGCAGCATCTGGCTGCTTCTCATCAGCCTATTGCACAGTTTTAAAATGCAGTATTACTCAAATTAAGAGGATCTTGTCAAATAAATACATTCTGCAAGTCAAAGCTGATAAGGACTCAGGTCCAATACTAGGAGAATTACTAATTTGGGACTTCCATTTGAGTAGTCTTTGGGTGTATTTGGCACAGGGAAGCCAGAAACAGACTGTGCAGCCTTCAACCTCCTAGTCACACCCGTAACACCATGGGAAACTAGCTGATGCCTCCGTCAATGCTTTGGCACTCACAGATAAAGATGTCCAACAAGTTTCACTGAGTAACACCTTAGAACACCTCCGTGACCCACCACCTCCGCAGATGATCCATAAAGCAGCCAGCGTGAGTCAGACCATTCACCTCAGACTCTTCTGCAGAATCAAGATCCTACTCCTCATTGACAAGGAAGTTTGAGGGCTGTGGTCTGGGGAAGCTCCACCTGAGAAGGAGTCACTGCCTTGGAGGAGTGAGACTCACCAGCTTAAGATCAGCTGAGGCACCAAACCCATGCAACACCCTATCCTACAACAAAACCACAACTTCTTCATACAGATAACTGATGAGTTGGAGCAAACTCAAAGGTCGGTGAGTTGCTGAAGCCCTTCAGCACAAGGTGGAAAGGCGCATTTGCTCAGGGATTTGCTGCCCCTCTATCTCCTCTGACCATGCAGTGCTGTGGGGTGCTACAGGGATCCTACCATGCTACTGAGTGGTGGCACACCTGGCTCCTTCAGCTCAGAGTTCGACCCCCTGGAGCAGCATGATGGTTGTCCAGGCACTACTACAGGAAGAAGAAAACCACTTCCCTGCCGCACTGCCCAACACATCTCTCCAAAAAAGCACTCAGTGATAACATGGCCACATGGGTGACCCAACAATCTTCCCAGCACAAAACTAAACCAGCTCCAGCTCAAAAGCAATCACACAAAGCCCTGCAGCACCCCAGTATCAGGGCACCCAGAGCAGCATCAGGAGCTTGGTCCAAGCACAGCCCAGGGGGAAACACCCCAGCACCCTCCTGCCAAGAAACTGCTTTCATTTCTGCCCTGAAAAGAGTGTAACCCCATATAGACCTTAAAGGAACAAGAACAGAGAACGTGCCACTTACCTTGGGTGTTGGAAGACCGTGACTGTTCCTGGAGGGAGAAGGAACCACATTTAGCAGATCCCAGAAGACTACCCAGAGGGCAGGGGGTTGTGGCCATCTTGTTTTTATAGGGGCTGGAGCAGATGAGCAAACACCAGCAGCTGTGGGTGTCAGCATATGAGAGACCCATTGGGTCATCAGCAAAACCCAACGATGCCCAGCTGCTCCTGCAAACCCCGGCAGGGAAATCATTGTTCGTTCCCTGCCGTAAATGCTCTCCATCCACAGCCACCCCAAGGGCTGCTCCAAGCACCGACTTACAGTCACCGAACAGCCCCCCGGGTTCAAACCTCGTGCAGGGGATCGCACAGGGAAGGCTTCAGCTGAGCTTTGTGAGGGTCCAGAATGGAGTTCAATAGCTTGGAAGTCCTAAAGCATTAAAGGGTCCCAAGTTTGAATGATCACAGTAAGGCATTAAAGGCGAGAAACGGGACAGAAAAAAATATTTGATGTCTTATTTCATTGCCTCACTGTAAAATCCTTTTTTGTTCCCTTTAAAGCCTTGCTGTCAACTGAAATAAAACCCCAGATTTATTCCTGGGGAAGCACATGCGTAATAAAAAAAAAGAAAAATTAAGCACGATTGATGGATTGCACAAGGGAAACCCCAAAGTTAACCCTCAAATTTCAACCCACCAAAATCCTTTCACTGATGCAAACCCAGCACGGAGCTGAAAGCTGCCCGCCCAGCCTGGCCGCACTGCAAATACAGAGAGTTAAGTTAGGGAAAATCAACGGCACGTGAATGACAGCTTCCGTGGGCGCTGGGATGTGGTCTTTCATGGGTGGTATAAAAGCAAAGAACAATGCCCATCCTTGGTGCTATTTGGTCCAAACTACAGAAGAAGCCAGTACAGAGTGGGAAATGATGGCATTGCTGCATCCCTGTGTGCAGGCAAGGAGGAAGAGGACAGGGAGGAAGGCAGCAGCCGGCTCGGGATGTGAATGCAAAGCCGCCTGGGTGGTGGTGGGAAATGTCGGGCAAGAGGAGGAGACAGAAGGAAACAGGGAGAAGCAACTCAGCTTTTGGCTGGTTCTTCCCAGTTAAAATGAGGACAGTATTAACAAAAATCTCTTTAAAAAAACAAACATAAAAACGGCCTCTTGACCGGCTGCGTGAAAGTGATACAGTGAGTGATGTAGGTGGTATGGCAGGACACACCAAATTTAAGCCAAAGGGGATAAAAAAACCCCTGCAAAGCTCTTGAAAGCTGGCTTTAAACGATAGTGACATGTTTTGACACCGTTCCCTGACAACAATGGCTGTAACACAAACAAAAATTCATGATGTCAAGTATTAATACTGATGCTGCATGAACTCAACCAATGTGGTCCCAATTAAAGATCAAGTACGGTTATAATTTGAAAAATGACTGCGGAAACGTCATTGCGACATTCCCTGCTCACGTCTCTCCCCGACGTCCACCCCGGGTCTGTGCGCTTCCCTGGCGGGATGCCATTCCCTTCCGTAGCGGGACGTGGTCCCCACTTTCCCCATCTTCGCTCACAACTGCTGTAGGAACACCAAGTCCGGTTGCCAAAATGTATGACCCTGACGTGCATCAGGAGGGCTTTTTAATAGTAAGTTGTTGTCCTATTTTACATTCTGAGTTTTGAGCCATTGAGGAGGTCTCATCGCATGGTTTTCTCTGCAAATATGAGAGCTACAGAAACATCCTCTGTAACACTGAAAGCTGAGGTGTTTCTGTCAGCCACTGGACTCCAGAGGCCAGGACTTTATGAAAATCAAATGTACAGGGAGTTGCAATACAACTCTAAGCCTTGGCAACACTAGTCACTGGCAACAAATAACTTTACTAATGAAGCGAAGCCAGACAACGTCCAACCTGCCCATGCAAGTGCATGGGTGCTACAGCGCTGACAGCAATGAAGCTCACGCAGAAGTCAGCGGAGTGCCTGATTTTATCCAGGATTTCCAGAGAATAAATGAGCCGAGACAAACTCATTTGACCAGGACTTCTGGCTGCAACTGCTCCTCAGAGCAAACACGTTCTTCCCAAACAATTCTGTATCAGTTTATTGCCTGGACGACAGACTGGGAGATCTACAGGACAAATCTGCACACAACTCATCCAACTCACCTCCGCCTTATTTCAAGTTACTGGAGAGGTTCCTGAAATTCAGGCCACGCTACAGTGTCTCCAACTGAGGATCCACCCAACCATGAGCTGTCCAAAACCACCGTTTGTTTCTCAACCATCAAACACCTCTGGGAGATACGGGACTCCCAGACAACCCCCGTGCAAGGCTGATAATGCAAACTGGTCCTACTGGGCTGTTTTTTAGGGCCACTCTCTGTTCTGCTCTTCCCACCAAAACTGGTACCCATTGATTTGCACTGATAACCATTGATTTGCACAAAACCGAACATGCACGCTCTTCTTCACGACGTCCCCATCGTGTTTTGTGTTACCAGAGAGATCACAGAGCCCTGAGCAAGAACAGCTACGGGAGGTTTTCCTCTCACCTTTTCCGTTTGCTCCCTGGCTCTCAAACTGTCTTCATTTACCCTCCTCTTGGAGATAAGGGCAACCTTCCAGCAACTCATTTATTGTTTTTCTAAGGGTCCTGGCTGAGACGGCAGACAGCGGTCACCCCTCTGGAAACCCCCCGACTGCAGAGTGCCCGAGCAGACACTGCTGCGGACTTCAGTCAGGGGGAGGGGAAAAACAAAAAAGACAATTAAACCCCCCCCCTATAATGCGAATACTTTATTATCAATGAGTGACTGGTATTAGCTTTTTGTCTGGGTATTAATAATATTTCAAAAAACCATACATCAAAATTAGGGCTTTCTCCTATTTTTGCTGTATAATTTTTCTTTTTTAAAAAAATCTGTATTGAAAGAATTATATAAGCCAAAGTGCATTTTCTGTTTTTTGTCCATATACACATTGCACCATACATAAATAATTACATTGTAAAAATGACTCCATAATTACAAGTATAATATATATTTTCATATAATATATAAAACTTTATATTAAATCTAGGTAGATGATATTTGGGATAGTCTGTGTCTTTTTTTTTTTTTTTTTTCCTTTCGTCAGAGGCTGACCGTTATCGATTGTTACTGAGTAAAATCTCCAGCCAACAAGGACACGACGTGATAAACTGTCTCGAGTAACATGGCCCCCAGCCTTTGGCGAAGCTAATCCGCACGCTGTTCGGGTCGTAGGGCCCGTCCGTGTAATCCAGATCGGCCGTGTGCTGCAAGAGGCAGGACTTCTCGTAGTCAAACACCTTGATGGAATAGCCCGGCATCACCTTGCGCACTATCAAAGTCCTACAGTTGGGGATGTCCAGTGTCGGGGAGTTGACGAAGATGGGATGCTCGCTGCGGTTGTAAGCCCACACACCGTCCGGTTCTTTGCTAAGTAAAATCCCGTAGCCGATTTTACTTCGAGTCCTTCTCACAGTCTCGCTCCTGTTTTCCAGGTTTAGCTGTCCGAGGCAGAAGCCGTTTCCTTGAGGTAGGTCATAAAATATACTGACAGACTGTTCGTACACTGTGTAGAGGCGGCCAACGCGTGTCCGGTGCTCCCAATAGGCCACGTTGCACCAATGGCTCCTCTTCACGGCATCAGGCGACGTACTGGCATCTGTGGGGGAAAGCAGAGGAAGAGTCAGGGTTTGCTGTGACCGCCTGGGAAAAAACAGGTATGGAGGGTAAGCAAAAGGCTCTTCCCACCCACCAGCTTTGCTCATGTGGGAACTGAACTTGTGTTCAACCCAAACTTGTGTTCAACCCAAAGCCCATCTCCAACCCAACGCCCATCTTCAACTATGTCAAATACCACCAAGAAGGAAGGCTCAATGAAAGGCTGGTGACCCAACGGGCCACCCACCAGCTCCCATGGAGCTCAACGGCTCTTTCTCTCTTTAACTTAATGTTCAATCCTGCGTCCAGCAGCCAGAACCCTCTGTACTCAAGATACGTGCGCTTCTACCACCGAGAGCCGGCACGGATACCGTACCACTGCAACTCAGCCACCCCTGAGCCTGGCGGGTCCCCAGGCTCCTCCAGCATTGCTGTGGTGGTGTACCCCCATTTTCAAAGGCCAACTTGTGTCGGGCTGAAACACAGGGGATGTCCATGAAGTGCTTGGATTACTGACCCGACAGTTATCTCTGCTATGTAATATTCTTTGACAGCGATGCTGATGTTCCCACGGGGAACATGAAATCTGAGGAGGCATTTCATGCCAAGGGGGAGTAGTTGCTATGAACTATACATGTCCTCGTACAAAGCCACTGGAACTCTCTCCAGAACAATGAGAAATGTCTCCTCTTTCTAGGAATTACATTCAAGGAAGACAGGAGGGATGCAGACTGCCAGAAATCTGTTTAATTTATTTATGATGCCTCCTAAATTTACGATGCCTCCAGAAGGAAGATGGGAGCTCTCAGCCATAAGAGCCCCAAAGAGGGTGAATTAACCTCTTGCTGAACATCATTCCTGCTCCTACCACACCGGTTAACAGAAAACCACCCTGGGATTTCAAGCAAGGAGCTCTGCTTCAAGCCAGCCCTGCTCCATGCCCGGCATTAAGCTCCCTGACAATATATCACGCGCCCGCAGCCTGCTGACCCCTCTGCCTTCGTGCCATCATGTCCGATTAACTCGCACACGGGGTGATGCCATTATTTTGCTTCAGAGACCCTATTGACGCACCGGATTTCAAGCGCAGCCCTACAGCCCCGTTTCTTTTCAGGTTCAAATTACCCCGGAGGGGAACGGGCTCTCCTCCCCATTAACAATCTTTGAATTAAGCGGCTCTGTTAGAGTTTAATTTGAGTTGTAACTATATAAATTTAAGGGGAGGGAGATGGGGGAAAGGGGGGTAATTGGGCAAGCAGGGATGCAGC
Source organism: Pelecanus crispus (assembly GCF_030463565.1). Classification (NCBI taxonomy): domain Eukaryota; kingdom Metazoa; phylum Chordata; class Aves; order Pelecaniformes; family Pelecanidae; genus Pelecanus; species Pelecanus crispus. Next base: position 2,637,868 of record NC_134649.1, read on the forward strand.
GAGGCCGGCAGGATGCCCTTTGCCGGGGGCAATGCTCATCGTCTTGCACCGACCCCTTCACCCGTCACAGGTCTAAACCACCCCGAAAAGGTCAGATTGGCCCCTTCCTCCCCCATCGTCTGTTTAAATTATTTTTAGAACCCAGCATGGCCGCCAACAGTCCCTTTTCAGTTTGATGCGCATTTAACTGGGAAGGAAACCCTGCAGCAATCACACACTTCAAACCCACTGGGAAAACAAACACCATTTCCCTGCATTTACGGCAATCCTCCATAGTGAGGAGTGAGCCAACAGCTTCGTGTCCCTAATACTGGAGGTGATGTCCTGGGCCTCCGAAAGGCATGGGAAAAGCACTGCTGAACACAACTGGGCGAGATGCGCCCCTTAAATTCAGAGTTAGTGGCTTTGCACAGCAGGAAAATGGCTGAAGACCCTTGGTCAGAGCAATGGCAGCATCCCGGAGCTGGGTGAGGCAAACTTGGGTTTCTTTCCCCAAGGACCAGGTCCTGTCCCCCAGCCACAGCCCTTGTGGTGGGGTGGGACGCTTCCCCACGTCCCAGTGGCACCAGTGGGTCTTTGTGTCTCTGTGCTTCTGAGCCATCCTCAGTGGAAACCACTCACAAGTCACTCTGTTATAAGTTCATCCTAATGCTGCACTCTGCTAATGACAAAAATCAGCAAAAACAAAGGGTTTTTCCCATTCTTACTCTTTGGCCAATAACTGTACTTCCTTTGCCATCTCAAATGACCCTCCTGCGTCTGGATCACCAGGACACGACGAGTTAAACGAACAACCCAACTTGCTCCGAAAGGGTAATGACTTCATCGGCAAGTACATGATAGATACATGGTACCCAAGCACATCATTAAATACTGACAACTGGACTTGACTCTTCCTGAAGTATCTCATGATGCCTTGCGAAGTACCAGCTATGCGAACATGAAGTTTTAGGGAAGGAAGAGAAGATTCAAATGCAGTGCTGTGTTAGAAACCCCTCCCAGCTGCCCAGTGCCAATATGATGCACTAAGGCCTCCACCAAGAACAGAAACTTTGATGAAACTGGTGATAAAAAGTTTCAGAACCTCTTTGCGGTATTTCTGCAGCAGTTGCAAAAATGATGTTAACCAAGTTTATGGCATTAACACAAATCTGACCCAAACAGTCTTATCTAACTGAATGTTACTGAAACAAGACCATCCTTAGCTACATCTGTACAAACCCCTGAAATCAACAACTTGGCACAGATGAAAATCGTTTGACCTTCTCTGATAACATCCCTTGGTCTACCACTGTGCAGACTGTCAGCATACTTTGCTCTTTAAAATACACTACAGCAAATAATTCCATGTTTTCTTTTAAGAGGTGAAACAAGATGTAGTTCATAAATGATGAAAAAGGCAGGACAGCAGAAAGAAATGGTACTGAACAACTGAGCTTCATCTGCAGGTACATCTTCCACAGCGTCCAGATTCCAGTCATCTTTCCCCTGGGACATCATACAGTTGAGACGCCCACAGTGCCTTTCCAAAACTCTTCTCAAATGCTAAATTTTGCTGTTGTCCCACTCGAGTGATGCTGGGGGGGGCTACAGACAAGCTCAGAGCTTTTCATCTGCCGGGCCCGGAGGCTGGTAGCAATTACCGAGCTCTGCATCTGTTTAACCTCCCAACCTCCACAAAGCCCTGCATGCCCATTAGCTAAGTTGGTTTTGTTATTACATTTTTTTAGAAACTACCACTCAGCCCCTGAATTTCCCTTACAGACTAAGAATGGGACAACTTCAAAACTCAAGTTTCCCCTACCGTTGAATTAATTAGGGGAATAGTGAGCAATAAACATTTAAATAGGTGTTTCCCATGGTTTATTGCAAATTAACATACCTAGTGGGGGAAAGCAAAGCAGGAGGAAACCAGCGTCTATTCTACAAGAACATCTCGCTGTAGGTGCCACCATTCCTGGTGCCATCTCTGCTTTCCAGGAACCGGCAAATATTTTGGCAAAATCATCAATCCACACATATGCTGAAAACAGGGGAAGGTTTTTTTTTTATTACGCCTCCTGCTTTCATGCATCTGAAATAGCCTTACCAAAATCACTTCCATGCAGTTTATGGCATGAGCTTCAGCCCGCCCATGCATGCACGCATCTCGGGGGGCGAGATCCCCCCCTGCCAATGTGCTTCTCATCTCTGTCACCCTGTCACGGCTCCTGCCCGGCAGTGACAGCTCTGCCAGCTCAAAGCACTCCTGGAGATGTCCTGTGCTCCTTCAAACGGGCGAGGACGTGAGGTTTAGGTAACTGCACATCAAGCAGCCAAAAGTTTCCTTTCCGCCCCACTTTTCCTGGCCGGGGGTGAAGAAAGGCTTTAAAAGCCATGCACCAGCTGCAAAAGCAACCTGCCCGTGGCCCGCAGGCAAATAAAACACCCCAAAAGGAGACAGTTAAAAGGCTCATCTGAAAAGCCTCTGCCTCCGGAAAGCTTTCGGCAGGGTCCCTCTTCTCCCCCAGCCCCATCCATCGCCGCCCTTGCCGGCCGCCTCCCCCGAGCCGCGGTGGGCTCCTCTGCCTTCTTTTATCTCCCAGCGCACTCAACCAAATCCTGAAAAGATGAACTCATCTCGCAGCCCTGACATAAAGCAAGCACTTTAGCAAGCCCCTAATACAAGGGGGCCTGCGCTGTGTCTTATCCCCTGCCAAGTATTAGTTTCGCCTCCAGCTATTAGCCACTACCACTCGGCAGACAGCAGGGGCGGCCGGCAGAAAAGCATGTCCTCTGCTTTTTAAATAAATATTCCATTTTTTCCTCCTCTTTTTCCATGCTGCCCTTTATGCACAGACAAGAAAATCCATTTTTTTTCCCCTCTTTTTTTTTTTTTCCCCTTTCTGCTGGAACAGAGGCAGGCTTGTTAGCTTTCTTTTTGAAAAAAGAAAAATATTTTAGTCCTGCAGTGCCTCCCTCGATGGTATACGCCGCATTTTTAACAACTATCATTGTAGGCAGCTACAACTTCTAACAGCTACATTTAGGCTGGCGTCAGGGCTATCTCCTCCATCAAAGCCACCTTTATCGATCAGATGGACGGGCTGAAACTCTGTCTCTTGTTTACTCGTGTTTCTCCCAGTCGCTGTTTCCTCCGCTGCAGCAATGCCTCGCAGCAGTCACATCCAAAAGGAAATTCAAACAATTTAAGATAAAAAAAACAAGATAGGAAGCAAGACGGAGAATCAAAACCAGAACTTAACAGGAAAAGTCTTGCACAGCTCAGGCAGCAGGAATACGGGTACAGGAATAAATGCAAAGAGCAAATACTGTAAATCCTCATGGCGTTAGCAGCACTGCTGCTTTCGCTCCCCGCAGAGTGTGGAGGTAAAGAAAATAACTTGAGGTTTTAGATTATTTATGATTTGACAGTGCTTTATGCCAGTGAAGTTCAAAGCAGTGCATTAAAAGAAAAAAGAAAGATGCTTTTTTCCCAACCAAAATGCTGCACAGTCCCACTGCTTGATGTTGCACTTAAAAGCAGGATGGAAAACATGGGCAGATCACAAAACACACGATTAAAGTATCTCCGATTCATGCTTCGGCTCTTCCGAAGCCACCAAACCTCTTCTCAGCAGGTCAAACACCCCCACGATATACGGCTGCAAGTAAGATCTTGCTGCGCAAGGAAACGGGGGTGAGACGGGAAGTTTGCTGCAGTGCGTTCAGGAATATTCCCATTTTTGCACGGACTCCTAAGGAAACAGTCGCAAGTGGCGCCACGTTGTTTTTCCAAGCAGAGCCCCCTCTGTGAGGAACGGGTGATGCCAGCCCCTCTACCCCCTTCCTCACCTAACCCCAAACCACGCTCATGGGTTTTTCAAAACACATTTAAGAGGCGCCCACAGGGAAGACCATGCATGTAAAGAAAAAAATCACTGCATGCTCCAAACGTGACAGGGACTCGAATGCACAGCTGGGCACCCGAAGAGATGAAGCGGGATATTCAAAAGTGTCCCCACGACTCGGCCCACACCCCATTTTCATGTCCCACCCTCCCGTACTCCTGCATCTCAAGTCCGCCTAATACTCCTCTGGCCATGAAGCTCAGTTACATCCTTTCGCAATGGCAAAGGTCTTCAGTTTTACCCTTTAAACTCTATAAGATATATTGTCAGTCTTTTTTCTCCCCTCTGCCGTAGCACAGACACATGCTTACACTACCCAACATGCAGGAGCGTGGAAGCAGGATGGTTACAGCCATACGTGGGTCACTGTGAACAAGGTACAGATAAAAAGCCCGGCACAAAGAACATGCACATTTCCCAAAAATCTTTTAACTGTTCACCGGGGAGCTATCAGTTAAAATAATCCCCCATTAATACTCTTAGAAACAAGCCCCAGGGTAAGGAAGGGGTTAAAACACAGCAGAAATGGATTTTTTTTAATGTCCCTAGGGGGAAAAAAAAAAAAATTAATTGTCAATCTGCCCCAGCAAAGCTCACAACTATTTTTGTTAAGCCAATATACTTAAAATACCTCTGCCTTACAAGTTTCAGCTGGAATGCATCACTGCGGCCCCCCGTGAGCCCCCGCGCTGCAACCACCCCTGGCACGAGACCCTGCCCCTCCGGGCTGGGGAGAAGCCGAGCGTTGCCCCCAGCACGGGGCTCCCCCACACAGATGCCCCGGCGACACAGAGCCGCAAACCGGCCACCATCTCTCTGCCCATCCTCACTGGGAGCGGTGGGGTGGGACTTCGAAGGCACCTTGCCATCCTTGGAGGAGCTGCAGCCATCGGTGAGCCGCATCCTGGCCAGCAGCCGCTTTGTCAGCGCACGGGAGTGCTCCGGCGCTGGCTCCGCCATAGATATTTACGGCAACTTCCCAAGCCCACCAGCAAACGAACGCAGGAGGCTGGGCAGGACCTGGGCTGCCGGGCTGCGGTGGCCTTGGGGACACCAGAGGAGCGGAGCCAGCCGGAGGTTCTCCATGCTGTCTCCCAGCAAAAGTCAGGTAAAGCCCCGACAAGGACAGTTTAGTCCGTTTTTCTAATAATTTCTTGGTTTCTCCACTGAAGCAAGAAGCTGTGTGTTATGGAAGGACAACAGGCTCATGCCAGGAGAAGACAGATGGGTGCAAGCAGGAGGTTGGACAGCCACAGTCTTCTTCCTGGACCTTTTCCTGAGGGCCCAGGATCAACTGAGGATCCTTTAATGTCCCAGCTTTGACCAAGCCAAACTTGCTCCCTGATTCATAGAGGCCCTGAAAAACCGTCACCAGGTCCCCAGCCGATGTCCATAGGGACAGCAGTCTAGACCTTCCCCGTGCTCCAGAGCATCAAACTCTCTCCAGGCTGCTGGTTTGCTCTGCTGACAGAGATGTAAAGATTCAGCCCAGCTCATGCCGCAATTATAAAAGAAGAGTGTGATTTCATATCACAATTCATCTGGTGTCATCACCCTTGCTGTGGCGCAAAAGGGTCCCAACTCCTCCAACCCCAGCATGGTTCCTGGCATGTTCCTCATGTTGGACGTGGCTGTTGTGCTGAGACCAGCGACGCTCACTCATCCAGCAAAAACCAACACCAAAGAAAGCCCTGCAGACAGCCAAAAAGAGCGCTCGCTGCCACCGTACCCACCACGGAGGGGGCACCTTCCTCCTCCATCATCTCCTCCTCCTCCTCCTTCACCTCCAGCCTTTACCTTGGAGCAGAGCTCTGGTGCTCCCCAGCCCCCCTTCCATGAGCCAATTTAATTCGTTAACCCAGTAGATGATTAACTCAGAAGAACGCTTGCACTGGGTTAATTAATTAAATTAGTTCCAAAAAGGGTCTGACGGGCAACAGAGCCGGTGGAAGAGGCGCGTGGAGAGGCCTGGGGGGGAAAGGGGGACATTTCCATGGCAGCCCAAGAAACAAAAGCAACACAGGACAGGAGCCAATGCCAAGAATTAGGATGAAAACAATTTTCTCTGCATAAAAGAAACCACTCTGCAAAATCATCAGCTCACGCTAATTTTTTTATATCCTTCAAAGAAAAACACATGCCATGTTTAGTTCTGCCCGGAAATTTGTAAGCCATCATCACTTAGCTTATTTTCAAGCTAAGTTCAAGGAGTTTGTTTCTAATGTACCTTCTCTGGCCATTAAATACGCAGTCCAGAACATGATTTTAAGGTATTTTATGAGTTTTTTTCCCAGCTCCCCTGCATGGTTTACAAAGGTCTTTTCAGCCAAGGGTGAAAAGTCCTAGAAAGTAAGAAAACTGGAAAAGCCCAACTCAGGTATTTTTCACTGACATTTTTATGCGTTACTTCTATAGGCCAATGTTTTCAGAGATTTAGGTAATTTTTTTTTTTTTTTAAAGTCGAACGGTCTCCACATAATCTCAGCTTCCCTTGCTCACAACTTGCGCAGGCACATTCATCGCTTTTAAGTTCCTGGGCTGTGCATGTAACTGCTTTATACCTGGCATGTAAAAGTTAACACAACAATGTAAATACATCTTCAAAAGGAGCCCAAAACGTAATCACCTGCGTTGGCTGCCAATTACGAAAGCACCAGACCTGTCATCAACCAGAATTTGGCTGAGACTTCTCCGCTGTTGGAAACCAGCCCTGGGTGAGTCCAAGCCCGGCAAAATCCCGGGGTCATGCTCAGCACCTCCCTGAGCACCCGCAGCATCCCTGCTGCCCGGCCGTGGGTGCCCCCACCCTGCGCCCCAACCAGCCGAAAAAACGGGGAGAGAAACGAGCTGGTGAAAGACACGGGGGACAGGCCGAGGGGAAGGTCTCCACTAGCTGATCTTCTGTAAAATCAGAAGGTTTGCTGACAATCTTCCCGGCATCATCTAGTTGGGGTTGGCTTTTTTCTCTGCCTCCCGCTGCCAGCTGGGCAAGGCACCGACTGCACGCCGAGGGCAGGAGAAGCCTCATTCCCCAGATGCTCTCTGCAGGGCTGGACTGCGAGGGGAGGAGATACTGGGACAAAAAAAAAAGAAAGGAGGGGGGGAAAAATCCCCTTTTTTCATTTTTAGGTTGAGAACTCGCACGTTTTCAGCTCCTCCAAACAACTGTGTACGCAATCCCCCCCCCCCTTTTTTTTTTTTATTCCCAGAGCCTGAAAAACGCCGAGAATCCGGGAGAAATCACCCCATAAATCACCCGACGGCAGATTTCCCTTTTAGCCGCCGCCGCAACGTCCAGCGCGCCTTTCCCCGCGCCGCTCCTGCCTGGCGCCACGCCAGCCCTCGCTATTAATTAATCCGGGGGCCGCCTGCTGCAATCCCGGCTATGCCAACCGCATCCGACTTGGGCTGGGCTGGTGGGCAGAAGTCGGGCCGGCTAAATCCCGCGGGACCTCCTGAGCTCTTCTCCCTTCCGAAGCCGTTTTTTGCCTTTGCAGAGCGATTTTGGGTGCTCTGAGACATCCCGACGGATGCCCTCGGGGAGGGAAATAATCTGCTCACTGACCAGAGCTGCGGCAAACCAGAGCATCCCGCAGTGGAGGAGACGCTCTGGAAAATGGTATAAATAAATAATAATAGTTTTCGCTCGTAGAGGAGTTTCAGCCGAGCGCTTCGAAGCATTTTAAAACCAGAAACTTAATTAGTAGGTCCTCTCTGAAGAGAAACAGGAATAACACCACTTTCCGCCTCCATCATGCCTCTCGGGCAGAGCACGTCGGGTGCCGGACTCGGCTCCCGGCTGAGCCTGGGAATTGCTTTTCTGGACGGTGATGGTCCAGAGGTGCGAGGCTCAGGCTGCAGCTGAACCAAAGCCCTGCCTGGTTCACGCTGGCATTAAATGAAGGGGTTTCTGCCGGGGTGGAGGAGACACTGAGGTGACGGAGGTGTTTTGGGACGCTGACTTGGCGAGGAGGCTGCTGAGGCGGCTGCAGAGGTGCCTCTGAAGATGCTCGAGCCTCCCCTCCCCCTGCGCTGCCACGCTCGCCCAGAGCATCGCAGCATCCCCGGCAGCAGGACCGCTAACCCAGCACAGGACACATGTCCCCCCGGCCACTGCGGAACACCTTCTCCAGAGAAAAGCAACAGATTTTTTTTTAAAAAAAAAAAAAAAAAAAAACCCTTTTCTTCTCCCGTTGGTAGATAATATGAGGGCACTGAGCTCCTCTGAACAAAGAGGGCTGTCCTGCAAAGGCCACAGCCAGGCAGCACGCCATCACCTACTCACAGCGCGCTCAGCACAGCCCCAACCCCGAATTATAGCTCAGCTCCCGCCCAAAATTTGGCATTTCCAGAAGGTGAATGCTTAGTGGTTCCCCTGCCCGAGGCTTCCTTCAGATGTCCCAGGCTGGTCGTGCAAAACCTGCTCCCCAAAAATGCCAGCAAAGCTGAAAACGTTGGGCTTAAGAGCTTGCACAGGACATGGGAAACGAAGCAGGCTGCGACTGTAGCAGCTTTGCCACGCTCTCCTATTTTTACTAACCAGAAAATGAGCGGAGATGCTTCCCTGGGTGGAAAATCAAAGCAAAACCAAGTAAAACGTCACCGTCGGATATATTTTGAGAGCCTGCAATTGCGCTCCAGCCCGAGCCATTCCCTCCAGAGCGAGAACAAAGCCAGCCTCACCCTGCTATCGCACCTCTATCGAATTTACGACTGAGAACCAGCCACGGGGGTTCGGAGCAGAGGCAGACGACGTGAGAAGCAGCAAGCGGGCTGAAAAAACCCAAGGCCACCCTGATTTCTCTGAAGCGAGGACGCCGCGCAGCCACAAGCAGCATCCTCGAGAGAAGACCGAGGCGCTGGAGACAGATGTCTGTCGGCTCCATGCCAATACCACCGCAAATATCAAGGACTGCGAAAGCTTTAGAAAACTATCACCGACCTGGAAAACAAGCTGCGACGGAGGAGTGCTGGGCTGGGGAGGCTCCCGGGGGCCACGAGCAGGAGCCCATCGAGTGTTTTTCTCCATATGGGCTAGGCATGAGCTGCTTTGCTCCTCCATGGCCAGCTGGGTGCAGAGTCCGGCCCCCGGCCGCCGCCAGACCCCAGCCTGGGATCTCTGGGGGAGCAAAAATCTTGGGCTTTCATCCCAAACCCCCGCTGGTACCGGTTGCGGGTGCCCCATCCCAGCCCATCCTCTGCTCCCCAAAAAGGGCTCTGGCTGATGCCTCCCCTCGCCTGACCATTCTCCCCCAGCATCCTCAAAAAAGGCTCCCAGCACTGTATCAGTGCCCCCACGTATATGGGAAGCAGACAGGGGTTGCGAGCGAAATGGAAATTCAGGCTTTGTTCTCCCTGGCCAAAGCCCAAGATCCTTCTCCCGATAAAGCTCTCCCCGAGACTCGCTGTCTGAGCAAGCCCTGCAAGACCGGGAGCCACGGCTCCGCGGTCACCACCGCACGTCACGCCGCCTGCGGTTGCTTCAAGTCCTCTCTCGTGGTGGATTTGCCCAAGTTTTACAGGGAATTAGAGGATTTTGGGTGCCAGCGTGGCCTTTGCAAGGAAACAATCCCCTCGGTGCACAAGCCAATATGGTCACGCTACAAGGATAAACCTGTACGGGGAGGTCCTGGGGCTCCTATCTGTTGGAGAGGAATTAAAAGCAACGGGGATGGAGTCAATATGCGGCATGAAGAGCCGTGCGAAGAGCCCAGCGGCGGGCGGCCGGCGAGGCAGAGGCAGTCCCCGGCCCCGCAGCGCTGGTGGGGAGCACGGGGACGGCTCCTGTCCCCCGGCTCACGCAGACGCGCGCACGTCTGCACGGCCGCAGCCGGGCCGGGAGGGACGTGCAGAGGGATGCGTGCATGCGTGTGCACCCACACACGCCAGATTTTCCAATAGCTAGTTCATGTATTTATGTGTAAACATTTTCTGGGTCTATTCCAGCCCTTACTCCAAGCGAGCAGCTTGCTCCACTGACAACTGCTCGTGGCCAGCATCCATGGGCTCTTACTCCCACTTAAAGCAAAGACTAAACAGTGAGTTAAACATCTCAGGATTTAAGCCCCATAGTTGGTCCTGCACATTCACAGTCGAAGCAGCGGGGGATGCTGTGCCAGCAGTTTCTGCTTTGCAGGACCTACACCGCCGTGAACATGGTGGATAATAATCCTTGTGGCGTTTGCGTGCCATGGTGGATGCACCGGGAGGGGTCTCCTGGCCCTTTTCCTGTCAGATCCCCAAATCAGCAACCCAGAGGAGCAGATGCGGCACAGCGCATGCATTTCTGCTAGCCTGGGCTAAGATCACCCCCACAGACCAAAAACATACCTCGGGTTGTTTTTATACTCCCTGGAATGGCGCTGTAAGTCTATTTATGTTCAGATAAAGAGCAAGAAAATTTGTGCAAGGGCTAAGCAGGGGATGAGGGATGAAAACCGATGTATTTGCATGAACTCCACAACATCCACAAGCATCGCTGCGGCCCAGCGAGGCAGCGACGTGTGGCCTCCAAAAGTCCCCGAAAGCATCTTCACAATAATCTCCCAGATGACAAAATTCCTAACCCTGTATTTGCACATGGAGAGTGGAGGTGACTCATGCTAATTACCCTCCCTGGCCAAGAAGGACTTGTTTTCATTTCTAAAAACCACAGTTTCTTATAGAAAAGGGGGAAAAAAAATAGGAAAATACCAAAATACACACACAACTCCATGGGATACATCCTGTCCTGCTGCACTAATATGAATCCCAGACACCCCGATACTCCAGCTTCGCTCAGGATGTTGAAAGAGAAAAGGATTAATGAGTTATAGCACGGACACAGCCAGAGACGCGCGGCAGAAACGCTGCCAGCATTAGCTCCGGGTCTCCTTTTTTCCAGCAACGCTTATTCAGTATAACCCAGCTAAAATAATTTTGGGGTGTACGAGCAGAGCTCAGGAAGAGTCTTTGTTCAGATTAAAAACCCTCCCACCTTTCTTGGACAAGCTCTCATCCTTCTTACAGGGCAGTTGAAATTTAGAGCTAAAAATAACCTTTTCAGGACTGGCCTATGCAGGGTTCGTGGTTGCAACTCCTCCACGAGACGTTTTGGGAGGGGAATGCACAGGCTGCAGTTATAAACTCTGCAAATTAAGTACCAAAGTAAACGACTTCCCCATCGAGAGGAAAATGGGAAGGACAGCAGGTCGGACTCTTTGTAAATCAAGGACAGGGAGATTAACGGAGCATGTGAACGCTTCGTTATAGCTAACGAGTTCAAGACTGCACACCCCGAACACAGCCGAGCGCTGAAAGAGAAACGTCAAATTCCTCCCCTCCCCTCAAGGGAAATTGATTTTAAAAAATAAAGCAAGGCATATTGGGGGGAAATACGCCTGGTATTATACATTAAAAAGGGAGCCCGCCAGCAGCCTAAAAGAGACTCATTTCTCTTCTCCACTCTCCTAGAGGTCACATATATATATATAAAATATCCACATGGATGCAAAGAACCCCCCTGCAAGAAACCTGAAGAATAACTGAGTGCAAAATCAGGTTCAGATATTTTGCAGAAATACATTCACAAAGCTCCAATGAGCAACACAGTTCCCACTTTGGACAACTTTTGCTCATTATTGCAACATTTCTGAGTACTTCTGATGGGGATGCGGATGATACGGAAGCCTCATCGTTCAACCCCGGTATTTGTACGGTACGAACAAATCAACGCTATCGACGTTATCAACTCTGTCAAGTTCCTGCACTAGAATCCTTAAATTGTTAAAAATAGGAAAGAAACTGCACAGTTCACATATTTTATAAAGCTGGGTTAAATCAACATCTGCAAAAAATATCCCTGTTAAACGAAATAGCAGGATTTCATTAAGTAAATTGCAAGTTGGCAAAAATTCTGAAAGAAAGGGAAAAAGCCACAGCCAGCCCTGTAATTTAAACCTTATTTTAACTGTGACAGCATGACTGTGAGAGGCTGCATTTCCAAACGAAAAAATAAAATAAAGTCTAAAAAAAAAGTACCTGTTGCCCCTGTTGCCCCCCTCAGCGCACCACAGTGTCTGCAGTCATTACGCTAACGAGCTCTTCCCCAGGGAGATGAAGAGGGAGTGGAACCCGCTCCCGGCCCTGCATCCTCTGTCGAATCCACCAAACCTGCAAAATCCAGGATTTTCCACCACGGGAGCAGCCGGATGCCTGTGCGGCGGTGGGGGGGTGACGGGTGACAATGTCTGTGGAGCCCTCGGAGCCGAGCGGGCTCGGGTGCACCCCCGTGGGTCTGCAGCCCATGGGGCCGAGCCAGCAGCGAGCGAGCCCTTCGCTTGGAGGCCGAGCAGCCGAAACCTGGGATTAGATGGCTGCGGGGCTGGGAAAGAGCTCAGTCCGGGCGACACTTCATCACTTTCCTTATTTTAAATACATCCTGCTCCTCTGCACAAGACCAGGAGCCAGCCAGGGACCGGTGCCTGGGGAAGGGCTGGCGGCACCTACGCCGTCCCGTGCGGGCAGCGTGGTCCTGCGCGGGTGCCCATCGGGTCTGGGTGCCGCAGGGAGGGTGGGACGGCAGCAATTTGGCTCCTGGCTCGGATATCCCAAAGAAATCCCTAAAGGGATAGCACGTGTCCCGCTACCGAGCAGGACGGTGGTGCTCACCCGCAGGGAGATGCTTTTGGGGTTTCCTTTGGGATCGGCGTTTTAGGGCGGCCGTGGCGCCATGCGCACAAACTCCGGGTGCAACGCCAGCCCCGGGGCGTCAGGTGTGGCCCCTCCCGGCACCGCCTGGGGCAGGCAGGGAGCAGGCAGGGCATCGCCTGCCCTTCCAGCCAGTTTTCCAAACCTGCCGAGCACCTTTCCTGCTCGGGGTGACTCAGGTGGGCTGGGCTGCACGGGGAGGCCGTGCTCTTCCCACAGCACCGGCCAAAAGCCTCCGCAGGAGCTGTCCCCGCAGGGGCCCGGCTGGGTGGGCTCCCCACTGTCCCCTGGGGCCACCCCCTCCAGGGTTAACACCCAGCACTGCGCACTTGGGGTCCAAATCTTAGCTCCTGAATTACAGTAATTACAATCCCCCCACCCAAAAGCTCTGCTGTCCCAGGGAAATCACCTGGAAGCAGCATTCCAGGATCAGTAAAATCTCTCGTCCAGCACATACCGAATCTGCTTGCTTTGAAAATAATTGCAAAACCTCAAAACGAAACCTAAAAACAACTGGTCTGATATGCAAACTCAGAGCTGAAGAGGAGACCTTTAACAGAAAGACCGATTATTTGCTTACAACGTTTTGGCTTTGCTATTTTTCCTGGCACTTACGCCACCCGAGTTATTTTGAAGGGCTGTTTGCTGCATGCGGAGCCGAGAAAACAGCGATCCTATTTCCTTTCTGATCTAAACATCCGTTTGCCATGCAAGCAGGAGGACAAAAAAAAAAAACCAACCAAAAAAAAAAACCAACCCCAAGCCAACCCGTGCATCTCAGGAAGCGCAAAGAAAGGGGTGGCGGGTGCCAACGGGGAGGAGAGCAGGCAGGCACCCACCCCGTGGGAGCCAGCTCAGCGAGGTTCTCACCTATTGCCACCCCAGGGGACGCCCATCCTGCGCCGGCACTAAACGAAAGGGAACGGCCAACCCGAGGGGTCTGGGCTGCTCTCCTCGATGCAGACCACGTGAAGGACCCCTGGCCGGACCCTCGCATCTTCCTTAACACGCCCATGAAGGCAAAGGCTGTGCGGCTTGTTGCCACCAGCGGCTGCAAAGCCATGGTCTTACTGCAGAATTCAGCAGTTCCTGAGGCTGAACGACAGGCAGTCATGCCAGAAGAAGCAAGAAATAAAAGCTGCACGGGCACCTCGTAGGCACGCTGAAGATACGGCATCGCTAGAGTGTTGCAAAATTGAAATTGGGAGCAGAAGAAAGGTGCATGTCCTGGGGCAAGCGCAAGGCAGAGCAGGCAAAGCCCTGCCTGCTGCCAAAGCTCACCCCAAGTCACATCCAGCCGCGTGGCGCGAGTCGTCTCAGCGCCCGGCAGCGAGGGGGATGCTGTAGGGGTGCAGGACTGGATAATCAGGGTAATTGCAAGGGCAGGGTGAAAGTGCTGGAGATGCTCATGCTTCCCAAAAAACCACCGTGCAACGACTGCCTGTGTCTCGGACACCCCGCATGTCAGAAAGAGCACCCGTGTCAAACCAGCCACCCTCAAACCACGATGCCAGCACCACCTGAACCCCCAAAGCTCGCAACAGGAGCCCCCCGGGCTGCAAGGCATAAATCAAACCCCGCACGGAGACGAGATCTTGCACGTGCAATTGCTGCACCTCCAGCAAGGTGCCTCCTGCCAGGGCTGGGTGGCCGTGGCCATCCTGCCTCCCTGTTCGGGGACACACACGTGCCACCCCCAGGGCTCGTGCTGTCCTTGCCACCTCCTCCCCCCAGCTACGCTTCCCACCCTTCGGTGAGCTAAAGGGCCAGCTCGCCGTCATGTTCCTAAATTTCCTGGCTTTTGAGGATACAAGCCAGGTCATTAACATTATTTATAGGTTCCTGTGTATGAGTTTCCATTTGTTTGCCTGCTTAAAAACAGTTAGGTGAAAAAAAGAAATTCCTGGAGGTCAGACAGTTAAAAAGAACCCCGCATCCACGGTCTGATGGACCTAAAGGATCAGCAGCTCCTTTAGAGACATAACTGTTTCCTTAAATGCTTATTGTGTAAATATTTAAGCTACTTTATAAAATTTTACAATGTACTTAGGAAGCATAAATCTCCCCATCAGAGCACGGCAGGCTATCGCAGCGGTGCACGCTTAGACGGTTTTAAGAACACAAACAGGGACATTTCCAATGCTAATGCTGGACCCAAGGGGCCCTAAGGTCACAATCTTACGGAAAGAATTACTAAGCTGATCCCCTTCATTCACCCCAAAATGGAGCGTGGTTATGTGCAACGAGTCATTGCAACAAGTCTAACTCCAGTGTCACTGTTTTTAAAAAAAATCTATTTACGGTTACTGCGTAGTGGACAGCATTAAGGAGAGAAGTCCTGAGTTTTCTTAGAAATGCGGCACCAAATCTAATGTCATACAGGCAAATATAAGTCCGAAATCATCCACTAATACGCATCTATTTCAAGAATTAAATGATTTTTTTTTTCAAATGCCATGTGGCAGGTTTCAAACAAAGCCTAATTTGTTGCAGCCGACTTTGGCATCCCTCACCGGTACAGATGACTGCAACCAAACCAGCGCCAACCATCCACCGCAGCCGCTCTCGTGGGTGCTGTTTGGAGAGATGCACTTCTCAGAGGTGATTATTCCCCCGCATGAGGAAAAAAAAAGATGTTGTGCTGACTGACACATCTGTATTCAGGGTGGTTTCCATACAGAAAGCCGTGCAGCTTTATGAGATTTGCTTGGACATGGTGTTTCCCAGCTCCAACTCTTCAAAATAAATGCAGATCTTCCTATCTAACGCAGGAAGTAACATGTTTAGCAATCTTTCCCCAGAACGGTTTCTTTACTATGCTTTAGGTGTGTTTGAGGCAATGACAACAAATGGAAACTGGGAATTGGAAGTTTATTTACTTTGCAAAGCACGGCTTTCTGTTGTATATGATGGAGCGCAAAGAAAGTCCGGAAAAAACTTGGATGGGAGTTCAAATACCGATGCTTTAAAGATGAAAGCACGCTCTCCGATTAAATGTTTAAATAAAGTTTTCTTGTACTAAATCATTTAAACATTTTCACATTCTTTGCATTTCTAGAAGCGCTGTTCACTTTTATTTATTGTCATAACCCAGTGCCCTCAGCAAGCAACCACGGCTATTTGAGGCAACCAGTTTTCTAAAGGGAAAGTTCTTGCAGGACAGTAAAAATTCATGATGAGCAAGGTAGCCCAACTCTTATTCTCCAACCCACACTTACTCTCCAACCACCATCACATTTTCCTCTTTTTCTTACAAATAAATACTTCCACACTGCACGTGGGGACAGCCAGGTTCTGCTCCAAATATTGACCAGAAATTCAAAGTAACTCAACTGACTTCACCGTGGTTGTATTTAGACAGCTGTAACTCAGAGCAGAAATTGGCCTGGGCGTTCAAATTGTCCTTTTTAGAAACACTCGGGCCGTTCCAGTCTGCCATCGGTGATGAAGTCAGCCTTACTCATCCAAACACGGAGTATGGCTCTGCCATCAGCACTGCAAAACTGCTCCAACAAGCTTAACATTTGCGTGCGATTTTTTCTTTTAATGATGCAACTGCATCCAATGGAAGAGTCCAGCCACAGATATCTCGGCCATTCCCTGCTTCCCAGCGATAGCATCTCACCAAGGTCATTTTAACGCTTGCAGACAACAGTGATGGCGAAGAAACAAGTGCCCTGCTGCCACCATGATGTGAGATGCTGGGAGAGCTTTAAAATGACTACGGAGCCATGATCAGACCATGTAGACCTGGGATGTCTCATTCACCGAGGTGCCCATCTAAAGTCCTTAAGTTTCTTGAGGAGGTACAGCTCGTGCAACCATGAAGCACAACGCTCAAGCCCTGCGACGCAACGAAGCTCTAACCTGCCCTCTCCCAGCCTGTGCTACAAAGCTTAAAGGAACAAGTAATGATAGAGGGATCCAGAATAAATGGGGATAAACTTGCCATGAGTCAATTCAGAATAGAAACACCGGCAAGGTTTTTATTGCAAGACAACGCAGTAGCAGAAGAACGGAAATCTGAATTTCTTTTAAGATGGAGCTTGATAAACAATGCTGTTTCCAAAGACAGAAGGCAACTGGGCTAAGTCACCCAGCGTGCTGTTACCAGCCCTCACATTCTTACTTCCTTGTAAATCCATCATTAAAGAAAAAAAAACAACCACCCAGACCCAAGGGGACATTAGTCTTCATGAATCCCAAGCCCTGCTCAACGCTCAGGGTACCCTGATGGTTTCATCCCCGCTGTACTCCACTGAACCTCTCCCCACGAGCTCGCAGGGCTGTTTAGTTAGCGCATCCCAGTATAAAACCCCGTATTTATTTTGGCACTATTCATTTAGAAGGCCCTAAAACCCAAATAAAGTCCATTCCCCTTTCTGTGTATCTCCAGCTATTGACACTGCTCATGACCAATTTGCAAAGCCAAACAAACGCGTGTTGTGTAATGGAGCTGGAAAAACAATCAGGAAGGGGCTGGAGATCTGCTCGCAGGTTCCCGCGGGGAAGGCTGGAAGGGGCGGCAGCCCAGGAAAAGATTACAAGAAATTAAACTTTTACTCTGATAACAACAGGCGCTATTTTCTGCCCATGACATCATGCTCCCAACCGCTATTAAACAATGGAGATAGTCCAGCGCTGGTTGAAGTCGTGGAGAACTTTGCTGTTCGTTTCAGTGGCCAGCGCGGTACATTTCCCTCTTTTAAAAACAGATTTTTTTTTTCTTCCACATGCCTCGCAACCACCCAAATCCCCTCCGCTGGCTCGGCTGACACAAGGATAAATCATGGCATCCCGGGTCCGTGTGAGCAAGCCCAGAGCTTCGCGGCTGCACTCCCCAGCAGCAAATGATGAGAAATAAGCACTTTTGGGGCACAACTCATCTGACTTTTAGACTTCTGCCTTACAGAGAAGATGAATTGCACCCTACAAGTGGCTTTTTCTCCCTGTTGGCTGCAGTTAAGTACCTACAAGAACAGCTCAGACACGGACATTTGTACTAGTCCAAGATTAAGCACGAGGACTGCTACCCAGACAGCATCAAAATGGCCCAAAAAATTATCAGCTCTTTAATTACATGTAAAAGCAACATCTCACTAAGGTAATTTGAATCTTATGGGTAGTATGTCATCCTCGTAGGTTACTCTGGATGTGAAATCAAGCTGGAAATGGGACTGTGAATGTAAATACATTAGTGCATCCTTCTACCGGCAGACACAAAATTGATGTGCAATTGGTGGCACTTAGCTGCACCTGCGTAACTAAAGGATGTCCTCAGAATTCAGTATTTTTCAGTATTGCTAAAAACAAACCACGCCCCCATGCCTTGAAGCAGGTAAATGAGATATCCCGATAGCCTTTTACAGCTGCAACCCGCAGGCTCCAGCTTTGCAAAAACTGAAGTGGCCGATATAAGATTTAAACGGACTATTTAGAGGAACCAGGGCCTGAAAAAGCACAATGCTGTGGTGTGCAGGAGATGGTAAAGTTACAACTCAGATTAATGCATCCCCTATCTTAGAATCAATTTTTACAAATAAGAGCTGCCACTAACTTCTCCTGCAGCTTGAAGGACCCTGCGATGGCCAAACCCAGGCTGCTGCTGAGCGGAGACCAATCCCACCCACGAAAGGGTCTTTGCATTGGCAGAAAAAGGGTTTCCTCTTGCATGCTACGTAAAAGGCAGAGCATCAATTCTTTTTTAGCCCTCTTGCTAAGAAAGACATCTACAAAAATAAGTCCTGCTTGCACCCTCCCTTATGCACATCCTTGCTCCCCTCCTCTTCGCAGCAGGAGACGCGATAGAGGACAGGGCGAGCGATGCACGGCCCCACGCGCCTTCCCCGGCGAGAGCCCGGCCTCGGCCAAACTCACCTGGTTTCAGGTTTCCTTACAAACCCTGAAACGTAAATACGTTCCTAATTCTGCTGGTGAAGCTGAGCCAAGTTTCTGGCAGGGCTGCGTTTGGGATTGAAACAAGGGGAAAAAAAACCACAGCGGTTTTGACCCCAAACCAAGATCTGGCCCCCCCAAACTGGCAGTTCCCACTGCCTGTTATTTTGTCTCAAAACTCAGGGCTCAAATACCCTCCTTCGGGAAGGGGTGAGATTTGCAGAGCCCTGCTAGACACCCAGCGTCCCCCCTGACGCTGGACATCCTGATGGACGTGTGCTACAACAGCCAGCACTTCCCCAGTGCAAAGACGAGGCAATCACAGCTTTTAATGAAGCAGAAAACCCCAAAGGATGGGAGCCCGTCCCTAAGCCCTCGCTGCAAATCCCGTCCGTGCCCAGAGACGAGCGCTCGCAACGGCGGCAGTCGGAGGCTGCACACAATTATAGCTGCAGGCATCTTTCCGACTGCTGCAAAGTCAAGTTTAAAAGCAGGATGTTTGGCTGAGCTGCTCTTCCCTCAAATAAACACCCACAACCTTACTCAAAACAGAGAGGCACCACTCTTGGAGTACTCGAGTCGCCTTATTTCCAAAAACCCAGCCTCGATTTTTCCCCCTCGCTGCAGGAACGCCACCGGGCTGGACAGCACCTCAAGGAAGGGAGCGCTCCAAGGGGCACGCAGGCATCCCGGCACACACGGGTAAGCGTTGTCTCATCACCCCTTTTGCAGAGAGCTGCTGGGTTGAGCTAGCCAGAAAAATCAGGTTTCTGAAGCTCTGAAACGTTGAACTGTTGAGAATTTCTCCCTGCATCACAGTCTGCTTCATCTCACCAGGGGAAAATAATTCAAGGTATCAGGGTGACCTGATTACTTCAAGTCGGGGTCTGTGTCGGCGTCTAACACTTGGTGCTGCCTTGGTAGCACCGATTCAAGTCAGTTTGGAGACCGCAAAAGTCGCCCGTCGTGTACGAGTCTGCACCACGCACAGCAGCGGCACCGGAGCATCACGCCGAGGAGATGCAGTCCCATCCCTGTACCGTCAGCTAGGACGGGATAAAGATACAGCACTCTGGAAAACCCAGTTCTGCTGCCTGCATGTTACACGCCTTACACAGTATTTCAGCTTATTCACAGGACGCAAGCGTTAAATGCAACTTTAAAGGAAAAATAAGTAGTGAAAGCTCCAAGATCAGCGCGTGCTGTTTCCTTCAGGTGAATTCCCTCACCCAGGCACTGGAGCAAGGCAGTTAGGGCAATAAACCCTACGTTAAATCCCTCTGTCAGGGCAATAAACCACCACGGCTCCCGTTTGCGGCTCCCTTTGCTATCCGCGGGGCTCAACCGAAGGGCACTGCCTCGCGCAGCTGGCAGAGACCCCTGCCAAGGCGAGGAGCCCACGCCAAGACGTTAATCCTGATGTATGTTTTAGCCAGAACCCCAACTTTCCCAGGCTGCGCTGCCTGCACCAGTGGGCACTGAAGGATGAACGTGAGCAGGCGTTTTGTACTTAATGAAGCAGACAGGTGTGAGTTGTTAATGCTTTAACCAACCTCACTTGCAGTTAAAACCTCAACTTGCTTGCCTGCCTTGGAAGCATCCTCTGAATGCCTAAGACCTCCATGGGTGTTTGAACAGGGTGGAAAACATGGCTCAAAATCCCAGCGGAGGCTTCCCGTGTTCAACACACCACAAGCACGCAAACCAGGGATCTGCACCGAGCCAGCCTGACCCGCAGAAGAGCTTGAGAAACAAATAAGCGCCATGTCTTAACAAACTTCTAATTCAAGCAAGCTTGCGCTGCGATGGCCGCGAGCAGCGAGCAGGAAAGCTGTACGGCACATCCCGCATCCTGGTCCTCCCTCCGTACCGCCCGCACGGGCACCCGGGCGATGCTCCGACGTGGGACGGCTCAGAAGCCAGCCCAAAACCCCAGGCGCAGAAACACCATGTGTTTCAAAGAGGACAGAGCCAGGAGAAAAAGCATTTTGGAGGCTGAGGGAGAGCCAGGCGGCAGCGAGAAGCAGGGGCTGAGCACGCCCCAGCACCGCGCGGTGCCAGCTTCGCCCTCGCCCGGCCCCTCCGCACAGCTTGCTCCTGCCTCCGAGGGGAAATTCGCTTTGCGAGCCAGCTGTTTCTCATTGTGTGCCTCTCGCAGCCTGCATGGGGGGAAGACGGCCTGCAGGGAAGGGGAGAGGAAAAAGGAGGGGCGAGAGTATCGTGATTAAAATAATATTGTGTAGAAATCTCAATGAGAGGGAGAAAAGGGGGGGAAGAGGAGAGGAACAAACGCCTTCTGCAAGGCAGCGACGGAGCGGCAGCGATTTGAGCCGTGGCTGATCTGGGATTATCTTCTGGCTCTCAGAAATGTTCTGGTGTTGGTTAGTTTGTCCTCATTTAAACCCTGATTAATCATATCACATCCATCCAGCCGGGGCAGCCCCTTCCTGCCGGCAAGATAAGGCAGCCCAAAAGCATCCCCGGGAACAAAGCCGCTGCTGCATTTAACGTCGACAACACACTCCCCGCTCACATAAACCTTCCTCGGTTTTGTGCTGGGCTCCAAAAGCAACTCTCTTGAGCAGCCCAAGACTTTGGAGGTGACAGCCCTTCCATAAGCACCGGGTTTTTTTTTTTACTGCTGCTGCTTATGTATTTTAAGATGAACAATTAAAATTTGCAGCACGCAGGGATGTGCACGCATACGTCAGGCTGGATGGGAAAGGGCTTCCTGCCCCACCGTGAACAAAACCTGTTTGGTGACAGTTCTGATCCAAACATGCAAAACACCACAATGTTAGACAGGTTCTCGCATTTTTGCTTTCGAGATTGAATTACTTTTGGAAAAAAATAGATTTCAAACCAAGAATTGGGAAACTTTGCAATATTATTTTCACCGTTTACCTTTTTTTAAACAACAGCTATGGTCCGACTGCATCTCTTGCGGTTGGCTTCTGACTGCAAAGGTCTCAGCCGAATTTTTTGGGACCAGCTATCCCTAAATCTCCCAACTGCCACGCAGGTCACCCGCGGTCTCCTTTCATCCGCAGCCAAAGCAAGCAGGGAAGTGGCGGGGAGGGAACCACGTTTAGGACTGCATCGATCACAGAGACCAAACCCAAGGTGACTGCAACCGCGCACAGCCCCGGGAGGAGGCAAGCCCGGCGGCTACGGCAAACGCCGCAGCAAGGCAAGAACGCAAGCTACCGGTGACCCCTCCAAACCGCCCGCGGACGAAACGCCCACCTCCCCAGCCCCAAACACCTCGCAGGCCGGTGCCCAACCTGCCCCAGCTCTGCATGCTTGCAAGCCTCATTTAGGATAATTAAAAAGCCAGCTATACCCCCCGCTGCATCTACATATATATATATAAAATCTGTATCTATCTGCTTGCCTCCACGCAGCCAGTGCATGGGAAGGCTTAAGTGCATCCTCATGTGTGCGTTACAGGATGGGGGGGTGGATTGTACCCCAGCACACGCGAGTCCCTGACGGAGCTCCGGCGCTAGCTTCCTATCAGGAACGAGCCCTGGGCATCCAGTTTCCTTGATGGCTTCAAAAAGCTACGCTCAGCTTTTCCTTCCTGCAGGTTTTAACGAAGTCATTAGCTGACGCTTCCCCGCGAAGCAGCGGAGCTTCACGGACAGCGGAGCTCAGCATATAAAATACCAAGTGCAAGCAGCCTTTGAAGAGAAGCCCTTCAAAGACAGACACATACCAAATCCACTGAGGTTTTTTTACACAAACAAATTCAGCATGGCAAGAGCAAAACTAATTTGCAAAGATCTTTAATGTTAAAAGTCTCAAATGACCAACCCTTTCAAGCACAGCTGAATTCAATCCGGCTCTAAAGGTCCATATTGATGATTCAACGTGGAAAAGACCATGGATATTTCAACATATGTGGCCGTAATTACCTAGGAATGAAAAAATGACTCTAGTTTTCTTGTTTCAGCGGCGAAGAAGCTGCCCAGAGCGCTCCTATTCTAAAACCAGTGATGTGCGAGCGACTTTTTTGTTTTGTTTTGTTTTTAAACATATTTTTGCTGACATTTCCCTTTCATTAAAATAGCTCAACAATGGGGGGAAGAGCAACTCACCATGCACATAGGATCTTTACCTTACTTTGTACTCGCAAAGGAATTTCCTTGCTCTCCTCTGGGGTGGAACTTTCCACACTCACACACGAGTGGCTTTAGCAGAGCGTCCCGCGGCATCCCAGAAACTGGTTCGCTCCCTTTTTCCAGGAGACAGCCGTACATCTTTCGAGGCCGGGTATAAACCAGCTTGGCTACGAGAAGACAGATGCGACGCGCTGCCAACGGGGTGCAAACGGCCGCGCCCCCCGCTCCGCGCTCACCCCGCCGGGACGGGGCGGCCGTCGTCTGATGCGGCTGCCTGCAGCCCAAGAGCCGTCCCCAGCGCTTGGCACGGCTTCAGCTGGACGCCTGCGTGCCTGCCGGGCACGGGCGAAGGCTTTTGACGGGCGGCACGGACACCGGCTTCCAGTACGGACCACCCCTCCGTGCAAGCGTTTGAAAGAAAAGCCCAGTGCAAATGGGAAAGTCGGATGGATCTCCACGCTGGGAACGTCCCACGATATTTAAAGATGGGTCAAATCAGAAAAGGGCTTGCTATGGGGTCTGGTCCTCCGAACAAGCCAGTACCTGGCTCACTGGGAAAGAACTTTGGATTTTGGTGGGGCTGGGATGTCTGCACCCGGAGACATGGGCCCGGGAAGCAAAGTGCACGCCGTATCACCAGCTCATTGAGGGGCATGAAATACCCTGAGGGTCTCCTCTCGCCCACCCCTCATCCCAGGATCACCCC
The DNA here is from genome assembly GCF_030463565.1 of Pelecanus crispus. NCBI lineage: Eukaryota > Metazoa > Chordata > Aves > Pelecaniformes > Pelecanidae > Pelecanus > Pelecanus crispus. The sequence continues at coordinate 2,661,171 of NC_134649.1, forward strand.
ATCCCATGAGGACAAGAGCTCGCACCACAGGAACACTGCTGGCTTTGGCTGAACTAGGAGGATGGGACCGAGTGATGGAGTAAGAGCCAGACTGGTGCCATCCTGTGATGAGGACCCAGAATCGGGGCGGCCCCGGGGCTCGGTCCCCTCGGGGGCTGCCCAAATGGCTTCACGTTGGCCTGTGGGAAACGCCGCATCCCCGGAGGCCGCAGCTCCGCGCTGGCAGATACCCACGCACGACAGCCATCCCACCGCAGGGATCTGACCTTCACACCGCGTTAATCAATCGCCACTGATGGTTATAGACCGCAGCAGGTTAAGGCGTTATAGCTGTAATTTGGACTGACTGACCTATTCACTTCCCTGCACGCGGCGCTTCCCCGCGCACCCCGCAGGAAAACTGAACAAGAAGGGCAGAAAACATGACCTGAACAGCCATGCCTGGGGCATCAGTGTCAAAGCCCCGGGAAAGGCTTTTGCCAAGTGCTGTTGGGCTACTCAACACGTGGCACCCAACAGCACCCAACGCTCCCTGCATCGGCACGGCCACCCCGACCCAGCTCTTCCCCTTGCATTGGATCCGGCGAGGAGACTGAATGCGCCGTGGATGCAACGCTCACCCGGCGTCCTCACCTGCACTGCGGAAACCCAGCAGAAACCCACCTGAGATGGAGGAGAAAGCCCCCAGCCAGGTTTTGCAAACTCCGGAGCTAGCTAGAGCTGTCACCCTTGCCCAACTCAGGCCCCAACCATAAAACAAGCTCCACAATAGCGTTATTTATTTTTTTTAAGTCACAAATTATTTCCAGCAGCAGGAGGGTGGAAGGATGCAGTGTGCTGGACCCTGCTCGCCGGCACCCAGCCAGTCTCATAAATGGTTGGCAGCCGGCAGAGCAGCGAACCCATTTCTATTGAAATGAGCTTGTTACTACTAATTTTTACTGGCTTCCTGGTTGATTCATAAAGTTTTGTTGGGGTTTTTTTGTTCGGTTAGGTTTTTTGCAGATCTCAGAAAGCAATTCCTGAGACACTTGGGGAAAAACAAGCCCTGGCCTCCCCACGAAGGGCTGCTCCTGCACCCTGGCACAGGCGTCTACGTCCCCCTCAGAACTACGGCGTCTTGTTTTCAGGGCTTCATAAAACCTTATTAGAAAGAGTTCTCTAATTTTGAATAGGCCAAAATCAAAACCTCATGGATTCAGTTTTACCATTATCAGCCCCGTGGCAGAAACAGCTCGAGACTTCAATGGCAGCCGCAGACACACATTTTATAGGGCCAGTTTGGGTCTGAGACATTAAACTCCCCGTTTTCACATCTGCCTCCTCTCTCGACAGCTGGATGCACCACGTTGTTGCACTAGACAAAACCAACCAGATCTAATCTTGGAGCCTGGGCTTTTTCTAAGTACCAGCGACTATTAGCTGCGAGACTCAGCAGAGCTTTGCTCTCTGACCTCAATGCTTGCATGGACGAGAGCTCCTCTTTTTGGATGGGCAAGGACAGTCAAAGTGATACACCCTGCGAACACCAGAAGGGCCACAACAGTTTTACTCCATCAAAAACCCCAACACAGAGACCGTACAACGCCACGCACACGCATTCAGCACCGATGGGCCCCTGGACACAAGCTGAGAGCCCCATCGGCCAAGCCAAGCCCAGGAGGAGGATGCTACGGGAACAAGCCCACGCAGTCTCACCTCCCCCAGCATCATTTATGTCTCTGTGATATTTCAAAGTGTCTTTCACACTTTAGTACGGCACTTCCCATATGCTTTGCGTATTGCTTAGACTTAATTAGTGTAAAGACCTTTCCCTACACGTTTGTTTCCCTTTTCCAAGTGGTGGATCCTAAAGAAACCTGCAGCACTGAGCACAAGGCAAGGGGCCACTCAGTGCAATTCCACAGTTCCCTTTTTGCCGAAAGTCGGGTTATGCCATGGCTTCTCTGGATCTTAAGAAGAATAATGGGGGAAAAAAAAATACATATAGCTCATTTTCACACACAGCTCACTTTAGGGCTCAAAGGGCAACAAATACAAAAGCCAGAGGAGGCGTTCAGGGCACAAGGACTGTGTGCTACAGAGCTTGGGGGAAGATGCGATGGCGCTCGCAAAGGCATTGCTGGGGACCAGCGACACCAACGCCATTTATTCAGAAGCGAAGGAAAGCAGAACCAGGGGAGTTCCCAGCCATCACCGCCCGTGTTTGCCTTCCCTGCCGCCGGTGCGGGACGGGGCAGGCAGGGATGCTCTGGGATCCCACAGCCTTTCTGCTGGCGGAGACGAATCAACCGCCTCATTCTTCCAAGTGGACAAACTTGCATTTTGCCGGCGCGGGATCTCACAAATGGACCGTTGTCTGAGCGCAGCACCAGGCGCTTGCCTTCAGAATAGGCCATGCTTTGTAACAGCCAGAAGCAGCAAAAAAAAAAAAAAAAAAAAAAAGGAAATAAAGGAAAGAAAAGCGATGTGTTCTGAACAGCACATCCATCCTTCCGGAGACAGGCGGAATAAATCTAAAGACAACGCAGCGTTATCATCACCCACCAACCGGACACCCAAGCGCTACACCTCCGTGCAGCTATCTACAGGGTTTTTTTGCAAATCCTCCAGTCAATGCTTTTTTTCTTTATTAAATAGACAACAGTGGTTTGCATCACTATGTGTGAAAGCGTAAAGCAGCTGGCACTTTTTTAAAAGTCTTTAACATTCTTTGGCTCCTCGAATGGAAAAATCTTAGCAAATGAGACCTTAATAAATGGAAAGAGCTGAAAAATAGCCTTTCTGCTGGTGCGCTTCACTCCTGCTAATGGAATACGTAGATAAAACTGACATGGTTGTGTCTCAAACCTTTCCGCAGTGCTGCTGCGAGAAATCCTGCCCAGGTATCCCCAGCGTGGCCCTCCTTGCATCGAGAGATCCAGCAGCAGGATGAAGCCTCCAACTCCTCCTCCAGCCTCTAAAACCCCGCCAACGCAAGGAAAGGGCAGCCTGATCCTCCTCAGCCGCTAAAGAGCATTGAGGAGGAGGAACATCTCCAAACCCATAAAACCCGAACGCAGGCGGAGGAAGGGGAGGGCAGCAACCAGCACAGCTCTTCAAAGCCCAGGCGGGGAGACGGCCAAGTTGCCCTGGGTCCAGCTGAGCACCAGCATCCAGCTGGGAGAGCAAATGTGACACAAGGGCACTTCCATTAATTGCCATGTCGGGAGGGAAGGAGGGCTTTGGTCCAGGGTTTGCTCTGGGAACCATGTCTGGAGCGGGACAGGGAGGGCTGGGAGATGCTGCAGGGCAGGACCACGCGGGCTCCGCTGCAAGGGGCCCTTGTACCATCAGGAAAGGCCTCCCACTCCCCCAGGAACAGAAAACTGCTGCGAAGAAAAATACAGTTTTTCTACGGACCCCTCTCTCTTGCACTGTTGGGAGTTTGACTTTTTGGCAGGTTTCGTACACGGACTTTCATAACCTGAAATGCAAAATGCCGATTGCACGGAGAAGCATCGCAGCCCATCTGTTCATTTACCACCAGCTGAACAAGGAGTCCAGATCATGGCCGGACCTCTGCACCGCAGTATTTTAGGGTATTTTAGGCTGGGCTGGCCTGGCTGTGATGAGGTGCGGGGGCACCCGAGAGCAGGCGGCTGCATCCCGAGGTGGGGGCACGATGCTCTATAGAGCACCGCACCATCACCACTGCGTTAGAAGGCGGCAGCTCATGCCACGGGCATGATGCTCGATGGATGCAGCTCAGCACCCGGCCACAGCTCAGCATCCGGCCACAGCTCAGCATCCCTGTGCTACCACCCAAAATGAGACACAACCCTGAACCCCAATACGGGCTCAACGCCGGTGCCCTGTGCGCTGGCACTGAAGCAACCACACGGCACCGCTGGGGAAGCAAACCGGCACCGGCACGAGTTGCTTGCCTTGAAATGGCTGAAAAAAGGCTGATTAAGGAGATGCTCAGGCAGGAATAGTGCTTTGGTGTTAATTGCAGTTATATCCTCTGATGCTGCTGGTGTTTTCCCATAACCAAAGCCCGGGATGACGAACCAAAGCGATGCTCAGCTTCTCACCAAAGGAAAAGCAGCCCCGGGAAGGAGGCCGTGGGGCAGCAACACGCTCCAGCGCTTCAACGCTGGAGACCATTTAATCCCTGCTCCAGCCCCAGGAGCTGCAAGGCCATTACAAGTCAGCGTTCAGCAACTCTGGAAGAGGTCAGCCAAGACAGGCATTTCCATGTGAAATGTTTTTTTGTTCTTACAAAAAAAAAAAAAAAAACACCCAAAAAACCCACCCCAAAAAACCCCCAACCGAACAGGAATTCAACAGTTCGCAATATCCGAAGCCCAGACCCCCAGCACTGGCAGTGCATTGCACAACTTCTCATAACCTCCCCTCTCTGAGCGCTCAGTCCCCATAGCAATGCTTTTTTTCCAGGCTAAACACCCACTTTCTGAGAGAATCAACCAAAGGAAAGGCGTAAAACAGGAGGGAGAGCGAGCGCGGCCCGCTGCTGGGACAAGCACCATCTAAATCTGATGCGCTGTGAGCGAGGTGGGGCATCGACGAGCCAACACCCCTCCTCATCCTCGACCCCCGCTGCGCTGGCTTTGCTTTGCACCGCTGACCTGCTCCATTCCGGAGCAGGACGGGGAGGCAGCACGCTCCTCTCCTCCCTCCCGGAGCCCACGGCACGGCAGGACACACGGCAGCGCTCGGCAGGCTGGGAATCACAGCAGCCGCATGCCTAATCCCCTCCGATCCCAAGCACTTTGGAAGGACAAAGAGCCGAGTCTCCTTTGCCAGTAAATTGAACCTGCGGTTCCAGGGGCTCGAGGCACTTCAAAGCCTGCAGCAGCTCGGCCAGCAGCAGTAAAGGGATGTACTTTTCGGCTGTCGAGCAGCAAAGTAAAATCCACACAAATAAGCAGTGTTCCAGAAAACCAGGTTTAACCATCAGCAGCTCTGAACGACGGGGGATGTTTTTCCTGCAGGGTTGTTCTTTTTTTTTTTTCCCTTTTTTTCCCCCTTCCCCCTCCTTTGCAGTTTGTCTTACGGTATTTTTTTTAATTTCTTACTAAAACACATCTCAAGCTCCCACACCGCACAGCCCTTTCGGGTCTGAGCATCCTCCAGAGGTAAAATGCTGAGTTAGGTATTGGAGTTCGGGAAAGGAGGTGCCTTTGATGAATAGCAAATCTACAGACTTCAATCGTTTCGGTGAGCGCCACAGATTTAATAAGTTATTTCCGTGGAAAACCTTAGTAACTCAGTTATGAATCAAGCCTATAAACACCTCTCACTCATCAAAGTGCCACAAAAAAATCTATTACTGTAACTGTGAATACAAGCCTCTCTCTACAGGTCCCTACGAGAAGCCAAAATTCCTCCTTCAAAACATTCACCGTTTTCAAAGGTCATAAATACACTATGTCCAGTATTCAGCAAATCCGTTTAAAAAGCAAAACACAGGCACAGAGAAAAAGTAAAGTTCAAACAAAAATGTACCATCAGATATGCGCTGTTTAAAAGACACAACCGGAGTTACATCAAAAGAAGTTTTACTACCTAGAAAGCCATATCCAACTCCTAATAGCGTGCAAGAATGTAATGTTTTGGCTACAAAGATTAAACTAATTTACTTTTAAGTAACTTGCTTACTTCCTGATGTTTCTTTTTTTAAGTGTGATGCTTAGGTGCTTGGAGAAGTGAGGGATGTGATTATTCTGTGATTCAAGGCCAAGCATCATAACTACTCAATGAACCACAGACAAAAACATATTTTATCTGGGTGTTGTACTTACTCCAAGAACTTCTAGGCTGAAAACATCCCGGCTAGCTGCGAAAACCCATCCCGGTTCCAGGTAAAGGGAGGGAGAGAAAGGCCAACTCTCTCTCCTTCTCTGCAGAAGCGTCCTGAGAAATTCAGCGTATTGCCTATAACGAAATGGCGCTCCCCAAATACTGCCCGTGGTACATTCATTTGAGGGCATCATCCTGCCGGGCTCCGTCACGGCAAATTCTCCTTCAGAGCCGGGGAGCCATGCGTACGCACACAAAGGCAGAGGTATCATCTGCAAAGCAGCTTTAATCCCCGCATTAGGCACGGGGCCAAATATTGATAAGACCAACCTTCTTCCACCCCTTGTGCAACAGGCACTCTGTGCTACTCCAGACAAACGATCCTGAGGCTCTGGCAGCCAGTTTTGTTTTGTTTTGGTTTTTTTTCCTTTTTCTCCTTCTTGTGGACTAGGGACAGCTCTGATTGTCCACGTTTTTCTAAGCGCTGTCTGTGCTGGAGCATTAAAGCCATAGTATCAGCCATAAAGAGGAAAGATGTTCTTGCACATGAACCAGTGCAGGCAACGGATGGCGACGGGGGAGATTTCGGCTCGGTTCACAGCTCTGCTACAGCCGCCCCATCTACCGTGGGAAAAATCACTGAGTCCTTGGCTGCTTGCAGGGAAGAACGCCTGGGAAGAAGGGAGTCCACCACCGCTTCGTCTGTTCAGATGAGGAACATCACCGAAGCTGTCTCAACTAAAGATACTGTCTGGGGCAGGCAGGTCCTTGGGACACAGCACCCCTGGTCAAATGCAGGACGCTGTGGGAGCTCCCTCCCGTCCTCCCCGCTCGGCAATGCACTGGAAAACGGCGTTGCTCTTGCAAAGCATTTGTGCGGCTAATAACAGAGGGACGTTTCTTCATCTCCCAGTCCAGAAGACACCCTCCCTCCTGGAAGGCAGTATTCGTGTAGGCTGGTGATGACGCTCTCTCACTGTGCGGGATGCCAAGCCTCAGAACAACCTTTATTTCCCTCCTCGGGAGACCTTCAGCACAAACCATCTCTTTTCCCATCTCCAGCAAATTCCCCAGTGGTCCCTCAGCCTTCACGAAATTAATTTCCCCTCCTCACCTTACTAAGCTGGCTCAGCTCCGAATTAATTTCAAGACCAAAAGGCTTGTATTGCAAGCTCATAACCCGTAGGATATTTTTATGAACAGGTGTCCCTTGGTTTAGAAACCCTTCTACAGCTGCACGACCACTGCCGAAATTTCATCCTCCTTCTGGAGGCCCGTGCTCTGCACGGATGGGGTCACCGGCACCTCTCCTGCTTCTCTTTGTCGGGACATTGGGTACAGGTGGCAACATAAAGGTGTATCGTCACCCAAGCGTGGTCATCCACAAGCTCTGCAAGAGCAAGCTCCTGCAGACCTCAACGCTTCAGCTGTTGGCTTTGGCGGCCCAACATGAGTTGCCCTGCAGGGCTTTAATGGAGCAACAGCCGCGCACAGGGAATGCCTTCCCCAGCCTTAGAATCATAGAACCATGGAATGCTTTGGGTTGGAAGGGACCTTTAGAGCTCATCCAGCCCAACCCTGCAGCGAGCAGGGACAGCTTTAACCAGAGCAGGGTGCTCAGAGCCCCGTCCAACCTGACCTGGGATGTTCCCAGGGATGGGGCCTCCACCGCCTCTCTGGGCAACCTGGGCCAGTGCCTCACCGCCCTCAGTGTGAAACACTTCTTCCTTATATCCAGTCTAAATCTATTCTTCTTTAGTTTAAATCCATTACTCCTTGTCCTGTCACAACAGGCCTTGCTAAAAAGTTTGTCCCCATCCTTCCCATAGGCCCCCCTCTCAGCGCTGCCAGGCCGCACTCAGGCCTCCCCGCAGCCCCCTCCTCTCCAGGCTGAGCACCCCCAGCTCCCCCAGCCCGGCCCCGCAGCAGAGGGGCTCCAGCCCTCAGGGCATTTTTGTGGCCTCCTCTGGCCCCGCTCCAGCAGCTCCATGTCCTTGTGCTGACGGCCCCAGAGCTGGGCGCAGGGCTCCAGGTGAGGTCTCACCGGAGCAGAGCAGAGGGGCAGAATCCCCTCCCTCGCCCCGCTGCCCACGCTGCTGGGGATGCAGCCCAGGATGGGGTTGGTTTTCTGGGCTGCGAGCGCACATTGCCGGCTCATGTCCAGCTTTTCATCCCCCAGCACCCCCAAGTCCTTCTCCGCAGAGCTGCTCTCCATCCCTGCATCCCCCAGCCTGTGCTGATACCGGGGGTTGCCCCGTCCCTTGATGTAAGGTGCTTTCTTCAGCTGGTAAATAAGGGTGTATTCGCTCAGTCTCAGTGCTCTGGGCAAGATCTTCAGCTGCATATTAACAATCCAAGTGGAGTACTCTCCGCGGGGTTACGTTGCTCGTGGATGATGCACCGCCATCAGCAGGCTTTGGACACAACGAGGAGCCCACCCGGCTGCGGGGTCAATGATCGCTGCCCTTCCCCTTCTGCTCCACAGAAAAGAGTGTTTCAAGTCCAGGAGCTGCCACCTGAGCCACCACCGTGGCAAGCACAAACGCAATGCAAAAAAAAACCCGCAGCCCTCCTGTAAATTTACAGGCTCCAGCAGATTTAGCATCAACCCAGAAAGACATTTGTTGTAGAATAAAACAGCACACCTGCATCTCTCTGAAAGGGACAGGCGCTGAAAGCCCAGGGATGCCATCTCCGAGAGCTTCCCCACCTTCCCTTTCAGGGATTAATTCCATGAATCACCCTGAGTTTGCAAAGTTGCCTTTGATGTCAACCCCAGGCAGGGCCAGAAGCCGCACATGAACAAACCCAAAGCAAAGGCTGGTTCTTGTTTTGAAGTTCTCCCAACCATCGGGAAGGATGCTGCTGCGTGGTCACGCTCTCCGATCGGGACTCCAACCTTCGCGGCCGGCCACGGCCACGCAGGGAAAACCTTTGCATCGAGCAAAGAATTCCTCTCTGAAGCACACTGGAAAATAGATGCACTTTATTTCCCGTTGGCAAACTAAAACTATGGAGGAAAAATGTTTAATATAAAAACATCTGACAAAGCACCTCCAGGATGTATTTTTTTGCATCAAAGAAGTAGCTCTTGGCAACAGGCTCGCTCCTCCGACAAGAAAAGTTTTTAGCCAAACCCTGATTGTTATAGACTGCGCAGGGTAAGGCACGCCAGTGAACTTAAAGTTAAATATGAAAGAAAAAGGAAACCAAAACCATTACTGGCCTAAATAAACATCTGTCTGTGACTAAACTGGATGCACAGATATGCTCTGCTTTTTTTTTTTTTTTTTTTTTAAAATGGATTTACGTTTCTGCAATAGGACGGGGGGAAGAAAGGATGAAAAGGCTCCACGGTGCTGCTGGATCAGACCCATCCTGCAGCCCCCAGCCCATGGCGCTGCCACCCCGAGCCGGCACCTGCGCCCAGGGCTGCGGCGGGAGCCCGGCACCGAACACGCCGAAGCCAGAGGCGATCATCAGAAAGTTGCAAAAACAACACTTCAGCCCCAGAAGAAACTGCCACCCTATTAATGAGAAAAATATCTTTTTTTTTTTTTTTTTCCTATTAACAGGTAATTTCATGATCTCTCCCCCAATCTGGAAAGGGCAATGTTTGCCCAGTTTCCACACATATCCGCCTTACATATTTATAGGCTTTTTTTTTTTTTCCTACTCCTAAAACACACAGGATCTTCATAAATTTCCTTGTTAGCACAAATCCTTGCAGTCTGTTATTTCTGGGGGGAGAGGAAGAGAGACGTTCACTTTCTCCATTCAGTGGGTTTTAAAATATGCTTCCTTAAGTTCATCCTAAATATTGCTGGAAGCAGAAAAAACCCCTCCGGCTCTCGCTCCGGAGCTGTGGCATTGCTTCAGCGGGGCTGAGTCATCAGCCGGGATGGACAGGCACGCTCCCGCCTTCCTCCTCCCGACGGGGCACGGGGACCCTGCTCCCCAAACCCAACACCCCCAGTCCCACCACCCTGCAAGCAGCTTCTCCACCTTCCCAGGCCTTGGGGAAAAAAAGAAAACCAACACAACCAAAAAACAACTAAAATAAGCTCCAGCCCATTCAGTCTCTCTGTTTCTCCTCTCTCCGATAATTCACATTTATCCTTCGCCAGCTTTGGAGGGGGTAACACAGAGAGTCGCTGGGCAGAGCTCATCTGTGCATGGAGCCCGTTATCTTCTAGGCTCGGCAGAGCTGCTCGGAGCAGATTCACGCGTGCGCTTCCACTTTCGGGCACGGCTCCCCACCGCTCTGCAGCGCGGAGGGGAATTAATCACTCCTCCAACAAACCACCAACTCACAATTGCTTCTTTCGGATGCACATTCCCAGCTACGAATGGGTTCACCAGAGCTGAAACTCTTGAAGTAAAAGTTTTAGCACATGGGAAGAGGATCGATTTCAAAAGTCTAAAAAGAAAAAAATTAGTAATTTTGGAAAAATCTAAAGCAGCATCTTCCCTGGCTTGCTTGCTGCTGCTGCGTGCAACCCCTCTCGCCAGCCCCTGCCGTCCCCACTCTCCTCCTGCCCTTCTCCCGTTCCCAGCTCTCACTTCTCCCCTGGTAGCACTTATTTCTCCTCTTCCCTCTGCTCAGGTGCATTACGGAGCACCAAGCCCTCCCATTTCTCCAGCCGAATCCGCCCAGCGCTGAGCATCCCCTAACTCCAGGCAGCGGCTCGGCCGGTCCGCGGCAGGAGGACGGGGTGCGGGATGCAGTCCTCCGACGCGCTGCAGAACTGAAGGGAGGCGGGTCGGACACGGGCACCCACGCTCAGCAAGGAGCCCTTTCCCTCCGGAAAACCCTGCCACACACAGGGCTCGAGCCTCGCGGGCAACACGGGTTCACAAAGGCATTTCCATACGAACAACGCAACTTTCTGCGCGCACACCGGTATGACTCCCGATTAAGCAAGGAGTAACGAGCAGGCATGTAGGGACACATGAGGCAGGCTCTAGTGGTGAGTGGCTCATTTTGAGGAAAAATAGCCATCATACGAGCTTGGCATCAGCTGCTGCAGGCATCGTCTTTGTTAAATATCTTCAGTGGAGACACCCAGCCGGTGCGGGACCTCTGCACGGCAACCGGGGACTTTGCTGCGAGGCAGCAGTGAGCTGCACCCATCACTACCTGTCTGCTCCTACAGCTAATTACTCATCCTTACTTATTACTGCTCCAAAGAAAACCGATGCCCCAACATTTCTGCAGTTTCTAGAGGACGGACGAGCTGCTCCAGACCCGCAGCGGCCACGAGCGATGCTCCAGTCAGCGTGGAGACCTACGGGAGGTTCCCAAGCAGCAACACCACTGCTTGCCTCCTACCCGCGCTCAACCCTTCCCCTCCTGCATGGGCCTTAGGGCCTCCAGAGCTGAATGCCACCGCTAACGAGAACTCTGGTCGCTACTCGTAGGAATTCACGGGGCTTTTTTAGCCAAAAAGACAGACTGACACAGCGTGCTGTGCACGGGGAGCGCCGAGGAGCGGGGCTATTTCATGGTCTCTGAGAGAGGGTCCTTCCCAGGGAAGGTGAAGGATGGAAGGCCCTGTGGGATTTAGGGGAAGGCAGGGAATCCCAAAGCCCGTGGCCCGCAACATCTGCTCCAGCACGTCCCCACCGTACCGAACCAGTTCCCGCAGCAGCAGCACAGCCCTCTACAAGCCTGGCAAGTCTAACGGGTACAGCAGCTTCTTGGCATGTGGTAGAGGAGCCAAGTCTGAGGGGAAGGGAAAAAAAAAAAAAAAAAAATTACTACAAATGTTCCACCAATTATGAGTCACGGGGATGAACTTTTGTTTCTGCCTTGCTGGATTTTGCTCTTTCCCTGGTATTTCCCCAGCTCCGGCCGGGGGAGCCGCGGGGACGCCGACACTGGCCCAAGGCTCTGCCGGCAGCCGGGGGACGGGCACACCTGGGCTCAAAATACAACTCCCAAACCAGCGGGTTTTCTTCACGTCTGCTCGCCAGGCGTACACGGCTGCAGAAATAATCTGATGAGGGAAAGATGGAGCCCCTCTTCGTACTCCCGCAAGCCTGAATGTGACGCTGCTTGAGCTCAGAAGATGGAAACGTCGGGATCCAACACCTCCAAGTGCCTTTTCCCACCAACCCAGCTCTTCCCAAGCCGCTGTACCTCACTGAGGAATCAGGAGCATCCCCCATCCGAGGGAAATGCTGTGGCTGGACACTGATCCAGCCTCATTTCATGACCCAAACGCTTGGAGCCTCAGATGAGGAGGACTCTGGGGTATTACCCATCGATCCAGCTCACGACACAGAAGGTCGCATCTGAACACAGCTTGTGCTTCCACTTAGCATTGACCGGTACTCCGAATTTTATAGCAAGCCTGCTAGGTTCATTGAAGATTTTTCTCTATTTTTAACAGTGGTATTATAGGCATGAGAAGGTCTACTTCAAAAAGAGGGTATGTTTTTTTTATTTTAAATTTATACATATGACAGAGATGATCTTTTGACTTCATGCTAAAACTTCCTGTTTAGAAGTTCATCAAGTAAACGAGTAACAGTGAAGGAATGGTTCCCTTTGTTATCCAAAATTGAGTTTTGTGGTTTTAGTAGGAAAAGCCTTTTTGATGATCAAAGCTGAAGCAATAAATAGTAGTGGCTTGATGCTAGATCCAAAATGTACTTATTTTTGGAACAGGAGTTAAATGCACATGGAGCTCCTTCGGTACACACAAGAAAAGGCAGGGAAGACCACGTGCTTCGTGTATCATTTACACAGGCCTACGTTTCAAGCAAACCTATTAAATAAGTTGAAATGGAGAATAAACAAACTGAAATACGGCAGATAGACTAGAGTCTAAGTGCTTTCTTTTTTTTCCTTTTACTTCCCTGTGATGACAAGTATGGGTTAACTTCAGTGAAGCTCTTATCCTCTTTCAGCAATCATGAGCACTGGGGAAAAATAAATCACACAGCCCCAGACTCTTATTAAAAGTTACACCATTGGAAACTACACAGGGGGAGAGGAGGTATCCGATTTCAGTACAATCTCAGTCACATGTTATCATCATATTGTTCAAGTAAAAGTTACAATCTCTCTTCTATTCCAGAAAATCCACCAGATGCCCCATAAAGGACTCAGCTGGGAGAGAAGCTAAACCATTACATCCTCAGGAACCCCGGTTTTCAAACTCGGCTGCTATAATTAATGGCAATTATCAAGTTACAATAAAAGCCATGGGCATGGGGAGCTTTACGGACGCGTATCCAGCCCGAGGAATGTTTGTTAGGAATTGCAAACACATATTTATTATAGCACAACCCTGAACGATCCAAGTCCTGGCTATCAATTGTTCCCCTGCTATGGACACTTGGCAGCACAACAAAAGCCAGGCGGGCCGGCACGCTGGATTCGGCACGCGGCAGCACCGCGGCAAAACCAACCGCGGCAGGAGAACCTTAAAGGAAAAGGAGAAGGGAAAACGCCCGGAGGAAAACATGCCACCATGCCATGACACTGCGATGCCGTGCTGTTTAAACGCTACGCTCTTTAAAGGGCTGCGGAGTCGGGATGGGCTTAAACATCCCAAGGAAGTCGCAGGTCTCACCAAACCGGCCACAAACTCTTCCAGGCGGAGAACGAGAAGAGAACAGCTGCGGCTGATGGACCACTACCCTAAGGGTCCCCTCCATCACCGCTGACTTACAGCATCCCCCAGAGAGAGCAGCAAACCCCCTCCACGCGCTCAGCAACCCGGCAGCTGGGCACCAAGGTGCCCGAGTCCTACCCCACCGCAAAGCCCACCCCGACTGCTGAAGGAGGTACACGAGGCTTCATTCACCAGGATGAAGGGTTGTCTACCTTAGCTCTCAGACCATTAACCAGGCCATTTCTTACATAGAAATTAAACCTGGTCCTATAGACAGGCCCCTCCTGCCCCTCACGCAGTCAGCCCCCAGCCTGGGATGGGACACCAGAGGCCACAGCCCAACGCCAAGGAAAGGAAAGCCCCAACTCTACCTGCTCGCAGGTAAAACCACGCCAGGTCTTACAGAGCACCACTAAATGAATGAAAGGTTGCAGGGGTGGGGCAGAGCAAAAACCAGGACCTAATTAAGCAAAAACTGTATTCAGGAGCTTCAATGGCATCGCAGCTGGGAGCTCTGCTCAGGAAAGCAGGGTTTGCACCGTAGGGCGAGGACCCAACAGGTAACGCAAGCTGGACGGACTCGGCAAGAACCACCACAAAGCAGCACCGTTTGAAATTGCCTCACCGCTCCCATAACAACGGTGACGGCGTACAGCCTAGCCCCACGCCAGCCCACGACCCCAGGGCTCAAGTGAGGTCCAGGCGGCTTCCACGGGGGTCACGCACAGCCCCCCGGCCACCTCCCGAATGTCCCCGCTTGTCCCAGCACGCTCATCGGCCAAGCAGCATCTTACAGCAACCGGCGGAGCGCAGACATCTGAACAACCCGCTCAAATAGCTGCTCTTTTTTTTTTTCCTTCTTTTCACACCAAGAATATAAACCAACAGCAGGACCACAACCCCCGGTCTCCTCCTGCGGTCCTGCCCCAGCCACGAGCTGCCCGGCGCAGACCACGTGTGCGGGAAGGCGCAATCTGCCAACCTGAGAAGTCTCCGGGCGTGACGTTGGGCGAGTTTGTAGCCTCTGTTTCAGTGTAAGACAACGTGGAATCTGATAGATCTGGGGGGGAAGAAAAAAAGGAAAAAAAAAAAAAAAAAAAGAAGCATTTTTAGTCCTCCTGCGTTTGCAAGCTCTACGTGAGCAGCCGTGGCTCTTTTGCTTCCCGTCACCAGCCCACCTCTCCCCGAGAGAAACTCTCCACCAGGCCAGAAAGCAGCGATTAACTTTGCAGCTCCACCATGCAAATGCAAAGTTTGAATTGCTTCGACCACAAAAATAACTGCAGTTAAGTTGATCAAACAAGTAGGAACTTGGTGCTTACTGGATAAAGTTACATTAAGCCTCTAAACAATTCATAGTTACTATACTTAATTATCACCATTAAAATTCTTGAAGCTGTTTATTCTTGCTTCCTTCCTTCCTTCCTCTTTGCTGAAGCGAAGGAAACTTTGTTTTAACAAGTTAAGAGTCTTTGTTATTCTCTCTTGCTTACACCCCTCTAATTAAGTGCTCAACTGTTTGCTCACAGATTAACTATTATTTTTCCAATCAAACAAGCCAGTGAAGCAAATTTCAATCCCTGGCTGTTGTTTTAATAAAGTCACGTGTCACTCCCTATCATCTCTCCCTGCAGCACAAGCAGTTTCTGAAGCGAATTAACTTGGAAAAGGGAGCGTGGGGAGGGACAACTCCTTTTTTTTTTTTTCCTCTCCATAACTAACAAAACAAAACAAAAAACCCAAAAAAGCAAACAAACGCACCCAAAAATGAAAAAACCCACGACCAGCGAATTTTGCTCTGCAGGACGCCCTGGTCACCGCCCCATGCCGCAGACCGGCCGCAGAGATGAAGGAGCCGATTCCTCGGACGGGCGCGGGCGCCGGGTGCCGGAGCGGCTGCGTGGCGGGCAGCTCCCAGGCCTGGCAGGGCAGGGACTCACCTTTGGCACCGGGCAGCTCCCGCCTCCCCTCGGGGCTGGGTGGGACAGGCAGGCAGGCTGCCCCGCTCCCATCGCCCTGGCAAACCCCGCCTGTCTCCCTCGCCACCTCCCCGTCCCTGCCCGACGGGGCGCGAAAGCAGCTCGCCTCCGTCGTTACCCCCTCTCTCAATCAGAGCCGCTGACTACGGGACGAAGGCAGAAATCCCACGCTCCCGACGTGGCCACAGCTGCACCGATCCTGGCAAGAAACCCAAGAGGGACGTGGGATTCCTCCCTTTCCTCCGGCACCTTTGCTTCCCATTTACTTGAGCGAGAGGCGGGCGGTGGGAAAGGACGGGCAGGATGCAGCGATGCCAATTCAAGACATCTCCAAGCCAACGCGCACCGTGCACAACCGGGCTCCAAGGCCGCACTGTGCCAGGCTCTCCAGCAGCCTTCCTTCACGCCCAGCCTACCCACCCCAGCTGCTTTCGCTAGCTTTTTTTTTTAAAAAGCTTTTATAACTCATTAGGAAAAGTGAAAAGCCACTCAGCAATTACACAGTGCCGAGTTTCAAAGCGTTTACGTCTCATTTTAATAAGGAGAGGAAGGGTAATAGCCGGTTCCTCCACGGCGCTGCGCAGCCGGGGCGTTATGCAAATGGCACCCGGGAGCTCCGGCTCCCCCTCCGCTCCGTCATCCCGCAGATTACACACACAGACAAAACATGGCGTCTGGCAACCTTTCATTACGCCTTCATTAAAGATAGCGCTTCGTATTATTTTGGAAAGTATGCATGTGTCTACACGGTAATTTGGTGTGATAAACTGACATCCATTTACTTCTTAAAACCCGTCAGCTGATGCTTGCTCAGAAATAATGAGCAGCCATAAAATCCCGACTTGTTGGCTTTTGCCTGACGTGCCACGTAGGGATGTCCTAGAACCAACACCAGGACCACAGCATGAAAGAGCTGCCGGGAGATCAAAAGAGAGAAAACACGTACCCAGTGGCTTTTGCTCATCATTAGGAGACAGCCGAGAGTAGGGAGGTGGTGGAGACTCTGGAAAAACAAAACTTTATGTTAGTGCTGCGTTCGGTTTATCAACGAAACCCTCAGGCTTTCTCTTTTGGGGTAGGAACTCTTCCAAGGTTATAAACACCCAATGGTAGAAAACCCACTTGGAAGCAACTCAAGACCGGGAGTTTTCCAAATCTTTGAAGAAGGGGGGGGTTCCACCTTGACCTTTCAGAGGGGGCTTTACCACTGAAAATGCTGTTCTCCTCCCCTACGCCCCTGCCCCGCACCCCTGCCTGCGCACCCACAACCTGAAGCACGCAGAACGGCACGCTGCTCCCAAAGAACGACGCTTTCACCATCTGCGCTGGGAGACAACCCTCCAACCACAGCTCAAACACACACAGGCGCAACAAGAGCTCCCCGAACACGTCGCACGCACCGAAAAAAGGGTGTCGGGAGATGAAAAGACACTCCTCCCCTGGCACACGAAGCCTGACACCAGGCTGGCTTCAGCCAACAAGCCGCCAAAGCAACTTTGGTCCATCCCAACAAATCCCGTGGCACAGGAGCAGCTCAGCAGCAGAGGCCTCCCGTGATCCCGCTCAGCCTCTCCCGCCCCGCGCAGCCCGGCCCCCGTTCAGCAGAGCTCCCAAGCACACGCTCGGCTCTAAGCAGCGGCACGTCGGCAGTCAGGCGCTTGAAGTTAGGCAAGTCCTGAGAGGGGCTGTGCTGAACCGGGCCACGGAGCTGGCTCCTGCTCTCCTCCTAAGAGTCAAGACCACGCGAAAGGCTGGCAAAGGTCCTCCATCAACTCCGTACGCTGGTTACAGGGGTGGTTTGGGGTTTTTTTTTCCCCCTTCTGAATTACGGCAGTGATGCATTTCTTGAACTATAACTTGCTAAAATCGAGGAGCGTGCAGCCGGCTGGGCTCTATCACGGCACCGGCGTTGAGCAGACCCCGACGTCAGTGAGCAACTGTCCTGAAAAGTCAATGGCATCACACTGACCCCAGACTACTGAAGGGGGTGACCTTTCAAGTGTAGACCACTACAAGGGCGTGCTCCTCAGTTCCCGCACGGATCCGAAAGCGCCGCACCCAGCCCACCGACTGCGGCTCAGCTTGGGTTTGCTCCTTACGAGCAACCTCCGCAACCCCCGTGTGACGGCTCTGGGATGGCCTGTGGCCATTTATCACTTCTAAGAAAACGTTCCTCATCTCCCCTAACCAAGCAAGCTGCCCAGCAGCACGATGCTCTTCTCACAGGGTGCTCAAGGATCTCAAAATAAAAAAAATAACGGCGCCAACATCCCAATCTGGATGCAACGGCCCGACCTGCGGTGCGCGCAGTGGGCTGGTCCCACGCTAGAGCCAGACCTGCTGCCACAGGGGACTTCTTCGAAGCACCGAGGCGTCTTCACACCGCTCAGCGACGTCACCCCACACTAAACCGGGTGACAAACACGGACGGTCTCTGCAAGGAGCCGTGCAAACACGTGTGGAAAAGGGCACCGAGGCCTTTCCCAGGCTCCTGCCACCGTCCCCGGCGCCCGGAGCGGGTGGGGCCCTGGCACAGTCACCCACTATCAAAATGATAAGGAGCCACTCGATAAAAGCTCTACTCTCCACTGCTCTCTGCACAGGGCTTGCAGCCAGGCACCGCTGGGAGAACAACTACCGCTGCAGGAGAGCAACTGGGAAACTTTGCCCGCTTGCAGAACACGCACAGCTCCTACGAACGCACATCTACCCCAAGCGAAGCCAAAAAAGCTGCTTCCAGCCTCTAGCGATCTCTGGGGGAAGCACGCCCAGCGCAGAAGTTTCTTTCAAAGAAGCGATGCAAAGCGAGGCAGGATCCCGGATTGCAAAATAAATTTAAAAAAGAAAAAATCTCAAAGCTTTTGCCAAGGAAGGGACCGTCAGCAGGAGGTTGGTGTCCTCCAGGATCCCTGTGCTCGGGGTGGGGGGGGGGGTGGTAAAAAAGAAAAGCCCGAGAAATGCATGAGGTCCGGCTGCCCCCGCTCCCCCCGGTTCGGCGTTCCCCCGGGCCGGGGCATCCCCCGCAGCCCCTCCCGGCCGCGGCCCCGGTGCGCCCGGCGGGGCCCTGCGGCTTTAAGCCGGCGGCGGTAATTGCCCGGCTCCCGGCCGCTCCGGTGAACAGCGAGCCAGCCTGGCGCCAGCAGGATGCAAACTGCATATTATCGCCCCTTCTGCACCTAAATAGCAGGGGGACCTCCGCGGGAGGGCGGGGGGGAACCAAACCAGCCGAACCCCCCCCCCCCCCCCAAAAATAAAGGGCTTTTTAGGCACAACTGGGTTGGGGGGGTGGCAGCCCCGGGGACCCCGGGCCAGGCGCATCCCGGGCGGGCATCCCCGCGGCAGGGGTGCGAGCAGGGGTGCGAGCAGGGGTGCAAGCAGGGGTGCAAGCAGGGGTGCAAGGCGGGGGGTGCCACTAAGCCGGGGAAGGGGCCGGGAGCCCCGGCCCCCCCGTCGCCGAAGCGGGGCGGGAAGGAGCCCGAGCGCCGCTCCTCACCTGGCCCACAGAGGCGGCTGAAGTGGTAGGGGTTGCAGCAGACGGTGGGGCCGTCGGCGACGCCGAAGCTCTGGCACTCGCAGAGGGGCTTCAGCTCGGCGGGGTGCTGCAGGTCGGGCCAGCGGAAGAGCTTGCCCAGGAGCAGGTGGGGGGGCGCCGCCTGGCCCCCCAGGCGCAGCTCGGTGCGGGCCACCAGCACGCAGCCGCTGGGCATGCCCCCGCGGGACTCCACCGCCTCCAGCAGGCTGTCCAGCGAGCGCTCCTTCAGCCGCTTCAGCAGCGAGTAGGTGACGGCCTTCAGCTCCTGCTCCAGCAGCAGCAGCCGCGACCGCGCCTCCCGGCCCCGCCGCTCCGGGGAGCCGCCGTCGGGGGGGGCGGCGGCGGCGGCGGCGGCGGCGGGGGGCCGGGGGCCGCCCGGCTCCCGCTCCTTGAAGAGGCAGCAGGTCACCGTCCGGCCGTCGCTCGCCCCCTCCCGCCGCGGCGGGGCGCGGAGCCGGGCCCCGGGCCGCTCCGCCATGGGGTCCCCGCCGGGCGCCGCCTCGCCCGCCGCCGCCGCCCCGCCGCGCCGCTCCTCCGCCTCCCGCAGCAGGCTGCGCGCTACCGCGCGGATCTCCGCCGCGGGGTTTTTCTCCGGGGTCTTGCAGCTACCGGTGGCTCCGAGGTCGCGGCCGCTCCTGGCGCTGCCATCTCCGCCGTCCCTGTCCGGAATGACGCGGCTCCTCCAAAGTCGCCGCACCAGCCCTGAGCGTTTGGACCTGAACATGCGACAGGCCGGCGGCCGGGGGTCGCGTCGCTCTCCGCCGCCACCCCCCGCCCTCCTGCGCGGGGCTCCTCGCTCCGCCGCCGGCTTTATCTCATCTCAGACCCCGCCGCCCTCGCAGGCTGCGCGGCGCGGGCGGCTTCCCCGCGGCCCTGCCCAGCGACTCGCCGACGGCCCGCGGCGGGGCCGCACCATGGGGGAGGCGGCGGGGAGGGAGCGCGGCGCGGGCATAGACGGCGCCGCGGGGGCTGCGCCGACGCCCGCGGCGGTGCGGGGCCGCTCCCGTGGCGGCGCTGGGGCTCGGGCGCGCCGCGCCGTGCCCTACATCGGCTGCCGGGGGGCGGCGGGGAGCGGGACGGGGAGCGCGGGGCAGCGCCGGGGAGCGGGGCGGGGGGGGCCGCCCGGCGGGGGAGCGGCGCCGGCTCCGCGCGCGGAGGCGTCGGTTCCCAAAATATTGGTTTTTCTCAAGAAAAAAAAAAATTAAAATGAAAAAAAAATGAAAAGGCAAAAAAGCAGCAGCAGAGCCCAGAGCGAAGGCCGGTGTCAGCACGTGAGTTGTACGTATCCCAGAGGTCCCGGGGCGCGCGGCGCTCCCGCTCTCCCGCTCCCGCTCGCGCCGCCGCCGGCTCCCCGCGCTCCCCGCGCGCGCGGCTGCCGGGGCCGCCGCCGCCTCCGCGCCCGCTCGCGCCCGCCCGCCCTCGCTGGCTTTTGTGTGGCCGGGGGCGCGCGGGCAGGGCCCCTCGCGAGCGGCGGCGCGATTGGCTGCCGCCCATCATGTGCCAGTCTAGACACTTTGGCGGCTCCGCGCGGCACCGGGCCTTGCGCAAACACCGGCTCAAGTTTCCGAACTCTTAAAGGCACACGCGCACCGCGGCCCCCCGCCGCAACGCGGGGAGCCCCCGCCCTCCCCGCCGCTACGGGGAGCACCCCCCCTCCCCCCACGCCGCTCCGCGCTTCCAGCCCCGCCGGGACCGAGGGGGGCGGGGGCCGCCGCGCCGCTGCCGCGCGGGGGAAAGTAGGTCAGGGCGGCGCGGCGGCGGCGCAGGGGTTAAAGCCGCTCCCCCCCCCCACCCCCCCCCCGCCGGAGCCGCCGCGGCGGGACACACCCCCGCGATGTATCAACTTGTCCGCCGTGGCAAAAGTTCAGGCCCGGCGCACGCCCATTGGCCCGCCGCTGCGTGACGCGCGGCTACGCCGTCGCCTATTGGCCAGAGCGCCGCGCCGGCACCGCCCCCTCCGCCCCCCCCCCCCCCGCGCTCCTCGCGGCGTGCCCGTGAATGAAAGCCGTGCCGCGGGCCGCGCCGCCCTGGGTCCCTGCGCCCGCCGCCGCCGCCGCGGGGGCCCAGGGCGGCGGGGAGCGGCGTGCCCCGGCCCCGCGGGGGGAGGCGGGCGGCGGGGAGCGGCGGCCCCGGGGAAGCGCGGCCCCGTGGGGGCGGAGCGGCGCCGCGTCCTGCCCCACGCGGCCGGGTGGGAACGGCGGCGGGAGGCTGCTGCGGGGGGCTGCGTGTGGGGACGGGACACCCCCCCCCCCCAAAAAAAAAAAAAAATTAAAAATAAAATGAAATCGCCCTAAAATGGCTCCGCTCCCCCGCCCCGGCCCCGCTCCCGGGGGCTCCGGCCCCGTGGGCAGCGGCTCGGCGTGCGTGGGTGGGAGCCTGCGGGGAAGAGCAGGGGGGCAAGGAGCAGTGCCTGGAGGGGCAGCCCCAGAGCCGGCGGGGAGCCTTTATTAATGAGCAAAAATAAATCTTTATTTCCCAGCAGCTGACCAACTAGGGGAAAAAAAAAAAAAAACCACCTCAACCCAACCCAATAACAGTATTTCAGCCAATAAATTGGAGGCAACCCCGACGTTCGTACTTTTTCTCTCGGGTAGCTCTTGCCGTAACTGAAAACTTACGCCCACGTTTCCCCAAGGCTGCACTAATACGCCTAAAAATGGGATTTAAAGATGCTTGGTTAAGTTTGGACTTTTTTTTTTTTTTTTTTTTTTTTTACGGCGAACTTCGTTTGCGTGCATCAGCTTGACGTAAGGCGTTCCAAAATGCTCCGTTTAAAATCAATACGTGTGCGCCGCTGAGGTTCGCACCGACATGATTATAATACATGAACAGGACTTTGGGGTTACTTCTGCCCCTACCGACCTGTAGGACCAAGGGCAAAGCTCCTTTTCCCCTGCCCTTTTTGGGTGGGTTTTAGGAAATGGGCCGTTCGCCGCGCTAAAAAGGCAAGGTGAAAAAAAAAAAATCATATAAATCCTGTAAGGGACCTGCTGCCTCCGCCATTGGGTTTCCTAACTGCGACGGTCGGGGGGCTTGACAGTCCCGTGCCGCGCTGTCCTCCTCCAACCGGCTCCCTCCCCGCGTAGAAACCGAACGGGGAGTAAAACCAGGTGATATTATTTGGGTATTGACTCACTTGGTACGGAAATAACGTCCCAGGATGGCCATGGTCAAACCCAGCGCCCACCCCAGCCGGCGGCACAGCCACATTTCACACCTGTATCCCGGTTTGGAGCTGTTTACAAAAGCCAGCCAACGTCCCACTGTGGTAGGAAAACGGGGTTTTTTTCACGTTAGGGAATAAAGGCAAGTTAAAAGGCATGGAAGGGCTGCAAAATAGATTCAGCTTCAGACATGGAAGCGGAAATTGGGGTTTGCTGGACCTTGGAGCCACGCGGGATCCCTGCCCATCCCCGGGCTGCTCCGGAGAGGTTCCAACGCTTGTTTAAAAGCCACGTCGATCGACCTGTCCCGCGTGACCCCGAGATTTACCTCCCGAAACGCAGCTCATGCTTTTCTTTCCAATATCGTAGTTACAAAGAATCATCCAAAGTATAACATGTCGCAAATGTGCAATTACCAGATGTAAATACATATAAATCTTAACTACAGCGCTCTTTAAACGAAGGATAGGTCATTATTGCGGCGAGCGGCGTGTCACTGCTTATCCAACTCTATATAATCGTGGTGCGCGCAATACGGCGCGAAGAACAACGGCGCTTTCACGGGACCCGGGGCGGCCGACCACTGCTGCGGGCGCAGGTATGCGATGGAGAAGTCCCCATTTCACCCCGAGTGCCATCCACGGCAGCTCTTGCAACAAGAGTACATTGTTCCGCGCTCTAATGTGGGCAAGAAAAACAGAGCGCTCAATTGTACTTGTCATAATGCACATATAATTTATAGTAATGTTGGTTATTAAAGGATTTCTAGTAATTAACAGCAATGTGCTTGTTCACTGCCTTTTTCTTCCCCCCCCCCCCCCTTCTTTTTTTTTTTTGCCTGTCATAATAACAGACATTCCTGGGAGATGCTCTGGAACACATCCTATGGGTCTTGGCACAAAAGCTGGAGAGAAGCTTTTGAAAGCCTGCCAGTCTTATCTGACACGGATCTCCCAGGTACTATATAAAGCCAAATCCTCTTGGACCCAGGAGGACCGTGGGTGGCCGGGAGGGCACCGGCACCGACCTCTTCCCAAAGCCAAAACTGCAGCCGGGGTGGGGGGAAAGGGGGGAGAGGGGCCAGCGCTGCCAGCGCGGCCACGCCGGCACGGTCGAGGGCGACAGCAGAGCCCAAAAATGCAAGGCACGGACTGCTGCGCTCTGCGTTTTCAGTAAGGAAAAAGGAATCTCATCATTTTCTGCTTTTTTTTTTTTTTTAATCTCTAGTATTTTATACGTTTCCGGTCAAAGAGAAGGATGCAGAGGTTAAAACGCAAAACCAATAATTGCCATTGAAATGACGTTTTAACAGCTGTTTGTAGATTATTTTAATGCCTTGAAAATGGGGTTGAGACGGGGGACCCCACTGACTCGATGCCGAGGGGCAGCGAAGGCGGGGGGACACACTGCGCCCCGAATTAACCATCCAGGAACGGGGGCACCGAGCGTAGGAGCCCGGCCAGAGAAACCACGACAAAACTGCTGCGCCAGAGCGAGGGGCTCTGCCAAAAACTAAAATGCCTCATAAAATCAGGCTGGTTTTGCTGGAAGCTGATTTTGAAAGGAACCAGAGAAAAAAAGTTTTGACAACATCAGAATGTCCCGTTTCCTTTGTTTTAATGACATAGCCGTGATTTTCCAGTTCAAACCGACTTTTCGTTTTACTCTTGCAAATGTTATATTCTGTGCGGTAACACGCTGTGATAGGACTTTGGACCGTCGTCAAAATGGAAAAAGCTAAAATCAGAACAAGGCATTTTGATAAATCCAAAGTTTAAAAAAAAAAAAAAAAAAAAAAAAGATGTTTGAAGAATTTTCCTTTATGGAGAATTTCACAACCGCTGGACTCGGTGCTGCCAGACCTCGGCATCTTGAATCCCTTCGTGCAGAGGCTGTGATCTCACCCCGCCACCTCGGCGTGTGCCCCCGGCCCGGCTGGGATGCAGCCACGGCAAAGCCCATCCCGGCTCCTCCGGGCTGGAATTGCAGCCGCCCTTCGCCACCGCTCCTGCGACGCAGGCGAGGGCGCGCGTCAGGGGAACGCGCGGGTTGTTTCCCATCACCCTGCGCCGAGTTAAGACCTGGGATTTGCTACCTTCACGTGTTTTCCAGTCGGCAAGAAGCGCAGTTTGCAGATGGCTCCAAGATAGCCTGAGGTCATTGGTTTGCACAGACTGCTCTGAACTGTGTGCACAGGAAAACAGGGCTTAGCTTGAGCGCGCTGAGTTCGCCTGCGGGAAGCGCAGCTCACGTCCCGCCAACCTCGCGCCCCCGAAGTGGGTTTTCGTGTCCCAGCGCGGCAAGGCTCGTACACGGAGGGGAGCAGAGCAGCCGCACATCTTCTCCTGGTGAAGCTGGGACATCGCTGCACGACCCTTCTCCTTGCCAGGAGATGCCCGAGTCAATGCATCTCCTAGCACAGCGCTACCGCCGGGAGGGTTTTGCACTGGCAAAGTTTGCCCTGGCACCTTTCCTCCGAGTGGGATGAAGGTTTCGCCATCCAGCGACCCCATCCGAATCCGGTGGCACCGCGGTGGGTGCTGCGTTTGCTGCCTGTCCCACGGGGCTCGGGGGGTGAACCGGGGCCACAGCAGCCGAATTGCTTAGGGACGCGTTGAAATTCCATATCCTCCAGAATTTAGCAGAATCAGGAAGGGGGCGGGGGGGAAAAAGGGACAAAATCTGATAGAAATTCGCCAAATCCTGCATTTCACCGGACCTGAAATCAATGTTAATGGGTTAATGGAAACTCCACAAGGCAAGAGCTGCTGAGTTTCCAGGCTTTTCAAGGCCCTTCCCACGAGTATCTGCTGTGGGTGGGGACAAGCTGACTCACAGTTTCCAGGGCTGTAGTAACATTTCAACACCCCAGCGCTCCAGCCTTGGGGACTGATGGCAAAGAGCACATTCCCAGCAGAGTGGTTGGGAAGGTTTTTGACAACATGTTTGCTTGTGTCAGAAAATGTCAGTTTGGCAAAACCAAAACTTTTTTTTGTTTTGGTTTGTTTTGTTTTGGTAGCAAACTACCAGTTTCCACGAAGTGCTGATTGGAAAGGTTGCCTGGGCTCAAGCCTGGATTTCTAGTCAAACCGTAGAGGTAAAATCATCTCCCAACAGGTACTCACTGGTGGGTGATGGCACCCATCCATGGTGGTCCCCTCCCCAGGAGAGGTCCTTTGCGTGGAGCAGGGACATGGACTCTCACATCGCAGGAGAAGACCCAGCTCTACGGGCGATCGCAGCCCCATTTCTTTAAATCCCTTCTGGGTGCAGCTGGGCCAGTTTGTATAAATCATCAAGCGGTTATTGAGGGAGAAAGAGTCCGACGTTCATGCTGGAGATGAGAGGACCCATCTGAGATAGGGGGTATGACGTTCAGTTCCCCGGTTTGGGTCAGGACGAACGGGGCTCGGACCACAAGTCAGGCCAGTGCCATGAGTACAGGATTATCCCCTGTGCTGCTGCTTTCATTTTGTAGGAAAACAAACTCAGGCCATCCCAGTAAAGTCCTGCTGCAATCCAAGGAAAGCGCTGGTGTCTCAGGTTTTTTATGACAGAAAGGCTGCCTTCATCCAAACCTAATGCCAGCCTCCACAGCAGAGAAAGGTGGGGTTTTCCCCTTAAAATCTGTATTTCCATCTCTCTCGAGCTGCCCCTCTCCCCGAACACGGCCAGAGGGACCTTGTTCAGTCCCGCTGCCTTGTGCTGTCGCTTCACATTCAGCCAGAGATGAATATTCGCACACGTTCTCCACTGAAAAATACAGAATAACGAGACATGTATCCTTGCTATGAAGTTTCATTATTATATATCCCAGGCGGCGCGAACTGAAAAGAGAAATTTTGGGGAGTATTGCAGAAGGTGCGTCTCGCTCCCAGGGGGCTGGGCTGGACCAGCGGTGGCTTCACAGCCTGAAGTCATTCGCTGCCAGCCTCAGTGAGGGCAAAGGATGCTGAAGGAGAAAGAGATGCAGGGTGCAGCTTCCCACTGGATCCAATCCACGGAGAAGAAACAGCAGCAAATACCACAGCGATGAACACAGACCTCTTACAATTTCCAAACCATTTGCGTCTGCTGTTTCTTCTAGGCAAAACTGCAGTTTTTCCGATGAGAGCACAAGCCAAAGGGACACCTTGGCTCTTGCGTCAGTGGTAGGGCACACGGTGAAACATGAAGAAGGAGTGGCATCTTCTCCCGTCTTTCCCAATGGTGCTGAAAATCCCGGCCGAGAAGACCACTTGCCTCCGAGCGGGCTGAAGCAGACACCTTCATAAAATCCAGCGTAACCTCAGCAAAGCAGAGCTATCCCTACATTGAAAAGGACGAAGAGTTCCACGAAGCGTGCTGAGGCTTCCCTTCGCTGGCGTTACGGGGAAGGCGATCGGCGAGTACGGGCTACCGGCAGCCGGGCATCCCGGGCCGGCCAGCCCATCACCCGGCTTTCTGCTGGCCGCCCGCGCGTGGCCGCGTCTCAGGCATGCGGCAGGTCCCACCGCGCAGGCGCAAACCGGCCGGGGGGAAAACGGAGAAGCCGTTGGACTTGAACTGAACCCAAGCCAAACGCCTTCGGAGGTTCAGCAAATTTCGTGTCAATAACTTTTATTCCTCCTCCATTTCCTGAGCGCAGGCAGCACCAGCAATGCACGCCGCCATCTGCCGCACAAGCCCGTCCTCTGGCTAGCCGGGCAGAGTCTCAAATTGGGCGAGATCCTATCTATCAGCCAATTCCTGCTGCCTAATCAAACCCAACTCTAAAGCCTCCGGAGCTTCCCTGTACCGCCTCCTTACGCTCTCCCTCTTGATCCCCTGCAAGCACTGTTAATTTACTGGCACTGTATTTTTTCTTACAACATTGGGGAGACAAGGAATTGCTGTTGACTTTTTCTTGTATTCATCTGGAGGGCTTGCAGCAGAAAGGATCCCTGGAGGCACGTCGGTGCCCAGCTCCCGTGGAGCCTGGTGGGATGCGGAGGTCTAATTATCTTCGCCGGTCCGAGGGAAAGTGATTTGCGCAAGGTAACGGGGAGAGTCTGTGCCAGAAAAGGGAACAGAGCTCATGTGAAAGTCGAGCACTAAAAACTTTCCCTTCCTGACGAGGACTGTGCTGGGACACAAGAGCTGCTCTGGGTCCCCACCCCTCACGGAGCACCTGCGAGCAGCCACGTGCACTCACCAGCTGGGGAGCCCCTGCCCAAAACCGTCCCTTTCTTTTCCATTTTTCCCCAGCTGAGTGCACTGGATTCAGACCGGCAGCTGCTGAGAACTGCTGCTCGCTCGGGAGGTTGGTACCAGCCAAGCGAACGCCACTCCCAGGTTTCGACGGTCTTGCCAGTCCTGTGCCCAGCAGCTACGAGTAGGTCTTGCTGGTTGGATGCTCAGTGAAACAGAGCTGATAGTCCCAGTGTGGCCCCCGGTGTCAGCGTCCAAATGGCCCATGGGGACCGAACTGTCCTCTGAGGAGGCTCCCCAGCTGTCATGTCCCAAACCTGCTCTGACCCTCAGCTTCTCTCCAGGATGACCAAGGGCAGAAGTTCCCAAACTGCTGTACACACCCAACGAGCGCTACTAACAAAATACAGATGTGACTTCTTCTTAGAGTGGACGGAGGGGCTTAGATCACAGCTCTTCTGAATGTGGGTTTCTGAGGACTTCTTGGGGTTGGAAAGCAAAGCTACAATTCCTCAAAGCAACAGGATCTTGTGGCCCTACCTCACTTTACAGATTCACTAGACGGCTACAGGACGTGGATCTCCTGACCACACTGCGGCACAGGAGTGAAGGACAGGCGTCATTACTCCTCTGGGCTCTGGAACCAAGCTTGCTGGTCCAGGGGAAGATCTACCTGTCATCAAACCTTTCAGAGTCTTTCCTGATGCCACTGACAGGAATTTTCTATGTCCTTTTGAACTGACGGTCTCATAAAATGAGGCATGTGGATGGAGAAGATGGAGACGTTGACTCCTGGGCCTTAATCTAGTGCTTTATCCAGGAGGACATCCTACCTGTTATGAGCAACCACCCTCCAATGGATCCTGCAGCAGCGTGAGCACAGTGATGGGCTCCCAGGACTCACATGAGGAGGTACTGGTGCAAGATGGAGAAGTGGATGGGGAGGAGAAGTCACATTCAGCCAGTCCAAGGATGGTGCAGCCTCTGCGACTCCAGCAGGAGGGAGATGGACATGCTGAGTCCATCCGTTCGTCTGCATGAGAGCAGTTTGGGGATTTCTAGGCCCACAGAAACTCGTAGCGACTACCTCAGCCTCATTCTTTACTTCCCCAGTTGTAGGCAGAACAGCAGGGCTAGCCATTAAACTCCTGTCCTGGTCTGGCTATAGGAGTCAAGTAATATCACATAAAACAGATGCTCTGTTCAAATAGGAAGGGAATTACAACCGCCCGTGTCCACCAGAGGATACATCTAAAAACCACACCACCCATAACAAACACACGGGAGTTTGTCCTTTTTATCAGCATTTATTCAGCAGCCTGTGGAGACAGTCTGCCTTTCTGGAGCCTTTTCCATGCAGATAACACCCAGTTCTGAGACTGCCCTTTACTTTTTTTTTTTTGGCTTGGCTTTGGTGAATTGTCATTTTTGAGCTGGGAAGGGTCTATCCAAGTAAGAAAAACAGTCCAGAGCTGCATGCTGCCACCACACCGATCTAGCAGTAAACTGCATAATATGCCAAGCCCAGTGTCTTTTAAAAAAAAAAAAAAAATCTACCCCTATCCATATTTACCCATAGAATTTGCAAACACAAACCTGGAAATTCCCTGGCAGGGCAGGATTAAAGAAAGGATTATTCTATTTGGAGGTGGTCCAGAGAGCAGAGGGAGTATACGTATATGTCAAAAATGGATTTTAATTGAGGTTTGCTGTGTCCAGTGGTGCTCTCCTAGAAGCAGGAGCTAAAAACACGGTGGGGCTGGACGAGAAGGACGCATAGGTTGACGAAGACATCAAAGCAGATCTGAGAAAGGTCGGATATAAATGGCAACCTGTCCGTTTATGCAATAGTTTGCTCTTCTATTTACGATGGTATTTTCTGGGAAGAGCTGGTCAGAGCCAACTAGGGCAGGCTTATAAAAAGATAATTTTTCTCCCTTAGAAAACACAAAGACAGACAGACTGGGCTGCTGGCTTTTCTCCCTTCCCAAGATCTGCTGCCCTGGGCAATTTGTTCTGTTGCAGCAGCTCTTTGCTGAAGTGACTGGCGTCTGGTCCGCTTCAGAGCAGACGCCAGTCACTCCAGTAAAGAGCTGCTTACCACATCTTTGGTAAATATTTTCTGCAGTGGTGCAGTAGCGTCTTAAAGAGCAGCACTGTTATTTCGTAGGCTTCTCCAATAATAACTCAGAGAGAAGCAGCCACAAGACATTAGCAAAAACTGCTGCCACTGACCAAAACTTTGGAGAGGCAGGAACAGAAGTGGGAAGAGAATAGAAATAGTGACTGAGTCATTGGCTGGAGAGGCTGAATGCAGCAAGGGCAAAAAAAAAAAAAAAAAAAAATGCAGGCTTCAAAAGCTGGTCCCAGGACACATCTGTGGGACCAGCACGCACTGGTCTGATGCTTCCCCAAATTTCTTGCAACCTCAAAATGGGGATCTCAAAGTCATTGTGGGAAAAAGAGAATATTGTCTTCTCTGTTTTGAGCCTGGACCAAAGGTAGCCAGAGGCAATCATTGCTAAATTACCAAAACTACATCTCTTTTTGTGTTGAAACTGTATTTTGAGTATTTCTGCTGGCAGCTGGCTGCAGGATCTCGAGGGCTTGCTCATGCAGAAGCATGTAAAAATAGAAAGCAGGACTAGGGAGGAAAGGAGCTGACCCTAAAGTCATTGGCACTGCTGGGTGTTACCGAGAGCAAATCATCCTTAAATATACACCAGGACACAGAAGTATACAGTCTGCCCCAGCAAGAGCACAGTTGCTTCTTAGACACCCAGCACATGGAGCAGGCTTTGCTGAGAAAGGAGATGGTGGTTGGAAGCCAGGGGTTGGTCTCCAGGGGATCTTCGCCGTCCCATTGCCACACCGCGGAATGAGAAAACCCCTCTCTGAGCAGGCACCCCGCGGGGTCGGTCCTTCTGTACCTTAAACTGTGCTGAGAAGCCGTCTCTGTCCAGGAAACTGCTGGCTCCAACTTCTCAGGCTGTTGCGAGATGATCAGAAGCAGCAGCTTCTTCCCTAAGGCTCCCTGGGTGCCAGCAGCGCGTCTCCCCGCCGGGCAGCCGTCCTGGCCGCCAGCACAGCCGCGCGTGGGCACGGACCCGTTGGTTTGTGCCCGGATGAAACACCAGTCAGGCAGCGCTGGAGGTGCAGGTCTGCTCTGCAGACCCCGTATCATCCTTTTGGAGCCACGACTGGGGTTTTCCATAGTTCGGCATGCGTTTATGACACAAAACCCTTTCGCTGGTATTTTGGTGCCAGCCGTCTCTAGCAGCCAAGCCCTTGGAGGGTGTAAACTGGCGTAGCTCCTATCACCTTCGGTGGACAGGTCCCAGCCAAAATCCGACCATTTATTTACCTTCTTATGTGGGCGACTACCTGGGACCATGCCCGACCGCGCAGCCTGCCGCTGCGCGCTGGCTCTTACCCACCCTATCCAAAGTCCAGCTGGCGCTAGAGCCGACCTGGCACAGGGATGCAAAACTGTCCTGCTCTCTGGAGACAGCAGAAGGCTTCCCATGGCCCGTCAGGCTCTCCTGGCATAATTTGGGATGAGAACGAGAGGGTGGAGCACTGACTGGAGCAGATACCTGGTGACAATATCTGACCAAAACCAAATTTTATATAAAGTGAGTGTATTTTAGCTCTCAGCCTCTTTATTCAGCTAGTGAGTGAATAATGATTAATTCCCGGTGATCACATGTGGTGATCCGAGACCAAAAAGCAACGAGAGAGAGAGGAGGAGCACATGAGAGTGCAGAAGAGCTTGGCTGAGGGCTTGGGTGATGGATCTGAGAGAACCGAGTCCCAGCAATTCTTGTGCAGCTTTTCATAGGACCAGCTCTCTCTTCATTGAGCTTCATCCAGCCCTGTGGTAGGGGACAGCAGCTGGTCAACAACAGCTAAAGACAAGAGTAATTTGGGAGAAAAGACGATAAATTCTGTTGCATTAAAAAAAAAAAAATCCCCAAAGCTGGGTTAGGACATCATTTTCATCTCAGCTGCAAGACCTGCCAACAGCTTCCGAAGCCACCTCCAAAGGAGGGCTGCTGCCCACCCCTGCTCCCGCGTCCCCTCGCTGTGACACCGGCTCCGTGTTTGTGACGATGACCCACCGCACCCACGGTGCCGCGCACCGAGGACCAGCACGCTGCCAAACGCCGGCCCGCAGTCCCCGTACTCTGGATGCAAATGTGAAATGCACGGGATGAAAGAATGACATCAACCATCCCAACACGAGTTATTAATATCGTCATTAGCCAAACAACAAACGTTTCTCAGAGTCATAAAGCAAGGGTGGCATTTTTATTAGCTGAGGTTTCCTCCTTTCTTTTTTTTTTTTCCTCCTTTTTTATGGCCTTATCCACAAATACTGAGAGCCAGAGGGAATTATTTGTTACTTACATTAAAGCAAGAAGCCATCACACCACAGCACTACAACCACTCCCCATATCATTATTTTCTTCTTTTGGATTTATATGAACCTCATTATTAAACCTTAGCTAATGCAGACATCCTAACAATGCACCGAGTGCTAATAACTGCTAAGCAGCATTATTAATTGTTGTAATTACAGCATTTCAAATACATTTTGATTATATTAAAGAGAATACTTTCCTACTTTTCCAACCAAAAAAATCCACCGATGTAGCTTATTAACACTAATTCTATTCTTATTGGTAAAACTATTGTTAGATTTCAAAGGCAGCTAAAAAAATCTATCACGCTGGGGTGGCGTGGCGTGTTCTCGAAGTCGGGTGTCGCTGAGCTGGGCTGGGGGCTGGAGGGAGCTTGGCGGAACGTGTTAGCGGGGGCTCAGATGAGGAATTCAGTCTTTGAGGTGTGACAGCACCCTGCGCCGGCGGCCTTTAGGAGAAGCATAAAGACGTACATCCCCCTTACAGCTTGCAGCTCCCCTTACGTCCCCCCGAAAGCTGATTTCAGCGGATGCCTACGGGCTCCATACAGGCTTGGGGGAACCAGGATCAGCTGTCGGACGGGTGCTTATGGGTGGGAAGCACCTATAGGCTCCCCTATGGCGAGTTATAGAGCTACTGTTATGGGTGCAACATAGGGCCCCGATCCTGCGACAGGCGCTCTCGTCGTTAACCCTTGCTTGTAATGTTCAGTGGAATTATTCACACCGAACCCAGACACACAAATGGCCATATAAACGCACGGCCGCGCTTTTAATTAAAGATGTGCTAAGATAAAAAGCTTCAGAAAACAATTTTAAACAATTAAAAATAATATTAGAGGTGTTTGTCTACCCAATCTGCATGTGTCCTGAGCAGCTCGGGGAGGCTTGCTGTATTTTCACCATCGGGGAGGTTTGCTGTATTTTCACCATCGGGGAGGCTTGCTGTATTTTCACCATCGGGGAGGCTTGCTGTATTTTCACCATCGGCAGGACTGTTTGCAGCGATTCCCCTCCGCTCCGCTCCAGATGTTTCTTTGCTCCAAAGAGTTAAGATTTCACTTGTCAGGCTGTTTTTGTTTCTATTCACATGTCAGTGCCTGTCATTTATTTAGTCAATGGGACATGTCCAAGGGATGGAGACAGACTGGGTTAGTCATTCTGACCGTGGGTCGCCAGTCACTGCAAACTGCCTGAGGTCATTTCCAAAAGCGCCACTAACAATGAGAGGGAAGCTGGGCCCGGGAGACCTGCAGGAAACGGCGCGGAGATTAAAGACAGAGATAGTCCTTTGCAAAAGTACACTGGAGGAATGTTCCCTATGTTCTGTCAACAGAGTTTCTTCCTCGCTCAAGACTGTCTATTTTAAGGCTGAGCTCGCACCAAAAATGGAAATCCTTGCTCAATGGCTATCAGTGGATCTTGGGTTTCTGGGGCTGCAGCAGCCGAGGAAATGAACCCTCCAGCTTGGCCTTTGTTGCCGGAGCTGCTTTAAACAATTCCTCCTTGTCGCAGCTCTGCGCTGGGTTTGCTCCTTTGCCTGGTTAACGCACGGGGCGCAAAACCCAGCTGGACCCCGCGGTACCGCCCTGCGCTGGCTGCGAGCATCGTCCCCGCCGGCGGACCCCCAGCGTACCCCCGGCACCGCCGCAGCACTCACCGGCACTGCCCTCGGCACGGCGCTGCCCGGCTCTGGGGGTGGCACCTCGGCCCACGCAGGGCAGCAGAACGCAGAGAGCAGGGCTGCAAGGGCCACGCAGTTCAGGCTCGATCCGCGCTTCCAGGACGCTCTCCTGTTTTGAGGAAGGGAATGGAAAAGAAGCGTTGAAACGCAACCATAAATATTTGCTGCAGCGTCTTGGGCTGAAATCGAGCCCTGTGACTGCAGATTTGGGGGAACGGGAAATTCCTCTGGCAGCCATCTGGGCGTCAATACAGGGCTGAAATACAAGAGCAGTTTTAGGTGCAGAGATGCACATTTTGCTTTTTAAGCAAAATAGCACAGCCCCTCTTATTTAACACATAAGGTACCTCTGGATGTTTTGGAAAACATTAATAACAACCACATGATTGGTGTAAAACACTGATTTTTCCATCCAGACGCACTATTGTTTTTAGATAAATACATTCCATCGAGCTTCTTTGTATCTGAACTTTCTACATGTGGCTTCTGCGTCTCAGGCAGATGGGAATGGGGGTCTGACAACAACAGCGGTGGCCCGGGAGGAGCCGCCGGAGCCCGCTGGCTCGGGAATCAGTGACGCGGGCTAAACCCTGCCTTCTGGTGCGGGTGCAATCGCCGGCGACGTGGGACGGGGGTTGCAGGTAAGGAAGGGACAGGAAAAAAAACGCTGCACAGTGGATTTGAGCTGCTTTGGAGAGAGAGAGAAAGGCAGAAAACGCATTTCTTAGAATACAAACATCCATCATGGACACACACGAGAGTATCCAAATTCCTCAGTGTTATATTTATGAAGCCATTCGGAGACATGATACAGGCCAGTTCCTGTAGCTTTTTTCCATGTGCTGTTAAAGATTCAAACTACAGAGTAATTTTCAGTCTTTGAAGACATTGGTCTTGGTATTGCAGAGCCCGGAGGCTGCTCCAGGCAGGGTCTGTCTGCGCTGCAGACGGGAGATAACGCAGAGCCACCACCAGCGCTGAGCAAGCTCAGGAGTCAGGAGCGGGCCAGGAATGACGGCGCGGCGGCACTGGGGGGAATTTACTCTGCTTGCAGATAAGGAAAGCATCCTGCTTTAAGCACAGGGTAAACAACTTTTAATACCCAAGCTAGTTATCTGGAGAGTCCCACGGGAGGAAGCGTATCTGGCGGGAGGCTCCGCTGTGCGCGGCGTGGCACAGCACGGTGCGGGGACGGTGACCCAGCCCCGGCACCCAGGCAGTTTTGGGGAGCCCAGCTGCCCATGGGTGCTCACCACAGCCGAGGCCGAGGCCAAGGCCAACTTGCAAAAGGGAATCAAGATAGCTGGGTTTGTCTCCAGGAGGAGGACCGGTGCTCCTGGTCTGTTGGTGGCCTCATGGTTGCACACGTAGGACTTGGGCCACCCAAGTTAGAAATCACAAAACAGTTGGGCAAAATCAAAAAGACTCTAAAAAGAGACTTAACAACTCTTACACAGCACAAAACTGCCAACACCGATCATTTTTCCCACTAATTACACAGAATACCCTACCAAACCAAATTCAGGTGTGTTTTCATTGATAAGGCCATGAAAACACTCACAAGCTGGAGAAGGCAAGTCATTTCATCTCAGCGTGATAACATTTGGGAGAAGTTATGAGACCATGGCCGCTCCCTGGTGCTCCCCGTGTAGCTGCAGGGTTCATCTCTCGCTGCAGAACCCAGGTCTGAAAGCTCGATGAGCATCACTCCCGGCTGGCACTCGGGGAACGCGGGCCTAAGCACGGCCCTTCGCCTTATCACGGAGAGGCGACGGAGTCGGGAGAGGCGATGGAGGGAGCAGGAAGAGCTGATCTCAAGTTCAGAGCCTGATTTATGGCTAAGGCCTCGGGCAAATCACTTACTGGCTTTGTGGTTTCATTTCCTCATCTCTAGAATCTCTTTTACGGGTGATGTGTGAGGCGGAATTAACGTTCAAGCTTTGTTTTTAATAAATATTTAAAGATTCGTCTTGTGTTTTATGCATCTTTCGGAACGATCTTTCTGCACTTGCATAAGGGTCTTTCCCTGTCAGCCCTTTAATCTGAGCTCCTCTCCCTGGAGTGGGTGCGATGCCTCTGCTGCAGATTTGTGCTTTCACTGAGTAACAATTAAGCTGCCTTGGTTAAATGTAAAGGCATGTGAAGAAAGTTTTCTGCTGCCAGTTCTGCACCGCGCTGCGCTGGACGCCAGCAGGACACATCAAACAAGAGTTCCTCTGCATAAAATAAACCAAAGCTGCCTCCAGCACACGCCAGTGAGCCATTAGCAAGCTCTGAGGGACCCCCAGTACTCCAAAATTCTTCATTTATGTGTGAAGCATCAGTGAAAACTCTGTTTTCACCAGCCCAGCGTGATTTGGAAGTGAAAGCGCGGGCTTGAAGCTACTCTGTGCTGAGGCCAGTGGAAATTCGGTGTGGGTTTGACCCGAGGACTATGCACACTTTAGTCTCTGCCTGTTTATTGTTAAACTCATTAAAAACATCAGGGTTTGTGCATCTTAAAAGTCTTTTCTAACTTCATAAAATATGTGAATGCTTAAGAAGGAATCTGTGTGCAACTGTATAAATAGTGACTAACAAGGAGGAATTTTGTGGTGTTCAAAGGGAGCAAAACAAGTTGACGAGCCTGTGGTATAATGAGTTAATTTGCCTTGCAGCCTACCTGGTGCCCAGCACCAGCTCGCCCTCCCTCAGACGTCGCTGGTGATGGGTCATGCGCTCCTCCGCCCAGGCGAGTGATTTTAAGTTAAAGATCCAAAATGAGCTGTCTCAGACGTGCGCCAGCCCAAGGTTGGTCACTTCCTTACATCAGTATGGATGCTGAATTTCTATTAGAAGAAAATTCAAAGCATTTCAAAATGAAGCATTTTGACACTTTGAGATGAAGCCGTCTCCATTTCTAAATGGCATTTCATTCTGTTTTTAAAATGCTACAAAGTTTTGAGAGCAAGTCCAATCATGCATTCAACCAAACCAACATTTTTGTTCAAATCCTCATTTCCCAGAAAAATTGTAAACCATTTGTTTTATTCAGAACTAGAAAAAAACCTTTTCCCCAAAACTCTGCAACTGCCAATAATCCATTTTTATCCCAGATTTAGTGTTATAAAACTTCCTTACTGGAACTGCTGGAACCTGAAGTTGTCATTAAGTGGATACCTTGCACTGTCACTAAAATTCACGCCATTTTGTAATCCCGTAATTCCCCAAACTCGTCTCAGGCTTCAGCGCCCCTGTCCGAGGGATGTTTACAGCTTATTCTTCCTCTGTAGGCAAAATTAACCCAAGAGCTAAAACTGATGAAAGGCACATTGCTGTCTGTCATAAGGGGCGTATGTTGAAATATGGCAGTGAAAAAAGCCAGCAATGCTCAAACCGCTGCAGAATCCCAGTGGAACGAGGCATGTGAAGAATATTTTATATTTAGTCAGAGGAGGGGAAAGGCAGGAGCCGGATGATGTTGGGTTTTTCATGATGAAGAACATTTCTAGGGAGAGCTCCCTGCCATGGGAAACGTTCCACGCTTTATTTTTCTAATGAACAACTGTCTCCAGTGTTTCACAATGCCAGGTTGCTTACTACGGAGAGCTGGAGCAAACCTACTTTCTCTCTCCGTGTCCTTTTCAGCCCACATAGCTTTATTAGCCAGGACGGGAAGAAGACTTGGAAGTCATAATCAAAAAACCACAACATCAGTTGCAAAAAGAAACAACCTCATCCTCCCAGGGCTCTCCTGAGCTGACAGGCTTCCTTTAATCTTCACAGTCCCTGGAAGAGCAGCCATCTGTCTGCCTGCTCCTTGACTGTTGTCTTCACCTGGGTCTTCTGCATCTCCTCTGCTGTCCTGATGCGCTTTCTCCCTGTGTCTGCAAGCCCCGGCCACTAGCTGTGTATAAGGTGAGAAACCAGGGATGGAACCCAATGGCAGAGGGCTGAAAAAAGGGTGAACTGGTTCCCAAATAGAGGAGCCGCACAAAACCTCAGGTTTAAGACACACTTAAAAGCTGCACTGCACTTTCGTAGATGGAGCGAGGCTCACTGTCCGGCATACACCTCGCGAACGATGATGGGAATCCACGTATCCTGCTCCCTTCCAAGGGTACGAGCACTTGGATCCCATCAAATAACAGACTGTGCTGCTGCCTGTGAAGTCCCCCGCTTTGATTCTCTTGCTGAATGCTTAAGCCAGTGACTTGGCCAGGAACAGACTCATTTTCAAAAGAGGCAGTCACATTTCGTTCCTGAATGCTCTCTCTATGTCCCTCCCGCCGCAGAGCGTCTCTGTGCTGGACCACATCGCACTCCTCCTGCAATGGCTGCTCTGTCTTAGGTCTCCTCTGCTCCACGTGAGAAGGTGGAACAATGCCGCTTCTGAGCGCCCCTCCAGCACGGAGGAGTTGGACATTGTTTTCTTTTCCTGTTTTGTTTTGCACAGAATAACTCCCCTCTATGGAGTCACTTCGGCTCCAGAAACAGACTATTAATAAACTTAACTGCTTTGGATAGTCCAAGCCAAATGCTGGCCCTTCGAGGGGGGAAAAAAAAAAATCTACAATTGCATAGAGCCTTTTCATCCTCGAGAGCCTTCCAAAGCACATGTAGTGATTATCCACCGCTGAAACGCCACCAGCTCTGCGGTGGCACAGAGGAGCTGTTTAACACAACAGTCCAGTCTGCCCGTCCTGGCGCTTGGTTGAATGGAGGTCTGTATGCACAGCAGATGCTTTCTCTAAGTTGGATGCTGTTTGGTGGCTTTCATCAGCTTGCTTTTGGTCTACAAATAAATGGTCGTATCAAAGGGGACAAGGGGTGGCCCTGTGGTTAAGGCACAGAGCTGGAAGTCAGGAGTCTCGGCAGGAGGTTGACACAGTCCTTTGGTATCAACATTTTCTCTGCTGGCCCCATCAGGTTCTGCAGAACATAAGCTTTAGGTTTGAAAGAGAAAAACTGTTCAGTTATTTGGGAGTCTAAGGTCCAATTCAAGCAGCCAACGTGGATGAAAGCACAGTTGTACCCTGTGCTGCCTGTTCACCTTAAAATCTTACTCCAGGCACTGGATCAGACTCTCAGGCTGAAGCCACTTCTGGTATGACCAAGGGTGTCCAGCAGCAGGCAACATACAGGGATCACAGGAAGGGGCTAAGAGCTACTTCGGTAGCGGGTGAGATGATATTTAGACTATATGAAGGCAAGTACAACATCCAACCTACAGACAGGACCAGAGCTTCCAAGGAAACAGAAAAGGAATCATAGAATCATAGAAGGATGATTAAAGGATAAAAGGAAGGAGACTGTGTGCCAGATCTTGCTCCAAGTGGTACCTGATGCCAATGGAGTTGCTCTGGATCTGTGCTAGAGAGGCCAAAAACTGAATCTAGCACCAATTTTGGAATGGGATGCATGCAAAAATGACACACAGTTGTAAGACCAACAGAAAAGGTTGAACACCGAGTACACGTGCCATTCTGGTATGGATCTCTGAAAGAACAGAGGGGTTCAGTCCTTTTCCTTTTTAAAACTTATAAAATTAATAGACATCTTGGTGAAACAAGAAACGGCGCAAGCCAAGTGTTCAACTCCAAGCACTCACAAACTATAAAACAGCACCTGCCCCCCTCCCCACCTCCCAAACCTGACCTGAGCCTAAAAATCATTAATTTTAAAAACAACACGTCTTTCACACAAAATCCCCAAATAACTACAGGTTTCACTTCCTTCAAGGATCTCCACCATCAAGAAAGCATAGCAGCTTCATTTTGAAGTAATAACTGCCTCTCCTTGGCATTAAACTCCCCCCCCCCCCGCCCCCGACACTGTGGTAGGTCACCTCTGTTCTCTTCCCTGTTCTTAAATTAAATCATTGTTTGCCCACGGATCAGGGCTGGCACCATCACCATGATCATTTGTACTTGCCCTTGGCCTTCAGAACATATTGTTCATGTACTTCAGCTGACAGACTAGGAAAGCGTTCCCCTCGCTCACCGCAGAGCAAGGCTTTGCCTCTTCCACCAGCTTCATGTGACTGATCTGTAGGAACTTGCTTTGGCACCATCAGATTAGTTGCTGTTAACATCACTTATCCTGTTGAAGTTTCTTCCCAGTGAGCAATGAAACATACCTAATCCAGGCAGATTAAAGAGAAACACGTTTCATCATCTACCCCTCAGCTTCAACCACTCCATTAGAAGGCGAAAGGCATTGGGTTTTATGAATTGCTCATAGCTCCACCAGACTGAAGCAACAGTCGGCGTCCGTGATAGAGACACAGACTGACATATTTCAGATATATGGGGATGTTTAGCTGTGAAAACGATTTTCACGGTGCTTTTCTCAAACTGCTGCAGATGCTTCGTACCCTGTAACAGCACCCAGCCCTACACGGCTGCTGCTCTCAGCACATGCTTTCCATGTCCTGCTCAGCCGTGGGGTCGGCCAGCCCCACCACTGCTGCTCCAGCCTCCTCCCGAGCCCTTCTCCGGGCTCAAGTTGGGAGACTGGGAGATAATCCTTTACATGCCTTTACCCAGTATACAACACTTCTCATGTTTTAACCTGGTCTTCTAAGAAAACAAAAGCTTATGTAGTCATTCTCAGTGCATGTGTGCCTATGTGCACATGTTCCCCACAACCATGGCAGGGACTTTTAAAGTCAGGCATCAGTCACCATCTAATTTAGCAGCAGCGTGGCAGGCTCAGCCGCACCACATGTAACGGGCACCGTGAACATTGCAGCCGGGAGGAGGACAGCCTCTGAGCACCGCTACGAGCTCAGAAGATGTGACACCAAAGAATCCACCGGCAGGCTGGAAATACTGTGTCAGAAAAAGCTTGAATTGGAGGCTGTGCTTTCTTTGTTACCAGAAATCCAATCGCAAGGCAAAAGTACAGAGGAAACCAGAGCTTCATTATTTCTGCTGCTCATGGAGCAAATTATTTTTATTATCATAATAAACAGAGAAAGACTCTACCTCCCAAGGTGTGGGGGAACACCAATGGCTTTCTAAAACCTCTCTCTGGAAAAGGTAGACCACTGGTGGTCCACCAAAGGTGGGCCACTGACCCTACGTACAACACAACAGTCTCCCTCGAGCCTTGATCTCTCCCCAGTGCTTCCCACACCCCTTGTTTCCTCTGCCCCCCGGACTGCGTGCGCTCGGGGCAGGGGCTCTCGTGCGCCTGCCTGTGGCACCACCAGCTTCTGAGCTCCAGGGCGACCCTGCCAGGACCACCATATAAATCACAAATAGTCTCAGGGAAGTCCCCGCTTTTCTGAGACATGGGTGGCCGCAATGAGGCAAGAACGGAGTCAGCAAAGACTGGCTGCACCCTCCGACACAAACCAGAGCCAGTGCCGCTCTGCTCTGCCATGATACACTGTGAGCCAATTTAGATTCAAACCAAGCTTTTCACTTGCCACCAAAATAAGCATATTATGGAATTGGTATCCTCCCCGAACCGCAGGCTTGTTTTAATGACCTTCCATTTAAGCATTAAGGAGTGAAATGTCTAATCCTGTCGAGTGTGTAAGAATGTGACTCATTCCTTTAACGCTGTGAACTACCTCCTTTTTGGCAGCTGCTCCGTACGGCAGCTAGTGCAGTATTCAAAATGGCAGGGTTTGAAGCTGCTAAATAAAAATGATAAATAAATTCTAACTGCAGGTAAGAACTAATATAATGTGTGTGTGCGCAATAATATTATTCTAGTTGCCAAGCAACTAACAGGAGGTACGGTGAAAGAAAGAGATAAAACTTCCTGAATACAGGTATGCACTTCATTCGCTTCAGAAGGGACCCTGCTCATTCTAGGTTTATCAGATCTTGCCCAACAGTTAGCACCAAGATCTGCTCTGTCTGAATAAAAAGAAAAAGGTGATGAATGATTTACAGTAAATCAGGGCTGGATTCAAAACCCATAGAAATCCCTGAGAGTCCTGCCACTGGCAGCTCTGAGCTTTCCACCAGGCTGGAAACGGACAACGTGATGGGAGAAAATGTAACGCTGTGCCTGTGGTCGTCTCCCCCCTGGATGGGTTCTGCTGCTGCAAATGGTGATGGTCTTGAAGTCAGCTCCTTAAACTCATCCTGTGGTATATGCAGCAAGCAAACAAGCAGAAACAACCCATGGCTGTGCACCTGTGTGTGTGTTTCACTGCATCTGTTGTTCATGTAACCACTTGTTTGTGCACATCTGTGCACGTTGCAAGATGCTACTCAGGCAATTAATGGGGTGAGCTAGCCCCTAACGGGTTTTCATAAGCAGAACCCAAACCACTGAGCCCTCTCTTGCAATTCTCCAAAGCAACAGAGCTGCCGCCTTAGTCTTCCAATTGAAAAGGGATAATTGCATTATCAGGGAGAGCTCTCAAGATCTCCCAGGAGATGTTCTGGAGCTAGCAGGATCAGGTCCTAAGCATGCATGATTCACTGAAATAAACAGTGGTCTGCATGTTTAAACTTGGCTTTCACATTTGCTCCCAGAAATGAATGGCCCGCACCCCACTGCCTCAGCATCGGACAGGATGTCCATAACATATTAACGTCCGATGAGGCAGCTTTCTCTGGTAAGCGTGTGGAGCCCTGCTTTTTTCAGGTGTGAAAATGAAACTTGAAATTCTCAAGTTGCTTCTAAAACCTGGCCTAACACATGCAGAACAGGCTCCCAGCAGGCATGCAAGAAGTGCATTTTTGTTTCTTTTTCCTTTGTGGGCACTCTTTTGGCTCTTCTCTGGCTGAAGGAGGTGATGCACCAGACCCAGACAGCCATGCATGGGTGTTAGAGCTAGTGCCATCCATCAGCCCTCCCAAATGATGCTTGTTTCTTTTTTATATTAAGCAATGCATTGCACCTGAGTTGTGCATTTTAAGAAACTGCTCCAACTTATCTCCAGCTTCACACAGCTTATTAAATTGGCAAGCTAAAAGAAATCAGAAACAAACTCAATGGGAAATCTCACAGTTATCTCGCTGCAAAATTACTGGCGTACAGTTACTCCATGGAAAATACAATAAAAGCAAGTACAAGGCAGTTTTTAAAAGAGACAGAGGAAGAAAAGCACATAGCAAGAGAAGAATAAAACAAGCACCAA
Organism: Pelecanus crispus; assembly: GCF_030463565.1. Taxonomy (NCBI): domain Eukaryota; kingdom Metazoa; phylum Chordata; class Aves; order Pelecaniformes; family Pelecanidae; genus Pelecanus; species Pelecanus crispus. Next base: position 2,703,640 of record NC_134649.1, read on the forward strand.
ATAAATGCAGTGCAGTGAGCTGAGGCATGTTATTTACCGAGTGCAATGTTTGCTGCAAATGTCATCCCTATTTTTTTTTTCCCATTTGCAGGCCTCTTCAGTTAAACGGAATTTCACACTTACTACTTGTAATGTCGGACTATGTGGCTTGTCTGAACTTCCAGCCGACTGACAGGGAACCGCTCACAGCACTGCCCTGGGTGCCTGCAGCAAACAGCTGCCAATAAAGGCCTGACTCCTGGATTTAAGGATAAGGATTTTCAGTAGGAGGCTATTCTGTGCTGACAGTTATGAATCTTCAAGGCTCTGTAGACATTTATATGGTGAAGGGTCTGGAGCACAGGTCCAATGAGGAGCAGCTGAGGGAGCTGGGGTTGTTTAGTCTGGAGAAGAGGAGGCTGAGGGGAGACCTCATCGCTCTCTACAACTACCTGAAAGGAGGGTGTAGTGAGGTGGGGGTTGGTCTCCTCCAAAGTAACAAGTGATAGGACAAGAGGTAAATGGCCTCAAGTTGTGCCAGGGAAGGTTTAGATTGGATATTAGGAAAACCTGTTTCACTGAAAGGTTTGTCAAGCGTTGGAACAGGCTGCCCAGAGAGGTGGGTGTCCCCCCATCCCTGGAGGTATCTAAAAGATGTGTAGATGTGGTGCTTTGGGACATGGTTTAGTGGTGGACTTAGCAGTGTTAGGTTTACAGTTGGACTCGATGATCTTAAAGGTCTTTTCCAACCTAAACGATTCGATGATTCTGTATCAGTCCTGGCCATCACTCAAATACTTGCAAACAATGACTGACATGAGCCCACACATAGCTCTGATCAGGCACACCACTGTGCTCACCGTCCCTCGCGAGCTGCCCGGCTGGCTGTATCACACGTTTGGCCATGGGGATGGCTGCCTTCTAAACAAGAGACGATTTGTACCAAAGGGAGGCATGCACATGCTTGCTTTAAACCTAAGTAACTCATTCTAGCCCCAAGATCAGCTGCGAGCGTTACCCCACGGCTTGGCACGCACATGGCCAGGTAGCCAGCATGGAAATCCACTCTGCCATGAAAACGCTGTTCGGGGCACCCCAGCTGGAATGACCAGAGAAAACCTGGGTCAACGTACACACGGTCTCGTCACGCCTCCGATGGCAGCTCTGACAGAGTGTATGAGTCACCTGGAAAAGATTAGAGGAAAGTTCCCTTCTGTTTTAATGAATGAATAAGCTCTAAGATTTTTCTAGGGTGTGGAAAAAGATAAGGCTTAAGGAGGAAATGTAATTGTCTGTGTAGCTTTCAGGTCTACCTAGTGCTTCCAGCACATTCCTAGAAACCGCTGGCATTTGGTGGTATAACATATAGGTGCCTTCAAATCATTTTCCGGACTAACTGGAACTAGTGTACCCGAGATCCTAATTGCAATACATTTCATTGCAGGGGGTTTACAGGGTTTATGAAGGTCTTCATGTACTGCCTAAGTCCTAACGGCCACATGCGAAAGCCTTTAGAAGGATTATTCACTGGAGCTGTCTGCATGCAGTGAAGCTAATGGTGGCAGAAACTTTGCTGTGCCTACCTAGATCCTTGGAAATCTGCAGAGACAGCTGTGGCACCAGTAACATCTACCTCCACTTGCTCCATGCTCCAAGTAAAGGGCAGAGACAGGCTGTGACCCTTATTCCAGCTCCCAAGCAGTAGCAGAAACCAGAAGCGGCCACCCAGGTTGAGACAGCTGGTTTTGCTGGCTTACATCTCCAAAGACTTGGATATTATGTGGGTGGGAGGCCCATAGAAGAGTATCTCTTTGGGTCTGCACAGCAGGTTTGTGGACCAAAGTCTACCACCACTACACAAAGTTTCAGGTAAGCAAGAAACTGCTCCACTCCGACCCTATACTGTTACACAGAGTTCAGAGAACAAACTGGAGCAACGTGCAACCTGGAGACTTCATCGTGTACATGCTGAAGCCACCTTCACTCTGCCCTACAGTGGCCTTTCAGGGCTCAGACCATTAGTGACTGGAGGCTGCTTACCTGCAAGGGCAGAGCCGGCACCAGTCTGCCGATGGGGACCCTGTCAGCGCTTTCTCGGAGCAACCCCATGGAGCCTAAGTGGGTCCTTTATAGCAGATCATGTTTTTTCTATCTTTGCCTCTACTGTGAGCACGGGTTTTGAGGCGAGTTATCGTGCGGGGTGTGCTGTGGCCGGGCAGGCTTCCACCGGACAAGGAATACAGGGCAACTCAGAGCCTGGAGCATTGGCACCATCCAAGGGGTCGTCTTCTGCCAGCATCGTATCTAGTCTTGTTCAAGAGAAGGTTAAAGCCCGGGCAGATAACTGTGAGCCGTGTGTGGCTGCGACAGGATCTCCTACACTGAACTTTTGGACTCCTTACAGTATGAAACTATATATTAGCCCCTCACTGACTCCGCAAGATGTCTGTGAAAGATGCAGCCAGGAATACTCAAGTTCACCCACTGGGGAAACATTGTGTTACGTGAAGATTGCAGCCTTCTCCCCTTATCTGCGAGGCAGTTGATGAAGGGCCTGGCGTCAGTCTGGCAACTCTGATGGCTCCCATTTAGCACCAGCGAGAGCTGCCTATCAGCAGAAAGCTGGGGCAGATAGCAGACGGGACTATCTAATCACATACCTTTTGCATTAGTGCTGCCATATATTCCTTCCATTTACAATCAGGAGACTGGGCCGCACTGAATTTTCACAGGAATAAACTGTCAACAACCCCATCCTTCCCAAGGCCTAAAAATGGGTGCTTTATCACAGAGGCCAGTAGACTTCTTTTCTTAGACTTCCAGGCAATGGCCGGAGCAGACTTGGAGCCCCCACGAGCGAGACATTAAGGAGACCTTTTTGAGATAACAACAGTTCACTTGGCTCTCTCAAGAATGCCTTATGGCTGTTCCTTTTCAAAGCCGAAGTAAGGAAACTAGCTCAATTAGAGCATATCAAGAAACTTTGTGTCTCCTGGTTTGTTTACCTTTTATCAGTGCTCTTAATATGCTTTCCTGCTTTTCCAAGAGGAGTAGGAGGGCTATGCTTTGTAAGATCACACTAGAAAGATCAAGTAAGTAAGAGGCAGTTTTTTAAAGTAACAAATCAGAGTTAATAACAGGACAGCAAACAACTGCTACCAGCTTTCTGCTAGCTCGATGTTTCACTGCTTCTCGGTGCATTGCTTTGGCTGCATGATTAAATTTCATTTCAATTTTGCAGAAGTATAGAGTTTTGTTTAACGCGCACTGCCAACCTATAATATCTCAGGTCGTGTTTAAATAGCCTGTGTAACTATTAGTTCTTTCTTGAGCCAAATGCCCATTAGGACTTGTCCTAAATAAAGAGCCCGGTAAAACATCTTCCATAAGAATGGCATCTCAAAACATTTTTCAAAGCCAAGCCCTGACTCTGTAGCAGACTCAAGTTCATCAGCTCTCGGAGCCTACATTATGCCATTAATTGCCGGCATAATTAACGATGGCCAAATCTCAAAAAAGTGCCAAATTAGATTTCGCTTGAGACAAGCAGATGTATTGTGGATGACTGGATAAGGCCAAATCCTGCCTGCCACTGAAGCCTAGAAGTCTGGGCACAGACGGAGAATCAGATTTGCAGCCTTCACATGACTCAGCTCTCCACGCTGGAATCAGCTGCTCAAATCCCCCCGACAATTGGACACACAGTTGCTTTAAGTGCTTCTGAAAAGAGAAGTTTTTTCCTTTGGAGGTCGGTTGGTTCATCCTACTTACATACAAAGGCTTTTGGTCCCCCTGCACCCCTCTCCTTCTGCAGGCGAGCTAGAAACCCTGCCCGTGCCCTGCACTGCCACATGGTTTCCCAATTCCTCTTGTGCTGAGAAGGGAAAATAATAACAGAAAAAGGAGACAAATCCTCCATAAAAGTCTGGGTTTAATCCAGTGAAAACCCAGGGTGAATGTTCAGAGGATTTTTTTTATATTACAGTGACTTAGGTCACACCTGCTGCATCCCAGCACCGCACTGACCTGTTCAAACCTCGATCTGTGATCTGTGCTTACCTCAGTTGCATGTGAAACTTTCTTTATTGATTCATCTTTGGGACAGTTTAGGAGAGGGGGAACACAAAGCCTGGCCAGTGAAGTCCAGCTTTCAGCTAGCTCGATCTGTAACTCAGGGGGTTGGGCTATTAAGCATCCAGTCTCACCCTGCTCCTCCAGAAAACTAATTTTACTCATTTCCCACTGGGAGATAAAATGCAGGTCTGCTCCCATTCCAGGGCCCTTTGGCTGGGACACAAATAGCTTTGGAAGCACTCTTATCTGTGCTTGAACGTCCTTTCAGAACATATGTCAGCCTGCAAAGGGCTGTCTTGGTACCACTAAGCCCCTTCATAAGAAAAACAGGAGCTCAGCCCACAACGAGAGCTTTTCAAGGAGATTTGCTTTCCTCTTAATGCCAACATCCCACAAACACAGAGGGACAAATGCCCCAGTTGCAGGAGAAGCCTCTTACAACCTGAAAGGGACCTGCCCACACATTTTGGGGGGGTCCTAGCAGGTTGCCTCTGAGGGCAGGGTCCTGCGCGTGGTCACGGCGAGGTGACGCCGCACCCCCAGCGCAGCCCCAGCCATGCTCCGCAAGGTCAGGTTATCTCCTGCCTAGAATGCTCCTGTTATCCGAGACAACTTCTCTGGGATCCCCTGTTTTACACACGCTTGACATTTTTTACGGTTCCTCTTAAAACCTAGGCGTAGTCTGAGCTGAAAAAAACCCCAGGCTTATATCAATCGCTGAAAGCAGAAACGGTTCGGAAATGTGGGCAAGTTGAAACCTAGTCTTGAATGGCTCGGGGCTGGCCAAGACGTCCTCGGGTTCGAGCCCCCGTGCTCTGTAGGTTTCCTGAACCTGACCTCTTTCTCACGTCAGTGACACTTGGCTCACGTGGGTTTAGATTTCACAACCAAAGCTTTGGCACCGCTCCTGTTACGGTGCCAGAAAGTAACAAGCGATCACTAACTACTGACACATCTGCTGCCTGAGGACATTCAAACCCTGTCTGTGTAAACCATTATATACATTTTTGAGGGGGGGGAAAAAAAAAAAAAAAAAAAGACTTTGGCCTTGCATACCAGTAACAGCAAAATCCCGGCATGCCTCTCCTTCCCTCCGTGCCAGCCAAACCTGCTCCCTCACACCTCTGCAAAGGGGCTCTGGGATCTGGCAGCGATGACTGCCAGCGGACGCTTGTATTTGGGTGACTGTCTCACTTGGCAACGTGTAGGGCCAGGCTTGGTGAGAGCTGCTGAGTTGGGTTTTGGAGCCTGTCTTGGACTCCTGTCTCAGCGAACATCAGGAATTCCTCTCCCGGCATCAGAGGAGATGGAGCGACGGGAGCAGTGTGAAGGCAGAGGCAGGCACAGGCACCGCAGGCAGCGGCTTGGTGAGCCCCATCTTCATGTGCGGTCATAGCGAAGGCTCGTCCTCGGCTCATCCCTGGGCTTGTCCATAGCGTGTCCCAGGCTTATCCTAATCGTAAAGGAGCAGGCAGGGCCATCACAGCACAAAGTTGATGCCCACGGGGTGAGTAAGTGTGCTATGAAAGGAGAGGCAGAGCTGGAAGAGGCTCCTCCGAACACCTCCCTTGCCCAGCCTGGCACTGGGGGCTATTCCCGGCACGGACGCTGCCACCCCAAGGGAACAATTTGTTCCCAGTGGTTCCCAAACCCTCTGCCTGATGCTTTGCCCGATGGCTCCCAAACCTCCTCACTGTGGAGCATCAGGAGCCTCTTGCAGACCACCGCACGCCCCGGCCAGCCCCTGAAGGAGAGCGGTGGGACGCAGAGGTGAGTTTCATGGTTGATGACAGCCTGCAGATGAGCTGCAGGCCCCTTCCCATGGCCTCCGGGGTCACCAGCGACTGCTGTTTGGGAACCGTGGCTCTGCATGTTGCGAGGATGCATTTCCACCACCCTGCACTCCGCACGCTGGTGTCTTTAAAAGCTGACACGTTGCAAAATAAGAACAAAATGTTTGCAGCACGCTATCAAACCTCAGTGGCTTCATTTATCCCCACAGGACCAGTGTAAATGGTCAAACAAGATAGCAGAGAGCCAGGCCCACCGCCTCTTGGCCTGAAGCCCGGAGAGCAGCGATCAGTGCGTTTTTCCATCAGCTCTATTTATGAGTTGCCTCTCCCCAGCGCTGGAACTACCTTTGTCCTTTGACAAAAAGCCCGTCTCCAAGTATTTCTGAGGTTAATCACTCCGGTGATGGCATTTTCTGGTGAGACACGTAGTCGTTGCTGTCACCTCTGATGAGCTACAGGCTCGCCGCGACCCGCAGGAACGCAGCAATGCTGCGGCGCGGTGTCTCTGCCGGCACGGACCCCGCGCACCCCCGGCGGCTGTGGGATTGCAGCCCTAAATGCCCGATAATCCCTTAAAATCTGCGGGATTTCATCTGCCCTTTAATGAAACAGCAGATTTCTTTTCTTTTTCCCTTTCATTTAATAACATGGACAAACTTGTCTGGATCACCCACTTGTGCAGGCGCTGATCTGAGATATTTAGAGAAGTTTTATTTTACTTTGACAGGTACCTCTCGCACACCCTCACTGTACATCCCCGTGCTACAAACGGTGTCTCCTCACATGCTTATGTCCCAGAAAACAGAAAGGGCTGAATCACCCCCTGCATTACGTGGAAGACCGTCGTTTCATTTACTTAATGGAACACATTTTTACAGGGCCTTCACCCCATCTCTGAAACTGCAGGCTGCTTTTTCTTGGCCATATTTTTCATGCACTTTGTTTCCTTATCACACCATATAATTTTCAGACAAATGAAAATCTGGGCTTTCACTTGCACAAACACTTGGACATAAAAACCTTGCCATTGCCAACTCTTACAAACGTATCCTCATAGTTGATGGTTTTTGTAAGGCCTTGGTCCTGGGAGACCTGTGAATGCACCAGAATCTCGACTTTCATTTTTTTCAGAAGTCATTTTCTAGCCTTCACGGTTACAGAGAAAAGCATAAAACCCAGGAACCCCAATAATGCAAAAGGGAGAAGGCAGAGAAAAAGAACTCCCTTGTTAACGATTTAAAAGAATACGCATTTGCTGGATTTTTAAGGGAATCTCGCGAGCTGGGGTTGGCAGAGGCTTGAGAACGCAGCCCAGGACCCTGCTCCAGCACCTCCTTTGGAAATAGGGTCCAGTGCAACACCCACTCCCCGCTGGGGGTTCTTACCCTGGGAAGTACTTCACCACAGTCTCCAGACATCACCGTTTCCAGGCTGCTTTTCAACTTGTTACAAATACTAAAGATGCATTGTACGTATCGGACTGCCTTTGCCAAGATAAACAAACTCATAGATGCCTTTTTTTTCCAGGCATTCACAGTCAAACGAATGCAAATATTAACAATCGCTACGTAAGACCCAAACTTCTGTGAAATAATAAAAAAAGGTGACACTGTAACCCTGCGTCTTAAATCATGTGTGTAATGCACTCCTGTCTATCTGCTGCTTTCCATCCAAAAGCACTGGTAATTAATAGATAAGTGATAAGACAGAAAGTAATAATTCCAGGAAGCAGAACAATTCATTTTTATGAAAGACTGCGGTACTGTTTGCTTTCCCTAGAGTGGTCTGGTAGCAAAAAGCTCATTGCTAATGCTGGGGTGGGGAGAGTGGATGGTGGTGGGAATTAAAGATCCGTGGTCACTGTGTTGCAGACCTGTTGCAGCCCACAGGAAGGGTGCAGGGTGCAGGGTGCAGGGTGCCTGTCCCTCCCTCGGTGCAACTCCATTCACATTGGACAGACAAGCATTGCACTGTGGAGGCCTCTAAAAAAATGGGCATATCCCTGGGTCCTTCTAATTGAACAGTATAGGACAAAAAAAGGCGGAGAGGGGATTTCACAGGGGTGTGCTGGAAGCTGGTATCGAGGATCTGTAGCCGGCTTTACACAAACTTTGCACAGCTTTACATCAAAGGCAAGGCAAAGCCATGAAGATGAGAGCATCAGGGTCTCGGCGCGTACATATTTCAGCCTCGTATTTTCACACACAAAAGCCCCAGGTCCCTTTCTGCAGCTACACAATTCGATGGGAGCAGAATCTGCTTGCTCAACTCCTGAAGAGTAATTGTAGGCTAATAACGTGTGCCGGCATGTGGGTTGGGACGTTAAGTATGTGTGTAGGTGCCTCTGGAAATATGTCACTTAGAAAACACCCCTTTAGCCCACAGAAGCACTGTTCAACAACAGGAATTCCTTCAGATCTGTATTCATTCAAACTCTAAAGCCACTTTTTGTTGCTATGCCAGGCAATAAACCAGCGATAAATGAAGGAATTTACACATCAGACATCTCAGATTCCTCTCCCTCCTTTCCCAAGAGCAGTATGAGGGGACAGTTAACGATGCTAGTTTATGGTATAAATATTTTGACAGAATATATTTTGATACCATAAATTTTAACAGTTCTGGCTGGTTTTAAACTCTGTTTTTCCCCAACCAGGAATCTGTGTAAAGTAATAATATCTGAAGTGTTTCTTAAGGAGCATAACCTGTCCCTAGGAAAACATTCTCCTTCCCTTAAAATAATATCGCTTCGCCTGACAAAGAAACTCCAAATGTCTGCACCTGCAAAGCGTTCATGACTCAAAGCTCTTTTATTCCATCTTTAGGTGAGATCTTGTGATCGCTTACATGTAGGACGACTTGCTCACACAACATTGCTGGTGGGCTCCCCTTACCGCACCACCCGCGTACCTCCGAAGCCCTGCTGTACCCACCTCCGCAGCACCCTTCCGACGCTGGGAAGTGCTGCCGGTCTTGCTTACACTTGGGAAAATAAAGCAAAAATAATGGACTTGCCCAAGGTCGTGCTGAAAGAAAAGTTTTAAGGAAATGGAGGAAGAAACTGAGCATCAGTGTCCCAGGAGTAAGACCTAGGGATGGGTTTACCCTACGCGTGAATCCAGAAAGAGAAGTTGGGATGCTAACGCTGCTACATTTCTGATTCTTTAATGCAGGGCAGCTGTTTTGAACATACATCTTGGTTACTTCAAGTGACAGCATAACCTGTCGCGTTGAGCCCACGCGTTGACCAAGGTTTGTTTGTTGTGGAGTCAATGACAAACTGCCCTTGGCTTCCATGGGAACCTCGGGGCGCCGAGACGAGAGGGCTCGGAGGATGTGAGAAATTACACAGCACTCAGTCTGGGAACGTGTCCCTGCCATAAAACTGGCACCTTCACCTGTCTGCTCGCTGCCTGGGGCAGCAGGAGGAGGTTGGCTTTGCCCGGCTCTCGGGGAGCAACGCGCTCTCAGCTTAGCGCAGAGAGAGAAGGGAAGGCTCTTCCACAGAGCCCACAGCGTGACTGGGCGTACCTACGAATAAGCAAGCTTTCACCTTGCCTAAAGGCACCTGTGCCATCAGCCCCTGTGTCCATTTGCAAGGCCGGTCCCTCCTCGCACGCTTTCTGAGCCCGTTTTCCAATAACTGAGAAGAACAGAGACCTTGAGACCTCAATTTTCACAGCAGCTGCCCCGCAGCGTGGGACAAGAGGCAGAGTCGTTTCCCCAAAGGGTGACCGGGAGCAGCCGGGCAGTGACCAGCCCCTTCCGCTGCCTGCTTGCACGGCAGCGTGCAAGGGAGCGGCAGGGACCGAGATGGGCAGACCATGGGAAATCATCCAGCACAGATAGGATTATTATAGTAACTATGCAAGGGACAGAGACTACAAATCCCGACGAAACCAAGCTTTGTTAAAGCCACTTCTTAATGAACAACTTGTTTAATTACACAGTTGAAAAGTAACCAGTTTAGACCAACTTTCCAATATGCTTCTTGGATGTCATTACACCCAAATAGGTCTGTTAATAGGATGAATTTCAAACACCCTGCAACTGAAGTTTAGCTGGATTTTGGGTTACACAGTGCACTGGAACGCGTTTCCCACAGTGAAGCTTAAATTCTCTGCAAATGTACAATTAAAATTCTCAGATTGCACTAAAAATTGCTGCAGTTTAACCTTTTGCAACGATGTTTGATGGCCACGTTTTTCTCTTTCCTAGAAAAAAAAGATATCTACAAACAGCAGGGCCTATGTCAATCTTCAGACATGCCAGCTCAGGGCTGAGAACCAGATAGGCAGGAAAATGTTGCTGGGAGAAGGATCTGGCCGTATCTGCTTCCGAACTTTCCCATGCACAGAAATGAAATGTGGACCCCGGCACCTCGGTGTCTGGCTCCAGCTCTAAAGTGGTTTCCACTAGTTATAGAACATGCTGACAGCCTCTTCAGATAAGTAGGGCAAGGCAAGGGCACTCGGGTGCTTGGCAGCCGGAGACTCAGGCATCCTGCTTGCGTGGCTTCAGGAGCAGCTTTTGAACCCCAGTTCCAGTGCCTACGAACAATTCCTCTACCAAAGGCACCTGACCCATAAACCCCTTTGGTAATTTAAAGCTCATTAAAATCTCCAATCAATAGCACAGGACACTTGGAAGCCCTCAAATCCATTACTGTAAATGTAAGAAGAATGGGAAGGCAGTCACTGTTGGATGTGAACCCACTTCCATGTCTGCTCCTAAATTTAAAAGGATTTCAAGCTGTCTGTCCATCTTAGGTTTTTACACCATTGCCCATCGCTGTGGTGCCCAAATCCCTTCCCTGTATCAAATAGTTCACAATGCTCAAACCTTTAATGGCATTCATGGATTTTCTGTTCTTTTTCTCTCTTAAGGATAAAATTTCAGTGGGATCTGGAACTCTCACATGGTGATTTTTTCAAATGAGTTCAAATAATTCCAATTAACTCATTTAAAATTTATTTAAACACACATTTAACCATGCTCTTTCAGGGAGGTGGGGGAGGCAGTGGTTTTTCAGATAGTTCCGATTTGGAGACAGATGCAATTTTGTCTCTCTCTGCGGAAGCTTGCACAACTGACCATTAGCAAAATTGTTGGTGGCGTCAGGATGGTTACACCTGCGTTTTCAGGTCTCTCTTACACTGTTATGGTACTTCCATCTCACAACTGACGCGACAGTTTTGAAAGCGTAGAAATTGCTTTATAGCACTATAAAGCTCTGCTTGAGATAATAGGTCGTTTTTATCAAGTAAACTCTCTTCCCCCTATTAAGATATTGCAGGGAAGCAGGCAGGTGCCTCGAATGGCTGTGACATTCCTGCCCCAGCATCCCCCGACGTCTGCGATGGTGTGGTGTGACCAAAGTTTGAGTGGCCAAGCGACACAATGACACTTTTTGGAGAGAAATAAGCAGGAAGGGATCCGGAGCCTTCCGCAACCCAAGGCTCTGGCAGGGCAATGACCACAAAAGGGGTTTTGCGTGTGAATTTTGGGGTAGGAGCTGCTTTTTCAGATGGTTTCCCCATCCGCTTGGGACACGCTTGCGCCGTGCTGCTTAGCCAGGACTCTCTCTTGAACAAATACTCCAGAAACGTGTCCGCAGACTGGGGGGAGAGGCTGTCACAGGGTATTACTTCCATCCTTGTAATGTTGCTGAAACAGAAGTAGAGGCTCTTTCACACGCACAAATTATGCTGTAGCGTAAACATAGCCTAGAGGAGCCCACTCGAATTTCAAAGCTACCCAGCACAGTCCATCAGCCTCACACAGGATTTTGTGCGTGCGCACGCACGCACACACACACTTTTTTAATGACAGTGAAAAGAAAGCTTCTGCCTAACAATAAAACAGAGTCGGTAAGCACTGGTCTGCCTCTTCTCCAAGTAATCTCTCCATAATCAGCCGGACAGCCTGAAACGGAGGCAGAAAACAGAGCATGGGGAGACGTCTTCCCCTACAAGAAATTTCCCTGACCCGGTGCCCTTCTAGCAGATGAAGATGTTTGCTAACTGTCAGCATCGGCCCTGGCATGTTCAAAGACCCCGGGCAGCCCCAGACCTCTGCACTGATGCTAACCGCGCACGGGCACCAAGGTTAGGAAGACGGCAAGTCCTTTGCCCCCGTGTCCGGCTCTTGCGAATGAAGGTCAGGCCATAACCATGCAGAGCTGCTCAGCAGAGACTGTCGGACGCTGCGGTGTTAATTTGCCCTGGGTTTAAAAGTTACCCAGTATTCACATGCCTCTTACCCAGTTTCAGAAATATGATTCAAACCAGAAGACTAATATCTTAAGAAAGCTCAAATTAGTCCGAGACAGCTTGGTTTCCGGCAGATTGGGGATAATTGCTACTGGTTGATGGTCCAAACTTTTTTGCTTTGAACTCACTTTTCAGTTGCTTATTCACTTCCCCCAAACTGTGTCTCCTGCTTACAACAGAGTGATTTTGGACAGGGAAGAAGCAGGTCCTGAATTGCCAGCACCTCCCTCTGCTCACAAACTCTGCATCTCCGCGTTACCCCAGACCATGCGACGGAGGGGCTGGCGTGACAGAAGGTTTATTGCTGGAGCAACAGAGTAAACAGAATCCCACATCAATCAATGCTGTTTAAAAAGTTTATTACGTTTCACGGTTGCCATAATTGACAGCAGGGCCCTCAGGTTTGGAAGGCTTTTCTATTTTCCTCTACGTTCGTGTGTAAGGGCTTTGCACATTGTTAAGGAGGGTTTCCTCGCAGTTCAATTTGCCCTCTGTTCGAGATGAAACTTCCCCAATTTCCCCGGTGTGAGACAAAGAGGTGTTAATGAGAGAAACGCAAAGGAAAGAATCGCAGCCAGCCCAGCAGTACAGTCTGCTCTTCGCAGCAGTACAGTCTGCTCTTTGGCTGTGTAAAGAATGTAATGTTCATGGGGAAGTGGTTGAACTGGTTTCTTTCTCTGAAAAAGGCCCTACGAAGAGCTGGAAATGTTTTGTAGAGCAAATGTCAACAATGCAGGACTCTCCCCCTCGTCTCCTTCAGCAGAGACCCAAAGCAAAGCCACAGAGAGGCATGTAAGGCATAATTCAAAGCAGGCTATTTAAATCTCAATTCAGAATTACACTCATATCAAGGAAACTTAATTATCTGTATTTTAACATCTTATCTCCAATATGATTTCTCCAAACAAACAGCAGTCTGGAAACAGCCAGTAGATAATCCATCCAATCTCTGGTATCTCAGTCGGGGAAAGTCAGCGCCTGGGGCAGCGGAAAGAGACCGGGAGGGAGCCAGGAGCACCCGATTCCCAAAGGGACACGCTGGATGCTTGCCTTGGCATGAGGCATCGTCTCCTGCCGAGCCCCAGGGCTGGCAGGGCTGGAGGCACTGCTGGGTCTGGCCCGCATGGAAGAGGGCTGGTTGCATGGGCAGACCATCGTGCCCCTGCACGAGGCCCTCTGCAAGCTTAGCAGGAGCTGCCTCCCCCGGGCTGCTGTGCGAAGCAGCGATTGCTGCAAGAAAAGAGGCTCTACAGCGCTCAGCATCAAACCCGTCAGCACAGGATGCTGCCGCAACCAGCCAGCTGAGCACAGCCATGGGCTAAGATGCTCCTGTGCTCCAGCATTCCTCTGAAGGTGAGTGCTTTCTCTGGATTTCAGGTTTCCCAACCAAGACTTGGGCAACAGATTCCCATTCTAATAGCTCAGCAAGCATAAAGACTGGATCTTGGGTCTAGCATCTCGAGTCCTTCAGTAAAGACGGGCTCTCGGACACTCCCGTAAGGTCAACAAATTCTCTGAAAGGACCCTAAGAGAAGCTTGGGGATTGATAAATTTCCTCCGTTAAAACTGTTCCCCACACAGTATTTTTCACATGCTACATCCCAAACACAAACACATGGGAAGGCCTGACCTAACTCTGGCTCCAAGGTCCGGTCCTACTGCATCAGTGGCAAAACTCCTTGTGATGACGACAGTGCTAATGACTAATTCTGATAATAATTAAATGTCAAGGAGAACTTTTCATCCAAAATGATACCATAAGCACTGGCTAACATTTTGCAGACAGACGCAACAAAGTGCGTGGAAGCTCCCCCCGTGTGTAACGTTTCCTATTTTTACACTTGCCAAAGGGACACAGAACGGGATAGTCTTGTAAGGCTTGGATAAAAGATACGGTCCCTGGTACGATTTGGGAGCCAGCTCTCCCTCGAGTAAAAATCCTTTTTTAAAGACCAAATTTCAAGGGTTAACATTACATCTAACCCATGGCAAAACTTTCACTAATATGAACAGGGCCGCACTGCTCCCAGTCCTGTCCCCAAAGCCTTCTACCTGAGAGAGAAGAAGTTCCACCAGAGGTGGAAGTGGCCCCTTGCTCTACGCTCATTCAGCAAGATCCTCATCTGAATCCTCATCCAAAATCCTTGTGTACATACGGGCTGATCTTCCACAAAATCTTCAGAAGGAACTTTCATGAATATAGGTCATCTCATACAGATTTGTATTTATTTACTTGTTTTCTAGCTGGAAAATGCAAATCAAGAAATTGGAAATGACTTATTTTGACCTCATCCCCAACGCTACACTTGTACAGAACTGGAATTTGGACCCGCAATTTTTTTTAGATGGGACAGAGAGCAAGGGAATTCCTCAGAGACTTTCCCAAACCAACACGCTTCCTAAAAATAGCTGCACAGATTGTTTTTTTGGCCTGAGGTGCATTGCATTTTAATGGTATAGGGAAGGCTGCATTTTTATGCGGCAACCTCTTAATCTTATGAAAGATCATTTCTCAAGAGCCGCCACTCCCTGTCCCACTTCAAAGGTTTGTTGTCTTGTTTGTTTGTTTTTGCAATCTCTGTCATTGTGTTCACCAAGCATGATAATGAATGCTTTACTGGAAAGGTGTGATGGCTTTCTGTGCAAGTTGTCCCGATGCAGATATGGCAGGATCTCTCCTGCAAAGAGCTCACAATAGTTGAATTTTGGAGAGTCATGAGGCAAGAAGCAAACCTCTGACTGGCTCTGGATCTCGGCAGGCTGCTTTACCCAACAAAAAGTGTAATACTGAAACTCTGGCAATCTCTTTTTAGAGTATTGCAACAGTTGTGCAACGTGTGCTGCACATTTGCACTATATCAAAATTCATAGGAGTGATAGGTCGGCGCGATGCTGGCGGCGCTGTCCCCTTCCAGGCAGCGAGGGTACCGCTAGATCATTGCACTTTGCACGCGTAACCTTTCATATTATTTCCCAGATGTTTGACTTGGTGACCAGGAGCTCTGTGGTACAGCAGTTTTTTCAAATCACATCTTGCTGACTTGTACAGTCTCAAGCCTCCAAGCAAGCAAACTCGGCTAAATCAACAACACGCATCTAAGCATTACACTTTCGGCCTTCTGCATGAACATGTGGCTTGCCTTCTGTTTGGTTTCAAGCGCTAGATCATTTGCAGGAATCATCCCCCAGAGGATTCAACCATTTATGCTGACTTCTTGATATAGATGCCAGAGGTGTCCTGGAGCTCAGGACCTCCCTGACACCTAGCAGCTCTCATCCATCCCGTCCTGTAGGCAGCCCAACTTCAATTCCAGTTCAGGCTGAAGCTGTCACCTTGTCACCTTGCAGAAGATCCCAGAAGCCTGTCCAGGAAGCCCTGGGCTGTTTTCTCTGCTGGTGGCAAATCCCTGTGGCATCGCCACAAGGGCTGATGAGACACACACAAAGTGTCTCCTCAAAGTTGTCTGCTACACTTTCACATGCAGTTCTCTTCAGTGTAGGGGAAAAAAATGGTCATCGTACAATAACCCTTGAGAGAGCATTACAAGGCCTTGCTCTCTAATGTAGTGATTTATTTGGATAGTTGTTTGCTGTGATCTACCTGAATAGGAGAATTATACAGTAACCTGTAAAGTGGGAGAAATACACAAACCACAAACTTGCATTTTCTTTTTTATGATGATGCACAACTCAGATAGATAGGGTATGTGAGTGAGTCCCAAGCCAAGATTCAACCCACCTTACAGACATTTCACAAGCTTATGAGTCTGGTCACCTTAGGCTCCCTCCACAGTAAGTGGAGAGCTGTATGCATCTCCAGTGGGCACTGCCTAAGACCTTAATTACTCCCTAAGATCTTAATTAATCCCTGGAGGTGTTCACCTGCATTCCTCCACTACAGAGGGAGCCAAGAGCAACTACACTTCTACTTCAGGCATCCCATGCAATCAAATGCCTAAATAAGTGTGGGATGAATCCACAGAAGTGCAGAACTGTGCAATGAATTTTGTTTGTTGCCCAAGTTTGGAATCTTTCCCTGAAGCAAATGATATTGTTGCTGTTGAACTTTCTATGGCAATTCTCTCAGCAGAAGAGCGGCACTGAAGCATATAACACTCCGTGGCAGAGGGGGTAAAACGGTGTTCCTTCACAACACCTCCCAGATTCACTTGGGATTTGTCCCTCTGAAATAGTTCTGTTGTTCCAAAATAGCAGATTGAATCCTTCCATCAGAGACATTAGGTGTAATGGGATGTTACAAACAGAGAGGTAAATTCAAATGCAATTCCCTAGCCCAGGGTCTGAGCTGCCACAGAATCAACTAGGAACAGGGGAAAGCCAAACACCTAAAAATAAGTTTATTAAGTTTTCTGCAAACTCCATGTTCCAGTCCCCTTGTGTGCCAGATCCTCTGCTGACACATGCAGCCCACCAAGCATCGTTCCCAACTTCCTTTCTACCATTTTAGCCGCGCTCTCCCTCGTTACCGAACATCGCTGGTTTGGTTGGTACCCCTCCTTGGCTGAGGTCAGCTATCCACCTGACGAAATGGGCTCTGACCTTGATCTTTCACTACATTTATCCTCCAAGAAGATCTCCGGGCTTCTCCATTCTGTGCAGCTCAGTGAGGAATGGATGAGATCCAGCTGAGTGGTGAGCTCTCCTGAGCCCGGCTGGAAGCCTTCCCAGCCCGATGGCTCCCGGGGACTGGGCAAAGCAGGGCTTTTTGGCAGTGAAGGGCTCGGCTCTGCTGACGGTCCCAGGCGTTCCCCGTCCACGTGAGCCTTTTGGTGGGACTGCTGTGCCATGTGCATTTCTGTGCTTTGCTCTACCTGTGGGATGGCAGGTCGCCACGGTCAGAAGTTCCTCCTCACTGAACTGTTCATCACATCTCCAATGAAAATACCCTTTTTATGTGCTAAACCCAGCGTCTCATTCCAAATGTAACAAATTAAAGCGTATGAAAGTTTGAAAATACCTTAAATGCTAGGATAAGCAAAACTATAAAAAGTTTAACGCCACAAATCAGGGACTATACTGGAACAGGAGTCTTTAAGGGAGCCTGAAAAGTCTGGGATTGTCTGGGTGAGGGGATCATGATTCCTTCGGGTCGTTACTCCCCGGCATTAATTCTTGATCTGGGAACAAGCATGAGTAGCTTCTGGATTTCTGCTGTTGTCAGGGGGTTGGGTTTGGGTTTTGCTGGGTTTTTTTTTGTTTCGCCAAGCTCTGTATTGTCAGAATGTATTTTAAAAGAGTCCCTGCCACGAAAAAGTTCTTTGGGACTTCCAAAAAAGTTCATTACAGTGAATTCAGGTTGTTTGCTTCTTCGCCGCTCACCCAAAGTGCTTTTTCCTGGTGTGTTTGCTCAGAGCTGTTGCCAAAATGATCTGCACAGTGTGCCACTAAAAACGCAGACTTCTGAATTGTAAGCTGCAGTTTGCACAGTAATTTATGTTTGGGTGGAAAGCACATTTTCCCATGCAGAGAGGGACAAAAGAACATCTTTACAAAATACTGAGTGTATTTGTGTGCGTGTGAGAGAGAGGCACAGAACTGCTTCCTTAGCATTCCTGCTGGTATTCATAGCACAGAGATCCAAACCACGGTAACTTGTCTTTTTGATGAACCTAGATTACTTCAGTCCTCAATAAAGCAATATTGCTTCTATTTTGACTCATCTGCAGACAGTTGAGTTTTCAATTCTTTCACACTCTCTTGTAATTCTGTCACATTGTTCCCGACAAAATAGCCCAAATTCATCACAGGCATCATCAAAACTACATAAAAGGTGCACCATTGCTGCCTCTGACAGCCAGACGTTTCTACAAAACCAAAAATGATGTGTGAAATGAGTCATAAGCTGATTATTAAAAATTTAAGCTTTATAAAGTAAGAAAGTACTGGAAGTGCCTGTCCTTTCCCTCTGCACGATCCGTGCAGACACCATACACAGTAACGTCCTTCCTGCGCTGGGCTGCAGTGGACATCCACAGTGCCGTAATCACGGCAGCTTCTCTGAAGTCCTTCTCTGTCTTCTGTGCTGAAGGGCAGCCTAGAAGCTCAGGTACCGGCTGTTTTTTGCCCAGTCTCTGCAGGCTGCAGTCTCCGAGCACTGATGGAAGGAGATGGACTCGGTATTCTGGTACACAGCTTGGGTGAGTTATTCTGAAGATACGTCTGACACCAACCCAGAAGGTCTCTGCCCTGCCGGTGTCTCTCACGCGCCCTCTACACGATGTTCTCATGGTCTCAGCGTTCTGCAAAGCCTTCAGCGTTGGATATTTTTGGATGTTTTGGCCCTTCACAGCGTTTCCACTTTTCTGTGCAACAACTGGCACAAAGATTAGCCCTGGAAAGCACCAACTGTATAACTAATACCTGCAGGGCACCAAGTTTCAATGCCTCCTGTGTTTCACTAGCAGAGTTTGAAAGCACACTTGAAAGCACCTTCAAAACCATTCAATGCACTCAACAGCAACAAGACTGTCCAGTAATGAACTCTTCATCTCAACCCCCTCACCAAGTGTTGCCCCGCTCTCGTCCCTGTCGGGCAATGCAGAGGGTCACATCACCTTGTGCCAGCATGCAATGACGTACCAGAAACAAGTTTCCTCCTAATTTAGGGCGAGTCTATATCAGAAGAGCCTCCTGACCACTTTGAGGCATGTTGGTCCATCCCCACATAAACGCACGGTCTGACGCACAACCCGTCCCTGAGCCAAGCCTGCCTGAAGCACCACGCAGCGCATCGCACCCTACCCGCGGTGTGGCAAGTGTCTGTCGCGTGAGACGCCAGAGAAAGGAGCTTGTGCTTCTCCCCCCATTTTTACTGTCTAGTGCAAGATACCAACTTGTTCTCAGCGTGTTTGCATTATGAGCTCCCTTTGCAAAGATGAATTATCAGGTAAAATTCAGTTAATGAGGCAAAGAAATATTGAGCCAGTCTTGCAAGCAAGAGAGGTGAACCAAGAATTGCGCAGGGAATACATATTAGAATGAGGCAGAGGCACCAAATGCTTATATCCTCAAATGCTTTTGTTAGATATCATTTGGTGATTGCTGCTGGGAACATAAAACTAGAACAATTGGGGAAGCAAAAAAGGAAAAAAAAAAAAAGGGAAAATCAGAAGTAGGAATTTTAAACAGGAAAAGCATGGCGTCAGGACGGGCGGAAGATAACAGAGTGCTCTGCTGAACACACAAACAAACAAAAAATAACAGACAAACTGGCAAAACATTCCTCTGGCTGACTTAACCACTGCGCTGCTACAGTCACAGGTCTCCAACCAACACTGTCATTTTGTCACTGCTCCAGCATCCTTCCCTGCAGATAAATTTGAGTGGAAGGGATCTCTTTGCTGTTACAGGGGCTTGGTAACAAAAGAGCAATGAGAGACGAATGTCAAGAGCAAAATGAGTAATAGTTCCTCTCTTGTTAAATGAGGATAATACCTCTGACCTCTCTGTGAAGTGCTTTAAAACTTATTAGTAAAAAGTTCTAGATAAAGGGTAGGGCATATCGCTGTTACTGCTGACTGCAGCTGCTTCCACAGAGCAAGGTTTTCCCTTTAAAATCACATCCAAAATGTGATGCAAACAACCGAGATGACTGATTCCTCCCAGGCTCGGTGCTACAGGAAAGCAAAACGCCGCAGCTGTGAAGACCAGCGGTGCTCCCTCCCCTCCCGCCCCTGCTGCACGGGCCAGAAAAGCCAAATCCCATGAAGGAGAAACGGCCACAGCCATGTCCCCGCTCCTCCCGTTACCCGCGCCATGCTGCCCTGCCAGCAGCCTCTGAGACAGCACACGCTGGAAGCGTCGAGCCACGCACAGGCTTAAACTGCTTTTGCCGAGGCGTCTGTCACAGCTATATCACTGCTGTGGACTGAGCAGCAAGCGTGGGGTCTGTCTCCCCTACGGCTCTTCCTGCCTGTTAAGTGCTCCTACTCGCCCATCCCGGCGTGCGACGAATTATCCCAGCGCGTTAAAGCAGACCTCCCGGCTCTTCTCCCAGCACAGCACAGCAACGGCACTCACAGTCTTCTGGGGAACCGACAGAAGCCAAGAAAAGATCTAATGGCAATGACTGCTCATGTAATTAAAGTTTGGGTTACTTTAAAAGACTAAAATCATCTAGAGACCTCAGCAAATCACCCTGAAGATAGGAATAGCAACCTTCAGATCCACAGCCTTACTGACAGCCATCAAGCAGAGATGAGGACAGAGTCCACGATCTCCTGGGGAATGTGGAGTTTATTCCAGTTACTCTAATTGTTCGTAACACTATTTCCCAAATAGCGCTGCATTCTCAGGAGATGAAGAGAGGATGGCTGTTTATACCGCATTCAATAACTAAACAGTGTTGGAGAATTATCTTATCTTCCCATCAGGATTCAAATGCGGAGGGTTCCTTTGTAAAGCCGAAACGAGCCCCCTGGAAGTTTTCCCAAACATTGTTTTACACATTATTTTATCCACGGAAGTTAAAGGTCTCTCTTCAAAGAATGGGAAACGTATCACTTTTTTCTCTTCAGATCTCCGTGAGAAATCATCCCAAGTGGAGAAATCAGTGGAAAGCCGAGGTCCCTCTCTTGTGTACAAGGGGCTCGGAGAGTCGCCATCGATTGTCCATGCTGATGGCAATTATACGAAGCCAAAGCCTGAAATTTCAGCTGGAAAACACAAGAACCCCGTTGCCCGTGCACGACAGCTGCTGTCGTGTGCGCACACCAGCAAAGCGGGCTGCCACATCGCGCACCAGGACGGGGTGGTGGTCAACGTGTTCTTGGTGGGGCAAAGGCTTGGCTGACGGTAGCTGAGCAAAGGTCTCCTCAGAAACCTCTGCTCCCCAGTGCTCTGACAGCAGTTCTCCATTTCATCATTTTGCTTTCCCTGGAAGACTGTTCCTCATATTAATTTGAGAAAAAATTAAGAATATACAGGAAGAACTGTAAGGGGAAAACGAATGGAGACTTTAAAAAGGTGCTGGTTGATTATTAGGAATAAATAGTCCCTGCCCCACACACAGCACTTTAAAACACCAGCTCATCGAGTCCTTTCAGCATCCTGTAATTGCCTTATCTCCATACTGTAGGTAGGGAAAGAGAGGCCCGGAGAGATGCCATCCCCTGCCCACCATCATACAAAAAGCTGCCTGAGAATGGGGAACCAGTGTTTTTGGGAGAACCCAACCTCTCTCCAACTGAACCATCACCAGTGAGCACCATGGGCAAAACTGGCATTTTTGGCCCACATATGATAGCTCCTTACGTCGCTCCTTTTCTTTTTTTAAGAAAAGGACAACAATAACAGAAAAATTACCACTACCACCAACTTCTCAGGTGTTTTGAGGCAACAAATTTTCCAGAGTGGCAATAATTTACCTGCACGCATCCCACTGATTTTCCACAGACTCCCTTTCTTACTGCCATCAAGCACCTTAGAAAACTTAAGTCTTTCCCTGATGTCTCTCAGAAGGACTGAGAAACGTGGGAAAAAAAAGAAAAGAAAAAGAATAACTATAATGACCAAGAAACAGGAAAAGCCATTATATACAGTAATAAAAAGACTGCTTCCCCCCCTGTTCAAAACACGATCATATTATCTTAGCAACCAGCACAGCAAAGCAGATTTTACCACAGGAATTGTATAACCATTCCTAAAGAAACGGGAAGGGGAAAGCATTTATTCCTTTCTATATTTTATGACGTGAGAGCTGATATGATTTGCTCAAGTTGAGGTTGCACATATACAGCCAGAGTGGGTTTCACACTCATTGTTTTTGCATCTTGCTGCCTATACGCTGCAGGGCGAGGTAGTTTCCTACTGCTGGTGTTTGAAGGGCCTGCAACCATAATAGTCTTTCTGTAACATTCCCAAATGTTGACATGTTTGGTGCCTGTTTTGTCAAGTAAACCTTTGCAATCTCCTTCAGAGTTGTCCAGGGTGCACTAAATTAGTTAGTTGGTCTTGCACTTCTACTCAATACTTTCTGCCTGGCTTAATAAAAAGCCCTTCAGGAGAAATATATATACGTTAAAAAAAAAGCCCACAGAAAAGTCTTTCTTGCTATATAAAGAGTGCACTCAAATCCAATACCTTGGAAATGCTCTGCGGCGCTCACATTCCATAACCTGCGCAGCGAGAAGGGTTAAATGAGATTTACAACTGTTCGGAGCAATTACGCAGCACTGCAATTTAATGGTAATTCCAGAAAGAGCATCTCTGAACAAGACAGACATGTTGGGAGAACCATTCACAGGAAGCTCTTCAGGCAAAACATTACATACACTGTTAATTAGGGTCATTGAGGAGGAACGATCCTTATCAACAACGCGGAGGCAGAGTCAGCACTCTGCCACCCTGCTCAGACGAAGAGCGCAGGAGAGGACCGGCGCCGGACGGCTCGCAGAGGGGGATCCAGCTGGGCTGGGCGATGCTGGATGGAGAACCAGGTCCTGTTCGAGCTCATAAAACACTTTTCCCCCTGCTTTTTATTGCTGAAGGACCACGGGCATTGAGAAGATCTTTGACCAAACCAGGCTTTGCTTGAACTGTGAAAGCTGTTTGTCTGCTTTCTGCTCTACCTGGGCAGTAAAAACAGCTTTGCTTTCTGCCTGTCATGCTCTAGCAGGCTGCCGAAATGCTTGAGCGACAAACGTGGCAGGAGGAGGTTTCAGTCTAAACAAGAACCCGTTTCTGTTGCATTTTCGCCCTTTTATTTCCCTGCAAGATTTCTGTTCATGTAGGGTTTCATAAAACGTCACCATACAGCTTAAATTTGGGGCCCACGGTACCTGCCAGTCCTCCTGGCAAGCAAGTCTAAACCCTAAGTGCTGGGACTGGCCTGCTGAATGCTTAGCATCTGAATAATGAATTACTTATCTTTGCTGTTGAGGCAGAAACGTATTAGGCATTACTAGCTCCAGCCTCAGATTCTTTGACTGGGTTCCAGCTGTAAACATTCAACAGGAAGAGGTTAATTTTTTGATTCAGTTAATATAAATACTGAAAGGTTCCTTACTTCACTGTCCCACATCACTGCAACATACATTCTGTAATTAGAAGCATATTTTTGTGATTTCAAGGTATATTTTGCCAAACCAACAAAAAGCATCAAACTCCAACATTTATGCCAAAAATACCCACTGTATAATTTATGCCAAATCAACAAAAATCTTCTTTTGTCCTTCCCAAACCACACTAAAGAACAGTCTGTTAAGAAGTCCAAATGTTAAAGTTCAAAAAAAGCCCTCTATTACACAGCGTACAAGATAGGGAGAAATAACAAACCCGACTGATTCCAGCACTGCCATTTATG
Organism: Pelecanus crispus; assembly: GCF_030463565.1. NCBI lineage: Eukaryota > Metazoa > Chordata > Aves > Pelecaniformes > Pelecanidae > Pelecanus > Pelecanus crispus. The sequence goes on from NC_134649.1 coordinate 2,727,081, forward strand.
CAAGATGGAAGTTAGCATCTTCGTCTCTGCCAGGAACGGTATCTCTCTTTAACTCTGTTTATCCCCCCGCCTCCACCCCACGCACACTTCTGCCTCTTTTTTTCATTTTCCTAAAGCTTACTTAGCATCTGGAATGTGTAGGCAGCAATCCATGTGTTTGCAGTAAACTTTGAAAGCAGAGCCAATGAGGACCACATGGGCAGGTATTCTGGAAAGCAAACCTAGCTTTCGGGGACTGCTTGGGCAGTAATGCAAGATGTACCAAAAACTATTGGACACGGCTAAATTATGAACAACAACACGAACAAAAAAAAAAAAAAAGAAAAGAAAGGAAGAAAAGGAGAGCATTTTGGTGGTAATTAAGCCATTCCTTTCCCCGACTTGAAGAAAAATTTTAATTAGAAGTTCAAGCATTTGGTTTTAATTCAGTCCGATGCACAAATGGTTTATTTCCACACAGCATACTTTCATAGTCTACGAAACAGCCTGCAACTAGGAAGCCATTACAGCCAGTGATTACAGCTTTTACATGCACTTATTATACTTTTGGAAATTGTGGCAGAATGGATTCACTTACATTTCTCCCTGCACATTAGGGTGGATCCATGTGCAATTAATTAGACAGGCTTGGTACAGACAATTAACAAACATTTTTTTTAAACAGAGAAATTCAGTAGTCTTTACATATTCAGCGTAGATATTAGAAAACGGCATTTTGCCAGGGCGCACAGCTCTGAAGAGAATTTACTTTAGAACATCTGCTAAGTCTTTAACTAACTGCACCATGACTGAATATTGTTTGGACGAACGTTAGACAATAATGTTCAATCTGGCACCAGCAGGGACCGAATGATTCATTGCCATAGTAACCACTAATGCAAAGGTTCCCTTAAATAATAATTCGTTATTTATAGACACATCAAGGATGCTCCAACGCTACTTTAAACCGGCCAAAAATTGAATAGCCCTTTCCTTTCTGAATGCGCACCTTGTGTTTGCACGCTCGGTTTTCTGCTGCGTGCCAGCTGCTGACGGGTGCTCCGGAGGCATTGAACCCAAAGCTCTGGGCTTCCAGCAGACCATCAAAGCCCCTCGGCCCTCAGCGGCTTTGCCCAATCCCACTGCCCCCATGGCAAAGGGGAGAGTGCAGGCAAGGTGTTTGCCTGGCAGCGGGTGATGAGGGCTCTGAAACGGGGGGCTCCAGGGGCCCCGCAGGAGGTAGCTCTTACTGAAGAATGTAGAAATTGTATTATTTGAAGAATTTCTTAGGCAGAGTTGCTCGGGCCAAAGGAGGCATGAGGGAGAGCTCTGTCTGTAATTGCATCTGACAGGGTTTTTTGCACGTAAGTAGGAATAGATATGAACTACGCTAGCAGGAACAACAAATTCAGCGCCGTCAGCTGATATTTTGGGACCAAGTACAAAATCACAGGGATTTTGTGAACGGTGGGGTTTCTATCCATTACAAAGGGTCTTCAACCACCTCTGCAGAACAGGTTTACTTCCACTGATAGTTTTGCACTTGAAACCTCTCAGGACGGAGCTTAGTGAGCCACAGCCTTGTGAGAGCCATGGTAGCTTCCAAGGTACAAACGGCTGGGGCTTGCGCACCTACCAACCTCCTGGGCTCCGCTGATTTGGCAAGGTGGATGAACTGGCTGCCTCCACAAGTCCTGCAGCGTGCAACATAAAAAGCCAAGACTTCTTGCATAGGTTCAGAGCTCCATAGGAGCCAGGACCGCTGTCTTACGCAGAGGCAAGGGGTGGAAGCCACACTCGGATGCACAGCGAAACAGTCCATGAGACAGCATCTGGGGAGAGAGGCTTATCATCTTTCCAGCCATTTTTGCAAAAATTTCTGATTCATTTCCTGCCGGCTACTGTCAGAAAGAGGGTATAGGACTAGCTGGGCCACATCCCCGATCCCGTCTGTGTTCCTAAATACTTAGCTTATCTCTCTGTGTCATGGAGCTGTGATTACATAGCTTGAGGGGCTAAAAATATTGCCAAAAGCTTTAAAAAGAGAGGCACGGTTTTATTTTTTTAACTGCACTGATAAATGGAAATGACTGGACAGATGGGTGTCATCCTGCCCGACATGGGTCCTTTTTGCCAAGGTGCCTTTCACCCATGTGTTGAAGACCTGGCAGAGATGGTGGTGGGAGAAGCAGCAGAGCCATCAGAGCAAATGTCTTTTGACGACCATTTATCAAAACTGGATTTCTTTAGGCCTGGCATGCATTGGCTTTGCTTGCAAGCATGGCTTTGGTCAGCAGATGGGATTGGAAAGCCAGAATAAGAATCTGGGGGCATGTTTACATGGCTGCAAGCCCTTTGCACAGCCAAGCGGGGGGCACCTCCATGGGCTGTGAGGGCAACGGAGCAGCTGCCTGCCCCAGCATCCGTACCCAGGACTGACGGGCTGTGGGCGAGCGCTGCGCAGCTTGTCGGAAGCACAGAGTCCCCGAGACAGCCTCCATCCGTGGGATCTTACTGCCAGTGATTTCAGTCACAAGCTGGAGGGGTCAGGCACACTGCACTTGGCAGCGAAGGTGGGGAAAGAAGTTAGTGCGAGACCTCCGAGCGAGCTCAACGGTGCAGGTGCGAGCCAGGGACGTGCACGGGGACTGGCTAACACACGTCTGCAAATAGTGGGGAGCAAGGAAACCAGGTGAGATCCCTGAGCCATTCACCAAGCCAGCAGGGCAAGGGAAAGCAGGGGACTGCTGTTGCCCCTATCACAAAAACCACCACGAACCTAGGAGCCTGTTCAGAGCTGAAACACGAATTTGAGCGCTAGCAGCACAAAACTGCTGAACTACACCAGGAATGACCTTTCACGTTACCTCTAGTACTATTTAGACTGGCTGAGCCTCCCTGGCCTAGCAGCAATCACACAGTCTCCATCTGCCCACTCCAAATTAGAGTTATAGTGTGTGCTGCCGATGCAGTCTCTTGGGTTTGTTTTTTTTCTTGCAATCTTGACTTCATCCCAGCAAGGGCTCCTGTCTCTAACTAGCCGCTGTCAAAACAACTCCAGCGGGGAGATAAGGGAGAGAAGACTTTGAAGAGACTCCTTCCTGCAAGCTGCTCGCTATCTCCCCAAGACATTTGTCAGCATCCCCTAGGAAGGGCAGCAGACACGGGGAAGCCAGGAACCATTCCCCTTCTTAAGCCTCCAGTCACATCACAACACAGTATTTAAAATGGCTCGTGAAGCCCAGATAAAAAGCGGGCGATTAGCGTCTAGAAGAAACCTCTGTTTTCTATCACCAGATGTGGCCATTTCCCATCAGGACAGACATTCATTCATGGAAGGACAAATATTTCTGTCCATTTTTCCCAGCTTTCTTGCTTCTCTGCTCTTCACAGCCACCTTTCTCCTGATTTAAATTAGGCTGTGGCTTTGGAGCATGCCCAAATCCACCCCCAAGAGAAAATAAGATTAGAAAAGGGATGTGATTCATTTGGTAGTTTCCCCTTTCTTACATCTTGCTTTGAGTGAAGCATCGTCAGACAAAAGCTGGCAATCGACGATAGCCTGGTTCTTCACAAGAGGACATGATCCAGGGTCTGTGCTGCTTTCCGGTGCCGGTGCGGTCACTCGCCTGCCTCCGTGGCACAGCATGGCCCAGGCTTCCCTCCCCTCCCCGCCGGGCCGGGCTCTGCAGGCAAACGCAGCTCCCTTTATCTGATAAGCGAATCATGCCCAAACTGAACCAGTTTCTACCATCGGGGAGAAATTCTCCCTTTGGCTGGGCGAGGCGGGTCATTTCCATGCCTCTTGGCTGTTTCCAAGAGGCTTGTTTGGAATTAATCGATAGCTCCCAGCTTGTGACACGGCTGGCGTGCGGCAGCACTGCCCACGGAGCTCACCCGGTGCTGCCACGCTTCTCCGACTGGCTGAGGGTTGGGTTGTTTTTTTTTTTAAAACAGCAAACCACATATTTTCAGTACCGATTTTCAAGTTCAAACCTGTGAAACGAGGGGATTTGGAAATATTTCCATCCCAGTTTTCTAGGTACCTGATGAACAGCATGAGCCCACAAACCATGCGGAACGCAGCGCTCTTATTCACTCCTTGCGGTTTGATGATTTGATGGGCTTTAGCTGCACAGCCTCCTTTTATACTTGCTCTGAGATGGGGGTAACAACAGTGCTGTCAGGTCTTGTTCCCTTGAGAAACCCAGCATCTTCTCCAAGGATTCCCTGCTGAGAAGGTCCCCTTGGACTACCGAGCCTTCCCCATGGCCAGGAGTGACCACTGCTCCCCAGCCCGTTCTGCACCCCGACGGAAAACCCAACACCCAGCACCATCCTCAAGCCCCCCGGCATTGAGCAAACCCCAAACACATTTTCTCAGGCGCTTGCTGAGCAGAGCCATGCCACAGCCTTTGCAGACGCCTGGCTGGAAGCTCAGCAGCTCGCTGCCCAAAGCGAACCCGGGGTGGATTACGGTGAGACGTGGCCGCCGCCGCCAGCGGCAGCAGAGGCGGCGAACGGGAGACGCCAGGCACGGGGAACAGGATGGAGGGGTCGCAGCACCTGAGCTCCAGCCCGGCTCCGCAGCCGTGCGCCGGAGCGACAGCGTTTCCTGCAACGGTGCTTCTAAGGGAACCGCTGAGCCGAGAGCCGGCAGAGCTGCTACTGTTTTCTTATTTTAAAAATGGGCAAACAAAACACGGGAGTAAGAGCTATTAAAAAAAAAAATACTGAAGTCTGCAAAGAAAAAAAGCCTACAACGCTAAGCGACTTTCTTTAGCTGCGGCCCATTGTTAAGCGGAGGCCTGCTGTCCCTTTCCCATGCCAGCGAGAGATTTGCCTGGTGCCGGCCAGTTCTTTATCCCACTGCGCAATTAATACAGCTTCCCTCAGATAAACACGAGCTTGTTTAACTATGTCTCTTGATAGGTCCCAGTAAGGCTTGATAACATGGATGGTCGGATGTTGTCAGGACGAAGGAGTCAGACATGCTGGCAACAACCTTTTCCCTTTCAAAGCACACATGTTTAGAAAAGAAAGGGCTGCGGCTGTTCACGGCAAAGCACGACTGAAATCTCGCAGTAGCGTCGAATGGGAGGCAGAGGCACGGTCTGGGAGCTGCACCCTGCCTGCTGCCTCGCCGGGAGCCAGGCTGGGCCCGGCACGGGCAGCGCTGCCAGCTCCCGGAATTTAAAGATCACTCTTCGGGCCGTTTCGAAACCATGGGATGTGTTAAAAAGCATGAGCTGAAATGCTCATGCTATGATTTCTACTATTACTAACAGCAGCAGCAGAATAAAAAATAAAAATAATACTTATTTTTTATTTCTCTTCTGTTTTTAAACACCCAGCATGCATTTATGTCAGCTTTCCAAAGGTCTCCACCGATCGCAAACCCTAGTTTCCTAATTTAGTAACTTTTTTTACTTTATCTTAAAGTCCCTTTGATTTGATTGTGCAAGAATCTCGGCACTCATTAAAAATAAACTAATTATCTTTGCCGAGACTTGGGATCAGGACAGCAACAGTGCCACAGTAGTGGTAAAACTCATGTGGAAACGATCCTTTTACGTGTCGGGACTGCACCCACATTCCTGGCTGCTTGGGTGCCTGGCTTTCAGGATGCACCCTGCCCCTGTGCCTCCCCCAAGAGATGGATTTGGGGATGGCGAAGGTCACCACACGATGCTTGTCCCACTGCAAAAGGATGGCATGGGGGGACCTGGCCAGGACTTCCAATGGAAACTTCCAGGAAGATAAACAGGGATTTGAGGGCACCTCATTGATGCTGCTTTGGGGCCCTTCCACCCACCCACACACCCACTTCAGGGGTCCTGTGCCCCTCCTGTCATCCCTTCATGCCCAGGGCTGGGTTATCTCCACTGCTCTAAGGCCACCCCGCTCCAAACACTCGTATCTTCCAGCTCCTTCTCTCCCCTGCTGAAGACATCCCTTCCTTTCCCATCTCTCTCTTGGAAACTCCCCTATTCTTTCCATATTCCCTCTTTCCTTCCTTCCTGCTTGGCTGCAGACACCGTTCCCCTTCCCCAAAGCATCAGTCCTTTATCTGTGGGGAAGGATATGGGGGGAGCACAGCCTTCGTGCTGCAATGATAGATGCTCTCTTCCTCCCCGCCCTGTCCTGTCCCGGACAGCCTCCCTCGCTTGCCCACCACCCTCCCACCTCTCCCAGTAACGCTGGGATGGAAGAGGCCAGCACCCGTGTGGCAGCTCCCTGTCTGCCCCAGGGTGCTTGCCTGGGAGATGGCACCCATGGGTCGCTGATGGCACCCATGGGAGCATGCGTTGACACCCCAGGTGTGGTCACCTTCCTGGCCTGGAGGAAGGCTCACCTGACCCTGCACAGCAAGAGCAAAACTGCACCTCGGTTCAGTTGAGGTCTTCAGCATAACGTGAGTGAGCTGCAAGCATCTGTTGAACAACAGCATAGCAGGAAAAACTCCCAAACTACCACAGACCCCAATTACAGGGACAGAGCTTGCTTCAAAGCTAGCCGTAGGCAAAACCAAGCAGGTTTATTAAAATAATAAACCCCCAGTGTCTCAAGTAGCAAAGTACAGGGCAGCGTGATCAGATAAAAGGTGAGAAGATCTGTCCAGTTACTAGTCATGTGTGCCAAGCCAAACCAAGTCTCAAGAGCCTTTTTGCAAGCCTCCCTATGAAAAGATCAGCCCATGGCACCAGGAATTAATCCTGTGATAGGTTTCTCTCTATTGTGGCCACAAATATATTGCTGGCACCTCTCCTCTCAGCCGGCAGTTTTGTTCTGTGTTATTTCAACATCTCTGTTTAATAGGCAGATTAAACAGGTTTGCACTTGCAGTTTGCAAATAACATGGTCAGCAGCAAAAAGTAATGAAATTCGGTACTTTCTGAATGAAAGCACCAAGTGACCTTCGTGGGATGGTACTTGATGATGCAGAAAACAGTGACGGCATGGCACTGCTTTGCAGCCAGCAACAGATGCCTGCATGGATTCTGGCTCAAGGTGATCACTTTCCATTTATTTAAAAGGATATTGATCCTTCAGAAGAAGTGAGGGGCAGATTCGGAGAGAGGAAATGGCATTGGAGCAAGAGGAAGGCAAAGATGGTTTATACCAGCTCGTCTTCAATTTTTTTCCCTAGCTTTCCTCTGTGACAGACCACTAAGATGCTGTTGAGACAGCTCAGGACTGCACAAGTACTAGCATGACCACGTCCAGCTGACATGCAGGGGACAGCGGGATCCCCGACTGTTACCCCCTTGAGGCAGGTGTTGGGTCAGCAGTGCAGGTCACCTTTACACGGGTTCCCACCAAACACAAAACACGCTGGTATAACCAGCCCCACTGCTGCCAAATGCACCTTGCCCTCTCCTTCTATCTACAGCAGATTGGACCATAAATGTATTACTCTGAAAGTATATCAATGCATTCAAAAGGTAAGAGATAAGATTTGTGACCCACAACTCCAGGAGTAAGGTCAGCCATTGAACTGGTAATACTGTTTTTTGGGAAGAGCACAGCTGCCAGCCTGGGAAGGGCTGTGGAGCTGGGTGGTCTGGGCGGTTCGTGGCAGTCTTCATGGGATGATCTTAAAGGTCTTTTCCAACCTAAATGATTTGATGATTCTATGACTCTAGGACATTGAGAGCTCTAGTCCACTTCTGCTCACACCGGACAAAGTCACAGCCTTTCAGGACCAGAAAAGCTCTCCCCTTCCAGACCATCACCCCATCAGCTGTCATGAAGGTAGAGGCATCTGAGACCAGCATCCATGCTGAGGGATATTCAGAATCACATCCAACCTCAAGTGTAGCTGTCCGTGCCATGCACCTCGGTGCAGAATTCAGCATTCATTTTTTCTAGCAGATTCTTGCACAACGCAATCACAGCAGTATCTGAACAGAGCCTTCTGCAACACTGCATGAATAGAGTGGAGTATTACTTAAGCAAAGAGCAAATTATAGATTGACTATTGCTGGCTTTCCAAAATTACTAGCATGCACACAGTAATATTTGGCATTCCACAGTATTAGCCAACCAATCCGCCTTTGCCTGCCAGATGGCCTTGCATTAGCCTGATCCTCACTTGACAGCTAGAGAGCAGACAGAGGACCAGAGTACAAAGTGAAGAGCCTGGATTAGAAAACAGAGCTGCCTGACTCCCAGCCCCACGCGCCTTCATCCAGATTGCGCTGACATCTGAAACAATACGGAGACGATCCTTTGATTCCCTTAAACCATGAAGGATGACTTGAGACTCCCTTTTGTGATACAGTAAAAGAAAAGCAGAGTTGATCCAGGGAGTGTAATGCCACAGGATTCATTTAAAAGCACCTGCCAAACCTCCAGCTTGGCTTCACCAGCTGCACAGTGCTGACCATCTGTAGGCATCAATATTATAAATATGACACAGAAATTATAAATCTTCCCATGCACCGGGGCCATGTTCGCCTCTTCCTACAAGAACTGTGCTACAGTCATGACTTTCCTTTCTGTTCTCCCTGTTACACCCCGAAGAGCTAAATATCTTTTAATAAGGCCCCACACTATCCCTTAAATATCTTCACTTGGAGGACTGCAACTGGGTCAATGGGGAGACTGGTAAGAGGCATCATATGCCTCTAACTGAACTTATTTACGAGGAATTCATTACAAGGGAGGTGGGGAAAAGGGGCTGGGGATGCTGAGAGAGTCCTTTCATTGATCAGATTATTTTTAGAAAACAAATTTCCCTTAATGGGTTTATGGTTTCAGTGAGAAGAGCAGCTGGTGCCAATGTTTACAGCTCTGAGTCATGTCACAGAATCTCGAGGCAGTGGAAAGTCTTATGAGCCTTGGACAATTGTCCCACTGAGCAAAGTTTGCTGTGTTGTCTAGGCATGCTGCGTTGTCAAGCTTAGCTCTAAGGAACCAAACCTTCCAGTAAACAGCATGTCATTCACCCATTGGGTGGACGCTAGTGTCTATCCGCGGCATGAGCTGGAACTACACGCCTCTCTAAAACACTCCCGATCCCAGGCAAAGAGGACATGTGAAAGGGTGAATGCAACGTTTCAGTAGCTGATGTACTACTTACAAGGAAACGCATGTTTTTGTGACAACGTAGACTCCCTTTTCACATCGCAGATTTAATTTTTCACCTCGGTCATTCTGTGAGGTTTTCTGCAAAGGCTTTTGTGTCTTCCAGCAATGCTAAGCCCAAGACCTATCTGCAGCATGTAGCTATGGGCTCTGGGGACACAGCAGCATCCGGCCCGTGCCCCCTGAGGCAGGACAGGAGAGAGAGCAGGGGTCTCCTGCAATGGTGTTTTACTTACGGAGTGCACTTCTGAAGCAAATCCCCCAATTCTTCCCCGCTGTCACATCTGGTTTGCCTCTCAGGACAGTCTGCAGAAGATGTGCTCCAAGTGGGAATGGGTGCAAGTCCCAAATGCTACATCACTTGGGCAGAAGAGGCTGTGAGGATCTGCCCTGCTGTTCTCTGTTATTTCCCCATATTCTCCTCTCCTCTTCTAATCTCAAGGAAGTCCAGGATGGAAAAAATACATGGGTTTGCACATCAGAACTCTTCCTGCAATAGACCCCAGCTAAGTCCTGTCACCCAGCTCCCAGTGAAGCCTGGTCCTACCTCCACTGCTTGCTGGCACCCACCTCTTCCCCTGCAGAGCACCCATGGAGCTCGGGACAGCTCAGCCCTGTCAGAGCCAGGCCGACTCCCCAGGGACGCAGACCCTTCAGCCTTGAGAGCACCAGGGTCTCCCATGTGTCACAGGTCCCCAACTGTGGGCACTGCTGTTCCGCTCCACACAAGCACTCCCCCCTGACACAAGATCAGTTCCTAGGGAAGGTCCAAAAGCCCTGGAGGGGTCTTCAGCTTGTCTGCAGCCCCTTCAGCTTGTCTGAGCCCCCCGTGCGTGGGGCTGGGGGCTGGCACATCCCTGCCCTGCACAGGAGCAGGGGGGACAGGTAGGGACAAACCACATGGCCATCTAGTGACTGCCTCCCAGCCCGCACCTCAGCCAAGCCCACAGCACCCTGACCTGCTCCAAACCCCATTTCCATCAAGGATCAGGCCCCAAAAGCACAGGCGAGCCTGGTCCGGAGGAAATGAAGCACACTTTTGGCCCACCGTCACATTTATTTTTCTCCCGCTGAGCTTCTCCATCCAGCTTTCCATCCACAAAGCAGCCAGTAATCAACGTTCAAGCAGTAAAAATCGAAGAAGCAGTTCTAAAAAAGAAGTAATAAAATCAGCCTTGCAAAGCTTTTGTTGGTTTTGATTTTTTTTCAGCACGTGGATTTGGCCAAACCTGCACGCAGCTTGCTGGGTGCTTGGCTCTGCTGGCTTTCACTTTAGAAACAGGGGTCAGATTTCTGCACGTCTTCTGAGGGCACCATTCCACTCGCTAACGTGGGATGGTCACACCCAGACAGCTTGCAGGATTAGGTCAACAGATACTCATTTTTTAATTGTTAAGAAAGTCAGCCCTCAGGGAGAAGTATTCCTAAAAGACTGTTCAAGAAGCCTGGAGGACTAACAGAAAAATCAAGAGGGACAACTCGAGAGAGGCCAGTCATTCCTAAAAAAAATAATTAAATCTCAAAATAAAAAGAAAGACAAAAAGGATGCTGGCCATTATGGAATATCTCCGTGTAATGGCACAGGGTGAGGCACTTTCAGTGGGGTTGTGCATTTTTGGGCAAGTTGAGGATCTGAGTCACTGCTTTCCAAATCCTTCTGCTCACCCCAGCCTATCAGGGCATGCAAAATCACTGAATGGACCCAAATGTCTTTATAATCAACATCTGGCTCCAATAAGCAGTCCGATGGTCATGCTTTAACAATGTTTGTTCCAAACTAAATCTTTAACTAAACATTTTCTGAAAAGGGGTTTTGATAGTGGACTTGCCATAGCTAAGAGGCTGTTCGTGTTTGTTTTTCCTAGAGATCCCAATTCTCTGGAGTTTAACTCATCCTCACACATTCTTTTGGGGCTGAAACTTGGTGAAGCGGAAGAGATTTCTGCCATTGTAACCACATTTTATGAAGGCATCACTCTGGTGATTTTAACCTGCAAACTCAAAACTGGCATAGGCGCAGAGGAGATGCTTGTACTTGTCATATTTGGGTAGCCCCTCCTCCATGTCTAGGATAGGCAGAACAAGGAAAACTACAGCAAGGAAGATTCATGATAGATATTAGGACAATTATAAAAGGGATTATAAGGGTCAGGTAGAATTTCCATCGAGGGATGTTTGCAAGAAAACGTCAGACCCACATCTGCCAGACAGCAATCCTGCCCTGTGACGGGGATGGACGAGTGGATTTTCCAAGGGAGCTTTTAGCCCACATACCCTGTGATGCTGCCCCGAGGACAGCAGCAGAGCCACGTCACCTGTACGCCGGCGATCACCCCTCACAAATCAGTTCGTGCTATCATCTGCAAAGGGCGATTACCAGCCCGCTGAAGATTACAGGCTTCTGCAGAAGAGACATCCAGTCTCCTTCGCTGGTACGGCTACAAGCCACAGTCAAGACCAGACTCGCCCATCATCCAGGTTGTAAACTCTCTGCACGAGGCCAAGTTCTCACTTAGTCTAGACAAATCAGGCAGAGCGGCGCGAAGCGTGCTGCAGCTCGGGGAAAGGCAGGCAGCCCCAGCTCCGGCCCGCCTCAGCCAGGAGCGTGGCTGGAAAGCACATGGGTCGCAGGCTCAGCAGGCAGGAGCCTCCTCCTGACCCAGCTCTGAGCTCAGAGGGTTGGTGGCTGTCGCACGGGGTGCTATGTGCTCAATTCCCACCCCTCGGGAAAAGGGAAGCGTGCAGGTACACGCACCCCGCCAGCCCGGGAGCCAGGAACAGCGGGTTCTGCGTCTGGCCCCGATGGTGACTCAGCTGGCTCCGCGATCCCGTCCCGCTGTTGCTCTCTGTATCATGGGGATACAAATGCTTCCCTTGCTTCCTAAGGCGCTGCCAAATATACTTAAAACATAAAAGAATGGCTAATTCTAAAGCAGCTGCTAGAAGTCCTGTCTTTGCCTGAATCTGTTGTCATCAAAACATATGGAAAAAAATCCCTGGTGCGGAGCAGCGTGACCCAGGCCGGAGCCCAGCCGGAACGTGGCCTTCCCGCCTGTCCTGCTCTGTTCCCATCCTGCTGCGGGATGCGCAGGCTGGTGGCACCTGGATACCTTCCCCTCCTGGCACCGCTCTGGTTTAGCCATGGCAGCTGACCCAAGGGAGGAAGAGCCAGCAGATCGCGCTTGTCTCCTAAATCTAGTCAAAGAAAAAGTTATAAAAACTCCTCTTAGGATGCCCTAATACTCATTCGCCTTCCCACATTCCTGCTCACACCCTGCTCCTTCCAGCTACCAAATGCAACCCCAAAGCTAAAACTGGGTTTAACACCTCCCGTGTTTTGCACCTCGACCTCTCTGCAAGACGGTCCAGGGCGAGATCCGGGGACCCAGCCCGGACGGTTATCCACCGCCAGGTAACACTGCACGCACCATCCGGCCCTGCAAACCTTGATTTGCAATTTTTTTTTTTTTTTTTTTTTTTTCAAATTGTCCCTTTCCCATTCAAGAGACGTTTCCTGGCTTTGCTTGCAGAAAGGAAGGACACTTTGAAAAACGCAGATGTGGGGTCTGATTCCCATTTAGGACAGAGGGCCCCTTTACCCTGCTCCAGCACCGCATAAAGGCTTAAATGCAAATGGGAACCAGGCCCTTGGAGGTCTCACTTTGAACAGGTTATATTCTTACCACTTTAAACAAACTTTTAGGAGGGGGGGCAGCTGAGTTTTAACCAGTACAATATGGCAGGGGCTGATGTTTTAGGCCTGATCTTTTTCTCGTCCCGCGAGGACCAGCCTTTCCGACACCCTGGGCACTACTGGAGAAGAGCTGAAGGGGAAGAGTCGGGCAGCCAATTGCAGCAAAACAGAAACCTTTTTTTTTACTGAATAAATATAAAGATACTGTATATGAACAAAAATGAAGCATGTTCCACAGAGGATTTTAAAGCTTCCAAAAATATTCCCTCAGCCCTTGCCAAAGGTAATACAGCCAGACTTTCCATGGAAAGCATCATTGTGCACGGTGGGGTTCAAGGAGGTCGCTCTGCTTGAAGTGCACAAACAGCCAGCGTCCTGTCCCGTCCCTCCTCTCCACACACATGCTCTGCCACCAGGAACAAGTGGCCTTTTTTTTTTTTTCTAAAAAAAAAAAAAAAAAAAAAAAAAGAAAACAACTTTCCTTCCTCAAAGGTAGTATAGAATTCACCCTCGCTGCGCAGCAGTAGCAAGCTTGAGCTTGTATTTACAAGAAGCCCCCTTAAGAGGACTTTGACGGCTGTTTATAGAAAGCCTGGACATCAACAGGTTTGCTCAGGGGGTTGTGCATTTTTGGAGGCTTTTCTAAGCCCTGCTTTCTTCCCCATCCCCAAAGCAATGGCTGTAACAGATCCTGCAGTAAGGAGGTGGGAAACTCACTGATGAGAGGTTACTGCTAACATACGCATTACTGCATGCTTCTCGGAGGGCTGGAAAATAACCCTCTTTTCTAAAGTTGCTGCCTTCCACCTAATTATCCCCAAAGCTTTGACTTGTAAACACCTGACCTAATTCTTTCCATGGGCAGTTTTTAATAACAGAAATTCTTCAAAAGTGTCTTTATGATGCATCACACTGTGTTACCTTGTAAATAAGCTGTGCGCCAACCCAGCATTTTACGGCGCAACAAGAGAAAGACACTTAGTCACCGAATATTCAGCATTAGGGAGAGGCAATACAGTGAGGTTGGCAGAGCTCAGTCCTCCGTGTCTGAAAATCCACGTTGGAGCCACTGCAGAGGAAGGAAGGTCCTTAGATCTTGTCCTAAGAACAATACCTTGTACCTATATATTTCCTTTCACTTCTGGATCACAAAGCTTTCTACAAATATATATCAATGAAGCTGTAAAACTTATTTGATACTTAGGTAGGTGCGGGGTATGTAAATAGAAAATTCAGGATCCTTGGGCTTCCTTTGCTCAGCACCACCGGTACCCTGTGCCGGACACTGGGCACATTACAGCATGAAACCAGCCGTTCGGATGCACTTGTGTAGGCACCACGAAGGTACACGTGGCAAAACCCAGGAGCCTCTCCAGGAGACTAGCAGGTTTCTCTGCAACAGCTCTACATGCCAGCGGAAGAGCTGGGAGAGGAACCCCGGTCTCCCCACTTCCCCATCTCATGCTCCATCCCATGTCTTCTCTTGGCACTCCGGATCAGAGCTGATTTTGCAAATCCTCCCTATTTGCATTTTAGATTTGTATGTATTTGTATATGGCCATGCCCAAACCTGAAGTTGTTTCGGCAGCGCACATACACCAAAATCAGTGAATACACCGTATTTAGCGGTGGGGCTGAGCCCTGGTCCAGCGAAACCCGGAGCGACCCAGCGGAGAGGCAGAGCCCAAGGAGACCAAGGGGCAGGGAAGGGACGTAGGCAGCGCTGCCGGCTCCTGCTGGCCTTCAGCAAGAGAGATTCAACCTCCTGGCTGGAGGGAGGGAGTTAAGAAGCAGGCCTGGAGAAAGAGTTGCCGAAAGCGTTGCAACATGATAGAAGCTCTGCAGGCCTTTGATCTCGGAGCTGTTCTTGAACTGTCACTTTAATGATGTGTCAAAGACTAAAAAGAGTTGAGATTAAGAATACTGGAGCCTGGGGAGAAGGAGAAGGCCATTTTAAGCCCTCTGGGTCTTCACTGGGTTTCTGGAAGCTTTTAGATCCTTACTGCATACTGTGCACCAACATATATCTGAAAAGCAGGTCAAATTTTCGAAGTCCCGCACCACAGTTTGCCTTATAAAAAGCCTGCATGCTCCCTGCATGGGCAAATCCCTACCTGTTCCAAACGTGCACGTGCACGCTCTGCTCGAGCAAGTTTTTCGCACAAAAGGCTCAAGTGAGTTGTTTTGCTGCGTTTCTCTGTGGGATGCTCTCCCCCTTTTAACGTGTCCCAAAAGCAACGCCACGGCGGAGTTACAGAACGAGGGTGGTGGCTGTAAAACAGGCAGGTCTTCCTTAAAACAACCTCAACTGCGGAAAATGCAGGCAGTTTTATCAGTCCGTGACTGGCAGGAGGACATTTGGGCTCTCTGCAACTGCATATATTTCATTAATATCCCAGCCAGCTTTAATGGCATTACCATCAGGTTAATCTACTTTAGATTAATGAACCTCAGTTTCAGCCAGGCAAGCTAATTAAGATGATTTTCTTTGAACTTGTTCTAATGAATGTATTAATATCATTCAGGGCTTCTTTTGGAGCTACAAGCATGGCCATGTTATTCCTGAGAAGAGGCCAAACATTTTTTATTAGAGAATCATGTGCTGTGCAGAGTCTGAGACTGCCTTGCCTTTGTTTTCTCTGCGTTGCACCTTTACACTGTCTGCAGAGAAAGAAGCCCTTTGGTTTGCAGATTTTTGCTGCGGCTCCACGAGTCAGTAAGAGTTCAGGAGTGCTCTGAACACGCTCAGGATTAGACCCATTAAAAAAAGTTAGGAACATTTACTGTTGACTAGCTCTTGTTCTTAAAAAAGATTTACATTTATTTAACTGCTCCTTCACCTTCATTCCAGCGGAGAGATATTTAAATAGCAAAATGGCAAAGCTGCAGCTTTGTGTGATCGATGCCTGTGCTGATATTACCTTCAGGACAATTTTAGGGATCCCTCTTTCCTGAATGCCACTCACACATCTGGCAGTACAATACACTTCAACGCAGAAGCGTTCAGTATAGCACCTGGCATAAAAGAATGGCACATTGCTTGGGAAAAACGACACCCGGCTCCAATCCCATGAAAACAGCGCGTTGAGGGTATGTGTCTACATGAAGACTTGACCGTAAGATTGGCTCACCGCAGCCTAAGCCACCTGACGTGGGCTCCTCCCAGCTGTATCAAACCTTGCTGCTGTCCTCAAAGGCACTTCAGCTACACTTATTATGTGCAAATTGACACCCCACCCCCCTGCAGTACTCAGACTGCAAAACTCATCCCATAGGATGAATACTATGGCAGTACTATAGGTACTACAGAAGCCCTATAGGTACAATAGGAGCAAGGCAGGGAAAGAAAACTGGGGTTGCTGGTGGCCCTCCAGGACTGACGCCGGCAAGCTGGCTCAGCTCCCAGCACAGCACGGCGTGGGGCTGGGAAGGCAGCGGAGATGGGAAGGGCCTCCGGGGCAGGAGATGTGCAGAGCTTTGGGGGGAGAGGATGGTAAGAAGCCAAGTCTGAGGGTCGAGGGTGTAGATAGCTGGGCTGGGTTGCAGGGATCTGGACCCAAACTATCAAGGGCACAGCCCAAGTGCAATTGCACTGGCTTTCTAGAGTGCTAATGAACCACAGAAACGTAGCATGGTTGTTACAACTTTTCTAAGCTATTTTGTGGCGGCTTCCCATGCTGGTAAGGCTGCAAGGCCAGGTTCAAGTCCGGAGTTCAACAGAGGGAGAAATAACTTGCAACTTGGCTTCGCTACAAGAAGCCTTGCAATGGGGTCTCTCTTGGACACCGCTACGGGAATCCTCCTGGGCTGTTGTTTTCAACAAACATAAAAAATGCAGAGGGATAAACACTGTGGGTTTGCTCAGCCTCTCGCACTCTGCCTTCCTGACAGCCACTGTCGTACCCCATGTCCCTGGGGAAGCCGCCGAAGAGACAGTCTGCTAAATGACACCTTTCTCCAGCCCCAAAGACACCCAGCTTCACCGCTCTCAGCCTCCCGCCATCTCAGCCCAAGGCTTGGGAGCACCTTCCAAACCCAAGTCCCTGGACATGTACAACACAGACAGCACAACACGGGGCTGGCTTAAATAAGCTCTTTAATGAATCGTTACTCAGATGAAATGAGAAAACCACAGGTCTCATCTCTCAGAGTCACAATCCCTCAACATAAATAATATAAACAGCCTGGAAACAGTTCTATAAAAACATATTGCCACACAGGTATCATGCAAAAATGGGGAGTATGACTTTTTTTTTTCCCCCCCTAAGTAACCAGCCTGCACTCAATGTGCCAGACCAAGGTGGAGTTTATTTATAAATGCACATTTATGATGAATCATTGGAGGAAATGCATGCAGACTGGAGACAAAAGTCTGCAGTTGCTAAACCAAATAGGAAATGCTCTTTACATCTGCCTCTTCAGTTGGCATCCACTTCCCCTCAGAGTCTCTTTTCTGCTGGGTAGGCCTGTTTATTTTTGGGCTACTTTTGTTTGCAAAGCCAAACAGAGCTTCTGATTTTTGTATTTATCTTTTTTTTTTCTTCTTTGTAAACAGCACTTCTCACTTATTCAAGCCCCAAATTATTAACAGTGGAACTCGGATCACCTTCCTGCATGGAGTTGTTTACTCTCTTCAGGGAAAGCAAACCAACAGAGTGGAAAAAGGGTGGAAAAACAGCCTCATTAAAATGATATAAAAATAAGGACAATGGTGGAGTATTCCTGCCAGCTATAGAAGAATTCCCATCTATTTTCTATTAGATTGGTTTTAAATATTACTGCATTGAAATTATTAAATCGCTACAAATCACTAACCGACTGCTACTTATATCTCAGCAATAAGTTTTCAAGTGACGGGACACGTCAATGGCATTCCCATTCATTTTATCTTGTTTTCCCCAAACTGGCCCTAACAAGGCACATACACTAAAAGGAACAAGCCGCTTATGTTTCCCAAAGAGGTTCCTGTGGATCTCCAAGGGGACACCACCAGGCCCATGGAGAGTCACCCACCTCCACGCAATAAAGAATCAGCAGAGCTGGAGGGAGAACCCACATCCCACCGACGCACCCTACGCACCTCCCTACCGTAGGCGGAACGAACGGGCCTCGCTCTTGCAACCCTGCAAGTTTTAGACCTCTCTCACTGCAGTGAAATATTTACTCTGTTTGAATATGAGCTGATGTGAGATAAGAAACAAGCTCTTGTTCATAAGCCTTGCTTTTCTCCGACAGCTGGTACTCCCTCTGTGCGTGCGCGCGTGTGTGTGCGCATATGAAACTTGCACATTAGCTATTTGATCACCACTACTTATTTCAGAATTTGTATGCAGAAAGCTGGCATGGTCTTTGCTTCATGAGACTTTAAAATCCTTCCAACCCCACTGGAGAGAGAATTCACACTGCCAATTTTTTTTCCAAGGGTTTTATAGAATGTGCTATGCGTGCAAAACGCAGTCTTTAACTGTTAGAAAAATACAGTAATTTGAAATGTAAGCAACAAAAATAGACGCACACAAAAACAGGAACAAAGATGGATGATTTTATCCACTTCAGACTCACTGGAGGAAGAAGCACCCTGGTAACTATTATCAGCGTTAAACACTACATCTTATTTATGCAGGACAGAGCCGTGCCTCTTCTGCTTGCTTTTTATAGTAGGTTAAAAAATAACAATACTGCTGTGGAAAGATGACGCAAGCAATAACTTCACACCATCAGAACAATTCCAGCAGTCAAGGCAAAGCCGAGGAACATGTCGGTGAAGCACAAAACTTCTCACTCTCTTCGGCTGGAGGGCAGAGGACTGCTGGAGTCTGTGGTTTGCAGGCACTGGAAGGGCAGTGCTCGTACTTCTGCAATCTTGGTTTTGCGGAATGCTCTGCCTCCTCCTGACCTTCGGAGCGTGGATCTGGCTGGCCTGAAACAGCACTTAAGCAGCTTGACTGCTCTCAGGAGCTATTTGGTCCCTCGTCCCCATTCACTGGCCCATAGAAAGGCGTGGGAGTCTTCCTATTTATTTTACTGGCCTCAGGAGCAAGGCTTTATTTAGGGATGTAACCTTGAGCAGGTTTAGGGACTTTACACGCTCAGAAGTAAGCCCCAAGCTTTTTCTCTGCCTGCATTTTTATAAAAAATTAACTACTGTAAGTAATAACAGTGAAAAAGCCCCGCACATCAGCTCTGCACCCATGTGGAGGGCAGCGGCACATTCTCCTGCCACGCCTGGCCCCAGGAATGGACCTTTGAACAGGGTCACGTCTGCTGGTTGCCAATACAGCTCACCGCGCCAGGGCTTCCAGAGGTACTCAAAAGCTTTCAAAACTGCAGAGGCATATGTTTCAGTAACAGCCTGCTCCCAAAATTAAGAAGAGCTGTATTATCGCTCCTGCCAGAAATAATGTAAACTAATGTTACTCCAGGAATGGGGTTTGGGTGACCAGTTTCAGTGCCATTTTCAGGACATTGAAGGGAACTTGTTGTTCTTTAAAAAAAAAATAAAATAGTTCAACTAATGAAAAACTGATAAGAAAATCATTGAAATGCCAAAAATTCTCTCTCACACAAAACAAATACTAATTCTTGTGATACTATATATATTTATTGGTTAAAAGCACATACCAGCCTGTCTAAACCTGTGATCGGTGCCCAGTTTATAACACCTTTGTGGCTTTTAGTTTCTCACCCAGACACATCAAAGCAGGGGACAGTTAGCCAAGGAAAACTTCATTGTTAGTATTAACTCACTCCAAGAAAAAGATTTTTGGAAGTTTGAGAATTTTTCACTTCATGGCAATTGTTGATTAATGAACCTCAATGGGCTACAGCCTAAAAGAGGACTTTGTTAATAAAAAATGCTAAACAGTCCAGGCGGAGTAAGGAGATACTTTCTTTGAACCTAACTGATATAAAGGCGTATACGAAAAAAGAACCGTGAAGATGGATTTATTCAGTGTGATCCTATTTGCTTTCCAGTTCCGCCTCAGGCTATTTCTACTTGCAAAAAACAATTACTGAGGACAGGAGGCGAAATCAAAGAATCACAATACAGCTGGAAAGATTAGAGCACTTGGAAAACACTTAGCAACAATGATATTTAGGAAAGGGATAGCAGTACCCCTCCACCTCCTCTTGGCTACCACCAGCACAGTTATTGTACCATAGCAGGAGCTTGGGCCAAGGCAGCAGCACCTTCTAGCAGGGCTGGGAGCACCAGGATCCTGGAGGTCTCTTCCTGGGTCTCCCACGGTTTTGTTTGGAGAAGTCATCTAACACCTCTGAACCTAAATGTACTAGTCTGAAAACAGGGTTAATAAAAATGACTCATTACACTGGGATGATCCAAGCTTAATTCCTGTTTACACGGTGTTTTAGGCTTCCCAGCAGAGAGGTACCACATGGAAATGCAATTTTTTTTGGTATTAGCAGATGGTGCTGATGCCTGTGCGACTTGTGCTTGAGCTAATCACCAACACCCGTGGAGATACGGTGAGGGACCTCCACACAGAAACCGAGCACGTGCTGGGAGGTAGCATCAGTCCAACAGCTGGGACACTTCAGTTTTTCTCTTATGGTTCCCAGGGTAGGGAAGAAGGTTTCTAAGGAGGGTTTTGGTCAGCTGTGAGGAAGCAGCATGGCCTAGCAGGCAGAGCATGAGGTCAGGGTGACCTCAGCCATGTCCTTCCTCTGATCTAGAGCTCACTTTCCTCACCCATTTAAGTTTGTTGAGGCAACTGCTAACTGTTTGGGATATGGACTCTGAATCAGTACAACAGCCGGGCAGCCCTGGTTAGACATCAGCTCCTCCGTGCTCTTGGAGCCCACGTGAGGATGACCCCATCTCGGTCTGGCCCAGCCAGCTGGAGCGTGCGCGAAGATGTGGAGCTCCTACTGCCAGAAAAAACCCGATCCTTTCCTTTGGGACTCCTGAGAGCTAAGTCTTTGTATGTTATTTTGAGGTGCCTCTCGCAGACAGGGGGAGCAGGAATGTAGCATTATGGTAACAGGCTGTATATTTAGGGAGTCTGCATTACAGTCAGAGGAAAGGGCTGTATTATGGAAATTATATGGGAAGAGATATGCCCAGGCAGTGCTGGCTGTGCTCTGTAATCTCAAATCTTTGTGTGAGGGGGTGGTTAGATGATGGGAAGAGACTGCTTTTTACTGTGGAATGTCCTTTCTGTCTATAAGTTTCTGAGAAAGAAATGAGAATTGTGTGCTTTTATTAAATTCAGTATTTGTATCCTGCCTCTGTGATAAGGAGCAGTCTATAAATCACTGAATAAAACAGCTGTAAATCATCATCCAAGCTATTAAAGCCTCTCGGGTCTTTAACAGATTTTCTACCCCCACTAGTTCATAAGCACAATCCAAAATGTCACCCAGACACTTCTCCCCAAGGCCTTATTTTTCATTTCGGGCTGGAAGTCTGAATTCACAACAGATCCAAAGCAGCATTTATCCCAGACGGGTTTTCAAGTACCACAACACTGCTGCGCCTGTGAACCTCCTTTATCATGCAGTCTTCAGCACACTACATAACACGACACACGGGCAGACCTATCTCTCTCAAGCATGGATCTCCAATTTCCATAGAGCACAGCTGTAATGGTGCAACAAGGCAACAAAAAAGGTTGAAACTCAAGACGCTGGCAGCACACTCCTCATACAGAGCCAGCCCTCCTCCCCGTGAAAGCAGGGTGGATGCTTTCACGGGGCTCCACCACCACAGGAACAGACCTCCACGTCAGGAGATGAGAATAAACCTCAACAGCAGGGGTTATCGGCTTCCCGATGGGTAGGTTGCAACACGGACAATGAGGAGATTGCAAAATGTTTGAGGACAACGCTGTCTGGGTTCCCTGTTCTCAGGATCCTGGTGACAAATCATAGCTGGAAGGAGGAGTTCAACAGCCAAGCTCAACAACCAACACTGAAACACAATGGGCGACTGTATCCACACATGCCACCTTCTAGCTCCCTAGCTCTGGCAGGCTGGAGTCCATCTTAGCTCCAGATTTCTATGGCCGGCAAACCCAAGTAACTACTTTTGAGTTTTTCCTTATTTTTTGAGTGCTCACAGGAAAAGACTTGTATATATTGCAAGCTCGGTGTGAATGGGCACAGTCCTTTTTGCTTGCAGAAAAGTTGTTCCTCCAAACTTGGCTATGCCAATTGAAGGACGAGCTTGCCATTCAGCAGATCACTAATACAAGGCGTTCCCTAAACCCTAAGGACAACATACAGGACCCCAAGGCCTGTGTTTTAGATGTGATATTTCCGCTGACTTACCCACATAGTGTCTTTGCATGAAATACACAGCTATGACATCTCACATGGCAGACGCACCTTAATAAAGGTACTACTGGATTTATCACTTTGGAGCCTCCTACTCAAATCGGAGAGAAACAAAAAAGGCCATCAAGACCAAAAAAATCCCAGAAGAGTTTATCATAAGCCCTGAAAGACAAATTCTCAGTGGTAGCTTTAGGACACTAAGGGTTCGCAGCCTGTTAATATTGCAACCAAACCACTTTGGAGCAGCAGTGTAAAGGTAGAAAACAAAGCTTGAGTAGAACCCTGATGCTTCTGGTCAAGAACTGAGCAAGGCTTAACCACACGCTGGCTCACATACTGCTTCAGACTTCTCTGGAGCAGACTGTGGAAGCCCATGGGAATCCTTGTCATAAATCAGGAGAAAGAACAAAAAGGCTGCCACCATAACAAAAAAGATGCCATTTGATCTTGTTAGTATTAGAGCCCTGTGGCTGAAACCGCCCTCACCCAAATTTGTCTTAGACCAAATGCAGAGGGGCTGTTTAAGATTGTATTAACTGAACACTGGGAATTTTTAGCCTTATCTAGAAAACAGATTTGTACCAGTCTAACTAGATCACTTAAAGAGTGGTTTCCAAGCAGTAGATGTGACTTTGCTCATCACAAGGCACTTAGAAAAGATCCATCCTGCACCACCTAATGGAAGGAAAATACACCCTGGCCCCTCTCCCTCAATGCACCCACAGAGCAGCAGGACCCCAGTCAAACCAACACCTGTTAAATCTCCACAATTTCCTTGCAGGGACAAGGCTAAGCTGCTGCCATCAATATCGCAAAGAGGTTATACACGGAAGACCTGCTTTATTTTAATTTCCATTTTTCAGCCATTCCCATGGTTGTTTGCTGCCTACAGTTCTCCTTGAGTGTGTCTGCTAGGGTTTCACCCAGCGTTATGTCTACCCCGTGGTCAAGATGGATCAACACTGGCACCACAGAGGGGTGCTTCAAAGCTCTCACCAGGGTAAGAGGTTCTGGATCCCAGCTCAGTAGTATTTTTTCTTTCTCATACTCTGGGACAATCACACTGGTACTTCTGAGGTCCCATTCCAATCACTATTTTTACCAGATGTTAATTCACCAACAGTATAAACCAATGTAGGTAAGGCAATTACAGGCATATACATATTAGCAAACAGCTCCAAACAACATGTACTTAGCAGGCTGACATGTACAAACCGCCTTATCGCTGTCAGGGGATTTTTTTCAGCAGGTTGACTAAGACAGGAAACAAGATGCAGGTAGTTTCTATGATGAAGCCAACAGTGCCAGGGCACACTCATGATAGATCTCACCTTGCGGTAAGAAATGCAGAACCCTGACTGTGGTACGGACTTGTTTGTTGTATTAAATCCGTCAGTGCAGGAGCTGGCTGCCAATATGAGTTTGCACGGAGCACACCTGGCCCTTCATCTTGAATGCAGCTTCCGTGTTGCATCAGGTAATGTAAACAGAAACAACAATACTGTCCTCCCACTATTTCTTCTGTGAAATGGAAGGTTTTCCTTCAATACCACCTTTGTGCAACGAATGTGCAGCCAACTGGCAGTACCAGACTTTGTTTTTTCTTTCCTGGCCATGTACCAATCATGTTGGAGAACCCAACTTCAAAGGCAAAGCAGTGGGATAAAGGGCTGCCTCTGCCATGCCAAGAATGCTTTTCTTAGACAGGTTGAGAGGAGATGATAAGTTGGAAGAAAAAGAAGTATCTTTGGCAAACCTGGTTCCAACGGTTTTACTGTCAAGATGTTAAATAAATTAAATAAATAGCAGGGGGACCGCGGAACATCCCCAGCTGTCTTTCTCCATGGAACACAGATATGCTTTATCCTCTGTGAACATCCAGTAATATCTGCAAAGATACCTACCCAAATCCATCCGTGGCTTAGCTTCATGGAATGAATACTTCGACACTAAAACTAAATTATCTTGTGTTTTAGCAGGGAACAGGAAGATTTGAGAGACAGAACCAGACCAGAGGGTGGTAATGGGGCAAGGTTCATCCAAGTGACCATTTGCAGCTCCTCCGCACCTACTTCAGCTGAACAAAGGCCAGGGGCAGGGCTGCCTAGCAAGCTCTTGTTGGAGGTAGGAAGGGGTGGCTAAGAGTGTCCAATTCCTTCTTTTTCCAGCGTGCAGCCTGCCTGCTGCCAATTCCAGGTGTTCGACAATAATGCAGCAGTTACTCCCAAGTAACACCTATAATTTGAGTCACTGGGACATTTCCTCTGGCATTTCAAAGCATATGGAAAGGAATGTGAAAACCTTTCATTAGCCACAGGCAGGCAGCCCCTGTCAGAATCACCCAGACATGCCCTAGAAGTTTTCCAAAAACCATAGTGATGCCTCCTCGTTGCTGGGCACCAGGCAATACTGGAGACCATGACTGTGAACAAACCACTGATTTCTCCATACTAAATACGCAGGAAAAACTGCAACCGCTCCTGCCCTCTGGAAGGGTCTTAAGATCAGAACATCATGTTCAAATCACTAATCCTCATGAAGCATCACCCACGCTGTCTTCGAAAGGTAGGAGGGATTCCCTATCTGGGGAATGACAGATCCTTTTCCCAGGATGGGCACGTGGGGCCGGACTTGCAGGAGTTTTCTATTCTGCTGTTCTGTCCCTGTTGTTTGTGGAAAGACCTGCAGCCTCTCCTGCTCACATGGTACTGTTACTCCACAGAGAATTGCAAATAACTGTCCATGTTCCGTGGAATGGATATAATTTGACAGATTTTGTGTTTACTATGGAATTTCTACACAGCTTCAAGAATCCCTATATTTTATAAGAAAACAGAGTGGCATATAAAAACATTCTTAGTGGTGTTTTATTTATACAATTAATGGTCAACAGAATATAATGTACTTTTATGCACTCGACCTCCCTGCCCCAAAAAACAGTTTTGTTTGACAGACAGTTTTGTTCCACAATCTCCAGGGGTACATTAACCTCTGCAAAGTCCATGCTTGAGTTCAGAATTGGCATCATCACTCCTTCTCCTGCAAAGAAAAATCAAGCGAGCTCAACACTAAGCCTCTCTTTCCCACTAGAAGGGATTCTTTCAGTTGCATCCCTTGGTACAGTCCCGCAACACAGTGGCAATTTGAAGGCTGCCGCTGCATTATGCCAAGTGGGAGGGCTGCCTCTCCGAAGGCCACCAGTGACTCCCGGGACTGAGACATGAACTGCTGCACTTCACTTGGGGAGCACACAAACTCCCTAGATGGACCAGTAAGATATTGATGTTCTCTGCAGAGCGGCACAGAAGACAACTGCTTCTGTACGTACGTTTTCCCAGTCCTGTGCTGCTCGTGGATCTGCAGTTCCTCACATGTGCTGACCCTGTTGTGGATCTCAGCCTGGAAGCCCATCCAGAACCATGTGCAGGAGCTCAGGACACTGAATGTCCAGCCTTGAGGGCAATTTCAAGTCCCATGTTTATAAAAGGCGACCAAAATCTATAGCATGCCCCTTGCGGTCCTGGTTTGCTGGTTATTGTACATAACATTATTAGGATGGCCGTACTCCCTCCATAAAGCAGTGCGCTCTGATTCAGGGCCAGTGAATGGCGTCCAAAGTCAATGAGAGTTCAGAGTTAGAGAAGAACAAACATGAGATTTGCAAGAAGCTAAAGAAGCAAGATATGTGTCGTGGTTTAACCCCAGCTGACAACTAAGCCCCACACAGCCGCTCGCTCACTTCCCCCCGATGGGAAGCGGGAGAGAATCAGAAGGGTAAAAGTGAGAAAACTCCTGGGTTGAGACAAAGACAGTTTAATAGGGAAAGCAAAAGCTGTGCACGCAAGCAAAGCAAAACAAGGAATTAATTCGCTCCTTCCCATCGGCAGGCAGGTGCTCAGCCATCTCCAGGAAAGCAGGGCTCCGTCACTCGTACGGTTACTTGGGAACACAAACACCATCGCTCCCAACATCTCCCCCCTTCCTCCTTCTTCCCCAGCTCTGTACGCTGAGCATGATGCCATATGGTATGGAATACTCCTTTGGTCAGCTGGGGTTGGCTGTCCCAGCCGTGTCCCCTCCCAGCTCCTTGTGCCCCCAGCCTGCTCGCTGCTGGGGTGGGGTGAGGAGCAGGAAAGGCCTTGACCCTGTGTCAGCACTGCTCAGCAATAACGAAACCATCCCTGTTATCAACATCATTCTCAGCACAAATCCAAAACACAGCCCCAGCCTAGCTACTCTGAAGAAAATTAACTCTATCCCAGCCCAAACCAAATATGTGAGAACAAATCTGAAATGGCAACCCAGCTCAGCTCTGCAAATGGCAACCCTCTCTGCGGATTTCCTGGACATTTTTTTCCTAACGCATCTTAGCTAAACTGGTTTAAGAATAGATAAAACCAATATGAAGATGTCTACACTGAGGCTGTCTAGGAGTTTAATTAGATGAATTTGAAACTGATTTAGTTAAACCAGCGAATGTTTCGTAATGCGGACCAGACTTTGAATTTCAAGCACATCAAACCTCATTACATGTATGCTTTATTGTAACAGTGCTTCCCTCCATGCTCTCATGGCAGATTCCTGCCTCCTGAGGTTTGGGCTGGAATGCCAACAATTCATTTTAATGCAGTTCAGACATTTTAAAGCTTTGCTGAGCTATCCCCAAAATAACCACTGATAGTAGGTGGCAAGCACCCTGAAATGATTAGGGTCTTTCTTGTTCAGGAAAAAAAGATATTTGATGAAAAAAAAAGCAAAACCGATGTGAATAGGGTAAGCATTTTGGGAGAAAAGGCATGTGTTGCAGTGAAAAATGGTTGAACTCAATGCCTCAACATTAGTTACATTTAAAAATATGTCTTTGCAGAATAACGGTCACTGGGCATGTTTTGCCTGGGTCTTACTTAATTTAATTGCACACTTTTTGCTCAAGTGTTGGAGTCACGTTTCCCCTTTCTTGTTTCCATGTACCCACTGCACTTTACTCCATTCCAGTTTTACTTCCTATCGTGTTGTTGGGTTCATGTTGCCGAAACACTGAGCACCAGCTGGCACGCTACTTGACATCTGCGTGGTGGTCTGCTTTCGATCCTCCCTAGTCCTGATTCAATGAAATGGCTTTTGCTAAATTCCTACAGACTACAGCGGGCTGGCAGCAAGGAACTACAGCATAGGTTTAAACCTGAGGCATGGGTTAATCCCAGGAACGGGACGGTGTACGTGTACTGTGTTTTGCTGACTCAGCCTTTTGAAGCTACACATCGATACAAGTAACGCATAGCTTGTATCGCTTAGTGTTTAATCAGTTCTGTGAAATGACATTTAATTTGGAAGAAAACAAACTACCGCTCTCTCCATACAGTGGACAGCTCTAAAATTAAACAGGCGCTGCCCCAAAACCAGAAAATAATTCAAACAAGACCTCTCTTTCTCCATGGCAGCGTCAAAGTGGCACCTCTTTACCTTTTAAGGAGAGATACAGCAGCACTTAGTGAAAAATGAAAAACCTGAGGAAGAAAAGGATTGCATTCAGGAACTCCAATCCCTATCGATAGCACAATTTAAAGGAGAGCATCCCCCGTACTTGAGGTCACGACCAGTACTGAAGTCACGAAACAAGCCCACAGACATTATTGCAATAAAAGAAATAAAATTTCTACCTCTCAAAAATGTCCTGTACATTTAGAATATTTCAAAACAGGCCATCAAACAGCATATTCCCACAGGCTGCCACATTGACAAGTCTTGCAGATCCGGAGTCACTCATGGACCCAGCATGCAGGGCTGGGAAACTAGGAGCAGAGCCGTGCCATTTTCAACACTCGTGCTTTTGCCTTTCAAAACTCAGCGACTTCAGGGATAGTTACAGTTCCAAAAGTTCACCTGCTCTCGGTTAATGTCTCAGAGGCCTTAAGTGATACGTTCCCCGGAGGTTTCTCAGACTACAGGATAATCACTCAGGATGTTCTTTCATTTCTAATATGGAAGGAGGCATTTTTCCCTATTCTCATAAGGCGCAACAACAAAAAAGAAAGAGCAATGTGGAGGGGAGATCTG
The DNA here is from genome assembly GCF_030463565.1 of Pelecanus crispus. Classification (NCBI taxonomy): domain Eukaryota; kingdom Metazoa; phylum Chordata; class Aves; order Pelecaniformes; family Pelecanidae; genus Pelecanus; species Pelecanus crispus. The sequence continues at coordinate 2,755,198 of NC_134649.1, forward strand.
CATCCCTTGCCAGCTATTCTCAACACAGATTGAAAGAAATCAGAACGGGGAAGTTGTGTGGTGAGCACTTCTTATTTTTCTTAGATGGGCTGAAATGAGACCTGAACCTCACTCCAGATCAACAAACACTGAAACTTTCAATCATTCAAATAACCTTTTTTCTGCTCTAGTTATCCAAGTTTCCTGTATTACAACATAAGACCTTAACTAAGCAGGAATAAATACAAATCTTGTGATCCTACAGACTTTACCGACCTCACAGAGCTTCTATGAAAACCAATGCATTGCCATAATCCTGTTTGTATTTTTAAATAAATCCCTCTACAGCTTCCAGTGATGCCACATCTGGTACTAAACCAGAAATAAAGTCAAGCAGAGGACTTCAGTCTCGCTGCCTAGCAGAGTCTCTTGGTGGGGTAGCCTGGGAATGATGGGAACAGCAGGGAGGATGTGGATATAGCATCTCACTCCAGAAGGGACTAGAGGGGAAAAATCCTTGTTGCTGGGGCTCTTTGCTGGGTCTGCGCCCAAACAGCCCAGAAGTTGGTGGGGAAATTTCAGGACAGGAGAAAGCAAGAACAGGAATGATTCAGGTGTCGGAAAAGCAGCCTCTAAGTCCGGCTGAAAAGGTACAGAAGATGCCACTACAGCCCGGAGAGATGCGGGCGCTGCCCAAGGCAGAGCAGAGAAGCAGGGGGTGGAGGAGGGAGCCGGGCACCTCGGCGTGGGCTGCAGCTGGGAGCCAGTGGCTCCGGGGGAGAGCGAGGAGGAAGCTGTTTGCTTTGGATTTTGTGCCTGTGTTTTTGCTGCAACGCCCCGGGAAGACACAGCGGGGAGTGAACTGACCAGTCTGGTGAACTTTTTATATTCCTTTTGGCCTTTTATTACCCTGAGAAGTGGAGGGTTTTTTATTTTTAAACATAGCTGAAGGGCTAAATTAGCATTTTGGCAAGGGAAGCAAGCCTGTAAGGCAGCAGAAAGGGAAGCAACTGTTACCTGGAGCCAAAACTGAATGCAAACTCAGAAATCCCACCAGTGTTGGAGTTTCATCCCTAGTGAAGAAGGCGAGGGGCCCAAGAGAAAAGCCTGCACAAGCCTTTGCCAGCGTCCCCTGCTGATGAAGCACAGGTGGCAGGACTGCCCTTGCATGCAGTGCTCTGCCAATGCACCTCGCTTGGGTGGGCTTCTCCTACACGGGGCAGCAACTCTTGCCTCGTGCATCAGTCACACAGCAAGCTGGTGGCCCCCGAGCCCACCCCACGGCGGGCTGAGGGCTAAACCTGCAAAGAGGGTGGTCCCAGGTCTGTTCATGGAGCAACTGGGCAGCACCTTTCACCTTTTGTGCATCCTGGTTGGAGCACCCCATTAAACGCAGACCCAACCGCCCGTTTTGGCAGGCAGGCAAGGAGAGTGGCATCACAGGAAAGGAATTCAGCTGGGTAAATGGTCACATCTCTCTCTTCCTCCATCTGCTCATGCCAGGAGGTAGCACTAAGGTCATTGCAACATCATATGGCACCAATGTAAACAGGCACGCTCCCTCGCACCCCCGGCGCAGGCCATGCCTTGGTTTAACGTCTCCAAATCCCATCTGACACCAATTACAGAGTTCATGTACATAAATACTTCATAGCTCTTTTCCTGAGAGGTAGAGCTCATCCCAGCCTGCAGCGTGCCCAGCTTTCCAGGGTCCGCAGCTGGGCAGGAGCATTAGCAGAGCATTGCCCTGGGTGGCAAGGTTGCTGGCGAATATCCCGCGCCCCGTTCCTGCGCTGCCGCTCACCTCTCCTTCAGTTGCACGGACACAAGGCTTTGTGGAGCGGTGCTTTGGGAGGCAGGTTTATTTTAGAGGCATCTAAAAGCTGGAGGCAATTCACCCTCTGACCATCACGCTCACACACCTGTGAAGCAGGTCCGGCTTTAGTCCTCAGCAATGCCTCTTTAACAGTCAAGTTGTTCAGCTCCATAAAAATACCCTTTTTTATATATTGATGTGAGACAATACTGATACCCAGTGGCTGATTAAGTTAATTACAGTTGAGTAAATATCCCCCTTGGTCATCTCCAGGACTGCACCCCAAGGCCTGGCTCCCACTAACTCTGCAGCCTGTAAGCAATGGGATATTCAGTTCCCACTCATTTTTGGCGCTCTTCTAGCCAGAATTGCTGCTAGAAACGGTTTTTGACTGAGAATCAAGTGCAAGTTATACCTACTTTGCAGAGTCAAAACATTAGCTAAGGCAAAGAGTGAACACTTTAATCGTTCCAGAATGTTATTTGCATTTGCTTTGGCTAACAAATGCCAAAAAGACATTACCGAAACCAAAGCTGAATCCTGCTGAGGTCATGTTATGCTTTTTTACAGCAATGTGCTGCACCTGGATATTGGTTTTAAAATGCAAACAGGTATGTTTTATCAATTTGTAGCAGGAAAACCTATGATTTCACAAGACTAGAAAAACTTGGCTTAGCGTGAATCAGGATTCAAGGCAGAACGCACTGCAGCCCGCTGTAAGAAATTGGTATTTATTTTTCCATCAATATTTTTCCTTCCCAAGTACATTTAATTTGAAAGAATTAATGAACAGCAGAAACAAATCCCTGTATACTACAAACATTAGACAGCATATGGACCAAGCCTTCACAGAGTAAGCCAGCGGGTGAAGGTTGGAATTTATCAAAACATGATAGAATAAACTACTTAATTATGTTAGGGTGATTGCCAGCATGCAACAACCCTAAGAGCAAAGAGCTTCTCAAATTGGCCTGAGGGTAGTGGCAGTTTAGCATTTGCAGTTTTAACCATAGATTTCAGACGTCTTCTGAACCTCATTAAGTATGTGGTATTCCAACGGGCTGCCTGTTTTCCTGCCTACACCGATGAGCTTTGATGACATGGGCCCAGAGCTGCCATTTCTGCCCTGATAGCTCTAAAGGGGTCTTGCCTCTTGACTGTAAGAGTTTAGCACAGTGTCTCTCTTCCGTCACAACCCGCCTTTCGGTATTAGCAACAATCCCCAAAGTGCCACAGAATACTGGCTCGAGCCCTAGGGCCACCAAATTGTCCTACTTCAAGGAGATGTGGAGCCCAAAGTGCAGCCGAGGCTCTGTGAGAAGCAAGTTAACTGGAAAGGGAGTGCTCGAGGAGCCACCCAGTCCTGCAGGAACACCAGGAGATTTTCTGTCTCCACCAAACACCGCAATTCTACAGCATTCCCCTCCTCAAAGGATGCGGCACGCACGCAGTTGTGCCTGGCCGTAGGTCACCAGGACTCGGTCTCTGCTGTCTTGCTGTGGGTTGTAATTGGGTTCCAGATTTGTCCCTTTTCTTGCTCCTTCCTCGCTCAGCTGGTTATGACCTGATCTGATGGTCTCTGCCACAAGCAGACACAGAAATGATGTGTTCTTGGTTTTGCTGCCTGTTTGGATCGTAAGCCCCTTTCGTTAGGCGTTTAGAATGATCCCATGTTCCGTCCCTGAACCTGCCCGTGAAACTTAACACCAAAGACTAAGGGTCTTACTTAATTACAGGAGATTTTTTTTTTCCACCAGCATAAACTGGAGCAAGGTAATTTCCACAGCTGCATTATTTACCTCAGATTTTACTAAGGCTGCTTTTATAGCAGTGCTAGAGGTTAAATCCACTGTTATTTCCTACATGGCCTGACTTTACTGTATGTTACAGTGCATAGTATTCATTTAATCCAAGCAATAAAAAGATATACCAGCAGCACTGTTTTCCAAAAGAGGAACTTAAATAAAAACAATAAATTAAAAAAAAAAAAAAGCAAAGAAAGAAAAAGGAAAAAAAGAAAAGAAATATTTTTTTTTAATCCAGTAAGTCTGTCCCTGGAAGGAAAATCACATTTGCCTCATTTCTCAAAAGGAAATCAGTAGAAAAATATTATGTAAACTACTAAAAATACCGTCCTTCGCATTTGGGGCATTGCTCTAAAATTAATAACCATCCTGTTCAACTGAGATAAACTCTGACCACATGTTCAAGAAGAAGAGCTCAGCTGACTGCCCCACTACCCCTAAAGCTGTGCACGCCCTTAAGGATTGTGCCAAACCCGATTGCAGAGCTCCACCGGACACCAGCTGCAGAGACCAGCACGTCTGAATCCCTACAGCCAGGTGATGCTATGGCAGATGAAGTCCCAGGGACGCAGTAGCTGACCTGGCAGAGTCCTCACTTCCTCACAAGCCATCCCAGTCCATCATTAAATGGCTGGGCCGTGCGATGCTCACAGTTTTCCCAGTGCCAAATGGGTCGCAGACTTGCAAGTGCTTGGAGAATAACCAAAAGGCTTTGTTCTCAGTACAGCCAGGAGGCTTGAGAGACTATGAGCTTCACGTCAGGTTGGGTAAAGCTTCCCCCCACCATGACGGGGGGCAACAAACCTCCATCACGCTCCAAGGCCAGTGGTTGCTACCATGGGTACCACCTCCTGCAGCGCCCTGTGGTTCCTGCCCACCTTCCCCAGCCACCGCCAAAAGGAAGGCAGATCTTTCTTCCCTCCACCTGACCCCGGGGGCATCTCCTCTTGGGCTGAGAGCACCCCGTCCCTGCGGTCGCAGGGTGCCAGGGGGAGGAAGACACCTCCAAAGGACGGACTGCTCCCTGCTTCCACCCTCCTTCCCACTGCCAGAGCGACTCATCCGCAGACGTTTTCCCTTCCGATGCGGGAGAGGGTGTTCCCAGACTTGGCAGTATCCCTGCTCCGAGAATTTATCTGGCATTTCACTGGTAGAAAAGAAAGCAGATCCCTTTCGAAACTTGCATGCAGGAATGAGCTGCATGTCCCTCATGCCTCTCGGCGAACTATAGATAGTGGTTCACAGAGGGTAGGGTCAGTATAAATAGATACAGAATATCTGTATACAAAAGCACACATTGCTCTGGCCTGGCAAGGTTTCTAATAAGATCTCCCACAAACTGCGTCATAATGTCAAGAGGATTTTATTCCCTGTAATTGAACTGTGTTCTTGACTGTGTTCTCTGTCCCGCCCTTCAGTGCTCTCCTCTCTGAAAATTCCTTCGTTGAGCCTAAAGAGACATTTCATTAAATAAGAAATAATTTCTGGGAGTGGTAATTACAGTCTTTTTTCAGATGGACGATACGCGGCTGTTCTGTTTTCCTTTCTGTTAGCAAAAACAAAGAGAATCCCGGTGTCTTTCATTAGGTGTCAGCTCCAGCCACCCTTGCCACTGCAAAACTCAAACAGGTCGGTTTTGACCAGGTTGAATTTGTTCTACCAAATGACTGAAGTTAAGTCGGAAGCAAAGATTTCCGTGGCAATGCTCGCTGCCTGCACGATGATCTATCCTGCCTCCCTGAGCTCTGCTACCCTTGGAAAGGGCTACTTTTTTACGCTGGTTCAAGTTGATCCTATTTCTATTTTCTTCGCTGTGAGCTCAGCGCATGGGAAGAAAAAGGCACAATGTTCAGAGAGGCAGGGGAGAAGAGCCAGAGCCCTGATCTCCTACTGCACTGTCCCAGCTTGATGTCAGTGGAATTACGTCCCTATAAAGCACAAGTAGCACAAACCTGAACCCGCTCCAAGGTGTGCTCTGATCGTCTGTTTATTGCGTATTTGCCCAGACATTATAACCAGCCTTATATGCGTGTGGGGGGTGGGTTAATGCCAGAAATTTCTGCCTTTTTAGTTAATGAGACACTTCATCAAGGTCTGTTTTTCATCTACGTTTCTTCTCCTGCTAGGTGCCTTACTGAGCCCTTCACTTTACAAATCAAAGCAATTAGCAGGGCGGCTAACAAAGCTTGCAAAGGTTCGAAGCTCATAGACACCATCGCACCCACGGATGCTCACCGGCGCCGCACGCAAACTCCCGCACCACAGGGAGCTTTCTGGCCAGTCTTTCCTAGATGTATCTGCTTCCCTGCTCTAAGGCCAAGGCATGCACCAGACGCCTGCTTATTAAAGCTTGCAGATTCAAACGCACCAGCAGTACGGCTTGGATCAGCTGAGCAAAGGCAGTACTGCTTGATTTTCGGCCTCTAAGGATTTTGCCCTTAGCCAAACCATGCATTTCTTTACACAGGATGAGCCAGATGCCAGTGTGAAAATCCATGGCACGTCACAGCGCAGTAACCAGAGGCTCTCTTCTCAAGTAGCAACAGGACTCTCAAGAAGGTCCCACCGGTGTCTCCCAATGTCTGCAAGTGGGTGACATTCCCCCAGGAAGAGACGTGCTGCTCTCAGCCTGTGTCCCCACAGACGGAGCTGCATCCACTCCTTAGGACTGGCTTACCACAACCGCTGCTGGGAATCACCCTTGTGACTGATGTGACTCTTGCTCGGCTTGGTGGACGCAGCAGCAGGCCACCTCCGTCACTGTGCCCGCGGCGCCGGGGTTTCCTATTTCACCCGCTTGCATTCCCAGGCTCACGCTCCGTAATGACCAATCTCAGTGACACTAACAGCAACCTCAGAGATTATTAAATTCTTCAAGTTCCATGAAAACAGACCGCCAGGTAAAGAAGACAGGGTTTCTTTGTTTCCCCTTGGAAGAAACGGAGGCTGAGGGTGGGCTCACACCGCTTCCACCACTGGGGTCTCCTGCAGGTGCTCCCCCAAGGACCCCAGAGCTCATGGGTGCTCTGGGAATTACTCGTTAGGAACCTCTGCCCATCCCCACACAGCACCTCCTTTAATCTGGAAGCCCTCCTGGAAGTCGGAAAGCTGAGACGTAAGTCCTTTTCCCCAGCAGATTTCCTGTGTGTGACCTGGGCAAGTCGCTTATAATCATGTGAGATCTAAGAAGTGCAAAATATCTTAAAATCCCTTGAGTATAGGAGAAACCTAAAGGTTTCAGAATAAGACTCCTTCATTTGGATTTTAGCCAAGCTTTGGGTTTAATACCCTTACATTTGCAAAAAGCTGTTGGAGATCCTTAATGCCCTCCAGAGCTCACAAGCTCGGGTTTATGTTTCAGCTGGAAACCGATCAACAACTAAAAAGAGTGAAATAGCCACTTTTGTGTGAATCTGAAGAATGGTATTTCCAACAAGCAACATACAAGTGTCCTTAGGGCCACCTACAATCTACTTACAATACATAAAATGACCCAAACGTGTTAGCAGTGAGGATGGGGAGACAAACGTAGCATGGCTCCTTATAGATTCACCTTCCCCAAATTTTTCCAATAAAACCCACAGCCACGCTAACTGCACCGCTCTCACTACACCTAGGCAAATAAAATAGCAGTAAGGAGATATGCCCAGCTTGTTTAAACCCAACTAGCAAATTCCAGCTGACAGCTTGCAAACCGTGTCTCTGAATTTATTAGCATTTCGAAATGTTTTACAGAACCATGGTCCACTGGCAACGGAGAGCCTTGTTACAGACATGCAGGGAGTCAGCGGAGAGCAAAGTAACACAGCAGAAAGCTCTTTATAAAGGTGCCAGTTCATCAATATCCTTTTTGGGGAGGACACGTTCAGTAAGACACCACTCAAATGTTTCTAAACAACCTTTTTGCCCAAACATATAGGAGCCGAAAAGTGGCTGAAAAGGAGCCTGAAGCCAAGTGAGCCCGGTCAGATCCGAGTTCCTTGACGTGCGTTTCAGCTGCGAGTTACACGGCACACAAGTGAGCTGCCCAGAATAGCACCGGCCCCAGCAAACCCTGTCTGCCGGGCTAATGGTTTCAGGCTGCCCCGTGCTGCAAGATAGCGAGGTTGGTTTGTTTTCTTTTGAATCAGGTTCTCGCACTTCAGAATACGAAGGACCGTGAGGGCCGCATCCTCACCTGGTGTAAATCACCACCTCACCTCGCAAAGGAGCTTTGCCAGCTTACACCAAAAGTAACTGAGCCCACCAGTGTCTGGTCTGAACTGGTGGCATGTTGCTGACTGATGTGTCACTGGAGCAGCAGGGTTTCTGAAGCCAGACACAAATATATCATATATATCATCAAAAGCCTTGGAGCCTGGATGATGTATAAACATAATAACATCTGAGAACACAGTAACTTTAATGATGGCAGACATCTGAAATGAAAAAGAATACTCGTGGCGCTAATTCAGGGAAAGCCCAGGAAAATCTGGAGCAATGTCTTTCGTATTTCCCAATCGTGCACAAGTTGGTGAAGTGACTGGAAAAAAATGGGAAGAGAATTCACCTGCAGTCCTTGGCGGGAGGGGAAGAAGGCAACATGCATTGCAGCAAGCAGCGCTCTCCCCTCGCCCCCGGGTTGTGCCCTGGGGACCCGTGACGTGTGCGGGTTTTACCAAAAGAGGTACCTCTGAACCTCCTTACCTTCCTCCTCACACAGCCAAAGCCAGACAAACAGGTTTCCCCATCTTCAGCACAGACAGCTACGGGCTGTGGTGTCAGGCAGTTTAATTCTTTCCTTCACGCTCTTTCATCCCTGTCCCCTGTTTAAATCCTACAGCTGTTGACACGGCTCTGAAAGAAGTGGCACGGCTACCCACGGAAAGGAGAGGGCACAGCTTTCGGGCTGTGCCTTACCTCCTGTTGCCTTCCACCCCTATTTTTTTAGAAACTGAAAATTCAGTGTCACTCTGCATCCATCTCAGCGGAGCACAGATGTAAGTGGGGAGAAGTTAGCTGTTGAAAAGACTGACATGGAGTCAAACGGGAACACCCCTGCGCAGCACCGCACCATCCATCACCCCCCCTCCCTCCTCCTGCCCTCCCGTTTCAGTCTCCTCCAGTTGTCAGGAAACCCCGCACCAGTAACAAGCAGTACTTAAACTGTCTCAGCAAGCAAACCCTAACTACTCAAGATTTCAGTATATTTATGCAATCCAGTCTGGCTCTGGGCCCACACTAGCTTTATTTATCTAATGTCTGTGCTGTAGGCGATGAATTCATAGAGAAGGTATTATTAGAAGACAACACGCATAAAGGGGAGGAAAAAAGTAAGTGAGAAGTCCAGCGGAGCAAGGCTTTGCTGCGCTCCCAGCTCTCCTCGGAGCCAGCGAGTGGAGCAGCAGAGCTGGGAGAGCCATGCGCAGCCCGGAGCTGGAGGGGTCCTTGGGCAGGGTCCGCGTCACAGCGAGGAGCAAAGCGCTTTGTGCTCCTGGGGACCTTTCCCAGCACAGCAGGATCAGGAGGAATATGCGCAGAAACCCGCTCCAAGCTCTCGGAAGAGGGGGCCCAGGCAGCTGCTTTCTTGGCCCTGGCGCGCCTCCCCCCCGTCACCTGGGGGTACAGATCTCTGCCCCACCACAGCCCCACCGAGCCTCCTTCCCTTGCCTGCACCAGGCTTGGCGCGAAGACCTGAGGCGGGCGTTCGCCAAGTCTGGCAGCCCTGCCCGGGCGAGTGGCGGGGGGCTGCCCCCTCGCTACCCCCAAGAAGCCCCAGGTCAGGGAAGGAGCTCAGGATGTGAAGGATGGACCGGCTCACCATGCTGGGATGCAGCGCGGCCATTGCAGGACTGGGGGCCGAACGCTAAGCTTTCATCGGTTGACACTGGCTTACAACACACCCTTTTTACCTTCTGTTGTGTCTATTTGCAGCGAAAGCTCTTGAGGACAGGGAATCCCTCTAACCTAACACGCCGGCACAGCCGTCCTGAACGTACAAACGCCATTTCTTTGTGCAGCCCTCCACAAATCACAAGCGTGCCCAATAAAATGCTGTCCTAAGCTGAAACTTCTGTTACCATACTACTGCTTATAAAAGACAGCAGTATATTCCACTAATTGCCTCAACCCAATTAATTATGCAAGAAAATATGTAAAACGAAAATTAACTCCATGAAACCAGTCCGTGGAATTTATCCTAGAACTTTAAATCAGCATTTCCGCAACAATTAGAAGTTCCTCTAAGGACCCTTTTAATGTGGGAAGGAGTCTTGAGTCACTGTTTCATGTCATGCTGTCAGAAAAAGCTGTTTCCTAGAAAGAAAACCACCTACAGAGACTTGATAGTTGAATGAAAGCATTTAAATTTCCAACCAACATGCACCTAGAAGGGAAATACTCACAAGCCGCCACAACAATGGTGGTATTAAAACTGCTTGTACATGGGGCTGTACAGACTCTTTGAAATAAAGGAGATAATAGATCAGAAAGACCATGTGATCACAATAATTAAGGATGGAAAAATCAAATCTTAATAAACCTTTGTATTCTGTTTTCCCTTGGTTATTGACTGTGGTCTGACACCCTTTGGATTCAGGGAGTCCCATGGCCCAAAATCACATTAAAGCTCATGCTTTAATCACTACAACCTGCCACGGCTACAGATCTGAACAGAGATGGTATTTTCCTACCGGTAGTTGTGATATCTAAATGGGGGAAGGGGCTGTTTGGGTTTGTTTATGATGAAGTTTAATTCCTGGATTCTTTGCCCGATTCTCAAGCAAAATAAGAAAAGCTCCAGCTAGAGCAAGGGGTAAAATTCTGCCTATACGCATTCCTGACTAGACATTATCTGATCAAAGCTATTTGCCACTGAGCACAAACTGCCAAGGAAAACTCCTTTTGTTACTCACTAATATTGTCTCCAGACTACAAACAATCGAGTTCTCACATAAACCTAGATGGTTCGTTTAAAAACAAGTTCCCTCTAAACGTGTCCTGCTTTAGGAGCAAAATACTCGCTCCTACGTATTACTGCAGAAACAGAATTTGAGTCATGCCTTTATACCTGTCTACGCTTACTTTTTTTTCCTCTTTTCTTTCTGGAAGCTCTAGACAGGGGGAAAAGTGCAACGTAAGGTACTTGCATTGCTGGGGCCTTAGTAATATCCGTCAGTAAACCTGTAATTAGATAGGGAGTAGTATTAATCTTGTGCATCGCCTGAGGGACCTTGCCAACATCCAGCAAAACCTCTATTGATGAGGAAGGATTCCAAGCATGCCTGTATGAAAAATGAAAGAGATGAAATATTTACTTACTTTACCCTTCCCTCAACCACTCATTCTCAACCAAGAAATACTCTAGACCCCAGTAGACTAAATCTTCTACTAACATCAACGCTTTAACACAAAAGGCGACGCATGCTAAGCCTTTCGGTTCTTCCTCAAATGCCTGTTACAACAGGTATTTCAAAGAAACCTCAGAGTGCGATATTTTCAGATGTACAACTTCTTCATTTAAAATGTGTTAATGGAATGAGAACAGTTAATGCAAACAAAGATATTGGTCAGTTGTGATAATGGAAGTCATAGCCTTCTCATCCTAATACATGACTCATAACTCAGATCTCATTAATCTGGCATCAAAGACGTGATTTATAGATGTGCTTTTTCTGTACGCTCCACCCTTGTTTCCTGGATGAGAAGGAATAAACTGTTTTATACAGAGGTATGAATTTTTTTCAAATGAGTCTGTATGGTGAGAGATTACTCTGGCCTATTGCAGATAGCTGAAACACCCCCAAAAAAGAGTTTTCTTATTGAAAAGGCATTTAATAAACATAAGTGACATTGTTTCTATTATACCTAACTGCCAATTTCATCACTTCCTATGACTGTTTTTCTTTTTTCTTGCTTTTTTTTTTTGCAGTCGTCTACCTTATTAGAATTATTTGATCGCTGAAAATAGAAAAAAGAGGCCAGTAGATGGAAATTGCCCACAATCCTTTCCATAGTTGTTCACTACTTTCACCAGAAAACAGTTGTGAAATTTTTTTACAGATGTGGAGAGCAGAATAGAGACAACTTTGCATTTTTTTCCTTCGAGGCTTGCTATTTCATTTCTCAGCCAACTGCAGGTATCCTTGAGAAAAGCATACCCTGTCAACTGCTATTTCCCTGGTTATCTTTTTTTAGAGTGAAGTCAAATCCTGGATTTTGACTTGAATGGAACAAGAACTTTACCCCACTGGTGTGAATTAACAGTACTCAGGCTCAGTAATTATAAAACATGATGAGTCTGACAGCATGAGCTATTAAAGGCAACAGCGCCAGGGTCTTGCACATCACTGCTTAATCCAGGGAAGAATTTAAGCATACACTTAACTTTAAGCTAGCAAGTAGTTTCATTGATATAAATGTGACTATACAAGATAATTAGCATTAATTATGCACCTAAGTGCTTTGCATATCAAGGCCAAACTGTTTTGCAGCTTGAAGGTTTGAGACCGCAGGCTCCGAGCCACCCGTGCTTTTCAAAACTCCTTCCTTGCATGTGGCCAACAACACTGGCAGTGGATTGTTCAGCCACATTAACATTATTCATTACTAATTTTCAAACACTAACAAGTGTGAATGCCATATCTGTTAGGACTCAGAGGAGAAATCCAACCTGCCTTCTACATTTTCCCTGAGGGAATCCCACCCACTATGTCACAACCATCATTTTCAGTATTTAACTTCTTATTTAAAAAAAAAAAAAGTGGCCGCCACAGAAATGAATGGAGCCCAATGTGTCCCCGTGTGTGTCCACAGAACCACTGGGAAGTGAGCTCTACAGCTGGAGCACATCTATGATTTCAGCACAGGACTTAGTGAAAGTTGAATCAAAATGGGCCAATCCAATATTCTGCGACAAATATTTTTCCTCTAAGGAAATGGCAGGTTCTGAAATCTACCCATTGCAGCACTAAGTCAGGGAAGCTCATTAAAGCAGTTCTCAGGAGAACAGCTGAATTAGTCAAGCCAGTAAAATGCAAACTGCATTTGCCAGTCACTTTGCCAGCACTATTATATTTTTAACCTAGGGCTTTACACTTTGGTGTCCAAAGCCCTTTAACCAAAGCATTGCACCGCTATTGACTGAAACTGCTCTTCCCAACACGACCAAGCAGACTGGGAATGGCTATATGTTATAATTATACTATTTTACTTCATGCTGAGCCTGTGTGAAAGATCTCTGCTCTAAGAGGATGCAGAGCCAACCAGGAAATATCTGAGTACTTCGAAGAACAGGTACGGCTAAAAGCAGGATTTCCTATCCATTCCTCACCATTGCAAGCACACCCTCCAAGCCAGCCCCTGCGGTCTGCTGAGCGCTCAGCTGTGTGTTGCTATGGCAAAGCTGGCCTGAGTGATCCCTCTACTCTCCGGAGCTCTTCCTCTCACTCCCACTCTCCTCTTCTGCCATGGGAAGTACGGGCTGTCTCAGCTGGGTGATCCAGCTCTCCATGTGGCCTCACTCTATCTGGGTCTGTGAAGCAACCTGGGTATGTAAAACCAACCAAGCCACCCAAGCTTGCAAAAACCCTAAGTTACAAAAACAGCCACTCAAACCAAGTCATTTTGCAGCTCCACGCTGGGTAGGTGCTTGGTTGGGTGCAGGTTCAGATGTGGTTCTTACCCTGGCCGTCCCCAAGCTTGCCACGCAGAGATGGCTGAACAGCCCCTGTACCTGGCTCATTGCTACGGAGCTGCGGGGTTGCCTGCAGCAAGCAGCACCCGAACGGCCCAACAGGCAACAGGGGGCTTTAAAGCACAGCATTCCCAGACTCCTGAACCACACATGAAAAAGAGGAAAGCGTCCCCAGGAACAGGCTCACGCAGTTCTTCTACAGGCTCAGCATGAAATAAAATACTTGCTGTGGCTACAAGTGCTGCCGTAGCCTGCCTGCCTTCCTTTTATTAACAGCAAGGGCCGTGCTTCAGCCTGGTGGTGGACTCCATCTACAAAATAAATTGCTCTCTAGACTTAGCAGAGGAAGCTGGAGAGCAGGCAGTCACCCAGACAGTAATAAAGAGTTTCCATGACCTTCTTCTGTTGGATGGTAAATCCCAGCAGCAAGTACACCTCGATTTTAGTCCAGCAGGATTTACCGAAGCTGGGAGACTAAGCAAACTTGTGAGGGTCTGTAAATGTTCCACAGGATTTTCCCTGCAGGAAGAGTGTTAGCTTAGGTGTCCCTGCTACTTTCTGTGTATAAAGCTTTTTTAGCAATACAGCCAGACAGATCATTAGAACCAAACATTGGTGCTCAAAGATTTCAGTCTCTATAAATATCATTCAAAAAGCCTTTGGGGCCTTTAAAATTCCATGTGCTCTCCTACCATTAAAGGGCTGCATCTCCCCGGAGGCAGCATAGCAAGGACTAAAAATTGATCTTACTACTTAAAGCCTTTGACAACCAACTTTGCTCTCCAGAAGGTTATTTGGCGAATCTCATATGAAATTCATTCTTGCCCGGTTTAAGGATGGAGGAGACTGCTTTGAACAGTAACAATACTAGTATGGACTGGTACAGTAATGCATTTGCAATCATTATTTAACCTTTGCCATCCTTCTGTGACGCTCTGCAGGTAAGGGAATAGACACTACTAAATAATTGCCAAATCTCCGGGTGAGCAGCAGTTCTTTAGCAGCATACAACAATAAATACAGGATTTCAGGTTGGGACGTGAGGCAGGATACAACCACTGCTTGGAACAGCAAAGAAGAGTGCAATTCTGGGCACTGACATTTGGTGAGGCCGCAGAGTTAGATTTAACAGCTCTAATGACAGCAAGTACTTCTGGCATCATGGTGCTCTCCTCCACTTCTTCTCCAGAAAGGCAGAACAGTTCTCTGCTGTCCTTATGCATGTGCATCATCCCGTACGATTAGTCTAGGAGGGCCTGGAGCAGGAGTGTGGGTACTGGTAGGCTCCCCACAGGGCGTGCAGCCCCTTAAAGCAGCCAACCTCTTCCCACAGAGGTGTTGACCAAAAGGGAAGTCCTGTGGCCCAAGTCCACAGAGCTCCTATCGTCTGAAAGGCACACGGTGCAGCAAAAAGAAGTAACCATCAATTCTGAGATTTCAGCAAGCACATCCATGATAAGCAGAACTAACAAAGGCTCATTTTCCACTTGTCTGACTCCCAATCTTTCTCCACCCCCTTTTCCCCACGTGAATCTCTGATGTTTAACAAGAGGTGAGCTGCTTGGCCTCCTCCCTCAGCATGGTGCTCACAGGGGCTCTCCCATTCATTCCCCTGCCACCTGTTTTCCCCAAACTTGTAGGAACATATCCCTCTTTGAGATCTTCACCCTTTTGCGAAATTTGGTTGAAACTGGCCAGCGAATTCAAAAGCTATGAGACACACACATACACCCCCAGAGGCAGTGTGATCTTACAAGACTCATTTCCTTAGGATATTAGGCAAAAATGCCTAGTTAAAAGCTTTTTGATGTTTGGTGCACCTTTCTCCATTTCCTGGTTCTGCGTGAAATGCCGGGGAGAACCAAAGACATCACAAGTAAAAGCCCATCCCCAGAAGACTGTTATTAGCCTTGTTTCTAGAGCAACTCTTGGATGTATATCAAAACAGAACCTCCTCCCCCTCTGGGGCTTGCTCACCCTATGCAGATCTGTGGGTGGCATCTCTTGATGATCGTTCTCTGCAGGTCCTGCTAGCAACACTGCCAACGCTGGGCTGCATATTTTTAGCTCGCTGTTTGAGTCAGAATATTAACGCTATCACTCATAACACTCTCATTGACTCTTACGTGAGCCTGGTCATTAGGAGGAACATTCCACTGGTTTAGCAATAATGTTACGTGAGATAGACAAATCAATTTAGAAACAGCCACTCTCAGCCTTTGATATATCAGGGGCTTTAACTAATTCAGATAGTCGAAGTTATTAAGAGGAAACGATGGAAACTAAACCCGTCTTTCTGAAGATTTAGCATCATTTGTGTAAATGCTAGCAGGACTCTCTCGCCCTGGTCATTCTGTTGCTAACTGCAGGTGAAATGCAGCCACAGTGGCACTGGCTCATCAGGCAAGATGGAAAGAGAAACGAAAACCAAACGGACTAATTAGCCAGATGGGGCCTTATTCTGGAAATAAGCATGATGTGAACAGAAGTGCTGCTGCTGGTCCAGCATGACTCATTTTGGAGTTATCACCCGTGCTAGAAGGGACTGCGCCAGAACCGTTACTGAGAGGTTATTTCAGACAACTTCCACTTGTGGTCAAGCTCTTAGACAGACAGACTTTGATGAAGGCTGTGATTCCTGCTGTCAGGCATGTTTTCAGATATTTAGCTCTAAGGTAGCTAAACTCTAAGCCTGTTCACAGCAGAATTATTTTAAGCCCTTAACCCCAGAGTCATGAACCAAATGCTGATCCAAAAACCATATCCTCAACTCATTTCACATTCAAATCCCTCCTTCTGGGAGATGCTGAACTATCTGAGTTCTCATTCGTTTCAATGGGAGTTGAGGCTGCTTAGCAGATTACAGGATCAGACCTGTACAGTCGAAAACTGCTACAGTACCTGAAGAACCAGCTTTAAAATGAGGAGCACGGAGCCTGGGTCTGAGCTGGGAGCTGAATCCATAGAGGGAGGCAGCAGATCCACGCTCCAGTTAATTATATTAAATAATACCTTCTCGTAGATACACTGATCGCTTTCTCTACCACTGCTGCCACCTCTGTGCCAATTATGCTAACTATCGGTTTCTTTTCAAAGGCAGAAGCAAAAAATAACATTCAGTTGAAACTGCAGGAAGAAACTTAAGTGGGCAGAGGGTAATTATCTGAGCTGGAATCCAACCAAGGGACTGGAGTGAAGAACCCCTACCCTGACTGTGAAGGATCACGGGAGCATTACGCCCACGGCGGAGCGGGTCTCGAGCTCTGTGTGTTGTCTGAGAAGGCAGCATCTCTTTCAGCACAGTATTTTCAGAACAGTCTTTGCTTTCGCATTCTCTGTCTTCCTGAAGAAACAGAATTGTGTTTTTCAGATAACCACACCACAGATGGAGAACTATTAAACCACAAAGATCTATTTTAAATTAACATTAGCGATCTAGCTTAAACCCACAAAACCAAGGAAATGCTCCAAAGCTGCTCTCTCCACCATAACTCAGTGCACATTGCATGTGAGATAAGAATGCTGCACTTTTTATTTGGTAAATTTAAAAACCACCTCTTGGGCGACCTCTCAGTATCTCTTGCAGCTGCAGCATAGACAGCCAAGGTGGGTGGATGCAACCACAAACCTGAAATTTCCCAGCTTTCATTTTTAATTCAGTTCCTTAAAGTTCTTGGAGGGAAGGGAAGGGATGGGCTTTGGGGTTGGGTGGTTTTTTTTTTTTTTTTTGGTTTCTCTGCCAATTTAAACTTATTTTCATTATGCTCAGTGCTATGTTTAGGCCTCTCTCCAAAGACTGTCTCCCAAAAATTAAGAGACAATTTTATTACTACACAGAGGAACTTCAAAAAGGGATCTGATAGTGAGGGACTTTTCAACCTTGCTTAATGAGATCTAATGACTGGAACTTGCAACTAGACATATTCGACCTTAAATTAAGATGTAATCTTCTAGCTGTGAGGGTAATGACACACTGGAACAACTTCTCATGAAAGGTAGCCTCACTATTGCTCAGAAATGTTATACTGAAATCAGATACCATTCTAGAAAACAGTATCTAATTTGGGTCTGGGTGAAGGTCTAGGGGCTGGAAGCAGACAGAAGGGAAAGGGGATGAGATCAAGCTGGATGTTTATCTGGGGTTTAGGGCTGGGAAAGTCTGTATCACCCCATGCATCACTGTCCTTCCCTGGCCCCGAGGAGAAGATGACTGCCCATGTTGCTCCCAGTGCTCTGCAACCTCATCCCATGCTCCCGCAGCTTTGGCAAGAGCCAGAAAGCAGTATTTCCACTGATGGCAGGCTCAGGGAGAGGGGATTCCTTCTGGGAATGTCTAACCTGAGTGCCCTTTGTTGCCTGGTTGTAGCCAAAATCTCTTTAGACTCCCAAAGACAGAAGTCCTTTTGTGCCTCTCCTTTAGCTGTCCTGGCAATGCATCTGCTCTGTATTTGCAGGGGAGGCCTCCGTGGGTATTCCTGGGGAAATCGGTTTCCCTTGGAAGCATCGGGGACTGCAACAGGGCTCAGAACTGAGGTGGCAAACAGGGCCAGACCTGCACCCTCCTACTCTTTCACTTCCTCTGGAGGTTTTCTGTGCAAAGCTCCAGTGTGCAGCCCAAGCAGCTCGGCTCAGTGAGCGTGCAGCTAGACATGCAGCCATTGCACAGAAGTGTTTCTTCTTCAGGATGGATAAAATCCTTTGTGCCCCTCCAGGAAACACCCTACAGATCTGTCACCGGCCTAATGGCCGGTGCAGGACTTGCCCAATTTCATGCCATGCTTACAGGGACAGGCACGGAGTACAGCAGTCTGTCATGGAAAGTGTCGTGCCAGAGAGAGCCATGAGGAGGACAGCAGGCTGGTGAGCAAGTGGGGAGCCACCACCCTCTCCGTCACTTTTGTTTCCCATCTCAGTCTTTCAGTGCATCCAAAACGAGACATCGTTTTTGCCAAATGCCTGTCTAGAACTCACCATGCTCCATCCCTGGGCCTGACGGCTGAGTTTGCTTTGGACAAAACATTTAAGAGCAGAGTAAACTCCTCAGAAGCAGTGGTACCGCAAGCATAGCTTGAAGCCATCCCCACTGCTACATACGTGATGTATTTATGGTTTATTTTTAAAATATTTTCCACTGGAAGGTCACAAATCATGGAGTTTTCTCCAGGTATTTCCATCTTTCCTCCCTTTACTCTGCTCCTTGGCTCATTTGGTTAGAGGAAGCAGCGGCTTGGCTAAGGGCAAAACCACTGTCTATGCTTTGAAAGGGAATATTGGTGAGAGCTGGAGGCACCCGCCAGACTATTTCTTCATTTATCTGACCATGATTTCCTGTGGAAGGAAAAGACCAAAAAGCTTCTCAAGGTCACAAAGATCATAAGAAGCCTGGACTCTGCCGCACGCGCATGTCTGGAACTCAAGGGAAGCAATTATCAGCCCTTCTTACCAGGGAGGCCACAGAGTGATTGACACATCCCACCCGTACCCCATGCCCGGATGTGCAGTCCCGTTCACTCTGATCTGTACGTGCCCAGCAAGCCTGATACCTTCCTGCAGCACCGTATTTGCTTCACACGGGTAGAATAAAAATGTGCATTTCCTGCACATAGTGTTAGGAGTATCCAACGAACATGGTAGCCATCAGCAACACCATTCATCTAGCCTGAGCTTGTTCCTAAGGGCCACAGAGAGATCCAGCACCCTGCTGCTCAGGAAAGACATGGGGGTGAGTTTCCAGCACAGATTCATAGAATCATGAGTCCAACCATAAACCTAGCACTGCCAAGTCCACCACTAAACCATGTCCCAACGCACCACATCTACACATCTTTTAAATACCTCCAGAGATGGGGACTCAACCACTTCCCTGGGCAGCCTGTTCCAATGCTTGACCACTCTTTCCATGAAAAAATTTTTCCTAATATCCAATCTAAACCTCCCTGGTACAACTTGAGGCCATTTCCTCTCGTCCTATCACTTGTCACTTGGGAGAAGAGACTGACCCCCACTTCACTACACCCTCCTTTCAGGTAGTTGTAGAGAGCGATCAGGTCTCCCCTCAGCCTCCTGTTCTCCAGGCTGAACACCCCCAGCTCCCTCAGCCGCTCCTCACAGGACTTGTGCTCCAGACCCCTCGCCAGCTTCATTGCTCTTCTCTGGACACGCTCCAGCACCTCAATGTCCTTCTTGTACTGAGGGGCCCGGTTCTTGAAACACAGAATGGCACCTTGTCATCACAGATGAGATCTTGAGCTGGCCTCCATTTACTTTTCTGCACGAGCCCAGAGGACAGGTCCTGGTCACTGAAACAGGAATCCTGCTCTTGGAATACCCAGGACTGGAGTCAAGGGGTACCCAGAGGACTGCGCAGAGGGTGCTGACGTAACAACACTAATTTTGAAGCAGGACCCAGCGTGCTGGCTAAGGGCCAGCAGGAACACTTGGAGAAGACAAAATGCCCCTTGCTGACTCCTTGGGGTACAGGAGGACTGGTTGGTGCACAGTCAGCAGTTACCTGTGCAAGGTGCCTGGGAGAGAAGAGCCATGCTCCACTCAAGCAGGGATGGAGCATCAGAAGAGCTCTGCTCCTCCCCTGAGTGCCTGCTGGAAGCACCAGGGATGACAGGTTATGTCAGTGCAAAAGCATTCATCTCACTCTATCTCCTCCACATGCAAATGTCAACCAGACGTGGAGAAAGGCGCTGCACAGGCTGTCACTAACCACCAAATCTCACCCCCTCATAACTAGGCGAGGGAGCAGGGAGGAACGGCAAAAAACCTGCTAGAGGTGGAGAACAGCTCGCACGTGCCGGGGGAGGCTCCGCGTAGCCCCTGTGCAGCAGCGCTGACCCGTGTCACTGGACCCGGCGGACACACGCCGCACGGGCAGGGCCAGCAACTGTCCTGACACGCTAATCCACACGCTAATGGATATATATACACGTATGTTAGTGCCAGGAAGGATTCGAAATGGGAGGGGGTAAAAATGTCCCTGCTGATCAGAAAGACGTTATTGCTTTTAACAGACCCTGAGGGATGGCAGCTTTTGTGCTACCTAGCAGGGAACACGCTTTCTTATGGAGCTAGTCGGGGCACCAGAGTGCAGCCACGCCATGTGTTGGACTCATTTTAGCGGTTACAGAAAAGAACTGCTGCATTAAACTACCTAAATGGCCCGGGCTCAGGTTACATGATCTCTCCAGGCTGCTTTCACATCCACCCAGCCTCCCCCAGACCCTGGCCTCTTGCTTTTCCCTCCTGAACGGAGACGCTGCCTCTTCCTCCCCACACCTCCAGCTGGCTTTAGGACTCTGCACACCTTTCGAATATTTAAAATTCTAACTTAGATTTCTTTTTTTTTTTTTTTTTTTTTTAAAACCATCTATAGCCATGCAAACGGAATGATTTGGGGTGGGATTCCTATCGGCAGGACTTCTGTAGGGACAGAGATAAACCAAAAGCAGGAAGGGATAAAAACCAAACGGGACAGTTTTAATCAATCGACTCAAACATAATGGGATAGGGAGAGAAACGGTACTTGCTTTTGTGCTTCAGAGGGCATTTGCAGAGAAAAGAGACCTCGATGGCTTGTTTTGTCCTAGACAGATGCTGCAGCTTTTGCTCTTTGTTCTTTAAAGTGAGATGTGTCTGATACACCCTGCCCTCCTACAAGAGATGAGGGATGTCTGGACAACTGTCAGGAGAGCCATGCTGGTGATTCAGTGCAGCTGGAAAAGGGCTGGTGACTCCACCTGGGAAGACCTGGAGCTCACCCCTCGGCCTCTTCCGAAGTCCCTGCCCTGCAGAGGAGCGCAGGACATCGGTGTGGACACCAGCCGCGCTCCCGCAAGTCCCCACAATCCAGCCCAAACCGCCCGTGTCTGGGGTCTGGACCACTTCTTTCAGCCAATATGCAAAGTGAGGGAAAACAGCATAAGGTGGTGTTTTGTTTTTCCAATTTGTAACTATTAAATATATACCAAATACATAAAACACTCGGAATTCTCTGTGAAGGAAATTACCCTTACATGGATTTATGAAGTGTTTTCAATATGAAAGAATGCAAACCAGCAGCATAAAACCAACCAAGCGCAAAAACAAGGAAAAAGAAGAAAAAAGTCTAGGGTGAATAATGAGAAAAGGAAACGGATTCAGGCCTATCCATACAACAACAGCCCAGCAACATCTCTGCCTTGAGATCTAGCAGTTAGTCAGAGCTCCTTCCACTTCCACCTATACCTGGGATTTCTTTTACAAATACAAAGACAATCTCCAAAACATTTACATTTAAACACCATTTCTACCAAAATACCAGAATCTGCTCCTATTCTGAAAGGCCTGATTTTGATATTGTAGAAATTTGTAGAGAAGAGGCAATTAGTAAAAACAGTACGTGTCACAAAAAAATGAAAATAAATGTCTGAAACGTTCAACATAGTGAGATCAACCCTGCAAAATTCTTCAATCCTGGTGCTGCTCAAACCAGTTCAGTCAGAGATGGCTTGGAGGTGCTCAGAGGTGACAACTTTATGTCTGCAGGTGGAGGAGGAGCATTGCTAGTGGCATTTTGCTGAGCCAGCTCCACTGATTGCCACTATGCTGGGAGGTGAGAAGCCCTTAATTACCACCACTTCTCACTTTCCCGGCTATTTTCACTGCTTTGCTGGACGTAGAAAGGCTCTCATAAATTTTAATGAAGGAAAAAAAAGAAGTAGGAAAGTGAGGAATGGTCACGGAGGCTTCACAAATCACACAAAGCCCCCAGCATATGAGGGCATGTCATCGTTTTATGAACTGCCTGCAATCCAGTTTAGTGCTTCTGATTTTGTGAGAAAGAAAAGGGACAGTTCAGGATCCTTCCTTAAAGGAAGAAAAAAGAAGAGCTGGAAGCAGGCAGGAATGTCTTCCAGTAACACATGCCTTTAGAAGGATCCGATAAATCTTGGCCTGGATTTATTTGAAAAGGAAAATTCACATAAAGACACTCCCTTGATCAACATAGCTTGAGTGGCTTATCTTTAAATCAAATCCAAAAGCTCCAAGGCACACATCTTTGAAATCTGAGCTTTAATGGCATTAAGAGACTCAGAGACCACCAGTTTCAGACTCAGATCCTGAAAAGCAGGACTTGAACCAAACTGGTTGATTGTATCCAGAACAGCATTTTTGTTTTCAACTTGGGGGAGGCTGGAGAGCGAAGGGTCAAGCGGGACTGAGATTTATTTACTGGCACCGAAAAGTAAACATTAGGCATTATACTGATAACAACCTGGCCCTGACAAAGGCCATTGGCAAGGCACATTCTTGAGGAGGAAGAGTTTTGGTTGCTATATTTCTGCTTGCTAAGGGGATAGACAGTAAAGCAATTACATTCTTGAGAAGTACAGACAAGGCTGGGAGAGAGCTGCCCTGTGTTTAAAGTGGCAGTAGATGCTAGCAGAGCCGGGAAGGTGGAAGGGTGGGCACCGGCTGCAGCTCAGCAGAGGCAGGATCTGGGCTCAGGTCTTTGCCAGCCCCTCTTTATGTCCCCGCTTGACATAAACAGGACAACAACTCCACTTTCCCACTAGAGGAAAGAAAGGACTCATCAGAGAGCTCAGCTAGCCTCGCCGCAGAGCTTCAGTGTGAGAGTTTTGTTCTCACCTGCATTTACACAGTTACGGTCTTTCGTAGTATCCATCCATCCATCCATCCATCCATCCATCCATCCATCCATCCCTCTGTCCCTCTCACTGGCACAAGTGGGAAAGAAGCTTAGTCCAGAAAGGTATTTCAAGGAAAATCCTTTCTGCGTAGGCTTAGAGCAAAGAACTGGGAAGGACTCTGCTAGGGAAAGGAAATATGACTGAAAATCCTTATGCTGGGAGGCTTGGGAAGAGCAGTACAGACTTCGGCAGTGGGCTGCTGGGGGCACAGCCCCACGGGAGGCAGCAGCAAGTGCTGGAAGCATACGAAAAACCTGCCTCCATTGCATAATGCAAGGCAGTCCCCAAAGCTTCAGCGTTTTATTAGCCAGCTCCTGCCCCTCGCTCACCCGCTGCGTTTCCAGGCCTGAGCACAGAACCATCCCAACGCAGCTGTACCGCCGGGGAGCCCCTGCAGCAGGCAGAGGTGTGCCCAGCCCCTGGCACTGGAGCGAGCTGCAGGAGGAAGAGGAAGGTGTCTCAGAGGTGCGGAATGAGGCTGCTTCTGACACTCTGCACCTCCCAGCCTGCCCAGCAGCGCCTGGCGTTGGTGAAGCGAGGCCAGGCCCGCACCGATGAGCCCTTCCTACCTCCCAGACCACGGGCCAAGCGCTCCTGACACGGGAGGACGGCGGGATGTCGTAACTTCTGTGAGGGTCTGCTGACTCAGTCTTCCCTCTGCAGCTCCCCTCTGGGATCTGGGAATCCCACGCCGTGTGGGTCCAGCTTGAGAAACATGCTGATGCGATGCTCTCTGCCTCGGAAGCAGCTGTGTTTGGGGCTCAACGTTTGTGGCCACACCTTCAAGCCACACGTTGGTAGATCTGTGCAACCTGTTGGCCAGGGTATTGAGGTGCATCAGCATCCCAGGATGGGTGCGATACACCGTCATCTTCCTCAGCCTAACATGGATAACCCAGAGTTGCCCCATTTGCTTTTGAAGGTTGGCTTTTTGCATCCTGTGAATCCATCCTCTCAGCAAAGATCTCCTGCCCTAGACTAAAATGCAAGACGGGTACTGTGTTGGACACATTTCTAAATTAGCTCCATCCACCAGCCAGCACTTTGGAGACAGGGAACAGCTTCATCCCTTTTAGATCACCGTAAAGCAGGATGGGAAGGAAAGCCCTAGTGTTAAAGAGGCTAAATGAAGCACTAAGCAGCTCGGAGGTGCTCTCTTTATGCTGCCATTGCTATTCAGGATTCAAAAGGTTTTCCTAGCACAGTAGCTGTTTATGAGAATTGGGTAGAAAGGACTTCTGTGGTAGGCAGGCTGCTTCTATAGCATCTTTACACTCTGGATTACATTTTTCCACTATACTTAGTTTTGAATATTTCTTAAGTGCATTTAATACTTCTTAAAGGATATTTAATTTAAAGGATATTTAATACTTATTAAAGGAGAGTCTCTTGTTACCAAGTGTACCAAAAGTCAAAAGATTCAGTAGCTTTCTGAATACCCTTGCTCAGACACAAACATTCAGGACACCATGGATCTCATTTTCAAACAGGAGCATTAGGAGGACACCAAAGCTGTCCCTGCTCACTGCAGGGGCTGAGCTAGATGACCTCTAAAGGTCCCTTCCAACCCAAAGCATTCTATGGTTCTACGAAAGCACTGCACCAGAGCTGCCAGGAAGGATCCCGGCCATTTGAGTGGCCAAACGCACAAAACGGGCAGCTGCAGAAAGCCCTCCTGCCTGAAAATGGAGTTTCTTGTTATAACACACGTGCTTCTCCCAGGTGCAGATGTAAGTGGCCCAGGGATAGGGGCCTGCAGCCCTAGTCCTCACGAGTAAGGGCACAGCCACATATAGAAGACTGAAAAATTAGTATTTTCTTAAGTGTGCAGCTGTTAGGGAGGTTTCTTATATTATCATCCCAGCCTGCTGCCTGCTTCCCTTTACTTTTGGATTTAATTGCTTACATTAGAACAACTTCTCAACAAAAATACTAAGAGTTTTTAAATGCTTAATTCTCCTAAAACAGGGTGATGGCTCACTGAACACCCTTTGTTGTCACAATCTTTTTATCTGCTTCATATTCCCGATTTTTTTCATTTTAAGGAACCTTAATGTATGGCCTGGTTTGATAAATTTACATCTCAAATTACTCTAAGAATAAGCACAATTTAATACTTTGTATATTATTTGCAGATTTTATTAACATTTGATGACAATGTGTCTTGGCTGGGAGCCCAGAATGCACAATGCACCTGTCAAAAATGAAGAGGCCTTTATACCCATTGCTTTCCATGCGACGTCTACATTAATCATCACAATTTGCTGTTTCTAACACCCCCCCCTCCTAAAGAAACCTAAATACTGGGTTTGGACTCAGTGCTGTTGAAGTTATTTAGGAATGCCCTGATAGACTGAACTGCTGGCCAACTGAGCGGACTTCACCGTAATCTGCGAAATGGATTGGCCAGTACATTAATGCAGATTGCCACCGTTTTCAGATGAAAACGGAGAAGTTAGCTTCACAGGGTAGAACGCCTGGGAAAAGCAATAGAATATTCGTGACAGTCACTTCTGCATGGGGAAGCAGCTCTCTCGGCTGCTGATCTCACTGGCTGCGTTTCATCTCAAGTCCACTTTTATACGGTCGGGGTGGGGGAGTCTGAAGGTTCAAAAACACCAGTTATTTGGTAAAGGGTAAAGTTCCTGCCTACAAACCAAAAGTACATCCCAGTTTTCCCAGTGACAGCAATCTGGGCTACCACAAAACTAGATTCGGTGGTATTCACGGATAGACTAGATATTGGCAAAAACATCTCGACGCACTTTCTGCCAAAGCAGGTCTCTTCCCAAGTGCCCGCTTTCTAGTACTTGCCTAGCACAGGTGCTGGGGTTTCTACCGTTTTATTTGTGTGGAAGCCTAAGCCTGAAGAAAAGCCGTCACCAACGCAACGGTGCTACCACGGGCCCTAGGCTGAGCCTGTGAAGTCAGGCAGAGGCGCGGCCGGGATCTGCAGCACGGAGAGCTCATCCCGGCCAGCGTCTGCTAAGAAAGAAAAATACGCGCTGTCTCGTTGCGGACCATCTGAAAGACAGGTTGCTGTAGATGAAATATGGAAAGTAGCGGTAAGAAAAACCAGTGATATTTCAACATTTTTTGGCTACAGAGACCACACTGCAACATCCACCGATACGGAAACACCCCAAGGCACTTTTTTTCCCCTGGGCTTCTCCAAAATAATAAAGACAGCGTTGACAGGTGACAGACTGCAGTCTTCCATACTGAAAGATGAACGAAGAAAATAATGATGTCAATCCATGCTGCATCTCCTTCAGAGCAACGAAGCTAAAGGAGCAAGAGCACTTGCACAAAAGGCCAACACAAAACAGGGAGTCTCTCTGTTTAAACACACAATTGCCCTTTATGATTGTGTGTTTTGACGGTTCTTTTTGAACATTTGCTGTCGTTTTTTTATTATTAAAAAATGCAAAGCTCATAGTTAGCCCTGTAAGCTGTCAACATAAAAGAAGCATTTCTATTTGCTTTAGCCAGCAGCATGGAGGAATTTAATGGAAAGCTCAACCTCAGCTTCTCTCTTTAACTTTGTATTAGGTACCTGCGCTGGTGCAAATGGTTCATGCTGCTGCCAGATCAGAATGGTGGATTTTTACCCTCACTTCACACGCCTGCAGATACTACCAGAAAAGGGACAGGCTTTGGTAACCGAAAATCTCCGATCTGCCCTTCATTCACTTTCCTGTTTTCCCACAGAGAGGAACTTGCATGTATTCCCTGTAACACTGCGGGGGTAACAGGGCAGCGCGCTCCCTCCTTCCCCCTCCAAATCAGTAACTACCTCAGCTTTCCCTGCTCATCTCCCTTTCTTTTAACATTTCATTATATTTCCACAAGTTCCTCAGCGATTTCTTTAACCTTTCTGGACACTGCTGAACTACGTTTTGTAAAAATGTTTAAGGAAACCTCAGTTCTGTTTATATATACACATGTAACAAAATGCAGTAGGTAGCGCAAAATAAACTTTCCCATAATCCTTATAAATCTGTCTAGTTTCAGAAAATTGTTCTGCGTGGGAGAATGGTGAGGTCACTCTAAAGTCCTAATTGCCAAACCCCTTTGGCAATCTTTCCCACCTTCTCCTTGTCCTCACCACTCTGCTCCCCTTCCCCACTCCGTTCTGTCATCATTCCGCTTGTTCCTTTATTCGTTTTAATACTAATTTCAGTGCACCTGGAAGGAAACGCGCGTTATGGCAACTTGAAAGAGCAATAACGAAGACCTTAAAGAAAAGCACGTGGCAAGTCTGAGCAGTACAGAAGCCCTGCTTGTAGCTCGGCGTGCATTTTGTCCTGAACAGAAGACCCTTTCTCACCTACTAGCACAACGGAGTTCAGATCATGATTTCCAGGAGCAGCGGAACTACAAAAAAATAAGAATATACAGCAACTCCTTCTTAGCAGGTTTCCATTCTTAAGCTTTTTCTAGAAGCTGGAAGAGCAGTGCTCAAGGTCTGCGTTCAGTAAATCCCACTGCATAAATAATACTGCTGAAAGCATAACCAAAGCTCTGTTGTGCTATCATGCTACAGAGCCAATAAACTAAAACAACACTCATGAAATCACTTAACCAAGAGGAGCTTTCCCAGTCTTGTTTCATTAGAAGAATGGCATTCAACTCTGATCCCAAAAAGCAGCAATCATGCTACAGTATTAATAAAATGAACTTCAGCAGACGCGGTTCTACAGAAAAACATGCACTGAGGTTCTCTTAAAAAAATTCCCCAGCTAGCAATGTAAGGAAAAATATGTGTAATTCCCTGATATAACTGACAAGAAAAACAGAGAAAAAGATTTATAGAGTAAATTCATTAAGCTTTCAACTCACATTCCATCGTTCTGGAGTCCAACTCAAATTACTGTATGAAAGCTCTTTCTCATGGAACTAGATGAAATTTAAGATTACTTTTAATTACAAAGGGTGTGGGAGAATGTTTTCATGGGAGACAAATACCTCTACACCTCTTACCAGTGTGGATTTAAGAGGTTCACAACAAACAGAAACTGATTTACGAGCATCGGGGCATCATTGTGTCAGGCTGCAGCATGGTCTGAGACTTTAATTTCTTTACTTTTACTGCCATGTATATATCTTTTGCAAGTTCTAATTGGAAATTAAAATGGCAGAACTTTTATGGGAGGAAAGTTTATTACTACTAATGGTTTTCAAAACTAGGCTACAGAAAAATATTAAACGTGGTGACGATGTGTTCTTTTTAATTTAAATTTAGTTGTACTTTCAATAACTTCTTACATAAATCATGGTATTGCCAAATTGTTTCTCTGGTTAATCAAATATATCCTCTTCATTGAATAAATAGGGGTCTCAACCTTGCTTTTATTTGGATATGAACAATTGTGTAGGAGCTATTAGCTCACACACAGGTTGCAACCCTTCTTTTTATCAAGATTGTCCAAGTTTGCCAAAAAGAAACCCTTTCTACTATTGCCTGTAACCCTGCCAAACTTTAACCATTTCTCTTGAAGCTTTCCATGTTATGTACTGATTTTTTTGTCCTAACCAAATCGTTCAGCAACTTCAGAGGAAGAGGGTTAAAACAAAGGAATAAAAAACCCTAGCAACCTGTCATTAAAGACAGATAACACAATACATGTGCCAGGGGGTCAGCTGTGGGTTAACTGTGACATTTCTGAACATCCAAGCACTTGACTTTGCAGAAAAATAACCATCTCCTTTTAAGGCAGCTCATGTTTGCGTGTAACAAAAAATAAGCATGTCTCGGTGCTGAGCTTTCATTTGCACACATTCACACCCAGCTGTAACTGATACAAGAATAAATGAAAACCATCAAAATGCAAACAGACAACTTCTGCACACACAAGCACAGAGCATCTTTCTTTGAGATATGGATGCTCTACGTATGGAAGCAAGATAAAAAGCAGCCAACTGGGGCTGATGAATTATCAATTGAGGTACAATTTAAAGCTTAAACTATTTTCTTTTTTTGATGGCTGCTGCATAAAGGTGTAACATATGACTGCACTCTACTCTGGGAGTCCTCAAATGCCAGAGGGTACACTAGGAACCGGTGCCAGCACACACAGGTAACAGCAGCTCTGGTGAGACGGGCAGTTCGCCACCTCCGACAGGCTGGCTGCAGCTAGGGTTTGGAGGGTTAGGAGAAGAGGGTTTGGAGGGTTATGAAAAGACCTCAAGATAAAATTTCATGTCAATTATTGCTTCTTCAAATTCAGCAGGCAGGAACAAAAGTACAAAAGGGAGCAAAATTCTTCTAGCGTGATATGGGCTGCCCCAACCCTAACCTGGCCGTAGTATGCTAGGACTTCTCTCTATGTATCAAACATTATTTATCACTGGGTCTTGTACATATAGTACCCAGACTACATTCTGCAGACAACCTATTTGCTCTCTAACTTTGGTCTTCCATCCTGTTTTCAACTTTTACGAAGGGGTGGAGAAGAGCTGTGGAAAACACCACGGTGCAATTACAGGGTCATTAAATCCGGCATAAGTCACTGCTGGCAATGCGTCCTCCTCCATGACTGCTTGCCCTTGCTATCTGCCCTGTGCCAGCACTACCGTTCTGCATCTGAGTTGTGATCCAGATCAGGAAACTGATCCAGCTGAAAAATAACTGAACCGATAACATGGGAATGGCAGCACAAGAGAGAGGAACAGGGATGAACAGCACCAGCAGGCAGCGGCTGGGAGGATGGAACCACCCTTTTCAGCAATACAGCAGACATACGCCAGATTAAAGTAACCATACAAATACAATTTAAGAGTTGTTAAATCACTCCAAGCCGCTCTAATGAGTTCCTTTATAAATGTACACTCAGATTTGCTTTGCAGGTCCATCACATGAGTTCCTTAGTTTCGCTGCCGTGCCTCTAAAGGCATGCAGACGGGATGAAAGACTTTGCTCGTTCAAAACATTTTGCAAACGCTAATTATAACTTCTCTGCTGTCTTTCAAAAAAGAACTAACAAGATCACGTGCAGAGGCACAGGTTCTTCAGGTTAAAAGTCGTTTTATATCCCTACACTATCAGGGGACTGGATCTTGCTTTCAAGAAAATGCATTTCATGCTGTTATACTTCTAAAGGGAGTATCCACTTGTTTACAGCAGGAACTTAAGGCAGGAACCCGGGCTCTGCCATTCACAGATATGGGATGCAAAAGCCACATCCCTAAACAAAAGAAATTAAGATGAATGAACATTAAGAAATCATTTATGCAAACCAAAATATCAAACTGAACTGATGTTCAGGTGAACACATGCAAGCACGGGGGACTGTCAGTTACTGCGCTTCCGAGCTAAATTTTTTCCTTGAACTGAGATGATGATGTTATTTTGATTTTAATTCATTTTCCAGACAAGAACTAGATCTGCTTTAGTATTAACTGAAGCTTAGCTGGTACTTCTCGTGAAGCTGTGCTGTCTGTGAAGTTGCAATTTTAGATTGGTTAATGGCATTTTTCAAGTGTCAGTATCTTCATTAAAATGCCAATTACATTTGCAAGGAGACCACGCAAGCTCACAACTTACAATTCCCTTATTCTCTGATATTTCTGGAGACTGGATGGGGGCAAAGAAGAAGGGGTCGTTAAAAGTTAAGCTCCTGGCTTGAAATACTTTTGCTTGAAAATCGCTTGCCTGTGTCACTCTTCACTTGGAAGAGCTGTGGCGAAGTAATCCTTCTACTTACAAGCACCTAAATAGCAGTCAGCGTTGAGCCACCCGAATAGGAGAGAAGCAGCTGCTCAGCCGATGAGTGAAGGACAGCCTCATCCATCCAGCCCTGGGAAGATCAACGCTGCTGAATGCCTGAAGGGACTCACTGAGCAGTGGGGTGCACGAGCAGTCATTTCACCGCTCACCTGGGAGTACGACCCACACACCCCCATCCGCTTGTCAGATGTGGGGAGAACGGGAAAAAGTAAGAAATAACACACTGGGCCTGATGGCTGCTTCAGCCCCAAAGGGATGGGGAGGGTGGCACGTGGGTGATGCCGGGCTGACGCCTGAAGCACTGCAGGCTTGAGGAGGAAGCCTTGTTTGCACTCCGCAGGCTGTCACTAGAGCCCGGGGGTGACTTCTTGCATCTCGACATGGGAATTAAAAGTCTCGCCTCTTCAGACACTACCTAAGTTATAAATGCAGCCATTGGGCATGGAAGGAAGAAGCACTCCTGGCACGGTCACCACGGCAGAGATGATACTGTGGTTTAACCTTCCCAACCAGGCTGGGCAGGGAAGTGTGTTGTGCTGCATAATCAGCTCACAGTGTTAATGCTGACACCTCTGAAGTTTCCTGGTGAACTCGAGAAAATGCATCTTCCTCACAGTCCTGGCATATTTTGACTGCAACACCCAGCCCGAGCTGCGGGAGCAAGTTTGCACTTGCAGAAGGGCAGACTCCTACTAAGTTAACTCCACGGGTCAAATCTACAGAGGTTGGTGGGGAACAGTGTTCACCGAGAAAGTTCACAGGGGATTTTTGTTGTTGTTCTTGCACAGCATTTGGTGTCTACAAATACTTACAATGTCTCTTGACACAGCACACAGGCCACCACACTGATTGATAGATTTTAAGGTAAGAGGAATCATGGTGCCAACCTACTGTGACATCCCACATATGCAAAAAAAAAAAGAATTT
Organism: Pelecanus crispus; assembly: GCF_030463565.1. Taxonomy (NCBI): domain Eukaryota; kingdom Metazoa; phylum Chordata; class Aves; order Pelecaniformes; family Pelecanidae; genus Pelecanus; species Pelecanus crispus. The sequence continues at coordinate 2,786,828 of NC_134649.1, forward strand.
CCTTAAGCAATTGGTAAATTAAGACCACAACCTCTAGCTCTGCAACTGCACAGGAACTTCTGTCAAGCTAGAAGTTGAACTCTAAGCCGTGCATTTTAAAAGCAGAGCATCAACCACCTATCTATGTAAGATGTTTCAATGGTTACCTATCTTCAGGGACTAAGAAATACAAAATAAAATAAAAAGCGCTGTACTGCTAGACTGAATATATTCAGGTTTTAGTCTCCAGACCGTTTCCTCTTCTTCCCAGTAAACAATGTGCCTAACATCCACCAAGTTGGGTCCCTCTCACACAATCTCTCTGAGAAATTAAATAGCCGCAACCTTCTTGATTCCTCACTCTAAGATAGGTTTTCCAAAACCAAAAATATTCTTAGAACTCATTTCTGACCTCACATCAGTTTGCCAATTCTTTTGTAATCACTGATCAAAAATGCAACCAATATTTCAGCTTGGGTCTCTACAACATCGGTGGTGGAAACCTAATCTCCATCTATCCACTGGTATTCATACAGAAGTTATATTCACTCCCCAAAATAACTGCAGATGGTAATTATTGACAAGGTTGGTTAATCACATGGATCTGTTTACCTAAATAAAGGCCCACGACATGTGACCTACATTATTTAACTCATCTGAGATGAAAAGTTATCATCTTGTGGGACTGTTCAATTTTAATTATTATTTTATTAACCACTGACTTTTGCAGTTAACACTACCAGATGCTACCAACAATTTTCTGCATGACAAAAGCAAGATACTGAACAGAAGCAGGTAGGGGACAGCAGCAGTAAAAAAGCCTGGTTTTTGAGACATTCTCCCAGAAACCCTTAGTACTGGATAATGGATGATTTCTCTATTTTCAAGGACTTGTATGAGAAATATCACTTAACCAGATTTTATCATATTTAGTAAGTCCTACCTTGATTTTATATAATTTAGATTTCATAAACAAAACATAGCTTTATATGAAATCTTACACCTTGCAGAAATCGTATTTTGGAACAATTACTTTCAACAAACTCATGAGAACCAGTATCAAATTTCTTTGACAATATCTACTTTCCTAAAAATCCTCTTGATCAATGCTAATTTTGCTCCTGTCCTGTATCATTTACTGAATATGTTGCTTTTAAGTTCACAGGATTTTATATTGAATTAATATCCAGCTAAATAGGGCGCCGCTGCTGATCTCATCCTACTTACCCTTTGTAAATGCTGACCCAAGATTTGGGTTACCTCCTGAGCGCCTGGGACCCACCCGATACTTGAAGATTATCTAATTGTCAATGTTGGCTCCAGCACCTCACCAGCTAACCTTGCAGAGCTTCTGGCTCTAAGTGCTGGAGCTGTAGCAGTGGCTGTTCAACATCTTGGGTGTAGGAATATAAACCATCTCAGTACTCCTGTAACTTCTCAAAATATCACGTAACTTTCTTTTTAATATAGAAACGGAGAGTTAGGGAATTCTCCTGTCTTCTCTGTGTTGCCGTGGCCAGTTCTACTGCCCCCATCAACAACTTCTAACGATTTTCCTTATTTTCTTTCATCACCAATCTTTATTTCATAAATACCAATAATTTCTAGCCTCATTATCAGTCTCCTGTTTTCCTTCTATTTTCATTCATACATATGCAAGTGCATGTTTTCGTATGTATATTCATACGGTAGCTTTCATTTCCCTTTTACGCTGGGCTGAAGGAGGGGAAGGGGGTGTTTGGGTCACATCGACAAACTCCTCTTCCACAATTGCAGAACTGTGACTTTTACAGCATCTGCTGAAGTTTTCTTAAACCATTCCCAATTATCATTCACACTGTTTGGTTTAGGGTGTTTTTTTTTCTTTTCAAACCACTTTGCTCATAATTGCTTTAATCTTTGGGAAAACAGCCCTTTTAAAGAATCAAGTATATCCATTATACAGTTAATGACTCCCAGTGGCCTTCCCTAGCGTGAGATGCCTTGACAGAAGGGAAGTTGAGCAGATTTATTTGCAATGGCACTTCACAAGATCTTGTTTCAATTTCTTGGCCATACTTCTTTCTGGGACAAGTAGGTCATTGCATATAAACAGACAGCACTGCCATCCTGCTTTTGTTATCTTCCTCGATTTAAAATAGGAATATGAAAAATTAGTGAAACACTAAATTATTATTCACGTTCTTATAACGTTTTAACACTCCTGTTACTGGCCTGTTTTGTATGTCCTAACAGATGTGATGAACAGGCAACAGTGAAAACAAATACTGTAAAAGTGGAGGGTGGAAGAAAGGAAATAGGATTATTCCCATTTTACCATAAGAGAATTGAGGCACTGAAAGATTAAACAACTTGCTCATAGTCACACAGGGAAATTGAAGAAGAATCTGGGATTGAACTCAGATCTCCCACAACACAGTCCAGTACTTTAACCACAAAACCATTCTTCATCCATAATGAATAGCTCCTGGCACGCACATACCATTAACTAGCCAGGGAAAGGGACACTTTTAGTCAAGACAATATTAACACTTAGTTGCAAAATGGAGCTCATTTAAAATGGGGTGAAGTTTTTGGCATTCTCAAGTCAATAGTTCATGTAATGTACCATACCAGAAGATCTTCGTGTTCCTGCCAAACTTGCAGCCAGCCCAATCTTTTACTGGTGATAGTTTAACATTACAGCCTTGTGAGAGAGCAGGCATTTCCCATGATATATGGGTAATAATTTTTTTACTGGCAAGGTCATTGGAAAATTGCAAAATATTTTGCCTAAAACAGAGGGATTTTCATCCTACTTTTTGCAGGAATGTGCTGGGGAGGGGTGGGGGTGTGGGGGGGAAGATAGAAGGCAGTTCTGCAGTTTCCAGGGGATTTCTGTTAACGGATAGGAAAAAAAGACTTTTTTGTTTGAAAGTGCTAGTGTGTTGCTATCAAGCCTGCAATGTATTACAGTTCCTGATAGGTACCACAAACGTAACAGCCTGAACCACCCTTGCTTCAGCTTCTTGAGCTCATTCCTGAGGCACAGCACCCCACTCCAAAACTCTCAGACCCAAGGCTGAAACTCAGCAGGGGAAATGGGGACACATTCCCTCTAACTCACCCCCACCTCCCAAAGCGCGACTGAGGACGGATCCCGGGGGGCGGCTGCACTACCGAGAGCGATCAGGAACGGCTGTACAGAGGTGGCTTAATGACGGGATCTGTCCTGTGCCTACTGCATCTCCCGTCCCCATGTGCTGTGTTAAACCATGCAACTGAGATGCCTCTAATTTAAGCCAGATGCCAAATGAGCCCCAAGATAAAGCAAAGAGCAGCAGCAAAGTCTGACGCAGTTATTCCAGCAAAAACCTCTTCTTCCTAGACAGCTCACGGAAACGCCACTTCTGCTTTCTGCCCCAGGAAGATTATCTCGGAGTGAACCTGCTGAGATTTCTCAGCAGCATTTAAGAAAACTTTGCTGCTGCTGAAGAGCAAAACTAGCAATGCCACGCCTTGGCATTTGGCCTCTGGCCAAACAGAAATTTGGACACTAGAGGGAAAATTTATTGCTGGGCTCTTGCTTTGAAGTCTTGCTCTCTGGCCAGAAATAGGGGAGAGTCCCGGCATGAGTTTGGAGGAGTCCCGCACTTTAGGGACAAGGTAAATGAGGGAGGAGGCAGGAAGCCCTGTCTGAGCAACAGCTGAGAAAGTGCTGCACGAAGGGATGTGTTTCAGCAGAACTGCGGGTTTACCATGGAGTTCACAACGCTGTATAGAGACGCAACATTTTCTCTTCTCTCAAATGAGGTTTACTTGTGGAGAGATTGGGCTGTAAAGGAAAGCAGTAAATGTGGCCACATGTACAGGCCTGTGCGTCCTGCATGAGACATGTTCTCTTGCCCCTTCCCTCACATTCCCCCACCGCGGCACCTGGAGGCTGAGTGCTCCCGGGGCAGAGCTGTAGCTGTTACTCACGCCCGGATCCTACGCACCCGATGCAGCCGGTCAGCATGACTTGGATCCGCTGACAAGCTGTGTCTTGTGCTCAGTAGCTGCTCACACTAAATTAGGCTTGGATTATTAAGTCTTCGAGTCTCACCAAAACTGAACTAAGACTATTATCCGTGTTATGTCTGCCAAAGGTATGCTATATCTCCTTTTTTGGTTTATGAACTCAGGATGTGTAAAAAGAAACCTGATTTTATTCGCAATATGATGAATTGGAGTCCCCAAAGCTCCTAGCAGCAGAGGTGGCTTCAAACTCCTTCAAAGCAGGGACCAGATTTCCAGTGCCAAAGTAGATGTGTAGATCTGGGGCCTGGTTCTGCCCACCGTGGAAATGAATCTCAGGTCTGAGCCGAGCCCCCAGACCCTGGTCTCATGGACCTGGCCCATGAGGGGAGATAGATGGTTCCCCAAAGTCTGAGTCTTTGGGGGGTGCCACTGTGTTTTCGTTATGAAGGCTCCTGAGTCCACATCCCAGTTCAAAAAATCTGCAAAACTGGTAGATGACTCTTCTGTCCCCTTTGCGACAATGCAAAGTGCCCATTAGCAGGCTGCCAGTGTGACGAATTCCAGTCACTGCAGCTACCTCTGCCTCCCAGCACAGCCCCTTTATCCCCTGGCTGCTCAGAAACAGGTCTGCCAGAACCAGGGTGGGGAAAGACGTGACACGTACCGGAGTGATGCTCTGTCACAGCTATCACCTGTCATGACCCCAACTCAGCAGCACACCTTAAAGCTGTCTGGCTGCAGTTTGAAATTGCATCTGGAATGGGGACACTCGTGGAGGGATCTTCCAGGAAAAACACACTAGATAACACTTTTTTTAAAAAAATACATGCAGGATTCATAGCTCAGCACAAAGCTTGCAGCTCTAACCCAAAATGCTCAGACAGTAAATCTGGTTGGTACAGAACCAAGTCCTTGTCCCAGCTAAGCAGAATGTATTAGGTTAGGTGGTGGCATGTGCTGCACGTTTAGGACGAGTTTGTATAAATTTATCACTGGCTCCCAACTTGGTCAAATATTTCCCCCCTTTCCTCCCAAATCTGACTCTCCACAGAAACTCAGGTAATAAACGTCATCTGTTACAAATTACACAGCATGACTCCCACCCGAGTGCCTCAGAGCTGGCAGGACTGCTGTGCTCCGTCTCTATGGCTCAAGGCAGAAGTGTAGCTTATGTATCTCCAAATATTTGCCTGAAAACGCTCTCTTTGGATCAGTTTTTCTGACATTTGCTTGAATAGTTTTCAAGAAACACCCACCCAGTGTTAGTTATTGTGCTATGCAGAGAAAGTCATGCAGGCTAACATTCCAGATTACAAACTCTCCAGCAATATATTCTCCTCGGAGGGCCAGACACTGATTCTTTGTGAGGCTGGTATCAATTGTCAGCAAAACTCCACATCCTTGCAGGTTCACAACAGCATCAATGAACTCAGAATCCAGATGCTTGCACTCATGCAATTCCCATTAACAGCAATGGGAACGGTGAGCACATGCATGCACACATGTATGCTTCTTCCCTTTCGTTCCTCCCCACGTAGCCAGAAGAGGAAACACCTACAATACTCTTTTTTTTTTTTTTATCTAAGGCAGTCCAGTGACCCTTCCATTTTGAGAGCACTTAGCACTTCCTCCAGCCTCCTGCAAGCAAGGCAATGGAAAACTATCCCATTCTCAATCAAGAAAGATGTCCACCTTTCCTTTTCCTCTCCGCCTTTGCTGCAAGATCCATTTTCAGTTTGGCCTTCCTCTTCCCTCAAGTTGAGTTTCTCTATGTTATACTTTTAATGCAAAGATGAAGAACTGAGGCAACTGCTTGAATCTGCTCTGCACAACCTTCGTTTACCCAGGAATGTATTTTGGGGGAAGCAAGAGGGATTACCTCGTTCTTATCTTGAAGCTGTTACTTTCTCTTGACCATAACATATCATTTCCCTGTCATCTCATAGGCATGCAAGTCCACTGAACACAATTCAGCTGGACAGATGCCAGTCCAATATTAATTCAGACTCCTTGTTAACTTCAGTATTTCACAAACCATGGTGTAAGAGCTAATGACAAATCAGAATCTGGCGCCATGGCTGGAATGAAATCAAACCATGAAGCTCCTTCCCGACCTATTATAAAAATTACAGTGTGGAAAGTGAATTTAATGGTGCAGAGTGCTTAATTGTAATATCAGTAAAGGCTTTGATCTGACTGACTCTTGACATCACAGAATGAGGAAACTCCCTTAATGATTTGAAAAACCACACGAATGGTTGGGGAAGGAAATTTGTTTTATGCGTATATATTAAAAAATGTTATTAAGTCTCAGGGAGATTTTTATTTTGGCGGGGGGGAGGATTGTTTGAAAAGGGATCTGTATCACAAAAGGAAACAGACGTTAGCTTAAAAAAAAAAAAAACAAACAAGACATTGAGGACATTTTTAGTCCAATGGAATTACAGTGGCCTGGTACAGCTTTGCTGAGGATTATAATATGTGCATGTTCTTAGCAAGGCCTGTGCTAAGCGTGCGGTATCATTCCTTTAGCCCAGAAGAAGCTGGGCCTTAGATGCAGCCCCATGCTCTCAGAGCTCCTTTTACCTCCTGGATGGAAGATGACTATATGCCTCCCTAGCCCACCGGCCGATGCAAGGTAGCTCCTTTTCCTAACCAGCTGACTTCCAGTTGTTGCGTATGGAAAAAAAGAGACATGGCTCCACTTACTCTTCCAAGTGAAAGCATAGGAGTTCCCTCTGATAGAGGCTGGCCAAAAGACCCAGGCAGAGGAGAGAGGAAGAAACTTTCACCCTCGGAATCAAACATCAGTCACCCTCCCATCTTCCCTCCCCAGAGGTCTAAACACGTCAACTATGCACTCAGCAAGAGGTCATACCTTCAGCTGGCAATGAAGAATAAACACAGCCTTACAAGTTCTGCACCCCGTATACTGGATCTTCTGCATATCTACCTTAATGTCAGAGATGACATTTCATTGAGCCAGGTCTCCTGAAAGGAAGAATTTCCTGCACCTTAGGCTGCTGACAGCTGCCAGAGTTGATCTGGCAAGATTTTTTTCATACATTGATGTGAAAAACAGAACCTTCTTTGATGCCAAAGCGCAAGAGTGTGATATGTGGCTTAGAAGGAGAAAAGGAAAAAATACATATATTGGTATAACTATAAAAAACAAGTCAGAGTGACTCGTGATTTGTCTACAGTTTTTCAAGGAGCCGGTGAGGGAATCGGAATTCACAGCTACCTGGTTTCTGCAGCAGTGCTCAGCCTGCTAGGTCAGGCTGCCTCAAGTAAGCCTCCAAAGCCATCTGCCCGGATGGAAAAAAATGCAGCCTAGTTTTGAAGAATTAAAACTTACGGCTTCATCCTGTAGGGTATTGTCCTTGCTCAGCCTTGCAGGGAATCTCCTGAGGAAAAACTCAACTTGGGCTGAGGTTAGGTGGAAGTTTGTGTGGATGCAGTCCCCACACGTACTGGGAGAGCTCCTCTAAGGCAGGGTCTCAGCAGCAGCATCTCACAGAGGCGTCTTGGCTGGATTTCAGAGGGGGAGAAGGCCAGACTGCGAGTCATAGCCTTCAGCAGTTCCCCAGACCTACAGTCTCTGAAGAATTAAAAATTCCACGCCCACTGCGTGGGGATGCATATCCTTCTCTTACAGACCCAACTTCTATCCTATGAATTAATTTCTAGTAGATTCTCTGAATCTAACAATCAATACAAACCACAAAAACAGGAAACAGTGCAAAAATTTTCACCCAAAGCTCACACCAAATGTAAGCATTGAAGTTTTTTGGCTAGCAAAAGATTTTTTTCTTGGGCACTGAACCTACCCAGAGTCAGGATGTGGTACAAGACTATTTCAAGTGAAAACTGGACTACGTGAGACCAAATGCTTTGGTCCTTAGACGAAAGCTCTAGGAGAACAGCTAGAATTCTGGATACTTTATCTAAGCTGAAAAATGGACACATGTCAAGTAAAAAAAAAAAATGCAAAATTTAATTCTGTACCTGCAAAGTCACCTTCCAGGCACTGAAAAAATTCCCATTACATTCAGTCTTTTTGGCACATAAAATTGGATCCATACAACTGTAAACCAGGCTAAATATTTGGCTCTTAGACTGGTGGAAAAGTTAGCACAAAACAGATAAAAATTTCACCCCATCATTTCACCCCATCTATAAGCACTTTCCAGCAAGCACATTTAGCTATACTTTGCATCACGCTGCTTCAACGGCCTGGTCATCATTTTCTGTGCCTTCCTTGCAAAAGCAGTGTGGCAAGTGCTGGGCTCACTGCACTACAGGAGCGGCCATCTCAGCTCTCTTTCCCACTATCTCATGGGCAGGTCTGGGCAAGTGTCCGCCTTTCTTCATGCTCCTATTACCTTTACCAGTCTTTTTTCTTCTTCGTCTGTTTTATACTGGAATTTCTTTGGGGGCAGGCACCCACCAAAGCTGGGACCCCTTAGGTATAGCCATATGCAAACAACGCAAGATAAATGCCTCTCTTGCAGAGTACATTAAGTGCAGTGAATTTACTTTTCCCCAGCGGCTGCCCACTGATACAGGAAATCTAATCCTAAATCTCATTAGGTTCTACAAACAACTCGGCCTCTTTCCCCAACAAAGTCACCATCCTGGACTGCTGAATGTTTATGTTTTATTTCTCAATTCCCTTTTTTCTCTCCATTCCCCCGCCCTTGTGATTTTCCTTTTGGTAAATATTTCTACACTGGAGAAGTCTAGCCAAAAGAGATTTAAAAAAAGAAAGCGAGCAGGAGAGACAGAGTATCAATCATTTACCTTCAATTCCCCAGGGAAGAGGTGGGGAGAAAGAACAGCAAGGTAAAAAGTTAAAAACGGCAGAACCACAGCAGTGTTCTTTGAAGACCATCCAAATCTATTTCTTCCAATGCTGAGGCCCTTGCAACTAGTGCCAGGACTTGGAAGGAAAAAAAAAAAACCCTAATTCACTTCCAAAAGTGAATATTTCAGCATCAAGCCAAACTACTCAATGTTAATTTGGTTATTTGGCAAAAAATAACAATAATACTAGTACCTGAACTATTGCCATCTGCATCTAAAAGATGCCGGCCAGCCCATTTCCCAGTCCAAGAATTACAGCAGATACCCCTGACTATTAAAAAAATAGGTTGTTATTTTAAATGTCTATCATATAATGAAGCGTTGCATCGTGTTGGGAATGTACTGACACAGTATCTTATACACAAACATGAGATGAGGTAAGAAAAAGCTATATATCAATTGTATAAACATTTCAGAGGTCAAATACTGGCTCTCATTTCCTGTCATAAATGCACAGCTTTAATTAAACATTCAGAAAAGTGCCGGTGAGATGACTTATTTTCATTTGTTACCTACAAGATGAAAATGTTAAACAAAGAAAGAGGGTCCTCAGATGCCATGTGTGGGGAATGCCTCGAATGTCCAGGAAAGGGACACAGCTGCCTCCCAAACAAAAGCTACCGGCAGGTCCTGGGGTGAGCAACAGGACAATCCCAACGAGACCACCCCAGCCTTCTCTCTAGCGAAAAGCAGCAGCATAAGGAGCTTGCAGAGACCATTTCAGCCAGAGCCATGGCAAGGTCGATGGAGAGAGGGACAGGCAGCAGCCAGGGAAGGAGGGAGCACAGCGGAGAGCAGCGTGCTGTGCTAGGCTGAGCCTGCTTTTCCTGCAGCCAGAAAGGAGCCCTGGGGAGCTGCTGGTCTGAAGAAAGAGTGCTGGGGGCGAGAAAGGAGGGGAAAATAAGGCAGAGGGCTCTGCTTGCTGCCCACAGACACCACAGGGATTCACTCCAACCCCAACCCCAGCATCAGCTGGGAGACAGCGTGCAGCCAGCACTCACTCTGCACCTCGGTCATGTCCCTCGGTCACCTTTCCCATCTCGCAGAGAGCCAGAGGGGCCAGACACGGGACCCAGGCCGCCTGCCCAGGCTGGCCCGCCTGCCCCGCCGGGATGCTCTGCTCAGCAGCTTGTTACGCATGGGCTGCTCGGACGCCCGTGAGCAAGTTACACAGAGCTGCCTCTTTAAGATAACGCAGCAAGACTCACTCCTTCCACTCCCAGAGAATGCGTTGAGTTGCCATTAATTATATTTTGGATGACTCCTGAAAATCATGCCTTCAAGTAATTGGACAGTGGTTTAATTCAAAGCCTGATAAAAACCACATTGAAATCCAAAGGAAGGGTGCTGCTGGAATGTTTATTTGTGCAGGGCTCGCTCTTTGGAGAGTCAATCCTCTATTTAAAGCTTTCACTTAATGGGCCAGGCAGGTTGGAAATTTTCCTCCTGATTTAAACGCTCTGAGCCACACCATGGAGCTTTCCTCTTGGCACGCAGCAGACGCTTGTCATCCCTTTGAGACCTCAGAGAGGACCCGTATGTCACCAGGGTCTTTCCCTCTAGGCCAGACCATCACTGTAAGATCACGATGCAGCCAGCTTGTAGCGTGGGCCAGAAAACAGGGACAGGGATTGTGAAATAGATCACAAATTCTCCTAAATTCTCCTCTTTTCTCTTCTGAAAGCTTTTCATACTCAGGAAATACTGGGGGATTAACCTATTCTCCAAAGAAGGGAAAAGCCTGCAATTAAGAGGATCTCCCTGCGTACTTGCCCCTTATCGCAGTCCCTCCCACAGAAAGGCCAGGCAATCTCCATGAAGAATAACTTCCAGAGCAGAAATCCAGCATATACGGGCCTTGTGGGCTTGCAGTGACATAGCTGTGAACCAGCAGCACCAAGCAGTGCCTGGGGCCCAGACTAAAAAGCTTTGTCCAAATGACACCGAGGGTCAGGATTGATATAAACACAATGGAATTTTCACTGATTAAGGCCTTTCCTCCCCACACTGGATGTAGGATTTCCTGTACTGAAGCATGTTTGAGTATATTATTTCTATGCCAGGGAAGGGAAAACACTCTCATTCACTGAGAAGAGAAAAACATATCTCATGGGGTGAGGAAAAGATACAAAGCAGAGAGTCCTACCTAATGGCAAAGGAAGCGCAAACAGTACAAACTTCGGTGAGTCGCATTACTACCGACCACCCTCCTTCTCAAAGCTTCTTAAGAAGGAGAGGAAACCCCAAGCCCATAGCCATGAGGAAGGGGAAGAAGGAGGAGAGAGTCTTAAACATTTGCATTATTAAACCTATAGTTTGGGTTCTGAAACAGCTGCATAACCCCACGGGATCCTTCTGCCACAAAATCACAGGAATTTGGAGGCTGATGATCAGCAGGTTGACAGACACTGTGATCAGGGAATTTCCCTGAAGTAGACCTAGCAACCTTTTTGACAACTAAAGATTTGCCTGCACCAGTCCACACAGTTTAAACTGAAAATGCAGCAGTGAAGCAGAACTTCCAAACCACCACACGCACGGAGAACCAGCAAAAATGGTCTTCACAAACGTGTAGTCCAAGCTAATGATTGAATGCAATAAATGGGTGATGAGCTCGGTCCACCACAGAACTGGAAGCACGACAGCGTTACTCGATCAGTAACACTGGGAGTACATTAAACCTCCTGAGTAAAGTTCTGCTTAATAAAAATTCCCCTATGCAGGACACGTCCTGCCACTCATGTGATATCCTGCAAGAGGACTGAAAGAATGAAAGCAGTTGATAGTGCTAAGATGATAAAACAGATCTCCAGGACATCTTTCAGCAGCACAAGCAAAATAGTACTGCGACTGTTAGTGATCCTGGTGAAAATAAACAAATGGACCCCAGCAATCCTCAGGTTGTACCAAGAGGCTCTGTGGGTGGTTTGTATAGCATTAAGGGTAACAAGGTTTCTTTTTCAAAGGAAGTTTTGCCATTTAAAAAGAAGTGAAAGAAATATGCATTACAACAAGTGGTCATTCTAGGAGATGCATGAACTCAGTACTGACTTTACGGAAAAAGGCATCAATACCTCAGCTGCTCATCAATCACAAAGATCACACCCTCTTGCTTTGTGCTATTACAGTTGAGGAAAAAACAGACACTTTCCAAAGGGGTTCCTCTACTCAAAGCTTTTCACTCCTCAGGACATTCTTCAGCGAGCAAGTACTGAGCACTGATACTGTGTAGACTGAAGACAGACCTGCGCCAAAGCACATTTTATGAGCAATACTGCAGAAGTTGTTTGAATACAATGTTCGCAGGGAAGGCTGCAATAGGCATGGAGACCTCCAAGAACAAAGCACTACAAAAAAAAGCAAGAGGAAAAACAAACAAAGGGCCTGGACCTTTTTCAGAGGAAACCAAGAGTAACCCTTAAAAGGATTGCACGACTGCTGGCAAATCTGTAGTTGCGAAGAGACCAATAAACCAGTATTGTCTCAAGCCTAGGGGAATATGGAAAAAAAATTATTGAATATAATACTGTTGTGCTAGCAGTCCATATGCAACACAAAACATTACTCCTCTACAGAAACCTTAAGCTCTTGCTAAGGATCCTGGAGAAACGCAGCTTCACAGTTACAGACACTGAATTCAAAAGGGGAAGTCGCAAGGAGCTAAGTGCCACTTATGAATGTTTTTGGCCTGGCCCAATGCAAATCGACTTCAGTAGGTAGTTCAGCTGGTATATGTGGAATAGATCAATTCCGGGCATCAATTCCTTTTCATTTCCTCCTGAGGTTGGACTCAATGCTGTAGTCCTTTCTCAGTCAAAACTCCAGCATGGAGACAGTTCTGCCTCTCACCATGCAGAATTACGGGTCCAGTTCCTCAGCCTCTCCCACTGAAAGTCAGTCCGGATGCTATCGCCAGGGGGAATGATGCCTATTGCCACTAAAGATAAATTTTAGTTTACACTCACCGATTTGATCTTTCAAATCCTTTCTTAATAGATGTCAGGTACAGTGTCACTCCAGTAATTTGATCAAGTACTTGGTGCCCAGAAGAAGATGTTTAAATGATCAAACCAGCAAATTTAAAAGAGTTTATAAAATCCCATCTGAATACAAAAAGTTAAGCAAAACACTGTCACGAAAACATTTCTGATTCCCATCCAAAAAAGCCTACCATTTATTATGAAGCCTTTAAAATTGACAATGAGGGAATTCTTCACTGTGGTCTCGCCCTCACTTTCACCCTACAAAGTAATGCTGTATGGAGGCAGAGTAAACACTATGTGCTGTATTTTCCTAAATAAAGCAAAGGAAAAAAACAGATCAATGTCTATTCTGCTGCCAGCAGATATGGAGTCAATTAAAAAACTAAAATATACAATAACTTAACTCTTTGCACAGAGCTCCAAACATATCAATACTGTGAGCATAAAATTATTTTCCATAGAAGCATTGAAACACCCTGGGTTGAAACACACTCTCAATTTTCAAATTTTGAAGGTGAATTTGTTGTTCCAAAACCTGAAAGATCAGCAGGCAGCCCCCAGGCAGCTCTCAGCCAGGCACTGTAAGTTTTCTCCCTGGCCAGTTCTGCCAAGGATGTTCCTCAAGTTTATCTTTTCCCAGGTCGTGTGCCAGGTACGGACACCGTGGAAGGCAGGAGATGCAAAAGAGGCTACAGCCTTGCGCCGGGCTCCTCATCGTGGCACAACACTCTTGTCTCCAGCTTTGGGAGCAAGGACGTCAGACAGTGCTTGCCCTCCTGCCAGGCCGATGCAAGTAGCCCCTGAGTTTCTGGAAGGGGAAAGAGCCTACAGCTGTCTACCTGCCACGGAGTGGGTGTCTCTCCTTGACCACACGCCCACCTCCAGCCCATGGCCCATGCATCACACAGCCTGCAGTGTCCCACAAAGGGCAGCATCAGGTTACCCGCTGGCATGTGAGACGGGCGCAGATTTACAGCTCCCCCCCGCCATCAAGGCTGCTTGTGCAGAGCCTAGTCTGCAAAATCCCTCCAACCGATTTGGAACAGCACACACAGCCAGGGCAGCTCCCACCCTGCCACAGCCAACAGCCCTCAGCACCAGCCATCTTCCCCCACAGACGCGAGACTGAAAATGGGTACACGTGAGAAGCTTTAAACAGCCATTAACCTTCATTTTTGAAGTGAAAGTTTTGTCCTTGTCTTGTTTTCTAGTTTCAGAGCTGCCTCAAAAACATTTATCTCATCTTTTCAACCAGTACCAAACCAAAATCTTGTGATCGACTCCTGAGCATGGAAACATTCCTAAGGTGAATCCACTTCCAGAACTCAAAGCTGGAACTGAGTGGCAGCTCTCCCACGCTCCGTGTGCTGTGTGGTGCCTTCCACTACCAAAGTAATTCTGCAGGCCTGGCCGGGAGAGCCAATGTTGTGTATTTTTCTCTTAGGACAGGATTCCAGGTGCCACATCCCCACATGATGCTGTTACATGGTGCTGCAGCCAAGCAAAATTTTTGCTTGCAAATTTTGGCTCTTCCTTCCAACTTAGCCCTTACTTAGAGAAACTCTCCTGACTTCAGTTTTTTAATTCCCATTAGCATCAGTGTTTTCCTGAGTAAAAAATTTTTAAGATGGGCAAAGTCCAGGAGACTTTGTTGGAACAGCTGCACAGCTAATGCCTTACAGCTCTATTTTCAAAATTCTTCAACGGTGTGGCACAATCTGAGAAGCTCACGTGTATAAAAAATAACCTTGACATACTTTGCAGCATGAAGAAGGTAGCTAGAGTGTATAGCAAAGGTACTAGAAACTACCATTGCTGCAGAGGCCAGGCTGGTTGTGACTGTGACAGCAGGGGTGGTCACCAAAGAGGGGGACCATTCCCACAGCTGCTTTCCAGTCACTTCATCTGGGCACACACTTCAACAGTTTGCAGGCGGAGGGGTTGCTAGAGTCTCCTAATTCCTCCCAGTAAACTCACCCCAGCGATGGAGAGCAATGCTGCTGACACAGGTGGTACCCTGTTTGCACCGCAAGCGCTCTTCCCCTCTGACTTCAGGTTTACTTATTGGCTAGAAATAGAAACTCCTGCTAGTGGTATGCTGAGGTAGCCATGGTATTTCTCCAGCCCCATAAAATAATTCCTCCAACACTGTAGAACTTGGTTTTTACGGTAACTTTTGTTCAGCCAGCATCTCGTAAACATTGGCCTCGAGTCCCTGTGCTGCACTGGAAGCAGAGAGCAACTCCGCCGTACGAGGCCTAGAGTAGGCCAGCCACAAATGTGTAAGGCACGGACGAAAGCAGTAAATACCTCTGAATCGGACGTGCCAACCTCCCCCGAGCCATCACATTTCTGAGCACTCTGCATGAACTGGGTCCAGATAAAAGCTATTTACTGCCTTTGTTTGTTACTATGCACAGTAAGCCAGAAGCTTCTTGAACGGCTGGATGAACTCACGGCATTCAGGCTCTCGAGCGAAGAGCAGCTGGAGAGATGCACTTGTGCTCACCGACCCCCAGTCCAAGCTGTACCCCAGGCTCCTACCTGAGCTATACGCGGAGTTTCTGCGAGCCCACCGGATCACAGATAAGCTCAGCCTGTATACAGCACTCTCTTTTCTCATTTGCCTTAAGTTTGTCAGAAGATGTCATGCACTTAAGAGGGTTTAAAATAAAAACCCAAGACTCGATACTCAAGCGGCATGGCTGGCTGCTTCTCCCAGACATTCATGTAGTGAGCACATTCCTCCCAGGGGGCCTACCTACATGAGGGATGGCTGCCAGGCAAAACCAGGCCTGAAGAAAACCAGACTTAATGTAATTTAACGGAGTAGCGGTTTGGCATTCTTTGAGAGTTAAATAACCACCAGAAATAATCATAAATTGATGAAGCTGTAGCTTTCTTTTTTCTTTTTATGTCCATATATATATCCACACATATCCATATGTGTGTGTTTACATATGCGTGCATGTATATAAAGCTTTACGCTCAGCGTTGCTTGCAGAGTAACGAGCAGCGGAGCTGGGGGAAGAGCAGGACACCCCGGAGCTGACGCACTGCCGCTGGTTGGACCATGTGCTGCAGACGGCTGCGCGGGACAGGTTCGGTGAGGATCCAGCCTTTGAGATAAGCTGTGATTTCTGCAAGGTGGAGGCTGGATGAACAGCCCATAAAACAGCGTTTTTAGTTCCTTCAAGTGAGAGAAATTTTACCATTCACTTCCAAGTACCACCAGCCCTCACTGCTGCTTTGTTTTCCTTATCTGTTCTTTTGGCAAATACTGTGCTGTCATGAAACTCTCAGTCAACAGAGGACAAGAGCCCATTTCAATTCCATTCAGCTTTTTCATACAACTACTAGATCAAACTTTTTCTAAGTTAATCCATGCACCCTCTAAACACACTTGTGATCGTTTCAGTGAATTTTTTAATCAGCTCAGAATAGCTATAGATAGGGCTATCCCTACAGCCTACTACTAGCATTCCTTGACTTATAAGATACTATTTCCAACTAATTATTACTTGATTGCTTTCAACTTTTGGGTTGTGATCTTCCAAGCAAGTGTCTGCTTCTAGTTGAATTGTTTACTGTAATTTAAACCCAAATTGTCTCTGAAAAGGAGTATAGGAAAAAAATTGATTTGTGTTTGTGTCAAAATGGTCACAACATTTCCTTCGAGAAGGCTTCGCACCCCCATGCTTCATTATAGGAAACCAGTGTTGGCCTGGGGATGAGATAGGCAGGTTTTTGTGGCAGGCGCACACTTTCTCCTAACCTTAAGTAAATCTGCTCAAACTTAGTCAACAAAGTACACGATCTACATTGCAGAGACAGTGGCACTTTAATAGCTAAAATCTCCAATGACTCCTTTCTCCCAGACCATGCTCCATTTCCTAGCAGCTCTCACATGTCGGAGCAGCAAATGTATATGGCTTTCCCAGTCCGAGGCGGGGGACCACAGACAGAAGTTACCAGCCAGCCTGGACTGCAGTCGGTGCCTGTGCAGGTCACTCCTGTATCCTCACTAACGCTGGAGCCAGTGCTCGGGTAGCATGGAAAAGGAGGAACCTGCCTGATGCAGATGTATATAGAAACTGAGAAAAGAGTATTTACTAAGGCTGCAAAGTCAAAACCAAGGAAATGACAGAAATAAAGTTGCCTTTGCCTGCTCAACCTCTGTTTGACCTCTCTGAGTGTGTACATTATGACACAGTCTAATTACAGGATAACATGCTATTTTTCCATAGGACCTGCTCATAGGATGGTCTGGCTCCAGGGGCCTGGTGAGGCAAACTGTTGTCCACAGAAGCTTTTTTGTTAAAGAAGTGGTAAAATACCCAGTGAATAAAGCAACAAATTTCATGAAGACAGAGGCTGGTCTTAGCCTTGAACAGATGGCTGGCCTAGAGTCTATCGAGAACATGCCGTAGAGTTAAACACTCTCAAGTGTTTAACGACACAAATTCCAAAAATTCAGATTCTAGCTGTTTCAGACTAGGTACTCTTATTATTCTTTTTTTTTTTTTAAATATGTTTATTCTACAAAACAATCCTGAGCTACCGACTTGCACCTTTAAATGACAATAAAAACCCATCCCTTTTGATTGGAGACATCGGGGAAAAAACACTCATCTTACTGAAGCAGTCAAGTGAAAAAACTGATGAAAATCAGAAAAACATACAGCAAGTTAATCATTCCATCTCCAGATTAGATTTTTCACAGCATGCTACAAGTACGACCTTGGCCACGTGGAGACTAAAGAGGAAGACACAACATACTGAATAGCTGCTAACCAGTAACCAGCACTGCCACTGCCTGCTGGGAGGCACAGTTTTGCTGTCAGCTCGCTTCGGTACCTTGCACCGCAGTGATTGTTCGCACAGAACAGAACAGCCCAGTAGCTACTACAGCGCGATACCTCTGCCGGCCTTGTGGGCTTTAGGGATGCGACAGCTGAGGAGTTTACAAGCAAATGTTGGGTGGGCACACCTGAAAAATTTCCCCGCTAAGGGTTAAAAATATAAAATGAAATCTGGGGGTTTTCAGCTGTGAAGGGTAAGGCTTTCAAAGATTATCCCTTGGACCTGGACACCCAAATGTCCTCTGCAAATTTGAGCATCCTAATCCTGCAGAAAATACACATCTATTTAAAGGAGCCGTTCTCTTGCATTTCGTGTGGCTTACCTTAGCCAGGATGCACACCCGAGAGACAGGCAGGAGGAGGCTGCAGGGCTCCTGTGGCCCACCGCCACCACCCTGACACACACAGACAAGCTACAGGCAGCTTAGATACAGCCTTGTAGAGTTATACCCACTTAAATGACAGCCCAAAAAGTGGCGACCTGAAGCACTCCAGCGCGAGTCACAGACCCTACTACATTAAACCGAGCCACCGGTCCCTCCCCGACACCGCGCATCCCCGCTTCCAGGGCCCCCAGTGCTGTAGCACCTCGGCTTGCTGCTTGCCCCCGGCTGCTATGGCTTCTCCTTACATGCGTACGCTGAAGGGTTTCAGAAGGTGTAAATCTGGGTTTGGAGGTTTGTTTGTTTACTTGTTTTTAAATGGGAAACTGCCAAAATTCAGGAACTGTTTTCTAATTTTAACGTTTTATTTTCAACAGGGGAAAAGCAAATCCCTGCAACACAAGTAATTGCCATTCAATCTATACGCTGGGTTAGATTTCCCAGTCGGTTTCTCATCTTCCAGGGCTGAAAGGAGAGATTTCCTCTGGGACCTGCAAACGATCCCTCCATTATGTGAATGCAGTGCATGCACATTCGTAGTATTACAAGTCCGAGTTTACTTGAATGACTTTGGCGTGGCTATCATGAATCTATATTAAGCTATTCCCCAATATTTATTGTCAACAGCACTGAGATTAGAAGATGCCTGCCTCCTGTTTCAAAACTTAATGGCCCATTGACCGCACTTCCTCCGAAGCACAAACTCTATGTCCCACGACACTAAATCTGTGCCATGCTAATGAAAAGCCCTCTTTATTTCAGGCCAGTATCCAGAATGGAAATGATTTAGGTCACAGTTGCTGCGTATTTTAACTCACTAACTCACTATTTCTTTAGTAATTAGAGATGAGGTCCACAGCAATGCCAAGTTGTATGCTGACCTAAACATGCCTATCTATTCTGGATACTCTCCTGGAGCTTTTTATTTAAGACGTTTCAAATTAGAGCTGAGGTGGGAATGAAAAATTCTTTGGCACAAGTGAGGGACACAGATGAGTGCATCTTCCATGTTTTTTTGGTCCTTAACACAGCAGCATTTTATTTCATGTTAAAGACACCCAGATGAGATGTGACAACAGTGACAAGCGTGGATTTAAACCTGGTCCTGCTTAGCACTACAAAAGAAGAATGATTTCCCCTCACCTCCGCTGAGCAGAACCCTTTGGGCTTGTTCTGCAGGGTGTCTCGGGGAGCGTTACACACAGAGGTTAGCAATAGCTTTCCTCCTGTTTTTATATTTGTTATTTTTCTAACCTCTTCAATCTCACTTTGCTGAAGCAGAGGAAATGAGGTAAATTGGTCCTAACGCAGGCCAGGAATTGCTGTCCTTCTACTGATGTGGGGTTTAAAGGTACTGTGGGAGTAGAACAGTAAATCTCTGGAGCACAAATTTCTTGAGATAACACTAAATTTACCCAATATTTATTGCTAAGATACAAAGTGTTATGGCAACATGAAGGAAAACAAGTTATAAGGTTTTCCTTTAAGGCATAAAGAACCACAAAACTCCACATACCGCTGCCTACATTTAAGCAAAGACATGGTGGTATTTCAATAATATAACTATGCACTCACATGCTCTTTTTCACTCCTCTGACAATGCTCATATGACATCAGTCTTCGGTTTTCATTGCTCATCAAGCAGATATATAAGCCTGCTATATGGACTAGGCTATTCTGTAGATCTGCTTCAGATAGTTATTTGCTTTAGCATTCCATCTTTCTCTTAAAAAAGAACCACAGGAGCACTATCTTGTATGGGTGGTATGATGGCAGGTGTACTACAAAAGAGTTTGGAAGTGTAACTAGAACATTTTTCCACAAGTTAACAAGAAACAAGTACTAAACTCAATGTAACACGGCTACCCTCTCAAGCATCTTAAATAAATATGAGGATGAGACTAATAATGCAAAGGCTAGTTTTTCCAAAAACATAACCTATTAGAAACAGTTACTGATTACATATATAGTCATACATATACACATAGACACACAAACAATCCCATGCTTCTTACATGATATTTTTCAACCCAAGATCAACATTCTTCTACTTGATTTGAAAGTATCACCTTGCTTCCACTATGGATGCATAAACCAATCCTTCCAGTCTTTGCCTCTATCCTATTTTTGATAAGATGTTTCAGCTGTGTATCTTAGGTTAAGTATTAACTTACATGAGAAAGAGATGTTTCTCCTATGCAAGGAAAAGCATCTCTTCAAAGGTCATCGGCGGGACAGAAGGACTTCCACAATTAACAAAAGGCAGTGGCAGCTGCCACTGTCCCTTCTGCTTTTAAGATCTTTTTCACATGGCTTTAACTCTACTAACAGTTTTAAAGAAGTTTTTTCATCCCACTATCTGGTAAAAGGTATTTTCCATACTTCCATTGCACTGAGATTCGTTCATTGGGCCATTCCTAAAACCGCAAAGACTATTCTGTTGAACAAATCCAATCCCCGTGTTCATTTCTAAACATAACTCAAAATATTTCAACGGTGCCTCCCCTCCTTTAGATGTTTTTAATATTGGATAGGGGGATTTGCAGGATATAAGCTTTATAGCCTGTGAAGTTTTCACATCTCCAGGTGGAATTGCTTAACAGTTACAAAAAAAGAAAACTTTAAAAAAAAAAAAAAAAAAGAGAGAAGACTTGAACCTGCTGGTCCACAAAAGAGAAGTTAATAAAACGCAAAGAATTGTGAAACAAGTACAGTTTTCCTCACTGGTTAAACTTAATGGAATTAACAATCTGAGTTTCAGTGATACCTAAAGGCTGTATTGTATTACTGTAGGCAAAGAATAAAGAGTCCCTGTCCCCTTGCAGTATCGCACTCTCTTCAGGATGGCAATGAAGAACATTCATAAATAATAATGCATAACTATGCATATGTGCAAAGATAAACAGCACATACAGACTGACAGGCAGAGCAGAGAATAGCTCGGACCAAAATGAGACATCAGCACCCACAGAGTTAAGAGAATTTCACGTGGAATCCTTGATCTGAGCACATGAATAAATCAGGTTCCAGGAAAAGGTAGATCTAACTGGATCTGTTAACTTCAGTGTGTGACTACAAGCAGGCAATAACATTTTAATTCTTTACACCGCCAGCTTATGGGAATATTAAATCTTTGAACAAGGAGACCGAGGATGTGTGAATGGAGAACTCTCTCTCACTCCTTTCTGACAGCCTGTTCCCCGGTGATCTTCTCTCATCTCATGGAAAGCCTCAGACCTATTCCTGGAAGACTTCACACATGCACGGTGGCACAGTCCCAGCATCAGAAGGACTTAGATCAATGCCTGCTCTCCCTTAAGATTACCAGATTTTTTTCCCAAAGCACAAGATATTCCCTAAGATTCACTGCCTCCTGCACACGCCAGCTCTGACGGGCTGTGGCCCTGTGCTGAGGAGAGGGACGAGCATCCCCAGCTTGGTGGCTGTGGCCCATGCTTACCCTGCCAAGCCCCACTTTACCTCCCAGCGCGGAGGCAGAAGCACACCAGGGAAGGGCGGAGCGATGCCAAACCACAGGGTGGGGCAAGGAGAGTGTCTGCACGAATTCTGCAGTACCATGACAGATAGCATCAGTGACTAATAATTTCAGTATCGCGCACATTTGGAATTATCAGCAAGCCACTCGTTGGGAGTGCACAAACAACACTGCAAGGCATTGCGCCGACTCGGGCTGGTCCTGAGTCTTTTTTATGCTTTAAATAAACAGAATCGAAGTCCAAGAGTTAAAACTCTATTTCAGCTCTTACAAACTGCCAGTTTCTGAAATTACACAAGCAAACAATACTAAAATAAATAAAACCTAAAAGCGAACACTTTCGAAGAGCGCGTACCATTGTTAATGTCAGTACCAGAGAGCGTTTGTCTTTTGTAAACTTATATGAAGTCTTGGTTTGGCTGAACTCACATTGTCTGGTCATTTCTAGCTTCCCCAGTGAGAATATGAATGGTTTCTATTTAGAGGAGATTACAGGTAGCCATAAATTATCACCTAAGTGTGGGCTGCCTTGCTAGCCTGAGCACCTTGCCAGCCCTTCACATCGCTACATGGCTGATGCTTTGGCAGTAAAACCTGCCAAGTCTTGGTCCACGTAAACTCAGTTTTTGACATGTGTTATGTTGATCATAGGGAACCATTAGAGAGACCTAGTTATGGAAGAATGAAGCATTTTTTCCCCATCTATCATAGGTACTTTTCAGATGACTGCATTCCTGCATGACTACATCATCTTTTTTTTTAAACCATCTTAGCTTCCTCACTGCCCTTGCCTAAAATATCAGCTATGACCAGGCAGCTCACATTGTCCATATTATCAGCTGCCAGACACAGGATATAGAACAAGCTTAATTATCACCTGCATATTATTGTTAATTCTGGAGCTTTGGCTTTCAGGCACAAAAAGATATTAATTACTACATTTAGGTTTCTGACTCAAAGAAGTGAGTTGACATAAAATATGGCCATGAGTGGAGATGCACACAAAGGCCTTGTCCAAAGTATACATTCACTTAACATTCTTGGTATAAAGCTACTTCTATGTAATGCATGCGATATACATTAAGACACTCATCTTCTGTAGCGTATTAAGGAAAGTACTTTAAAGGCACAGTTTAATTAAGCTTCTTAACACTCCTTGTTTTGCTCACCTGCAAAACGAGGATAAAATAATCATCCTTGTTTTGCAGGCAAGTGCTAAAAAGTTAATTAAATTACAAGAGCCAGACAGTGACTTAAAGGCATAGTCAGGAAAAGAGGTCAAAAGACTCAGTTCCAGTCCCAGTTGATAGGAAGGTCTCCCCAATGGATGTACTAGCTCAAGTCCAATTCCATCTGATTCCAGATGATACTGAAAACTTCATATTTTAACAAAGAGGTGACTTGAACTGCGAGAGATGTTGCTTTTCTATAGAAAGCATAAAATATTTTGGGTATTGAAAAATGATAACAATGATAGAAGAATACTTTGTATTCCAAATCTCACATACTCAGGAAAAAACCCAACATCAAAATGATGAACATTAAACAAAGCTGCAAGACCCTGATAAAAGGCAATACAATAACTGATTTGTTTGGATTCTGAAGCTTCTGAAGGATTCTGCCCTCTTTGTTTCCTTTATCAAGTCCAAACCAATCAGAAATAAATGAATGAATAGTTATTACTGGATGTGAAGATGCTGTTTGAAAGAAAAAGTGAGCTGGAGGGCAATCATTAAAATGATCCAGGTAGAAGGTCCACTGATTTACATAGAAATGATTTGTTATTATTGTATTAATGATGTCATTTCTTTACCAAGTCACGATATAAACCAAGTCAAGTGTTTGGCAGGCGACTAAAGAAAAGCTGTTAACCAAGTTAACATATACAGTTTCCTTCTTCTAGAAGAAAGCTTGCATATTCGGTTTATTGCGCAATCGCTAGTTCGATTGGCCTAATTAAGTCAATTATGTAAAAAAATTCTTGCTTGCCAGGGTAGGCAAGGCTTGAGGAACAGTCGTACATACACAGACACCTCTGCACCTATGTGTCTCAACTCACTCGGTCTCTCCCACTCTCGCTCATCCTCAAGCAGTTTACGAGCAAGAAAATACGCTTGTTCTAAGCAATCTTCATTTAGCGGTTCTTGGGCCAGGACTCCCAATGCTGCCACTCATCCAAACGCTGGCTTGATTAACCCAGTAGCAGGTCCAGTTAGGGACAAACACACCTGCCATGGAGACAGGAGCAGTTCATTTCAAATGAGATCTTCAAGCTACATTGACTCAAAAGTATTTTCAGAATCAGGAACATTAAAAACTGAGGAAAAGTCCATCTGCTCTGTGTTTTCCGAGGGCAAAGCACGCTGAAGCATAGCAACGTATCTCAGCATAAAGGCCCTCCACACAAAAAGGATCCCGCAGCCAAATTCCACACTCTACCACACTATTAATAATACTCATTATTACTTGAGCTCCCCTAGCTATCCTGGGTGGTTCTCAGAAAACAATGGCACAGTCTTTGCCTTGAAATGGTAATCTTCCATGGAGACATGATACAACAGGCCAGAGGAGCAAAAATGAAAGAGGTGGGTGGGGACTGGGGAAGGCAGGACAACGGTCACAGTAATAGGATCACTCGTTATATCCCGTAACTATCTTGATGCTCCCATTAAGTGATTTAATTAATGACTTAGATATATTTCCAGGAAGGACTGAAAAGAGTATAGAGAAGGAGGGTGTGGCAAAAATGTTTAGGAGCAATAATCGGGAAGGCAGACGGGTGAAAGTGAAACCAGTAGTTCATGAACACCGGAATAAGGAAACTTGGATGGATTTTGCTTTATGACACAGCCTGCGGTCGAGACATTACAATGCCTCCCTCACATGTGGATTCTCAGGTGTCTAGCAAGGTGTGAGACCATGTCACAGCCAAAACATTTATGGCGGCTCCCTCATCGGTGCAGCTTCTTTGTATCACAAAACTTGGAGAGAATTAAATTCTCTTTGGGAAGCAGCTTCAGCATTTAAGGAGGGAGGCAGATATACAAGCAAACAAACAAACGAGACGATGAAAAACAACTTTTCCTCAGGAAACCAGCTTCCAAAGATGCAGAGCATTAGAGAACTGGTGTCATGAGTCTGAAGGGACCGTGCATCCTCCAGTCACCATCAGAGAGTGGCTGGGCAAGCTGCCAGGCTCTGGAGAAGTATGCCGCCTGGATGTAGGGCCCTATGGATACACTCAGGCTATTTCGTTGCTTTCAGAGACGGCCCTGCAGCACTTCCCCTAGAGACAGCAAGTCTTGTAGCCTGACCTGATTTCCTGCTGTCTCTGGCATCACTCAGCTCAAAATGCCTTGCAAAAATGAAGCAGATAAAAATGAAAACACAGCAGTCTTTACTGCAGATCACCTTTCTGTTCCATGTGAAGTGTGGTCACGCCTTTGCCTTCAAGCTCTCAGGACAGCTGAGGAAGACTAAGTTTTATTTAATGGAAGGTAAATGGGTTCTTGTTTTTCTTGAAAAGTTATTTTGATTTAAAAAGAACATCTATCAAGCTTTCATTTGCAAAAACAAGTTTTAACACAAACAGAAAATGACTGTGCAAAACCCTGTTTGGGCTGAAAAGGCACTTCTTGTAACTAATGAGGTTTGCCTGACTCGGTCGTTACTCTCTACCAGCACCTGCCACCCTTCACTGAAGAAAACCTCACGTCTCATCTGCCCCCGTGAACAGGACTCCCCATGTGCAGATGGAGATGTGAGCAGGAAACAGAGCTTGTGCACCACCACAGCAGCATATAACAGAGTCACGTTAGCAAAACAGGAGGTTTCCGCTGCGCGTGTTTGTCCCGGAGGAGCTGGGACACACGCGACGGCTCTCGCCCCTTTGCTCAGAACCACGTTGTGCAGCACACCTTGGTCCCTTTCAGCAGGCAGACCGCACGCTGGTCAGTGCTAGAGAGGCTGACCTGCACAGTAAACAAACGCAGACCTCCAAATCACCGCGCGTGCCCCCACTCTGAACTTGTGCACCGCGCGTACGCTATTTCACTGAATAAGCAAAGTGATTGCAGGAACCAGGAAGCCTTTCTTCTGGCTCGGCCTGTCTGTTTGTTGGCCTTGTATACTCCCCAGGTGCAGAGGTGAGCATGAGGTAATCACACCTAGTGAATATGAGGTTTAGTCTATAGGAAACCAGCGGAATTTATGTAATTTTGGCACGTAGTGCCTTTCTTCTCTCTAAATTTAGCAGCGAGTAGCACGCTCGGCTCCAGAACAGTGCGCGCACTATATTATGCGGATCCTCCTGACCTCACTGCATTCGAGGCAGAGCCTCCGTCAGGGAAAAGGGGCTATGAACTTGGGCAGAGGTCATCAAATACTCCTCCCGTCCTCCCTCAGCACTCTGGCACTCCCATCTCAGTTGGAATACCTGGTTCACACTCAAAAAAAGGATTTGAACTGAAACGACGTTTATTTGCTGCCAGAATCTAAACTCTGCGTTAGGGGTACATTTCCCAAATGATGCTGAAAGTCCAGCGTTTATTCTGGCTTTGAGGAGACTTGGAAAAGGATGTTCAAGGATAGGAAGAATCATTTAAGCTATCAGCCACAGGCTCAAGGGAGAAGAGGGAGGGTAAGACCAATCTCTTTTCTATTTTTTAATTCTCCAGAGTGATTCAAAGATTTGGAGGCAGCAGCTGAATTAATGCTACCTCTTCAGGCTGGCCACAACTCATGTACGAGTGACAACAGTGCAACAGCTAGAACAATCCTCTGAGACAGAGAGGACTTCCTTCTGAATGCCCTTTTTTTCAGGTCTCATTCACAGCCCGCAAAAGTCAGTCCAGATCTGCCTGCAACGGGGCTGCTCTCGCCCTGGCGTATTTACTGAAGTGCCACCAAGGTTAAGGGACTCCCCTGCCTCGCAACAAACCAGAATCACCCAGAGCAGGACTCTGACATCCCTGTGCATGTGACGGTAACGGAGCGCTTCAATCTGCAGATCAAAAGCACCCTCAAGTACAGATCCCACAGCCCAGCTGAGACAATCTGTAGCAGCCATCGAGCAGAAGCAGCGCGGCTTTTATACGGCCCGTGGCAGAAGGAAACAAAATCATAGCAAGCACACGGACATTGAGAGGATGGCAGTATGCAGAAAGAATTGCCATTATTCCCCCTTCTCAGCACAAAACTCCAACACTGTGGTCAGATTTGGGCCCTCCAGCGTATGATACGGATATATTTGCACATCAGCTGAGTGGAAAGAGTCTAGCAGAGGGCCACTGAGATGGTTGGGGCCGACAAGGAGAAGCCGAGGGCTTGCTCAGCCTGAGGAAGAGAAGGATGAGGTGACACCATACTGCACTCTTCACCTGCCTGAGAGGTTGAGAGAGGCGATGGAACCAGATGGCTCTCAGAGGCGCCCTGTGAAACGACCGGAGGCAACAGAAATCCTGCCTGGCCATAAGGAAGATGTTCCTTATGATGGCAGTGGCTCAGGACTGGAACAGGGACCAGGGAAGTTATAAAATAATCTCCAATTTTGGCTTTTCAGAACTCAATTAGTAATACCCTGCACGACTTCATCTAGCTTGGAAGTTAGCTCTGAGCAGATGGTTCAACTCGAGGCCTACAGAGATCTTCCCAAGCTCAGTTTTTCTGTCACTTTATGATCACTGAGCCTTTCTGAGGTGTTACTAAGCACACGGCTGCACCTTAAGGCTGCTTTAATTTACTCCAGTGGAAAAAATGCCTCTGTCTCCTGACGAAATGCTTTCCTTTGCGACTTATGCTGACATGCAGAAGACAGGATTTCTTCAAAGCTGGCCCCAAATCACAGACCTGCCAGAGAAGAAAATGACCCTGGATCTGTTCTGTGTGAAACTCACTCCCATATGTTTCTCCATGGTCATTTCTTCAGACAGCCATGCAGAAGCAAGCAGAAGAGTCTAGTCTTTCCGAGGCCAGGAAAAAAGGGAATAAAGCAGCTTTATCCATAACTAGCATTTTACACACTGACACCAGAGTTACATTAGCACAGATTTCCCCCACCCCCTCCCTACAAAATATATCCACATTGGTGCTTCCCAAACAACAGTAACAGAAGGCTGCAGTCCTATTTGGAATTAAAATGTCATGATAATAACTAGAGCAAAAGCTGCCATCTCATCCATGCAAAGGGTCGAGGATTTGCAGGAGGGTTTTACACGCTTGTTTGTGTTTTCAGGTTTTTCTAATTGCAAAATGCTTTTGTAGATACAGAAGTCCTTTACCAAGTTTAAAGTTTTAATTCCATTTTGACTCCTGGCTCCCCACCTTTGAAATCAGCAGAGCCCTTTCAGTGAATCAAAGGCTTGAACTTAAAGGAACAAACCATATTGTTCTAAAGGTAAATACATTTCACAGCTTATTAGAGTTATTCATCCTCGCACTCTCAGACAACGAGTTTTAAAAGTTTTTCAAAGTCATTGAGCCACCGGTCCTGTCATTAGATTTTTTAAAATGTATTAGGTTCCTCATTACGTGGCTATACAGTCCCCTGTGCTATGGCACATGTACCATATAAGAAGCTGTGAACTTCTGCACACTAGTGTTTCTGGGTTCTTTATTTTGTTTTACCAATTAGAAACATTTTATATGAATACAAGACTTTATTGTAAAAAAAATTATATCTCCCCGGTGTCTTTTTGTGTCAACAGAGGACTTTACTGGCAAGTAATGAGTTTGCACTAAGCAGGCAAACACAAATAAATGAAATCTATGTGGATAACCAAGTGTGGTATATGTATATATTGTATCTCCAAGGATTTAAAAAAACCCCCAAAACAGCACTAGAAATCTGGTTCTTTTAGAAAACAATAGCAATTTATGAAACATTTTTGCCACTCACATTTCCAGAGGAAAATTAACCCCCAGCCCACATGCCCTAGGTTTTTAATTAGTCATTATATACCCAATCATATACATGGTGACCTATCAAAAGCATATATGCTAAATACTTATGCATTATAACATTTAATATTCATTTTTGTTAATACAGTATTTAGATTTTTGCCCCTCTCAGCACTTTCTAAATTTCTCCCTAACCTGTTCAGATGGGCACAAAGTCTTGGTGAAATAAATACCTTGTGGCAGTCAGAGGAACAGTTCACAAAGACTGCAAGTAACAAAAGCATTTGAATAACCAGAGCTGTCTCACATGCCAAACCTTTTCCTAGCTGTATTTAGGATAAAGGATATTTGGCTTGCAGAGGCGCAGTCTAGCTGATACAATGTACCTTCTCAAGAATATCCGAACAATATCCAGAATGCTTGGCACGGGATCGTCTCTGAGAATTGAGAATTTATGTACATTGCAAAAGCAGCAAGTCTGCGCGCATCATCAGTTCCTTTCAGACACAGACTGCTGGACTGGACAGACCTCTGGTCGGACCCAGGACAGCCAGTCGCATGTTCTTTTGCTCACTTTATCTTCAAATACTACAGCATTACAATTTCTCCGCAGCACTCTTCACTCATTCACCAAAGCGCCAACCATTTGGCTCCAGTCAAGCTCCCTTCAAAAGGAAGTCAGAAGAAGAGCTGGAACAGCTATTCCGGTGTAAAGGTCAGCCGACAACACGGAAAATTGAAGGGCACAGCCCATTTTGGAAGGCAAAGCTCCAGACTGCGAGGACAACCAAGGAACTGAGGGGCAGGCTCCGGTTACCCTCTCTAGCAAAGGAAATCGCAGGCATCACCAAGATTTAGTTCGAGCTTGGCCTTTTGGTTGCTGCAGCACTGGAATTCTCAAAGCCATTTAAGAGATTTAGGTGCATACGTCCCACCGATTGCAGTAGAGACAAAGGGTTAAAATTCTCCAAAAGTTTAAAAATCCCAGCATAGACGTAGGACTGGCTTTACTACCACTGTGCTGGAACTTGGCAACAGTTTAAGAGGACACATCAACACTAAACAACAGTTTGGAACAGGAAGAGAAGATGAATATCTAATCCGATTGAAACTCCAGAGGAAATATCACGCAGGCTGACTGGAATGGACCCAGGAGTCTCACGCTAACAGCTCTGGTCTTACGAAAAGTTCTCCTCTGCTCGGGGTCTCTCACTATCAGTCATCAACACCGCACGTCAGCATCTGGAAGCAGCACTGCATTTTTAGTAGCCAGAACCTCACTCTTACAGCACAACTAAAAAGATCGGTCATGTATCTTTTAAAATCAAAACCAGTCTGTTAATATGGTCGGTCAGGGATGTTTGGGAGGAGTTGGAGGTTCAAAACAATTTTTTTTGTTTCTCTTATACAAAATGCATGAAACAGAAGTCTTCCAAAACATAAAGGCTTCCTACATAGGATACAAGTAGTGGGAGCATTGCCTTGTTACTTCAAAAGCAAAAATAAGTAAGTATCTAAAGTCTTTCCACCCAAAAGTCCCAGGAGACTTCGAATTTCCCGGTTATCTAGGAAAAACCATTTACACAAATGCTGTTTCCCAACACACAAGCTATAAATCGCCTCCAACTTCTGTGCAAGGACTTCCCAAAAACTGAACCACCAGAAAACTGGGAAGCCAGCCAAAACCTTAAAGAGCAGTTGATCACGATTCCCACACCAAAGCTGTTACATATGAAGTCTGTGGTGTCTCGGCGTTCTTCCTGAAGGCTGTTCTCATGCAGATACAGTAGAATGTGAAGAAACCAGTCTCTCCTAGCCTGTGCCCATGGAAAAAAATGCTAATGCACTGAAGTAGGGAGAAGCTCCCACATAGAAGAAACTGCGCTGGTGAATGGCTGCACACACAGACTTCAGATGTTCATCTTGGCAAAGTTACCGATGCAGGGAGTAGATTCTTTCGGGGAAAGAAGTTGGCTTTTGAACTTCCCATGATTCATTTCTTAGCATGGCTCCCTCCTAAATCTTTATGGGCAAATTTTAACAGTCCTGTCCTGACTTTTACTCCTACAAGCTGCAAGATGCAGAGGCACTTCAGCCTGGCCTAAGTCCAAGTTGGTGGGTTTTTATTTATTTTTTTAATAGTCTGTCTAGTTTTTAGCTACATCAGTTTTCTGATCCAGATCATTGCCATGAAGACTAATGCTGGGGCAAGGGAGGCAGCAGGAACAAACATCTGGGGCTAGAAGAGTTGGATGGGATTTCCCTTTTGCTGACAGCTGATGCTTATTTCGGTATGAAGTGACCATGTAACAGCTTCCTTGTTTGCTTCTGCGACTCCTTCTCAAGACGCCACCACAAACTGCATCTATTCCGTTGCTTGTGAAACTATCCTAGTTTCACGGTATCTAAGAAATATCTCCTATGCAGCTTTAAACAGCTTTTGAATGCGTCTACCTGGGCGGAGCATCTTCCCCCAGCGCCCAACATGCGTGCCGGCTATCAGCCGCTCTGCACTCTGAAGACCAGCCGGACTCTGTCCCGGCATCGATGTTCTCCTCGGTGC
Source organism: Pelecanus crispus (assembly GCF_030463565.1). NCBI lineage: Eukaryota > Metazoa > Chordata > Aves > Pelecaniformes > Pelecanidae > Pelecanus > Pelecanus crispus. The sequence continues at coordinate 2,817,856 of NC_134649.1, forward strand.
AATATGTGACCACTGAGTTTTCATGGAGGTACCAGCGGGAGAGAGGGAGCAGAAGTACATTTCATACTCTGGGTATTTTACTACTTTTCCAGAGCAATATGTCTTTTTAAGAAATAGAAGACTCCGAAAGAGAAATGGCCTAGCATAGGAAATTTGGGGATTCAAAAGAAAGTAGCTGTTAGTGTTCAGGAGTGCTTGGTTCCACAGCTTTTGTTTATTCACTTAAGAAACAGAATATGCCTATATTCCCTTTTCCCAAATTCCCACTGGTCCTCTCTGCCACATCAGCTCATGCCACACTTTAAAAAAATCCCATTTAAATCTCATAAATTGTTTTTCAGAACGAGGTAGGGAATAAAACCTTGGCAGTGTCCAGACACAGGCGCAGGCATGGTTCGGCGACGCTGCCGCCGGCTGACGGACGGCTCCCCCTCGTGCCTTTCCCACGCAGACAATCCCTGCCCAGGAGGTGAGACTGCCTTGCACGCAGCCGTACGCACACGCTGTGTGGGCACCGATGCAGCCTTCACAGTCTCTGATGTACGAGGATGACATTTAACAAAGGACGCTTAAATCTCAGCTCCTTATTAAAATGCATTTGATAACTGTGGCAATATTATGCGTGGTTCTATCAAGGTGATCCAGTCAGGGTGAGGTCTTGAGTGGCAGTGTTTTTGTTTTACTGGACACACTAAATGCTTCCTCACGTGAAAGAACCAAAACAAGTGTCAAAATATTAATGGCCACTGCCTAAGGAAGCAGAAGTTTTTGTGCTGGCAGTTCTTGGGTAAGCACGGTTAGGCGAGGCGATGAAGATAACTCCTGTCAGTCCACCTGGGCAGCCGCCTTCTGAGACAAATGCAAAACATCACCCTTTGCTTAATTTCTGCATTTTTTTTCCTGTGTCTAAGCATCTAACCAATGGGAAACTCTTTGCCCTCAAGATTTCAGGGGTCCGTGAATGCAGAAATATATGAAATAAATCAAAGGGGATAGGTGTATGTTTAATCTGGATAGCCCCTTAGTGGAGCTATTTGTGAGTAACACTGCAACGATTGCATACTGAGATTAGGCATTGCACTTCTTTCCACAGAAAATCCCTAAAAAAGTGGTCTGTTTTAAACCAGGGACCTTTGCAGCTTTCTGAAGAGAAAAAGTTGGCCCAAGTTATGTTTGGATTATTCCAAAAATGACCAATCCCAGCAGGACTTCACTAAGCTTAGCTGGGCACTTTCTATTTAGACCCCACTGTCAAGGTCCAAAAAAAGATCTGCACTTAATAAACCTTCTTTATAGTAAAGATTCAAACCCTGGGGCTTCACTTTCCTTCTATATATGCATATATCATTTTGACCCACAGGAGAATTTTTATGCAGCTTGAATGTCTTCAACTACAATAGAGCACACACTTTCCAATACTCTTGACAAAGCCAAAGCCATTTTTTCATAACCCACTTTCTTCTCAAGTCACAAATCCCACTCAGAAACGCTATCAATTGGACACATAATAATAAACAGCCACACAACAATCTGAATAAGAAACACACCTGAAGATCTGCAAAACCAAAGCATCTAAACTGAAATACAAAAAGTCCAGTCTCAGAGAGACCCTCAATCCCTAGATTCAGTTTTATTGCCAAAATCCGCCACAGGCTTTGGAAAACAGTTGTCATAAGGGAAGAAATACGGATATTGCAGCCTAATTCACTTTTTAAGCATTGTCATTGGTATTATTTCATCAAGTTATGTAGAGGATTTAACTTCTCCCTAGACCTCTATCAGCACTTATCCAAGTAATGACAAATCTGATTTGTTACAGGAAGAAGTTGTGTGTATCTTAACCCCATAAGTATGTCTTCGGCCTGAAGAACATCTACTACCAAGCTTACAGATCTCTCTATAAAAATTGAATACATTGCACATGGCTTTTTGTTCCCACTGTATGCAGCCTATCAAGCCTGAAATGGGCTCAGTGGGATTTGTGATGAAATCCTGACTGCTCCAAAGTGAGCAAGACTTCTGTCAGGGACTTCAGGGGAGCCGTATTTCACCTCTGGAATTTACCTTGTCGTTAGGTACACACGCATGGCATTTACAATACGCTCACGTGCAATCTACCTATCTAGCTGTCAATAGCAATATTTTTAAAAGATTTTGTTGTAATTGGTATTTTATGATACATTTTTCACCACTTATCCAGAATTTTTCATTTTACGCACTACTTTGGTAGATTTAGCAGAAGCAAACCAGTGCAAGCGATTTGGATATAATGTTAGAGCTGCCCTTATTCCAAGTGATTCGGGAATTTATTTGCCATTGCACACAGGCACCAGAAGGTACTGATTGCATCCTGTGTATCTTAACATAGTGCTGTACCCAAGGGAAAGTCAAAGTTTAAGGAACACAGACTCATCCTCTGCACCAGTCACCAGTCTACAGCCCAGCAAAAGAGTCGTGGCTGCTGCCCACGCTTTTCTGAGATCAGTCTGCTAGTTTGTCTGCTACATATGCTCAAACAATGCAGGACAGAGTCTCAAAGGAATCTCATACAGCCAAAAACTGCTGTAACCTTGATCACAAAAAGTGCAACTCCACTTCAAAGAAAAGAGTTCTGCACAGTTCAGGAGAAAATCCAGATTGTGCTAAGGAAAGCTCTAAAGACACGCAGGACTCCTCATGATGGTACCGACAGCAAGCGTGTTCACCCCCAGAACCTGCGCAGGGATTTAAAAGCCAATCTAATGGGAAAGGCAAAACTTTAACCCCACTTAAGTTGCTCAGCTGCTGCAGAGGGAAATTAGCTCCTTTGCTATGCTTTGGACAGCAGCATCAGACTCAGAATTTGACTTTCTGGATCGAAACAGAACAGTGTCACCAACCACGCTCAGACCCAGAGTGTTCATCAAGGACCATAAGTGGGGCATATTTCCTCTTTCTACACTCTTCAGTAGTTCCTGTAGTTGATGTTTGTTCTCCCAGTGAGGTGGGGAATTTTCTCAGCAGAAAAGAGAGTCTTTCTCACAGGGGAAAACACCAAGAGATTAAGTTCTGGTGGCTTTAAGCTGCCCAGTGACATGAGCCTGCAAACTAATATCTGAAACAGAACTTCTGCTACCAGTCTCCGTCCTTCTTTCTCCAGGCCGTTGCCACTTTCCTCCACAACACATTGACACGTCTTCCTGCAAAGATGCAGCCTCAGCTCATGCAGAGGGCAACCAGACGGACACCTGCAGACACAGATGGCTGCATGACCATCAACAATTCTTCAGGACAAAAACTGATTCTCACTAATTGTATGGTACATAAGGTAGCTGGAACTTAACCAGGGATTTTAGGCAATAGTTGAGTACAAATGACATGACAATAATGGCCATTAGCATTTTCCCCATGTGCAGCATCTACGTTCCCGTTTCCTTGAACTAGATGATGTTTTATGGACATAAGCCTGCAAAGGGCCTTTTACCATAACTATTCCATGTTCCTTCACTCTCGGTCAGATGGCGGGAGCATTTTTTTTTTTTGGGTGCCCCTAATGTAAAATTGCCAAGAATAACTGTTGCCTCTCCTAAAATGGCAGCTGTAGCCCTGTGAAAACAGCCCCGGCGGGTTCCTTTCTGAAGTGACAGCAGGTCTTACTGACATCAAAGGCAACATGAGGTTTTTAGTGAGGGCTGTTTGTTGATTTTTTCTCCAGTGAAGTGATATTACATGGCATTTCCAACCCTCAATCCTATTAAGTGACAGAACTACCTAATAGCACTCATTAAATAACATAACTTGGTGTCAGAAATTCACTGACAGGCTCATGCAATTGAAGTGGTAGATTTATGCCCTAAAACAATGTGGTTTTGGTGTTATTGTTACTGTTTTTTTAATAAATGTCATTTATTTTAACAGGTGAAAGCATAAGACCCAGGACAGTTCATTAAAAGGTTATCACTGATCAGCACATAACCGAGTAGAAAAGTGGGTGCCTGAATTTTACGTTTAGAAGGAAGAAAGTGTTAAAAGCATGTTCATCGCTGTGCTTCTGAACCCCTTCATTTCTTTGAGATTGTTTCTTTTGTGACACCAGCCTACTCTGCAGTGTTGTCACAAGGCAGTCATATGTTGCAATAGTATTCAGGAACTTTCCATCTTTCTGTCCAAGGAGATATCCAGAATTATGCATAAATCAAAATATTCATTCCTTTTTTTTCCTTTTTTTATATTATCTCTTGCTTATGGGCCCAAAGCAAACACAGATAATAAAAACACTAAGGTCTCAAATAACCACCATCATCCCTTGCTCTCAGCTATTAACTGCACATTTTAAACCTTTAACGCAAAGTATTTATCTTGCGGAGTGAAAGACAAAGTTTGTCAGTGTTCACAGAAATAAGTTCAATGATTTCTTGCTTCTTTCTTTCTACAGCTCTTGTCCTGCTGGACCCCAAAGTGCTTTTTACAAACTGATGCACAAGTGGTAACTGCAGCTTTCCTGAGGTGGAGGTCTGGCAGTGGTTTACATCAGAACGCAAAGAGAGCATGAGGTGTAAGACAGGGAACGGCCAGCTATCTGCCTGAAATCCACCTTAACTCTCAACAGGCAAAGCTAGAATTCAGCAAATATGCTATTCTCAACAGCATTACAGCTCAAAAAACAATGTTGGGGTCTCTTGATTCACATTTAGTTTCTGAATTGTTACATACATGCAAAAAATCTTAGAAACCGGAATTTCTGTGGAACATTTGTAATAGTAAATTCTATTTCTTCCTTACAAGAGAATTCTACTTTGCAATTTGCCAGTAAACTACTTTGTTCAAAAACAATGCAGAAAACGTGCACTCTACACAGTAAGCAATTAAGTTTTACTGGTAAGTGGCTACCCTCATGAGAGATCCCACTGGAATTAACTGAGTACTCATGTGAGCAACTGCTCATCAAAATGAAAAGTAATTCACAATCTGGGCTAAAGGTCTGTAACTTGTACACACACATCCTCCCAAGGTCTGCCCCTCCACCCTGAAAATTAATGTTTTTCATTATTTCTCCACTTGCCCTTTCTTACCACCCACGCAGCAAAAATCTCTCTAGGTTATTCTATCACCTTAGGTTGTAAGAGTCAGCCCATCTCTGGAAAGACAGCAGGACATTATGGGGCTGTTTTCAGCCTTGGCTAGCATAGATCAAATTTTCATCTTCTTGATGCCGTGAGTAATCTTTCATTTTTAGCCACGGGAGGATGGTCAAGCCCATAGGCAATGGTTTAGAAAAATCCTCTCTTGTATTCTTACAGTCTCTTCTATTCTTACAGATACCAAAAGCAGCAGTATCATCGCCGGCAAATGCAGAGGCAGACCGGATCACTTCAGCAGCGGAGTCCTAAAACACATTGCTTTCAGAAATTCCCAGCCCTTGGCTGCCTTTTCACTACACTTTATCATCGATACAATGATGTAAAAGAGTGCACTGCAAATGAGATCAATTTCTCAGTTTAAAACAAGTCATCAAAAGAAAGCAGGGAGTTATTTTTAGCAGAGGGCATATAGTGATCTACTCTACACGACAGTCTCGCAAGCGATGGCAGTGAAACACCTGAAGGTGCGGTTAAACCGGACAGGCTGAACTAGCAGCCGGTTGCCGCCTCGGCCATGGTCTCATCCTTCCCTCCAGTGCTGCTGGCTCCAGTACTTGTCCGACCCTGTAGTGAACTGATTCAACTCATGACATTGGTTGAAAACTAACCGGGAGGGAAGGAGTCAATCAGCTCACAGGGTCATATGAGCACCAGCGCTGATGAGAGGGAGGGGGGAAGCTGCAGCCTGAGGAAGCAGCAAATTGCAGCATTCCTGAGGATGGAAATGAGTAGCCACAAAATTCTTAAACCAACTTCACCACTGCAACTGCAGAACGGCACCCTGCACAGCTGCTTGCTTCCTTGTGCCAGGTCGAGCCAATCTAGGGAAGTTCACGTTTTTTGTTGTCGTGATAACAAGGTCATATATAGGTATGTTCACATCAGGTTAAAACTGAATAAAGACATCAAGGAGGAGACCATGACCTGGAAAAGGACTGTCTCCATACATCCCATCCATACATGGGAACAGTAAGAGGTGTGAACTGCCACTGATACAACCAAAGCCATTTGGAGGCAAGTACAGTAACACAGCTGAGCTGGTCTAACAGCTCAATGCTGCCAAAAGGTCTGTCCCACGACCTTCTCTCCCTTCTCGTTTCCAACGCCACTCCCCATCACACGATCCTGCCCCCTCCTTTATGCTCATTTCAACATTTACCAAACCCTCACTGAGCACACTCGACCTGCTAACTGCACAGGAAATCCTCATTTTTTTTTTCCCCAGGTTAGTTTTCTGCAGGTGTAGTGAGTTGAATCTGCTCGGACAGGAGTACAAGTGCCAGAACAGCACAAGGGAAGCGGTGGGTGTGCGCAGTGAGACTTGGGGAGGAAAGCGAGGGGAACCTTCCAATTTCGTGGGATCGCAAAATAATTTAGGTGTAAAGGGACCTCTGGAGGCCATCAAGTCCAGTGACAGTGAATCACTGTCTTGGCTCTGCTCTATCACTGAAGCGAGCAGGCAGACCAGCCAGCAGCCTTCTGGATCTGTTGACAAAAACCCAACTCTCACAATTTTCCAACAACTTTTTTAATTTTTCTAATGGAACATGAATGTTGTTGCAAAAATCACTTCTTTTTGTACCCTAAAGGGATAAAATAGAATATTCTCCCTGGAAATAACAATTAGCAGTTAAATCCCTGACTATAACGCTCTAAGTAAAGGCAGAATGCTCTAAGGAATAACAAAACAATGCAAGTGAATATTTGTGCAGCAGGAAGAGTTTGGAGATGTTTACCATACAGTTTGTTCCTACTTGGCAGATTCCTAAAGAACCCATGTAAAGAGCTCTGATTATTAATAGAGTCAGATAGCATGAGACAGTATTTCTAACCTGTTTATAAATGGTTTAAAGGAAATTACAAATGCATAAAAACCAAAACGAAATTTACAGTAAAAGGGCAGAGAGCTAAATCTGTTCTTCCAGTAAGCAATATGTTATATGAAACTGAGCTGAGTACATCTGCCATCATTTTACCTGGAAAAAATCAAAGCAGGGAGGGGAGGAAAGATTTTTAGTTTGCCAGTTTTTTGCAAAAGCAAAACAAAAGGAAAAAGCCCATATATTGTATTAACCTATTGTACATATGGGTAAGTAGTTTAAGTAACACATACAATGATTTCACAATGTGCTTTGAAAAGATTCATTAATGTCTTTAGAAATATGGGAAAGTAATTTATAACACCACATAAAAAAGTAATAGAGGGCCCAATCCTGTCACCACTAACTTAAACTGGGCAGAGCTGAGCTTTCAAGACCTTCCGACAGATTTAGAACATTTTTCAACGGCCTAGTTCAGATATTAGCAATCCCCAGCCTGGCTGGCTCCCACCACATCCCCACTTGCTAAATTACTCCCTTTTCCTCTCCGCTCCTCCCCATTATAATTTAAAAGAAAAATATTTTTTATATGTTGAGCATTTGTATCTTCGGAAAGAGTGCCTGCCTTTTCTCCATTCTGACAGCTCTGAGCACTGCTAGCCATTAGCAGCCTGCAAGTCAAGAGATGCAGACCAGCCAGATATACCAAGTCAGAGCAGCCCACCCTCGACAGCATCCCTGAAACCACCAGAGTTTTGTGAACTTCCGATTTTCTGCATAATACTGCCACGAAAACCAGTGTCTCCTACACAATCAGAGGGAAATTCTTGAAATGCAAAGCAAGTTATGTTTCCAGAGCCCTTTATGATCTGAAAGAAACATTTCCCCTTTGGCTACACAATAAAAGAAACGACAAGGATGAACATACGGACTGAGAGGCTGTGTTAGGGGACCAACCGTTCTCCCCAGCAGTAACATCGAAATATGGCACATTTTACAACATGAGCCTGCACCAAAGAAAGAGCCCTTCTCTTTCTCACCCCGTCAGAACTGCAGTTCCAAGAGGCTGCTGGAAGCACCAAACCTCTGTATGTGGCACATGCAATTTCCATCATTATGCTGCAAACTGTTGCACTTTCCAAAATTCTGATGCAATTTATTTTAAAGGGGAGAAAAAAAAAACCCAACCCCAAACAAACCAATAACTTATTCTTCATCATGCAATTCCCCTGGCCAAGTCTGCATTACAGGGCACATCCATTACAATCTTCTCTGGCTTCCATCTAGAACAGACCTGACATGCTCAGATCCAAAAGCACCGCATCATGCATTAGGTAGTTAAATGCAGCAAATATAAGGGCAATGATCTAGAGTTCTCATTTACCCTCTGCTTGTCTTGCAGCATTCATTTGTCCAGGAGAATTTCTTCATTAAGTGTCTAAAACCTTTTAGTTTCTGTCAACTGATGCCACTTGTAAACTGAAGCTGAAAACTTGAAGCCGTACAAACGCAGCAGGACTCTGCCCACTCATGGACTGAAGCTCAGGAGTCCTCTAGGCTGCCTCCTTTAAAGCCAACTTTCCCTTCGCCACCAACGTGTTAAACTCTACAAGTCAGCCGAAATGAACCATAGCCTCTAAAAGATCTGGTGGTTCCTTCTGATAACCTGAACCAGGAGGACGAGCCAGCCAGATGCTGGCACACCTAGGGGTACCACAGCACCTCACACCGCTCCAGCCCCGACTCCCTCTTCTGTCCCCAGCTACCAACACAGGGCGAAGCTTCCGCCCTTCTTGGTAAAGAATCCCAGGACCTCCAGTTAAGCTTCAGTTGAGACAATCTGGACACATGCCCCATCCAGTTGTAGGACACAGATGAGAGCCTCTCCCATAGGGTTTTGAACCAGCTTTCTGGTTCATTAACTTTTGTTCCTCTACTGCATGGTTTGGTTCAGATTTAAATGCGGTGCTAGCTTCTAAGTTCAGCTCTATTGCGAAAGCCTCTATCAGTGCCTGGCAGTTCTTCATGTTTCCAAGACAGCTCATCAAGCTAATGTCTCTTCCTTCCAGTTTGACATTACCCACAAACAATACAATTTTTCCTATTCAATTTTCTTGCTACTCTTGAAAGGCTGAAACAACGGGGTAAAAAAGCTCCACCATAGTACAGTTGGACTTCAGTAGGAAAGTTTATTTCTTGTGCTTTTTATTACCTTGCTGCCATTTCCTAGCCATAAGCTGGAAATGTTAAATTATAAAAAATACAATATTAATCAACCAATTGAGTTGCCAGTTCTAATTTTGGATAGAAAAATGGACAAAGAAATAATCAAAGACCTACCAAAAAAGCAGATGGCTGGAGAGCATTTCTGGCAGTCATGCTACTCGCACATAGGACCACTTGAGTTTAACAAATTGGACAACAGAGACAGTACTGAAATGGAAATTGGGGCTCTACTCCATTCAAATTCTTCAAAATGTTTGTTTTGGATTTGTACATCTGCTGCAATTTACAACTCTAGATTAGATATAGCAAGAGAAATATTCTTGACTAGAAGAAAAACAGAATGACTAAACCATTTGCCAAATCACACAGATTGTCTCCCTGTATACAAATAATACCGACGTATAAATGGTTTCCTACATAAAACCTAGGCCTGAACGTGCCTTTTACTAACACAGCAATAAAGTTCTACCAGTAATTAGAGCACAATACACTTCCCTGACTCAAACTGCAAAACTTCTTCAAGCAAGGCCCATATCCACATGTAAACATGTCTAAGTTATATCAGCATGAAAAAGAAACCCACAGCAACTTGAGATTTCACGGGCATCTCCACGCAGCACAGAGACCTCCCGTTGCAAGTGAGACCACATCCCAAAGCTGGTTGTTCTAAAAGCATGCCCTTCACTACTAATGAGCTAAAGGGCAGTTGTTTCTAACTTTAGCCAGTTTTGAGACGATAAGGCATAGTGCAATACCTCCTATTCGATCAGGGAGGGCAAATCACTAAAACAATGTTAGTTATATCAGTACAAAGGCACACAGGTAGTAGATGACACCAAAAAAGGAAGAAAAAAGACTCACTCCATCAGTCTTGCTGTAAGAAATCAGTTGCCTAAGTGTTTAACAGAAATAACATGAAGGCCTTTGTCAGTGAGATGCTAGTTGCAGCTTAAAGTAAATGTATGGCCAAATATGACGTCATCTACCACAACCAAAAATTAAGACGAAAGTTCTGCCGGTCTCAGGGACCAGTCACTCACCAGGGAACCAGGGGTTTTATATGCACGCCTTCCTGAAGAATCCAAAAATAACATTTTTCCATAGAGCAGAAATTCCTGTAGTGTTCACACTTTTCATTTCAGTAATGTTGCAATCCAAAGTGCCAGCCCTCTGTAATGAGGTAATCCGACAATGTAATTTGTAGTATTTTATTCTGTCAAAATTGATCTTAGTATTTCTATAGCAACTAGATCAAAACAAAAGATGGAGCAGACAGAATAAGTCTCTCCCTGCCACCACCCAGATTTTTATATAAATATATATGTATATATATAAAGCATTACACATACATAAAGTTAATGTTCATGATTCATCATTAAACAACGCTAGAAAAACAGCACTGGAGAAATAGCAGCACAGTAGGATAACATTTAAAAAAAGAAATGCTAGCAAATGTGTAAACTGACATCAATAAAATATAAAAAAAGTAATTGTTCAATTATCAAACACCTGTGAACAGAGTATCTCTTTCCCAGAACAGAGTATGTCTTTCCCATTAAATCCATTCAGGAAAAGGTATTTTTCATTTCTGGTTGGGTTAGATGGAAGTGAATACTGGCTGTGTTGACATGAGGTGAAGAATACAACATCTTCCCCCCCAAGAAAATCACATTTTAACCATTACTGTTAACATGTTAATGTTTAAGACAGCTTGACTGCCATTTAGCTACCTAAGCTTAGTTTTGGAAGTGCTGTCTGCAATAGTCTTGCAAATGTCTGTCAGTTTATTTTAGTGCCCTTGTAGGAGCTGAGCTGAGTCCAGATGCTGTGATTACAAAACACCTAGGGAAACTCTGGATGTGGAACCCAATGGCATTTCCAGTCAATCAATGTGATTAATAGCAACACCACCCAGACCCTTTGTTTTGAAACAAAGATTGATCTGTTACAATGGTGGGATAAAAAGCTTGGGTTACCTACAGACCTCTTCTTCTTAACATCAGAGTAGCTCCTGAACATTTCTTAGGAGATCTCAGTTAAATCCTGAACAGAGATTGCCAAACACACACCGCATGCACACGTCCACCTGCAAGCTTCACATGTAAGCATGCAAATCCCAAACCAGCCACACAGTTCCTAACCTGGGCTTTAAGGAGAGGACGAACCTCTCCTAACACATGAGATGTACCTGCTTCTAGAAATCCGTGCACTGACCAAGAACAATTTTCTGACTGCTGCATCACTGACTACTGTGTCAATTTTCTGACTGCTAGCGTCCCTTACAGCCTCTAGGATAAAAACAGGCGACAGTTTTAGACAAGTCCCTGAAATGGTTGGGAGGGAATTTCTGAGAACGGCACGTCAGCTGGGAAGCGGATGATATACTCACTTTTGTTGTGCTGTATCGCTGCAGGTCCAGCCGTGGTTTTGCTGCTGGCTGCCATCGATGGAGCTCACCACGTACCTGCTTCCCACGCGCGCTGCAACAGCCGTGGTAAGGGACTGTGGCTGGAAGGCACTTTGTCTCCTAGGCCAACTGCTACTGCTTGTTAAGAAAAAGAGAGCATGTTAAGTTAGAGAAATACTGGTCATTTAAAAGAAACAAACACTCTTAAAAGCAGGATATTTCTTTGATCCCAAGCTCTCCTGCTAGAAAACAGAATTTCCCCATCAGTTTAAGAAGAGGAGTATGATGGACAAAAAATTCTTGGTGAATACAGGAATAAAATTGTGTGCATGCATAATTTGAAGCATAGGAATGTTTCCACGGATTACTCACCTTCCTAAAATGAAACACACTCAAGTCTTTCACCTGAGTAAAGACCCTGACCCCATGAAGCACTCTTCCACTTGATAGCAATTCCCTTGAGTAATGACACTGAAGAATTCAATGCTGGCAGAGGCTGAACTATATATTCATCCTGAACTTACAGATGCTTCTGTAATAACTTCTGTCCATACAAGGTCTTGTAATATTGGCATTTCAAAGCTTATCTTACAACTGACGCAGACTTTGGCATGTCTTCAGATGTAGATACTTATAAAAATGTACGCAATGAGTCATTACCTTTTTTTTAACTTCAAAAATCATTGATCTGCTGCTACAGCAGGAGATGCAAAATCCTTATTTAGGCAAGAGTATTTAAGAAGTATAAAAATAAATGAAACTGTGGATTTCTTCCTAATTATCACCAGGTTCTGACTGCCAGAGAAGATGTACCTTTTCCATGTGAAACCCCTCATTACCCCTTCCTTCCAATAAAGGCAATCAACGTTGAACTTAAAAGTTCCCGTCTGCATCCAGTTTACAGGCTTTACCATCCTGCCCTTTGAAATGGAGTCTTGTACAAGGAAATTGGAGATAAAAAAGATTTAAAAATAAAAACAGTATTTATGTCTCCCAAATGGGAAGTTTGGAGCAGCAAGGGCAGGAAACGGACTGGTATTTAAGCTGATTACCCAAGCAAAGTCCTCTGCCTTTTCAGCAGTGCCACGGTCCCTCAGTAAAACCATTTAAATTAATTGGAGTTGGGGGCAGGGGGAGGGGGGGGGAAGATGTCAAATTTTATCTGGAGTGTTAGTGATGGCTGGCTGGAGAGGAGCCTTCAGGCCTGTTAATTGGGCCTGTTTGCTCCAACGCCACAACCACTTTGACATGAAATGTTCTAATAACCCCGCAGCGCAGGTGGCCGCCAGTGTCAGCCGGCTCCTGACAGCCCGGCCAGGCCTGTCTCTTCCACTCAGGGCCCGCTCGGCTGAGCAGGCAGCTTCGGGCCCGGCGGTCATTAACCCAAATATTCTCGCTGTGTAGCTTAGCAACCAATTAAGTAGCCGGGATCTTTAACATTTGCACCAGAAATTCACACAAATAAAAGTCTTCTGGGCCACGCTGGCCTTATAGACATGGATCTTATTATGCTTTTTACCTAATTATCAACTTAGTTTTTCTCTTCACGCGTCTGAAAAAGGACGGACGGTGGTTAAAGGCAAGCTCTGCTGAGCACAACCGGAGCGCGACTTCCTTGGGCAATACTTCCACGGGTGTTCGCATACCTATAAAACTTACATCTTCTCATTCACACTTGCACATAACTGACTAGATAAATAATATTATCATAGTGGGAAGAGCCAGAATTAGAAAGGAAATACTGCAACATTTAGATTTAATCTGGTGAGCATTAGATCATGATTCACTTTGACATAAAAGCTCAAGAGCACATTTAGCTGGGGCGAAACACATTACAATGTTTTAAACGAGAAGGAAATAAGTCTAATGTTTCATGGGCTGCATTATTTGCTGTTGAAATCCTCATAATTGCCTGCGCTCTACACTTACATTGTACCTAATGAATCGGTTCTAAATTTCAGAAAGCTTCAGCAACAAATTGTAAGATCTTATTTGCTTCTGACTCTCCAACAAAGAGGAGTTTTTTAGTAGAACAGAACAGAAAATTGGCAAGAAAAACACAGGTCTCAAACACCACACTCCATTTCTCTGCACTGTATTTCACAGCGGTATTTTTAGAATAAGTATCTTTTTTGATAAAATATTTTTTAAAACAGGTAAATATTCAAACACCGTAGGCAGGACTGATATCACGGTTTTTAAATATCCACAGGCAAATATGGAGCAATGCTTCTCAAAGGCTAGCACCTGTTCAAGTCTCAGGAAGTTTTGCTTTATCAAATAAAACACTGAATTACTGCTCCATATGCAACAGTGGCTGACTCAACACAGGTTTTACAAGTGGCTTAACCCAATCTTCTTTCTTCTCGCCCACGTCCACAAGATCCCATTGCTCCCCTCCCATCACCTCCTGCTTTTTGGTAGCCACAGGAAAAAAAATAAATCCCTGCCGCCTCCTCCCTGCTCATTCTCCATCACATCAGCTGACAAAGCAGTGGATCATTTCAGATGGTAGTACAGTCCTGCACTGGCTTAACACAAAGGTGAAACGGCAGGCTCCAGATACACATTTTTCATGGTACATAACCAGGCCCAGCTGCGTTTTCCAGCCATGCCTCTCCATCAACAGTCCCCAGTGCTCTCTCAACAAGACGGAATATACTCCATTTCACCTCTGCGATTCGTAGGAGGAAGTCAGAAATGTCTTTATAGTTGAGATGTGAGCCACAATGTGTGAAACCGGGCCCGTCAAGCTGGGCTGACTTTCTACTAACATGTCTGTGCCTTCCTCAGTCCGAGGCATACCAATAAAACTCCCATGTCTGGGTTTCCAGCATAACTTGGGTTTTTACTTACGACTTGTGTTCATCTAAACACATTTCCTTCATGCAGCAACTGGAATGAACGTATCTAGAAAGAAACCAGACCACATAAAACAAGCTGCTAACTCTTTCTCACATGTGCAAATACGATGCCAATTCCCAGAAGCTGCTGTGATTGTATGAATAGGGTTCTCTTGCGAACCCAACTGCGTGTGGCGGGGCTCCGTAAGTAAGTGCAATTTCAAGGCAGATAAATGTTATGTAAACTCAAATCTTGCAACTTTATTATTGTGTATTATTTCATGCCAAGTCGCTCTTTACATAGAAGGCAAACATCATTGAATTTATTTCGAAAAAAGCAAAATAAAGTTTACAGTTCTGCTTAGCCTAAAGTTTGTTTATAAACACAGCAGCAGGCTGGCCTTATTACAATGGGAATGGCAGAAAAAACCCCTATCTTCAAGCTGAATATGAGCCAACAGTGTGCTCTCAGCAAGTAAGGCAGAGTGCACACTGTGCTTCATCTGAAGCATGGCCCTGGCCTGTGGGGTCTGATGAAGGGATGGTGATCTAGTAACAGGCTATCTAATAGCCTGCAAGGAAGCAGCCTACACTGAATTCCCTTACGTGAAGGGAAATTAATAGTGACAACAAAGCCAAACTTCTCTTTTGAGACAGATGATAGCACAAGGGGCAATATCAAAAACTGCATCTTGGCAGGTTCAGATCAGAGATTAGGAAAAACTTTTTCAGAAGGAAGGTGGTGCAGCCCTAGAACAGGTCACCAGAGAGGCAGAGGATCTCAGTTCCGAGAGATGTTTCATGCTAAACGTGCACCTTTTGACACATTGGCATTTTTGGTGATAAAGTATCCTGTTAAGAAATTCTTGACAAGGTATTGGAGGAACCAGGGATGTTTCGCACTTAACCACCCACTAAAATTCTCAAAAGCACCTGCCCTTCTTTCTTAAATACCCAAATGCCTTTAAAAGCCTTATCATAAACTGCCTAGTAACTATGGCTCCATGCTCTGTATCCCCAGAATACTGGACCAGTTTGGGGTTTCACTCACATGCAAACCTTTGCACTTTATTCCGGTGGACTATTCCCTATGAATACAGACTTATGAGTAAGAGTGCAGGATCTGGCTATATAACTTGCATCACAAGAGCAAACTCCACATATTTGAAAAGATTATCAGTCAACTACAGTTCTTTCCACTGCAGAAACAGTTACTCAGTTAAGATAAACAAAGAAATTCCCATGCACTGAAAAGGAAAACCTATTAACTGATTAAACATGTGAATCAGTTGATAAACTGGTTATCAAAGTTCTGAAAACATTTTTAACAATGACCCTTCCTGCCATTTTTAACAATGACCCATAAAAACTAGAATAATTCAGCACTTTACAGGAAACCAGCTGGATAGAAAACAGAATGTATTTCTGATCTAAGAAGCTGCAGCTACACCATATGAGCTGACAAATTTAGACACTAATTATCAGCAAAGTAGTGATAAACATTTAAAATACCAATTAAAAGCTTTGGACAAAATTTTTCAAAGGTTTCTAACTCTTTTCAGCACACAGAAAAAATTACCAGTTTTATCCCATCTGAAGTAAACTTGTCATTCATTCCTTGTTTCAGGCTTTTCAAATAGCTACAAAAATACTTATTTAAAAAAAAAAAAAAACAAACCCCAAACAAACTCACTCCTTAATTTTCAGGACAAGCTGAAGATCTGGAAGCAAACAGGAATGCAAATACCTGTGTTTTTCTTACAACTGATCATGTGAATCCCATCTTAGAAAAATCTCCACCTCAAAAATATTTGTAGGCATGCAAAAGCAGAATGTAGCATATACTGATAACTAGACCTCACTTCATGGAGAATCTGGTTTATTCCTTAATACAGTTCAAAAAAAGGTAAGTTCAAAAACCTGTTAGAGCGGCCCTTGTGGTAGATGAAAGTTCCTTTTAGACAACTCCAGATCCACAGAAGAGCTCAGAGCAATTTTTTGGTCAAGAGAAAATTTCGGTGCCCAATTAGGGTCCTGGTTAACCAACAACATTACAATTGCTCACATGCAAAGCATGGACAGAACCTGCTGTATTTCCAAAAAATGCCAGCCATGAACTTCAGGTGGAGATTTACATTTTCCCAACATTCAGAAAAATATTCAGATCTAAGGCACTTTTCAGACCATTCCATATAAATGCTTGACATCTATTCCCCTTCCTCATATCCTCTGTATTAGCCATGTAAAACAGCTGTTAACCAAAATATACCCAAATCCTGAATCCTACTTCTGCGTGGCTTCATGGCAAGTAAATTGTCCATAGCTTTCTTTTTCATTTCATTATCGGAAAAGTCAGTCTCTCTAAAAAGCAACATCACAAGTCAGAGAAATCCCAGAATGCAAGATATTTCCACCAGGGTCTTGTACACTGTTCTAATAGTTAGCCAAGATTTTGACATAAAACTTTTCCATCAACTAAGGACTTTTTAAGAAGTTGAAGAAAAAGATTCAAGCTTTCTACCAATTACAGAGCATTGGAAGTAAGTTAAAATGGTCAGTATTTAAACATTTGGCTTTACAATGATCTTAAAACAATCCAGTCTTTGTAAAAAAAAAAAGAAAAAAAAACCACACCACCCTCTCAGCCTTCTCATAAGCTGAAATAATAAGGCATACAGAATTAAAAGCCAGAGTTAAAAGCTGGTATTCTATTTTTGTTCCAGAAACACAGCATTTAAAAGTAATCAGACAAGGCATTTGTTAACAGAGGAGCATAAATAAAAAGAAAACGTCCAGAGGTTTTTAATTTTGAACAGTCTGCTACCATTTCTGGGAACATCATATCTCAAAAGCATGGCTTGCTCATGGTATAGAAAGAGCGTATTTATTTGGCTACAACCCTGATCTCAGTAAGTACTGATGCCTGTGCTTTTGGAAGAAGAAGAAAACAAGAAGTTCAGAGAGTTATTTTTAAACGATTTAAATGTATTCCAAGGCTATGATGGATTTGGAATATAGCTGACACCCATGCAGACCCTGGATTTGGAAGGAGACGATGCACTCAGCACCTCTCTGTAAAGAGCTCTTCAGTTCACCAAATCTAAAAAGAGATGAATACACAAAGGATTTGATCCTTTGAGTTCTGTAATTTGCCAAAGATGTAGAAACTGCCCAGTTCATATACTTAAGGTCATGTTGCACTTTTTTGGTCTGCAGAAACAAAGCGCTAGTAGAACAGTATGTTCTCCCCACCATCTTCCTCCCACTGCCCCCCTCTCCACAGCATGAAGCTCCCAGCGGGAGCCACTGCCTTACAGAGGGTTTTAACTGTGTGTGAACAGAAATTCAAAAAAAGTTTCTATATAATTCCTGGCTCAAACAGTTCCTCCTTCTCTGCCTATGAGCTGGACTCCATATGTACTTTGTGTAAAGTAGAAATGCGTTTTTCCCCATTGACATTATAATAATCTAAAATATTCCTTGAAACTAGATTAAGCATAAAAATTTATAGCCAGTTTTGCAACCTTTCATTTCTCCTGCTTATCCCATGCTTTCGAGCAGCCACTCTGAGATCAGTGCAGCCATTTTGTAAAACCAAACCCTACATTTTTACAGAAACTGCTTGATTTCAAATGTTTCAGTTACCAGGTACTCAGCTTGGATACTCTGAAGAATTTTTAAATTTTCAGATGGTGAGAACACGGAACTTTCAAGCCACCTTTTTCCAGACAGCCCAGGACCAAGTTGCCCACAGTGATCTCCAAACATTTCCAGTGCCTGTTAACAGAAACTTGGTTACCTATAAATAAGTTTACAGCTATAGCTTCTTTATATATCCCAGTTGTATCAGTGTTCAATTAAACGGTTTTCCGATTCTACTTAGATATTTTTGCAGTTATACATAATATACACTCTTTGTTGTTCTTCTAGGGATGAAATCTGAATAGAGCTATAAAAGCATAAAAAAGCAATGCTGAGATTCATGGTACAGTTCAAGAGCAGAAGAGTGCTGCAGGTACTTGATAACATATACATAATATAGAATCACAGAATTATAGAATCGTTTAGGTTGGAAAAGACCTTTAAGATCATCAAGTCCAACCACTAACCTGACACTACCAAGTCCACCACTAAACCAGTTAAGGGGAGAGTAATAATTTCATGTTTCCTGGCTTGGTGGCTGGATTATTTTTTAATGAAAGTAAAAACTAGGAATCATTAAAGTTGGAAAGGACCTTTAAGATCATCAGTCCAACCATCAACCCAACACCACCGTGCCCACTAAACCATGTCCCAAAGTGCCACATCTACCTGTTTTTTGAACCCCTCCAGGGATGGGGACTCCACCACCTCTCTGGGCAACCTGTTCCAATGCTTGACCACTCTTTCCATGAAGAAATTTTTCCTAATATCCAATCTAAACCTCCCCTATATCTATGCTTTGATATGGATATAGCTGCAGCCATAGAACAGGGACGAGCAGTCCTAATATTGCAGCAAGGGCAAATATACCTTATATTTTAAAAAGCTTGTGTGCATACAATGAATTGTTACATTTAATGTAGATTGATCCCTCTAGCAGTTGCCTTGTCTTGTGAGTGAAAAAGTCACTGGGATGGAGAAATGTTTCAGCACAACCCGTTGATGGGACTCATTCAGTGAGCCCCATGAGGGCCTGTGCTGAGTGGCAGTGGCAGGACCCCACGGTGGGGACACGTGGCATGGGGCTGCAGATCTGCCTGTCAGGCATCGCTGTACATAATCATACGTGCTGGAGATTGAGGGGTAAAACTGAAGAGGACGAGAAGAGGGATGGGGAAAAAAGAGAAACATAAGTGAAAAGCTAAGAACTTTAATTTTTCAAAGAAAAAAAAAAAAAGAGGGAAACTTTAAAAAAAATTCAGAGATCAAACATCCCCTTTGCAACATGTGATCACTTTTTGTAATGACAGCATCATTTTCAAAAATGGGTTTCAGGCTTTGCAGTGAAGGCACAAGTATTAGACAAATAAGACACAGGTCTAGTCCTTGCTATAGCTCAGGCCAGATCAAAGTCTGGCATGCCAGACTTTCCTGCAGCTCCTCTTTGCCACTGGGAATTCTTGACAACTCCTGTGCACGAGGGAAGGGTGCTTTATTGCTCACACACACAGCCTGACTCATCGTTTGCAGCTTGGTGCTGCATCAGGCATCCCTTTGATTGTCGACAAGGCCGCAGACAGTTTGTTCTCGAACTGGCAATTGAAACGTGCATTCCCGTGGAGCGCTCAGATGCGTGGTCACGTTACCACATCCTAACAAGTGAGCTGAGCAGATACTTAAGTTGGTGGCTATTCAGAGGACAGAGCAAAATATGGGCATGTGTGTAAGTCCCACTGGGTTCAGTCCACTTTGTGCCTTTCATAAGTGGGTGGTTTAAGGGAAGGGAAGGCGTTTGGGCAGGGATGATTCCTTTGCTGCCAGACAGACAGCATCTTCCACAGCAGAGTCCTGTCCCTGACGTGGGTTCTCCCTCCTGTCACAGAAATACAAGTGTGTCCCATTTATTTCCAGCTCCAGAGGAGAGCATGACGGAAGCAGGTTGGACAGTCAGACTGGAAGAGGATGAGAAATTAAAATGAAGTGTTTCATGACGCAAACTGTTATTGCAAATCCTCAGTTAGAACTAGCAAATTACAGAAGTAACAATGAAAGGTGACTGAGCAATCTTCAGATTAATGCAGCACTGGCCAGCTAGGAACTGTGCTTGGTGGAGGGAATGACAGTAAAACTTCTTCAGTTCTCCTTCAACCCTCCTAAAGGGAGCACTGAAATCTCAGTGATGCCCTTAGCCTTTACCTAGCCGATCGCTAATGCAGATCACGTGTTACTGGCTTGAACAGACATGACAATTTACGTCAGCTGAGGATCTGTCAACTGTATTTAGAGCTCAGCACACGGCTGCTGCCCTCAATGAATCCACAGCTCAAAGGGGAATACGTGTCCCAGCAAGTTTACACGGGCTGGGATAAAGGCTTGTAGGTGACCACAAGCCTGCGGGCCACGCCGTGCTGCAGACAGATCCGCCCCGGCTGGCGCAGACCTGCAGCCCAGGAGCAGCGTTGGGTGACCCACAGATTTTTCTTATTAATTGGTCATTCTGGATTAGAAAAGCATAGTAAGTTCAGATAAAAGTAACAAAGCAACTGTGTCAAATCTGCAGTTTCTTTAAAAGAGCTGAGGGGGGAAAAAAGAGTTAACAATGACCCTGTTCTGTCTCAGAATGCCTTTATTTAAAAATAAACCATGTGTTAGAAAAAGAAAGAAAAAAAAAAAATCACTGTTTGTAACATTATAGTTTTCAAAGATTGTGCAGCCAGGAATTACAGATAAGCACTCTTAAGACCATAACGAAAAATCTTTTGATAGCGTTCGGCATATTCTCCCAGTATTTGCAGTAATAAAGCTGTCAAGCAACACAGAAAAGGAGAGCTAAGCATTTCAAGACACAGACACATGAACTTCTATTAACCTACATTAACATGTAATTGTTGCTGTGAGCACACTGCTCTCAGTGTCAAGTACTTGTAAAGGACACAAGGAAAATCTTTCCATGTGAGACAGGACAGGGTAATCACTGTATCGTCCTATGAATGTCTGAAACAGACAGTCCTCCTGGCAAGCGCTAAATTGATATGTATGAGTTATTCCTGGAAACTTCCCATATGGTTAGTAAATTTCAGAATGGAAAGATATGTTATTTCACTTTAATAACTTCCATGTTTTACATCACACCAAGTAGTTGCTAGTTTGCTGAAGTCTAAGAGTTGAATGAACAATTTCAATATGATCGTATATGACTGCTTCAAGTCACTAAACAGCCTGCAGTCTCAGAAAGGCAGCAGGGGGTTGGTGATCATTTGCTTCAAAGCTTTGAGACACCCTGGCCAAATCAAAGAGGAGGAGATTCAGGATACAACGTTTTCATCTTCCATTCACTCAAGCTGGCTGTGTCTGAGACAGATAGGAACACCCGCGTAATGCTTCCGGACACAAACCCAAGCTACGAAGCACCACAGCATGGACAGCTTTTTGGACCTGGCTGCAAAGCCCACACAAATTCCGTTCCACATCACCTGGAATCAGTAGCTCAGAAGCGTCTGCACTGCTCCCTTGGACACTGCAAAGATGCACCTTTTCAGATGCAACAGAAGTGAGGTGGAGAGGAGGTACACAAGGTTCTCTGTAAATAAATCAGAAGGGCAAACAGCGGGAAGAAGAGCCATCTAATCTGAAGGAAAACATTTGCACAACAAGCAGTGGATATAAGCCAGCCATTAATAACTTTCTGCTAGAAATTAGAAAAAGGTGCAGAAAGATTCTGGCACAGCCTTCCAACAGGACGGGAGAAACACAAACCACACAAAAACGTTACTGTGTTTTAAAATAGTTGTTTATAAATTGCAGAGAAGATGAGAGGACGTAGCGACCTGTGACTGCAGGGACTGGACTTTCTCAGTTCTTACCCTGGACTTGTGCTTTGTGTTCCCCCAAACAGCCTTCCTTTCCAGCCAGGGCGATGTTCTGGCATTTGTTTAACACTCATGAGCTACAAGGGCATCATTAAAGAGATGATGTAGGAGTATTCTCAGAGAGCAAAATATGATTGCATAGAGAGTTGCATGTGTTTACATGGGGCTGATTGTTTGCTCTGTTGTGGGTGTTGCTGATGCAGGTGAACAGGTTACCGTGTCTATTAGGCTGCTCATCAAGTCCTCTGCCCATCTTCCAGACCTTACCAGACAGATTTACAAGCAAAGCTGCGCATGCAATGGTGCCTTAACTGCAAGTCACAGTGACAGAGGTTAAGAAGTGCTCCAAGCTTCGCAGTTTCCCCTCAGCTGAGCTGGGATGAGACTACAGATGCCCCAATACCAGCGGATCAAAGGGATGGTGCTCTCCCGCAAAGCATGGCAGTGTGAGAAGGAAGGCGTGATAACCCTCACCTAGTGCAGGGGCTGCCAGAATTGGGGCAGTTTATGGGAATAGCAGACTAGTACTGCCCTACTGAAAAAGGTTGATTTTCTGGAGTTGCTTCTGTGAATCCTGCTGTGCTTCCTTGAAAAGACTGCTCCTGGACAGGTAGCTCTGGCTAAACTTCCACTGACTGGAAGTAAAGGCCAGCATATCAACATATATTGCTGAGCAGGTAATTATGAAGTTGACTCTCTAGGTTTCGTAAAAGCACAGCAGAAGTTTAAGGTGCATTTATTCCTTTGGGTTTCATTCCATGCATTGTAATCTGCCTCCCTCACCTTTCACCATCTTGCTTTAACAAATATAGCCTGGGGGGGATTTCAGAGCCTGTATCCTCACCTCAGGTTAAAGTGGTTGCTGATGACAGACAGAGCTAAGCACGCGCATTCAGAACCTGAGCTCTCAGGCAAAGAAGCACGTAGCTAAACTTTGCCAAATTACTTTCAGAAAAGCCCTGATTGAAAGGGATCTTCACTGTAAAATGCTGAGACACACACATGGAAACCCCCGAAACCGCTGAATTGCACAGGCAAAAAGCGGGAAACAGCCTGGGTTTTCTAACTCTCACGGCACTGCTCATTTTCAGCTGATGACCACATCGGTTTAATGTGTTCCAGAGCAAATGCCCTTCACATGGGATCCACACACAATCCGACCCAAAGGCCAGCCTAACTTCCACTGTAGCTAGATAGGCTGTAGAGTCCCTCAGAGCTGGAGAAAGCTTAGGCCTGCTGAAATTTATCCAAGCAGTGAAAATGTTTCTTTCCATGGAATTGCATCAAATCACTTTTACTCCCTTGTTTTTTCTCCTGTTTAAACACAACTGCTGCTCAAAGATTCAGTCATCAGACTTGCAACTGTGGCTGTCTAATGATCTTCCATTTTCTGCACTGCTTCAGTACCATCCTTATCATGGGAGATTTCCGCTGGAGATGCTCTGGGGATGAGGCTAACTAAAAAAAAAAAAAATAGAA
Organism: Pelecanus crispus; assembly: GCF_030463565.1. NCBI lineage: Eukaryota > Metazoa > Chordata > Aves > Pelecaniformes > Pelecanidae > Pelecanus > Pelecanus crispus. Next base: position 2,841,262 of record NC_134649.1, read on the forward strand.
CACATACATATTCCTAGTTCAGCTATTTCTGTGACATCCCCAGCAGTGGAGATGTCTAGAGGCTACATTAGGACCACTTGTGCAAAACCTACTTAAATCTATCTAATGAAAATGCACCAGAAGATGATATGTAAAGCTACAGGTTCAGTACAGAGGAGCTTTCTTGATCAGCACAAGCTTCCACTTTTCAGAATACAAGAACAGGAAAAGGGAAGGATTAAACACTGTTAATGCATGCCATTCTCCTTCACTTTCCTGGCACTGGCGTCCTTTCATGTGGTAGTTTGTTTTCCTACAACACGATTTCAGAAATACATCTCTCCAAACATCTGGAAAACATCCACTTGCTCTGCCCACCATAGCAGGAACCAGAGAAAATTAGATTGTTTGTGTACTGCACTAGGGCCACGTTTATAGATTACCTCTGCCCTCGCCCAAATGCTGGCTTCAGAGCTCGTTTTGTGGTTACCTGAAAGCCTGCCATTGCCTCGAGAGAGCTTTTCACAACACAACTCCTGACGTGTTGAAGGCTTTGGTGCCTCTGTCCCTGACAGCCATGCCTCCTTTTAACCCTCCCCAATTGCCATAGATCATCCTGGGATGAAAGAACTCATGATATACACCACCATATGTTTAAACCTGGAAACAAAGAACAAGCAGCAGCTCACCTCTGATGACTGAACACTAATTCTCATGCAGAACAAGCTCTTTTCTTAGCCCTGGGTCAAAGCCCATTTACATACTGGGCAGAAAGGGGAGCAGGGAAGGCCTAGGGTTCTCCTTAAGGCACTGGCAAGCAAGGGGCTGTAGCGTCTTCCTGCTCTTTCAGTACCCACAGCACCACCAAGCATTTTGCAAGAGATCCACACTCCTGCCTCTGTCAAGTGCAGATCTAGGTGCCTTTTCCATTCTGATTCCAGCATCCCAGTTGGCTGAGTGCTGCAGGAAGCTCATTGCGTATGCACACAGGACGTGGGCCATCTTGAGTGATGTACACTCAAATGGCTTCATCTTCCTTCCCAAGACATATATCAGCCTGAGTGACCTACTTCCTCAAACCTTCTATGAGAAAGGACAGGACAGTGTTCCACACAGGGACTGCAGAATTCACCATCCAAGAGTTCTCTTTTGTAATGTAAGAGCTATAACAACTGACGGTAACCAAGACTTAGGATACAATGGCATTCGCTAACCATTTCATTGAATTGAATGTATATGAGCAGCAAAAGGAAACATCAACAAATTCCAGATGCAGAATGTAATTATGTTTGGATGGCAGAATGTTTCATATTGTTTTCTATAGGAAAAAAAAAGTCATCATTAAAGCAGTGGAATTTCAGTAAACTATGTTTTGGGTTACAGCCCAGAATAGTTACACTTGGCAGTTCAGAGGCATGGGTAAAATATTCCAAGGTTCATAAATCCTTGACTTTAATTTGTAGATATAGGTTACAGCCTTAGTATCACTGCAAGGGGGTAAATCATGCTCCCACCTAAACAGTTGCCAAAGGGCCCTGTACCAAGCTTTTCAGCTCTATTGGGCAGCTTTTAGGAAAACCATACATCAATGTCTTTCAGGTTCCCATGCCACTCAGATACTGTACACTCATAGCAGAAGATTTCCGTGGCTGGAACAGACTCTGCAGCACCTATTTTTAACTCAAACACTTAGATGGTGGTGACCCATGAAGGAAAAGATATCTGGAGGTGGACTGGACACAAACAAAGTGATTCCTCTCTCCCATCAAGTTACATCAACTATCTCGATCCTTCAGGCTCAGTATGAGAAGGCAGTTTGGAACTGTCAGGAATTAATTTGTAAAACAAAAAAATCCAGCAGCATTCAGTGGCCTATAAAGAATTCCATTTAACTTGCATTCTCCGGAACAAGTTAAAGGGTTCCAGCAGCACATGCCTATGAAAAAAACAGCTAATGATGTCTGGGAAGAGTTACTTGACTAGGTCTCATTAGATATTAGACACATCATCTGCATGCTTCTTTCAGAGCTTGGGTTCTTTGCTGTGTTAAATTAAGGGTTTAAGAAATCGGTACACAAGACTTACTGGTAAGATGCCGGTTTGTACAACAAAGACCTTACAATTAAGATCTGTCAACGTGGGCAATGTATCAGACCACAACAGGATAATAAAGTTGTAGGATGAAGGACAAGCCTGTCTCAAAAGACTACTCTACAGATAGCACCCAATTAGTCCCATTTTGTTAAAACCCTTTGCTACAACGAAGCCTTGACACAGCTAAAAGAAAATTAATTTAGAGTTTATTACTTAAACTAGTGAACAATCAAGAGCTGAGTACCATGGGCAACAGTCTGAAAATTTAAGTGTATGCTTAAGAAACACCTGAAGAAATTCCAGTGAAGTCAGTGGGACTTCCAAAGTGTTTAAAAGTAGATCCTCAATCTAAGAAATTACAGAGTCAGTATTGGGGGAGCCAGGAAGTCACTTGTAAGGGTGTGAAGTGTGAGTTTAGGAAAAAAAAAAAAATCACTCCTCTTCCTACCAGGCCTCAGTCACTGCTTGGTTGATTTCAGTTCACTTTTGTACCAGCTGCATAGTTATTCCATTCATATTCCCTCTCGGAAGTCTTTCCTGGACTCTATTCTTTGGAAATTATGTGATTTTTCCTAGCATCAGACCCTATTCTGAAGTCCTGTGCTCTGCATGTAAACCCTGTTCCCCCCAAAGGTAGAATTTTTTACTAGAATTTGGTACCTACAATTCTTCCCATTTTCACATGGTGACAAGAAGAGCAATCCTCCATTCTAAGACATAGTCTTTGGTTTTCAATCAGTCATAACAAGGTTACAAGAAAGGCTTTCTTTAAAGAGCAAAAAACCCCAAACTAAACAGCAGTCTACTTAACCTGTGTGTGCTACCACACCTGTATAGTAGACTAGGCAGTATTGGCTTCTTCAAAACATTCAAATTGACACCAGTGTTAACCTAGCCCTCTCAACAGTCCCAAACTCTGGAGAAAGGGAGTTCCTTATAATCTAGCCAGACCTCCTTTGTTCTTTGAATGCCTGCTCACCCACAGCAGCTCTACAAATGGCAGTCTGAGGTCGAGCCAGACTCCTCCAAGCCATCGGTCCTACCATTGTCCCGTAACACCACCAGGCATTTGGGTGGTTCACCCTGAGACATTGTTTCCTCGCTGCTTGTTTTTACTGACAGCCTCCTATTAAACTAAAGCAACACGTCCACACAGTAAACATCCAATAACCGGGTCACCATCTAACATTCAGAAATTAGAGAGCAGCTCCACTTCCACTACTGAGCCAAACCCCAAAATGAAGTGCTGGCCCAGATTAAAAATCCTCCCAGAGAGGGAGAAAATTGTGGCCTTGTGTGTTACGGTCTCACAGTGCCTCCATCTCGGAGGGTTTGCAGGCTTGTACCGAGCTGTGCCAAACAGACAGTAAATCTTTACTGGAGAAAACCGTGCTTCTCTAGAGAAATCTGCTCTCTTGAAAACAGTGCTAGATAAAACACAGTTGTACTGCATCACAGCCTATCATGCCAAATGTATCTTCTCCAATAAATGTTCTGAAAGAAGTTGAAAAATAAGTAAAGACATTTCCAATAAATCCAGATTTATGTATAATATATATTAGACTGCAGATGTCAGAAGAATGTAAAATGCTTTTCTAATGGAAGAATTCAAGGAAAAAGCCAGAGCTTTAACATGTGAAGAATGCAAATATCCTGCAAAGTCTGCAGATGCATGGCCTATGAGTAAGTGTACAAATCAAATGACTGGTTGTGCAGAAGGCTGTGTAGAATCCCAAGTGCCATTTCTAGTTTTATGTTATGACACCCTCAATGACTATAATGTCTCACTATTTGGGTTCTCAGACCCAGATCCCAAACGTATTCAAATCTGGGAGTCTTGGGATTCATTATTACCATACACAGCACTGCTGGTCACAAACCAGACACCGAAAACGCGCTTTACAAAATGACAGTTCTGGTTACAAAGCCTGTGTTTGGAATAGGAAGACAGATGGATATAAACAGGCAGTAGAACGCAAGGAAGTGCTTCCAACTCAGGAGGACTGGCAATATTGGCAACCCAACTTTATTAACCCAAGCCAACCAAATCCACAATTCAGCAGAAGGCTGAGCCAGGTACCTCAAAGCCATCGGTTCTAAGCTTACCCTACAGCAACCATCCGTTGTGAGGTGGCTGGTGGCTCCCCTTCAGACATCATGAAGATATTCAACCACCATGAAGAGCCAAGCATAAATTGTACGCGACACGATGAGGGGGTTTTAAGTGACTGTGCCTGCAAATACGGGCAGTCATTTGCACAAGCAAAGGTCAAACCCAGGACACAAAGTATTGTATTGGAAAAGGTCTATGCATCTGGTTCACATCCGCCCTATAACAATTTCTTTTTTATGTCTTATTTACATCTTTATCTGAATAGAAACAGAGTAAATAAGGTGAAGTTAAAATGGTAAACAAGAATTTCAGCTTTAAGCTTTGATTTAGATGATCTGTTTTCTGATAGTGCTTGTGTGAATTGTGCCGTTCAGTTATTTCTGGAATAAGAGTAGACAGAGTTTATAAACAGGTAACATACAACAATGTTTCTTATTCCCCCCACCCGCTTAATAAAGTGAAGGATCACCTAAATTTAAAACAATATGTTTAAAACATTAAGAATCATTTCCTGTAGCGTTGCCTAGTTTGTTTTAAACTTTTTTTAACAACCACAACAACAAAAAAAATAGAAGCCCAAACTATGGCTGTTTGTTTATTGCTTTTATGTTTCAATTGTACTTATTTCTGTGCTTGTAGAAGTGGAAGCACATAACTTTTCTTTATTTTTACAACAACCCTTTCAAAAAAGGAAGTCAATTGTGCTGCTAATTGTGTATGTTTTTCAACTGAGGACCATAAGATATGAGAAAGACCACAAAATGATAACAAAGATTAATTGTAAAGGGTTTTTTATATACACTAATAAGTAACTTGCAAGCGTGTTTTGATATGCCTACTTACAAGAAGCACATGATGCCCATTTCAATTTTTTTTTTTTTAATTTCAGACTTCCCATAATTCTTAAATTCCCTAATCTATCTAAATGTCTGGAGACTTTAAAGTCTCCCTCCCACAGGTTCCCCAGGGATATTTCCTAATGCGCTGAGAATTAAAAGATAAGCGTTCCTTGATAGTGCTCACACTGTTTGCTGCATTGTTTTGTTTTCCCCCAATTTTCAAAGAAATATATACGATAATGAAAATGCCACTCTCTCGGTGAGAACACTTGTTCCCATTGATATAGATTGCAAAACAAGCAAATAAAAAAAATAAACCACAGTGCTCTAAAATTTCATTCACATTGCAGTCATAACCATTTTGATTTTCAAAGTATTCGTTTACTACCTAAAATGGAACCCCAAAAAACTACAGTGAGATTCTGCCATGCCTTCACCTAACACAGAAACTATTTAAGTTTGGGTTTTTTGGGATTTAAATGCAACAGATGCAAAGGTACAACTATGGAATGAGGATAAAGAAACATCGTACCGTGATGACAGGAGGAGAGCAACAAGGATTGTCTCTCCCTCATGATTCCTTCAGCATATGTTTCTTCACTGGCATGGAGGACTTTGTGCTAAGCCCCATGAAGATACTCCTTCCTTTCAAAAGCGTGCCTTCGCTATGCAGCTGTGGTCGGGCCACCTATATCATGAGGTTGACCCCCGACCCTGCACTGCCTGCTATACTACAGCCTGCCTTTCTCTCGGGACAGGCAGGGGAGGGTAGTATTTCGCGGCTGCCATTCCAAAGCAAAAGCTAGAAATCCAAGAGTCTTTACTTAATAAATAAAATTCCAGCACTATTCACAGCAGTGATGTCTCAGTTTACATGGAGAGTTGACAGAGTTTTCTTCTAGCTAAGGGGCTCAAGTGAGTTACGGTGATGAAGGAAGACCCAAGAATGTTGATTAATAGATATTGTAATCTACAAAAAGGAGGACCAAAATTCACGTCCATTCCAGCCGCCAGGAAAAGCAAGACGGCAGGGCTAAAGCGGCAACCAGAGATGCAGCAATGTGCGGTATCAGTGACGCTCTGCCCAGATCAAGTAACGCTTTGTTCTTAACAACTCATGTTAGAAAAATTCTAAATATCAGCACTTCCAACTGCACGGAGACAAGGCTGCGAGGACACTGCACCCACTGCAGGGCATGTGACATATTTGCGGTACCCGCCAGAAGCGTAGACGGAAATACTGTATTGCTCGGTATTTTTTTTCTCAAACCCATTTGCAGAAGCACTACTTAGGCTTCTCATTTTTTTGGTTCTGCAGTTTCAGGGCTAAACTATCAAAAAAAAAAAAAATCTGCCTGTTAATGATACAGCACACTGCAAGTCCCTACAGCACATTTTACTTCCAAACCTGCATATCTCAGTTCCTACAGAAAAAGGGAACCTCTTGTCTGCAGGCAGCAAATCCCAGCTCTGCCGGCTGCCAAGGAGCTGCTGGAGCCCTTCAGACACTTGGTAAAAGCCTTACGTGGTTCAGCTGGGGCGGCCGTGAGCTGCCATCATGGGAGGTTTGAGAACGGCTTGGACGAACAACTGTCAAGAGTGATGTTGGTATAGGTGATCAAGGGAATGGACAGGGAGATCTGAGAAACTTCCCAACCCTCTCTTCCAATTCAGTGAGCATTTTCACATTAACGGCTATGTTAATTTGATTCTTACTCCAACCTAACTAATCTTACAATAACAAATACATATCCAACGTCCTCAGCTTCACTGATTACAGTCAGTCTTCCAACTACATCATCTATAAACCAGGTATCTTCCAGTTCACGCTGCCAGTGAAGAAAGGTGGCAGACACACATCTAACCCTAACAGAAATTACCCGCCAGCCTCAGAGGTCCCAGCAGAGCATCTAGCTCACGGTTATTACAGATCTCTCTCCAGAAACTCAGACGATTATGAGGAGCAGTTTTTACAAATTTCAGACGAACGGCTAGTTCTGGCATGATGACAATGCAATAAACACACATTTCAAAGCCACTTTCGTCAGGTTCCTCTGTTGTTTGCTGGCCAGTTGCCAGAAAGAATAAAAATGTTACCCAGGGGTGAGCTCTCTGAAGGCATTAGGTGCTGGAGCCGAACTTCTGTGCTGATGGATCTCACAGAACCTCAATTATGAGGATACCAGTAATTCTGAATTCAATGTTAGATTTATGCGAAACAAGGTGATACTTTTTTTTTCTTAATTAAGCAAAACAACAAAACAATCAGTGCTCCAATACTGTGAGTGAAGATTTATCAAAAGGAAAAGAAAAATAGAAAACCAAAAACTGAAACCAGAACAAAAACCAAAACCTGCACTCATGGGGAAGCTAGTGACCATCAGTCATCTGTTAAATGAAACCTGTTCTTTCTTTCAGATTAGCTACTGTCTAGTGGTACATAATTAATATTGATTTGAAAGGCAGTCTGCCCAAGGGATGCAGAACAAGCGATTGTAGTACATGCTGACAAATGAAATATCATAATGGGCAGTTTACAGCATGACTTGAATGAATACCTATCAGTAGGAGGGGTTTTTTCCCCCCTCAGACTTCCAAAAGGCTAAATTCTAATTTGACAAGATTTCAAACACTGGAAAATGGAAATGATATTTGAGGAAACTGGAAAGTACTGCTCTATTTTTTCAAATACTTTAATCAGTTTTTCATGTCAAGCCCAGACTGTGTGTCTCAGCGAAGGAATTCCTCGGTGAAAGTCAATGGACTAAACGATGGCATTAAAACCTGCATTCCTGTGTGGTTTTTGCGTGCATGTTCCATTTAAACAGAGACCTCCCAATGCAATTAGGGGAAGGAGGGCTAGAGGTCAGTGCTGTAACCCGAATTGCATTTCTTGCCCTGCCACAGACTTTCTATGACACAGGGCAAGTCTTCATCTTTTTGTGGCTTACTTCATACCTGCGAAATGGGGGTAACAGGATCACCTCACAGAGACAGAGAGAGGTTAAAAACTGAAGAGCTTAAGAAAATTAGGCCTCTAATAGAGGAGCGATTGACCAAAGGGTTAGAAGACCCTAACCTTCTGCAGACAGTGCTGTCTGATGCGCTTGCTTTCAGAATGCAGTGGAGGGACCCAACTTCAAAATACTGAGTGCTTTTAACTAGCATTTTGCTTCATAGATACAAACAGTAATTTCCTTGGAGGAAAAAACAGAGGCAAAAAACCCTCCCCAGGGTTATAATTTCCCCCTGTCGAGCCTCCTCCCTCACATACCGATTCAGCATTTGGCTCATCAGAGGGAGCGAGACTGGTGAGAGGAAGGAGGGAACCCTTTTTGCTGCCTTCCGTCCCTCCTTCCCTCGCCCAGCTGGAGTGGAAAAGGGAAAGGGTAGGAACTTGCTTGGGTTGAGAACATCCTAAAGTGATAATTGAAAGGATAAACCAAAAATGGTTTGCAGAAGTAAACAAGCTGCTGTACAAGAGACCTATTTACACCTTGCATTGAGAGCTTTCTTTCATCTCTCTAATGACTCGTGCGAGAAGCATTATCAGAGCTACACAGACTGCTTACCCTGGCAGCTTTGCCGCACTAGAATATCAACTCCTGAAATGCAATTACTCTGAGAATGCAAGAGAGACTACTAAAGCGGACAGTAACTTTACATAATTTAGTAGAAACTGTGTTCATGACCAGGACAGGAGCTGGAAAGGTTTCCTATGTTTCCATAAAACATCCAATTTCCCTCTATACAATCCTATATCAGGAAACAAACAAAAAAACTCAAAACAAAATCTATTAATTCTAAGTTCTAAGACTAAAGAATAAAATGACAAATTATATTAAGAAAAACAGGGTGGCACTTTAGAAAAGAAAGAAAAAAAAAAGAGATGTCCCCATTTACTAGAAGAAGATGCATGTGTCCCCTTTGGCACTGAAGCAAGACTGAAACAATTTAGAACTACTCCTTTTTCTTCAGCTTACTTTCAGAATACTGAATTACAGATTTGTCTGAATAAAAAAATTCAGGATTAATCCCAGAAATTATTAACATATTTCAATAAGATTATTTAATCTCCTTAAACTGTTTGTTTTCAAGTCCAAAACAGTTTAAAGCTTACTATGTAAATACTGGGCTTCCGAGCATCCTGCTGAATTCAACAGAACAGAAAGTCTAAGGCATCATTAAAAATAACACATTGTTTGCATTTTTCATAAAGACATCAAGAGTATTTCATCTCTCTGAAACACGATCTCCCCCAGGGAATTATGGATGAGCAAAAACAGAACAAGTGGAAGTTAAATAATTTTTTTTTAAATGCCAAGAAGCCAATGGGTTAAGCTCTCAATTTATCTTTGTTTCTCCAAAGATACAACGCTATTTCAGAGACATTAAGAGTGAGACCACACCTGTGTTTCTTTAGCGGTGGCCTGTTGAAAATATTTGTCAGGCATTGTGTCAGAATCCAGAGCACATTCTTTCACTTTATGATTAACCTTTAAAGAGATTACGTTGGGAAATCGCTCAAAGTGACATTCATACTAAATTGACTGCGTTCATGCTGGAGAGGGTTTACCCTTGAAGTTGGCGGTGTTTTTCAAACAAAGCCTAAGTCAGCCGTAGAGTACGTGTCCATAGGAAACAGAATACGCACCCAAATGCTGAAAACAAGCCAGGAACGTTTTGATATTTAGACAGTAGTAAATTCAATACTCCATTGGGGGGGGGGGGGGGAAGACAGATGAGAGAAACAGAGAAACTGACCCTTCTTTTAATAAGATCTGGTCACAGAGATGAGCAAAGCAGCTTCGGTTAAGTAAAACCTGACCAGAACCTGGACTCACATTGCAAAGAGATCCCTTCTTCCCCTCGTCCCACAAATACCCCAAGTATCTATAAAACGCTCTGCCACCTCTGCTGGGCTTGGCATTGCTCTGAACTGTTCCTCCTGACAGGGTTTGCTCCCTGGATCCATGTCAGCTGGTGCAACTCCAGCGTTGTTTCATTGAGAGTTTATCTCAGAGACTAAAGCAAAAGTCAGAGGCTGCCTGAATCCGGGCACTTGGCCAAATCTCCAAAGACAAAGAACTTTGTCCAGCACAATGCTAATAAATGATTACAACCTCCCTTTACAAAACATTAATTCACTTGACTTGGGGCATAGGATTCCTTTTTCAAGTATACAGTAGGGGTTTAAAGAAAAAACACGCCTGTTTGCGGAGCAACTGCAACAAGACCTGATCAAACATATTTTCCCACTACTACCTTGAACAGACTCCCTCATCCCACACCAGAGTGATGTGTACCATAAATGAAGTGGCAGGAACGATACAAAAGTAAATGTAATCTGCATGTTTGGGAAGAAATGTGTCAGTAGCACAGCGCCAAGGCTCTGCTCATTCCCCGCTGCTCTGCATGTGTATGGCCACTTACAGTGGCAACCAGGAGAAGAAGGATCCCTGAACAGCCAGTTTCTCATATTCTTGTTTAAGCACCGGTTGTGGGCTGCTGTCCTGTCTCAGCACTCTGACTTGGACCTTTATCCGATCCACATGGCTTTTTTCTTAAATCCTTCTTGCAAAATAATGCAGAATGCTTCCAGAATAGCCGAGTCTGCATCTCCACTCCTCTGGAGGGGAGGATGACAAAGCTGTTGAGTGACAGCGCTGTGCACTAGCAGCCATTTGGAGTGCAAAACCTCAAAAGCTCAACAGCCCTCCAAACCTTGGGAGAACATTTCATGTTCTTGAGCACCATCTGCTGGTACCTTGGCCACTGACACGCCTAGGGCCACCTCCACCTGCCCTTCAGGGCCCAGCGCCCGAGACTCCTCTTTCGGAGAGAAGGGCAAGGGCTACCTTCTCCCCAACAACTGCTGAGCTGCTTCCTCGCACGCCTCTTAGCAGCTCCCAGGCAGTGTTTTATAAACGAGAGCAGCAAACTGATGAAGCCAGAGCCTTTCCGCAGGGGTAACATCCATAATAAGGTAACTCTAGGTGTAGCTGCGAGAACATTTTGAATTCAGATTAGAAGCGTGATTTGGTGAAGCGAGTCCACCAGTCATCCCCACCTGCTGTGCTTCAGTTCTCAGCGGGGCAGCCCCGAGCAGCGGTCCCACCTCACCCACCCCTCTCCCCTTTCGCTGTGCGACAACCCTTTGCTCACAGCTTTTCCCAGAGCGCTTCGGGAAGCTGCCCGGGATGCCCACTCCAGGAGCTGCTCTCTCCCACGCTGCCAGAGGAGCAGGAGGAAGAGGCAGGGCACCACTGGCTTAACCACTTTACCTTTCCCAACCAGCACAGAGCTTGCAAAGCCTCACCTCCCCCTCCTAGCAGCGGGAGCCCTCCCAGCAGCGCGGAGCAGCCTGCGCTTTACGCTCGCACATGCCCCCAGCCCAGCCCAATAACACAAGTGCCTGTAACACTGCACAGTTTTGCCTCTGCAGTCACAACCCATTTCCTTTCTTCTTCTCAGTCTCCCCTAAGCACCCAGGCAAAGGGAAGGGAAGAAAGCAGGAGTTAACCCTTTGTTCATCCCTGGCCAGATAGTGCTTTTATCCCTTGCTTCCAAGATGCCTGTTCCAGAGCCTGAGGCCGGAGAGGAATTACCCCGGTGTACGCTGAGTGCACTTAGGAGTTTTAACAGGTAGCATGCTGCCGTACGGCTCCCTGCGCTCAGTTATGCCGGCAGGCTTGTTGTGTTTGATACTGTCTTCAGTTTCATGAGAACCTCAGCATTTACTTTATCGAAAAGAAAGGAAAAATCTGGTTCTCAAAGTTACAAAGAAAAAACTTAAAAACATGGCTAGGATGCAAGATTTCAATGCCAGAAATCAAAACTGACAAAACCCAAAATAATTATCCCTTTTAACTTATTCTTAAGCAGTACTGCAATGCCAGAGAGTCTGACTTGGTTTTTCAGGGCTGGTGGTGTTGGTAACACCAACTGCATTGTTCAGCACTAGTCTGAATCCAGCTTCGCTTTTATTTGAAATGTATTTCATCAGCTAAAAGTCCCTAATTTGAGGATGAACATTTAGCAGTCCAGTCTCACACAGAAAACAGATGATGCCCCTCCCGAGACCAAGGACTTTCCCAAAAAGTCCTGGGAAAGGACTTCAGGTCTTTCAGGACAAGCTGCTTATAGGTTATATGTTTTCATCTCCGTCCCAGTGTAACTTCTGTTGCTTCTTGACGAAAGGCATGAAGAGGACAAGGAAAATGATAAAGTTTACTACAATAATTTTTAAATACTATTTTGATACAAGTTTTTTTTTGTTAAAGGCCATGGGTATTTCTGGTGTGATTCAGAATGATTCCCTGTCTTAAGTCATTAAGATAAAAGACCTGTGATCACAAATTAACAGTTGTTGACCAGTTACCATGTAGAAGGTTTACATTTCTGTAATAAAGACAATGTTCAGTTTAAAGGTGAAAACACTGTGAACTCATATAATGGGGATTTTCTTGAACACTCTAGCCTCTGCAGAGTCCCAGTTCTTCTTAATGCGCTTCCATTTTCTCTACTGCTCTACAACAGTTTACTTGGAACGCAGCGAGCTGGCAGCTACTGTTCATGCATTTGTCAGGAGACTGTAAACTCCAGATGGGAGCACAGGATTAATCTGTGTATGTGGTTCCTAAAGCATCTGATATTCACAAACATCTGGGATTTTTTTTGCCATGTCCCACAATGCAGACCTTTTCTACCACCAAACGATAAAACTCAGCTTTCTCAGGTAGAAGAAAAATAGCAGGGCCACTAGGTCTCTCTCAGTCTTATTCTTGGGTTTTGGGGAGTTGTGTTTTTTTGTTAGTTAGAAAGACTTTATAATGAGTAAATATTTGGAGCTTACAGATGAACATGTTCTTTGTTGAGCGACTTCTCAATACATGGACTTTCTGTGGTTGTTTCTGTCAACGTCAAGGATTTCTGCTTTTCCTTTTTTTAATAAATTCAAAAAATCCTTGAAAAACACTAAGACAAAGGCATGACTCACATTCAGAATTTCCTGCTGATTTTTTTTAAATGACCAGGATGTCATTGGACAGCTTGTCCTAAAATAGATTAATTACAATAATTTTAAAAAGACCAGGGATGTAGAAGGTTTAAAGCAGCAATTCTGCTTTATGAGCCCCGTTTGCCATCAGTGCTATGAGTGGAGGCCCCAGGGCAGTCACTGGGACTTTTGCAGGTATAAGATTCTCAGAAATGGACTTTGAAGAGACAGTTCTTGCTGAAGGCCGAACAAAGCTGTTTGTGTAAACCAAGCATCAACAGAAACACAAAACCAAAGCCATCTCCAAAATCAGAAACGCTCTTCCAGGTTTGTCCTCCTGTCAGATTGCGAGATGTCTAGGCAGCCTTACAGGGTGCGAGCTGGTAAGGGCTGATAACCTCTTCCCTTCCCCTGGAACAGGCGTGCCGGCGATGGTGAGAAATGACCGGTCTTGATCACATCCCCCCCTGCGCCAGGGCAGAGATACACTCAGAGACACAGCTCTGCCACCGACGTCACCTCCCAGTCACTGTTAGCATATAAACTATTTTCTCTTCTGGGCTGCCAGTAGCAGAGAAGATGAAGATAAATGGGGAGGAAGCACACTAGCAAAATATTAAACAGAAAGGGAGTGGTTTGGGATGGCACTTGGAAATGCCCCAAGAGCACATGCCTGACAGCAGGTTTCTCGAGAGCCCTACAGAGATAGGAAGTTAAGGTAATTATGCTCCTTACAGGCACATTAACTGGAGAAGTGAATTTTCGGTTTTCCTCAAGCTCTCACATTCAAATCCAAAGCATTTCTCTCTTTGAAAAACATTCTAATTTTTCATTAGACATGGGGGATTTCTGCTGACCAGAAAGACTGCATTTGAATGCCATATGCTCCATAAATCCACTTTGATAATTTTGATGATCTGTTAGTTATTTCATTAGCATTATGCAACTACAAAGGGTGAGAGGCCATGTAAAACTCCATAAAACTTTCAGAATCTGTGGAGGAGGGGTGGTGGGGAGAAAAGGAGGGAACGAATCAGCCTTAGGAAAGTATCAGGGAAAATAATACAAATGACACATTGCAAAACCTAGTTTTGGTCAGGCTGACAGGGTTAGCAGGTGGGCAACGCTTTCACATGCCTTTCAGATACACACCGATATTTTGCAACTGCAGAGGAAAGAATTGGTACAAAATTACAAAAGGGTGAAAGGCAAGAGAGCTTGTTCCTTGATCCATTTTGAACTGCTGTTGATCCCAGAGCATGAATCACAGAGCCAGCTGAACGCAGGATGCTTGCTAGTATAAAGTCAGGACCAGACTCTCACTTTGCACCGCTATTGATCTGAAAGCAACAACAAAACAGGGCGGGAGGTGGTAAAGCTGTGACTTGGGAGCACGGTCTGTATGACTCACTCCCCAAAAAAAAGAGATCTTTAAAAGTCTCACAGCTGAGGAGCAGACAGCCAAGAGGCTCTTACTAATCAGAAATTTAGTATACAAGGAATAAAGATTTGCTATGTAGTTACATATGGCACTACAGCTGCAAATATTTTACATTTTCCAATGTTTAGAGAATTATAGAAATACTAACTTCTACAGCCTCCCTGTAAATGTTCTGAACACATTTTATAGAAGCAGCAGAGGCAGAAAAGTAGCTTGCTCCAAAGCCAGACAGCCAGTAGCAGTTTTGAAGATATCCAGAGCTAAAAAATATTGCAGAAGATTAAGAATGCTCATTTCATGGCACATGCAGATTTACTCCAACAGCATTCACTGTGCTTTTTGACCCAGCTCAGCAGGTTTCTATTCAAGTCATTATTTTGTCCAATAGAGAGAAGCAGAAGTCTCAAAGCACTCACATGTTTTTGCATCTCTGCTGACAACTTTTACCATGTAATGCACATTTCACAAAATGTGCATGCTTTTAAAACCTCAGCTTGTGGAATCAGACCTCCACTTTTAATCTTATGGTTTGGGGATTATTATTTTTTTTTAAAAAACCTCAGCTTGTGGAATCAAGACTCCACTTTTATTCTTATGGTTTGGAGATTTTTTTTTTTTAAATTAAAATTCTATCACATATTTGTGGAAAAGAGATTGGCTGCACAACCACCTTTACATCAGCTATGATGAAGCAAATAAAAAAACCTTTAGTTATTTTTAGATACTCATTATTTCTGCATACATCTCATGATATTAATGAACGTTGACAATGAATGTTATGTTGACAAAACCAGGGACTATGTGGAGGATTGATAACGAAACATCCAAAGCAAAGAGTCCTTTTGAAATCCTGATTTAACTCTTCCGACTTACAAATTCCCAGTCAGCCATTCAGGAAACAGGATCATCATCATGCAGTTTAGTTGCCCAATCAAGTACTGCAAATACCAAATGATGAAAGAAATAGGAAGCAAAAAGTTTAAGAAGGTCTTATGGGCTCTAATCTGTTCCCAGGAAATAATTCCTGCATAGTATATATGAGTGAACCAACAAAAATGAAATTCTGTTAAGAAATAATCTATAAAGAGGAGAAAAATTCAGTGAATTACTAACTGCAGCCTCTGGTCAGGGGTTCCTGGCTCCCATTCCCCAGCTGTGTCTTCTAAACCACATTGGTTTCTGCCACACAAACTCCAGATGGAAAAGGTTCAGCTTTGGGTCTCCTGGTTAAACAAAAGAGCAGGCAGGGCTGCAGCCTAGGGACTGTAAACATTCTGGTTTGGGTTTTTGGCATCTGTAGTACACAGCTCGCTCATACATGTGCTTATGCATGTGCACACACACCCATTAATAAACACGGACTGTTACCTTGAGGGAATAGCCAAAAAAACTCTGAAGTGGTGACCTACTATTATTGCAGCCGTATCATCTTGAAGTTGTAATGAACCTTCCCTCCCTCCTCCCTTTCACTTTCCTCATGCACTTTGAGCACAGCTGGCCAAACCCGGGCTTGGTATTAGGAACTTCCACTCTTCTGAGCTGCGTATCGATGTAAACGAATGCTCAGTTTGGTCTGCAGTATTGTGTATGTTTGTAAAGAACACAGGAACTGATACAACGCATCTGCTCCCACTGCTTCCACAACACTATTTCTTTCATCTTCATGTTTGAGTTTTGGCTTCTCTGAGAGGAAGTAATTGGCTGTTAATTATGGGGGCTGAGAACTGGTCACATCACAGAACTCTGTTTGCAAGCATGATTCATGACAGCATCATTTCTCAGCAGCTGTCAGCAGTAAAGGCTCAGCACTTACAAGAAACTATTATAATATTATACCAGCAAAGGATGAAGACAAATGCTGTGCACAGCTGAGAAAGCAGCAAACAAAATATTTTTTTAAAACCTTTATTCGATAGAGAATCAACTTGAAACATGCTGTTTCTCAGGAGAGATAAACAACAATCCTGCCAGCATGGCTTCCCAGACTGTGAAACTGAAATCCAAACTCTTCAGATGTCCTCCCCAGAGCTGGATGAAAAATGAAAGACCTTTTCTCATTAATAGCTGGAAATTTTAAACTTGTTCTTAATACTCCCCAGACTGTCTCTGTTCCCATGTCTTTCTTGTCTTATGCTTAAATTGTTTGCTCCTTGGGGAAGACATTTTGATTTGTTATCTTCATATAGGCCCTAGGAGATCTGGCCAAAATCCAGTACTACAGTATTTAAAACCAGGAAAACAGTCAACCTGCATCTGATCAGAAGTCCATATAGAACAGCATCCTGTCTCCAGTGACTCCCAGTAGCAAATGCTTTGGGGGAGAAAATGCAAACATCAGAGCATGTGTGGACTCAACTTCTTCCTGCCTACATTTTCCCTGCTTCCTGCAGACAGCAGCTTAGAAAGAAACAAAGAATAAGAAATAAAAAATGACATTATGGCACGGGTGCATAACATGAGATCTCTAAATACCATTTAGTGTCTCAGTCCCTAACGTTTGTGCTGCCACACTGGTGTGGTTGCTTCTTTCAGAGGGAGTTTTGGCAAGCAAGGGAGAGTTTGTGCTATAAAGTGCTAACTCATCCTTGCAGATATCATCACCTGAGGTAGGCTCAAGCTCTGCTGCCAGATGCTGGCAGAGATAGCTGATGGGTTGTACCCATCCCATTTTACAACCTTGTGTAATAACAAACTGAAATCAGTGGCAGTTCAGGTTAAGATGTTGGGCTGTAAACTGGGGCAATTAAGGAGTGCTTTCCACGGCTGTCCCTGCTATTGGGACAGACACTAGTGTCCCCATCAGCCATCCCAGCTAAATCTGCCCAGACAGGTCAGAGAAACACATTTATCACTCTAAACAAAGTCTGTTCTTGGAAAAGTTTTCTCCCTAGAAACCAAGCATTAGTGCATTGGTCACTGGAACAGGGGACTGCATGCAAATAGTTTGTCATAACCTCAGTTCTAGATTGGGTTTCCATGGCATGAATAAAAATGAGAAGCTCTACACAAGCTCTAGACAGCTCTTTTCTCCTCAGTGGCAACCGCTAAATCTCCCTAACATTTGCCAGGGCGACCACCGTAAGGAAGAATATGGTATAAAGGACAGTACCTCTGCCCCAACTTAGTCATCAGCGATTGTGAAAAACAAGGTGACCCAAAGACAACACGCACAGAAGAACGCAGTCTTTTATAAGAAATGAAAATACATTTATATGGGCTTCCAACTTTTTGGTGTGGTTTTACATACGCAGTTCCCTTCAGGGTAATTGATGCTGGGGAAAAGTCTGGTTTGCAGTAGGCAGGAAAAATTAAGGCATTCAAAGCAGCTTCATGTTGTTTGTGGGCTAAACCAAAATACCAGGACTTGTATGTAAAACACAAATGAGAAGAAAGGAAAAACAATGTTATAAAAATCCCAGCAACGGAGCTTAAAGAGAGTTGATAGATAACAACATCTCTAACCTACCCCCTCAAAACAGCGCCTGAGCCTTTTTTCCACTGACTTCCTTAGACTTTGGAGGAGAAACTGAGCAAAATGTTTTGTTTGTCAATACCCAGAAAACTTTCAATTCAGGACTACTTATTTCAGGAAAACGGCTGCTTTAGGAACTTGAAGATTATGATATATACTGCCCTCAATAGTCTGATTTTCATATCATAGAGCAAGGCATTTCCTTATTTTCATGAAAACTGGCTCTCCCTGGTATTAGACACAAAATCCTACAGTTTTGTTGATGGGGAAGTGACTGCCAGAGAGAATAAATTCTTTGCCCAACAACCAGGAAGTGATCTCTCGAGGTATAATTCAGTGCCTTAACCCCAAGACTATTCTTTCACCCACAGTCATGTATCAAAGTCCATTCTCTACTGACTCCACCAAAAAGCCTCTCGGTCCCTCCGCACTTTGAACATCTGAATTGAAGCTTTACTAGAGTCTTGGTTGTACTGGGTGAATGCTAAGAAGTTACTAACACAACTATCGTCGTAGTGCTTGACCAGTACAGCATGCCACTCTCACAAACGATAACATTGTCTGCCCTGATTGACAGTAAATTGCCACTTCTCAGTGGCCACTGCTATTTTTCTGAATACAAATGATAATATCTTTAAAGGCTACAAAGGGGCAGACCTGTGGCATCACAATACCGCATAATGGATGTATGGACAACACATATGAACATGTTTAGGTCTGTAGTTTAGATTTTGCCTCTTTCCTTCCTTGCTGAGCAGGAGCTGGAAAAACTGGAGGTGCAGCGCTTTCAGCCCCAAAGAATCACAGCTTATGATCTAACACCACCTGACTAAGCTTATTTGTATGCTGACCAGTTCCTGATTCATAAGTCTTTATGCAACTTTTCAGGTCAAGTAACTATCATCTCCAAAACCAGTCCCAGTTCCTCAGCACTGAGAGTCACGTCCTTCCATCTGGCCAAGACACTCTCAGCACAGATGTAGAGAGCGAAAGAAAAGCCACCTCAGAAACCCCATGTCTTCACACCTGTTCAACACTCCCAAATCCAACAAAAATTAACGCTGGCCCTGTTGCGAATGTTACCAGAAGCTATTCAAAGAAAAACAATAGAGAAGTCCTGAATCTGGAAGTCTGGAGGGCACCAGCCTCTGTTTCTGCAATTTCTTGCATAGAAAACACACGGTTCTAATGATAGGTGCGACCCAGATCAAGTTGAGAATTTAGTCTGTAACAAATACACCACAGACCATATTGCACAAGCACCACAAGAGTTAAAGATAGTGTTATCTTACTGATCAAAAGCTGATCTGTGAAGTGTTTCAAAATCTACATACTTACTCAGGTCGCCTTCGTAACTGCTGGACCTTATAGGCATCCAAAATAGGGTGAGCTACCCAAAATTTAAGTCATCCACACAAGGGTTTCCAAGATATGTCTGTCCTACAGAAGCCCCCCTGATAAAAGCTCAGCAGCTCATTAACATTTTCAGGTTGTGCCTATATAATACTAATGACAATTCTGCCCAGATTGGCATCACCTGTGAGGATGTGATTGCCAGCCTACTAGCTCATTGGTGAGACTGTGCTTAAAAACATGCTCAGCATAAGAGTTGAGTGAAGTTGCCCAGCCAAGAAAATACAGCTGCATGTAGCTGCTGCCTCTGGTGCATATACTGCTGAAGATCTTCTCACAAGGTCCCTCCAAAACACCGAGATAGTCGGTGGGACTTTGGTTCCAAGACCACAGTCAGAGGCATTCAACTTCATGTGACGAGAATCACACGGCCAAAAATCTGTTTGAGAATGGCCCTGTCTTACAAAGTATGCACAAAATCCCCAGCCGATCATCGGTGCCAGTACACTTCTTAGCCAGCACGAAGCATGGAAACATGCACCGGCCACTACCGCTCACCTAACACGGCAAGAGCGATGTGACACAACAGGCAAAAGGGCTTATTCTCTAGGTCGCTCCTTAGATTCTCTCACTGGAATGTGGCCCTGGTTGGAACACCCCTGGCCCAGCCTTGGCTTTTGCCACCTCTGGGCAGCAGGGTTAAGGCGTAAAGCACAAATGTTGGCTTTATTAACTCTTCCCAGTTCAGT
This sequence comes from Pelecanus crispus, assembly GCF_030463565.1. Classification (NCBI taxonomy): domain Eukaryota; kingdom Metazoa; phylum Chordata; class Aves; order Pelecaniformes; family Pelecanidae; genus Pelecanus; species Pelecanus crispus. The sequence goes on from NC_134649.1 coordinate 2,861,301, forward strand.
GGGATTTCAGTCAGAAAGGTGCACTCGGTGTCCTAGAAAGGCTTGGAGGCACTGCCTATCCACCACCCAATCCCCATTTTTAATGAACTTTTGGGGCAATGGGTAGTAATGTTGAAGATCTAGCTAAAAAACAAACATCTCAGCTGGACAATCTTTAACCAATTCATCACAAAGAAAAACAGCATCTTTTGCAGAACTCAGAGGAAATGTGGACAGTTCCTTTCTGCACAGATTTATTGGAAAGGTTTTAATAAACACAGATGTTGGGAACGGATGGCTACTGTGTAATCATGTGTAGAAAAAGCCAAAGGACAAAATATCCCTTAATGAAGACCTGCATACCATGCAATATTCCAAAACAAGTGAGGAAGAAATATGGTCGGTGTTACAAACAGACAAATCACAAGAACCCAGATGCCAAGAGTTTTTTTTTTTTTTTTTTAAACATTGTTTCTTCTCCCACCCCTCATTTGTAAGCTAAAGAAGAGCCCTGAACAGGTCTTGCTCTGAGCAACATACAAGACAGCTCAAGAGTTCAGGAGACCCACATGGCATTTGAGTCAGTTTTGTAGAGAATTATATCCAGTTTTAAACAATGACATTTAGATATGAGAAGACTCTCACTATTTCTGATACCCTTATTTTATACTTACTGGTCTTGCAAGGAGTGTACACACATTTTAATGTCAACAGGGACACAGATGCTTGTATGAAGAGCTTTTACTAGATTCTAGTCTCTGTTGGTTTTTGGCTTTTAGAGGTATAAAAAAATATAAAAAATCTCCATGAAAATATTTCTGAGGCAATGAACCCACTATTGGCCTGTGCAATTCCCAGTAGCAACACTGTGATTCTGCTGTGACCAGAAATAATCCTAGATTAGCAGAAATGTGTTCACTTTTTCCAAAGAGAAGAGAAAAAGAATTGGACACTGAAGCAAATAAAACGTCTGAATTCCCGGCTTCTAACAGTTTTCAGTACAAAAATACAAATTTCAATTTTTCCTGAACTGACTATATAGTATGCTGGCAGAACATCAGAATAGCATTTTTACTGAATTTCCCCCTCCCTTTTTCCCCCCCTTCATTTGGGACTTTCATTCACTAATCACAACTAAATAATCCCCAAGGAGAAAAAATTATTTTTGCAAGTCCAATATCCTTGTTATGCCAGTGAACTCTGCCGAAGAATCCAAAACTCAGGCAACTTAAGAATATATCTGTAATATTCAACAAAATAATAAATTCAGCACATGACACAGGAAATAATAATCAGATGATCTCAGCCCCAGAAGTATTTCACTGCTGTGGAAATGCCAGGTTGGAGAGTTCATGTGGAAAAGGAAAAGCCTTGTAACTTCTCCAAACATCAGTCATCACTTCCAGATACCTCTAAATACAGCCATTCATTTCACACTGCAGGATATTGTATTGAAAAGCAAGGTAGGGCCAACACAGCACCTTCTACCACTAAATATGCACTGCACAAACCTTAGCTAAGTGTGTTTTTCCTATTTGGAATAGGGCTCTTTCATTTCCAAAAAAAAGGTTCATGCTTCTCACAGAGCAAAATATTTATAGCCACATGCAAAAAAATATAAAAGAGCTTGAAAAGGCAAACCCAGAGGTATTCCAAGATAGCTCCGTGTCAAATATAGAATGACTCATCTACCTCTTTCAATGAAAATGTTCATCCTAGATAGATCAAAGGCACTAAGTACACCAAGCCCTTTTTGCTAAACCTGGCAAGAAAGTAAAAAGGTTTTCAATCAGCAGTCACTTAGTGGGAGGTCTGCGAACAAATGAAAGCCATAAGACGCTGGCATATGAAAGAGACCATCCCCTACAATGCACAATAGGGACAACGCGTATAAGCTAAGCACGGTTTGCAAGGAATAGAAAGTCTAGATGAGTATTTTTGTGCAGCTATACCAGATGCCATATGGATCTGGTATCAGGAGTTATGCATTATTTTTGCTACAGACTTTCAAAGATCTTCCCTACTGCCTATCATTCGCATGCTTTCACAGACACAGCTTTGAAGGCTGGGACAAATGCAGCCCGTCGCCTCATCGCATATTTACTTTCACACAGTCTCTGCATGGATTCCCACCGGCTCGCAAGCGGTTTGAGTATGTCTTGCAGTAAATGAGTCTCTGCGAACTGTTATATTCTTGTTAGGTCATATTTTACCGCTTGGGCTTCCACCACCCCCACAAAGGTTGGGCTGTGGGGGAAGGGAAACGAGAAACCACAAAACACAGGAAAGTAAAACGCCGAAGTCTAATTTAAAATAACCCTGACCTGCCGCAGCGGCTGCTCGCAGGAGAAGAACACAAGGCTAAAGATTATCTTGCACAGTGGTGGTTTGTGTTCTGCTGCGGCTGCAGCCTCTTCCCCCGGCAGCCCCGCCAAGGCGGCGGCTCGCCCCGGCCGCCGCGCCGGTCCCACGCTGCCATCGTGCGGCCACTCGCCCCCGGCCGCCCCCCGCTCGCCCCTGGCCGCCCCCGGCTCGCCCCTGGCCGCCCCCGGCTCGCCCCTGGCCGCTCCCCGCTCGCCCCTGGCCGCTCGCCCCCGGCCGCCCCCCGCTCGTCCCTGGCCGCCCCCGGCCGCTCCCCGCTCGCCCCTGGCCGCTCGCCCCCGGCCGCCCCCCGCTCGCCCCCGGCTCGCCCCTGGCCGCCCCCCGCTCGCCTCCGGCTCGCCCCTGGCCGCCCCCCGCTCGCCCCTGGCCCCTCCGAGAGCGGCCGGCGGCGGCGGGCACCTTCCCCCGCGGCACCCGCGGGCAGGGCGGCCCAGCAGCGGTCCTGTGAGCAGCGGCTGGGGGGGCTGGGGGGGCTCAGCCTGGAGAAGAGGAGGCTGAGGGGAGACCTGATCGCTCTGCAGCTCCTGGCAGGAGGGGGCAGGGAGGGGGGTCGGGCTCTTCTCCCATGTAGTTAGCGACAGGACGAGAGGGAATGGGCTCAAGCTGCACCAGGGGAGGTTTAGATTGGATATTAGGAACAATTTCTCCATGGAAAGAGTGGTCAAGCATTGGAACAGGCTGCCCAGATTGGTGGTGGAGTCCCCATCCCTGGAGGGGTTCAAAAAATGGGCAGAGGTGGCACTGGGGGACATGGTTTAGTGGGCATGGGGTTGTTGGGTTGATGGTTGGGCTGATGATCTTAGAGGCTCTTTCCAACCTCAATGATTCTATTCTAGTTTTACTTTTATTAAAAAATAACCCAGCCACCAAGCCAGGAAACATTAATTCTTCCTCTCCCCTTAATTGGTTTAGTGGTGGACTGGGTAGTGTTAGGTTAATGGTTGGACTGGATGATCTTAAAGGTCTTTTCCAACCTAAACAATTCTATGATTCTATGGTTGGACTTGACGGTCTTAAAGGTCTTTTCTGACCTACGCGATTCTACAATTCTCTGATCACCCGCAAAGCAGCGACCATGGTGAACAATGTGTTTCAAACCACAGCCTTGCCTAATGCAAGGACTTTTCTCCAAAGGAAGGTCGGAGATGCCCCACCACTTGGCTCGCTCCTTCCAGCCGCCCACCATCCCACTGGAATTTTTGCACTTCTGGAGACAAAATTTTGGACCTCACAGAAATCATCTGCACTCTAGCAGTAACTGGGTTGTAATTCATGCTGCCCATTTCTACACCTCGGGGGGGGTCCTTTACAGTGGCTCTGTTACCTTAAAGCAACTGCTTGATGGGTGCAGGAAGGGTCAGGTCAGGAGAACTGGCTCCCAAAACTCGTCAGTCACTAATTCAATCAGCCTGTGATGCTGCAGCAATGTTTTGCTGTTTGACTGCTCTGGTTCAAGCTAGGCTACCTCAGCAGGGGTGTAGACAGCTTAAGTTACCTCTGCAAAGAAGATGTAGCTGTTGGACCTTCAGAGAGCAATATGCAGAAGCTCTCCACAGTTTCCAGAGAAGCTGGAATTGTGTCTGGCGCTTCAGAGCAACCAATAAATTAATTAACCCTGCACTAGTAGTTGAGTTCAAAGGCAATAAAGCCACTGTGAAAGATGAACACAACTGCCCAGACTACATGCTTGGGTGTAGATGCTCAACCCCTCCAACAAGCACTGCGTGGGCTTGGGCAAACCCTACTTCCTCAGGACTAATTTCGTAGACTGTGAGCTTTCTGAGGCAGGCAGGACGTGAGCAGGCCCTCCTGCAATGATTAAATAAGAATGAACATCTCTGGGCAGAGTACATTCCATCCCCAAAGGTTTAGCACTTCTCTGTAGTAAAGCCAACATCTCGTATTCCTCTCGCTGAATGCTTTACCTCACTGTTTGGGAGACCAGTATCCTGTAAAGCTTCCCTAACTCCTTCCCAATTTTCTTTGTCCTCCCGCTTTACTAGCCGTTGTTTACCACTTTCAGCAGCCGAGACAGCAGGCCAGGAGACCTATTTACATCCTACAGTGTGGCTAATGCACAGCCAACAAATAGCCAGAGGGACCAGTAACACACAGGCTGGCCAAATCATTCCCGGTGAAGAGAGCGCTGCCAGACCACAACGCACAGCCTCCAACTCGCTCCACGCTGTGATACGATGAATACAAGTAACGGGGATGACGCAGACTTGTATTAACACCAGCCTGACCAAAGCATGGGTTCACTCCAACTGCCTGAAGTTACTTTCCGTACGCAAACATCAGCTGCGCCAGGACGCTCAAGCCCCGCTAGCGCGGCACCGCGAGCTCCTGCAGTTGAACAGAAAGTTCTTAGGAACTTTACACTTCATCGTGAGAACGTTACAGTGAGAAAAGCTGAGTTGCAAGTTTCTTGGGTTCGGGGGTATTTTGCTAAATTCTTGTAACCCTTTTTAAATATTAACTGTGCAGAATTGATGACTACTACAGAAGAGAAAATCCTGACACTAATATACTTCTTAGTCATAAAGAATTCATGCATTTTACCCTATTTTGAAACTCATTAACCAAGCTTCTGGAAGCAATTTTTCCACGACCCTTACACTTCACCAGTAACACAGAGTTTGAAAATTTCTCTGGGTAACAGTTGCCTGCAAAGCACTTAAAATTTATAAACTTCTCATACAGTTTCTGACATTTATCATCGCTAAAGTAAATGGAAGCAATGGAATCGACTATGCATCATGAGTAATATAATGCAATATTAAAGGACACCCAGTGGAGTACTTTAGAGGCTAAGGAATCTAAATCATACGCTCAGTGCTGGGAAACCGTATAGGAAAATGTGCGGCACCATTTGTTGGTTGACTGTAGCTGTCACTGCTCAGTGTCATGTGAGAGCTAAGCTGCACTGCTGATGCACAGGGTTACATAATTGACAGCAGTGATTTACTATTTATGTGAATTAGAAGAGAAAGGAACTGTGGAAAGAATTTCTAATGAGTGATCACAAGCGTTTCCACACTGCCCGCCACAGCCTAAGCTAAACAAAAACTTGCAGCAAGACAGGGAGATGGGCTCAGGCAAATGAAGAGGCTAACTCATGCTCCTGGGGTTCCCAGGCGGGCAGCCTGGAGCATCCCAGCTCTTTTGGGGGTGTCCATCTAAACTATTTAATAGACATGGACGGATAACAGGCATGATGCTAAGTAGCACCGATGAGATCTGAGGGAGATTCCCACCTTCATCTCTTCTAACTTTTTTGTTATCCTCCACTGTCCTGGTACAGGTAGAAGATGCACAGGCATTGAGTAGATGCACTGAGTAGAAAAAAGAACTACCTTGAATGCACATTTGTGAACGCTACAACAGCCACTGTGATCTCTGCATGTCACTAGGCAGCAATTCTGACATGACTTTGGCAGGTGTCTGGCTTCCACAGGTCTTGAAAAATATGGAGGCCTCCTCCTTTGTGGCTACAGATTTTGTCTGGACAGAACTTGAAAGCTCTAGCCAGTTGCCAGGGACTTCCAAATACCCAACAGACTGGTTACAGCAACTGCTCTGCACGAATGACCACCAACATTCACAGATGAACTCTGCAGCCTGTGCACAGGTGTCTGATGCAGATCAGGTGTATAGCGCATGCCCGGCGATGACGGGCTAGGTACTCAGTGCCAGTGGTACACACAAGGCCGATTTCCATCTGGGAAGGTGGAGAAACAGAGGAGAAACAAATACAGTAGACACGGGAGTTTTGTACGTACCCTCCTCCCCACTCATACACTGCTTCTTACATATATCCCAGGAAAATACATAGATTTCTAAGCAACAGTAATCTGTACTGGAATTACACTTAGGAATTATTTTCTTTTGTCCTCTTTCTGTTTGGTGGGGTTTTTTTTAAATTTTGTTTTTTAATCTTGCCTGCATTCCTTTTCTTTCCCTCTTTTTGCTTCTTCCTTCAGTCCCACTGAAGATACACAGGATCATGATGTATGAAATAAGTCACCCTTCCCATTCCTCTATTCCTCCTCCAGTAATCTGCAAATTCTATTAGCTGAAACGATGTGGGACACTGGGATGGATTGGGGCAGACAGAGAGGCGCAGACAGAAATACTGCCTGGTAGCGTCTGGTAGCCTGGCACTCACTGGCTGTGGTGCAGAGCTGCGCTGTTACTGTGGAAGAGTTTTATCAGAAGAATCAGTACAAACCCTAATTGTATTACAGAAATTGTGAGATGAAAATAAAAGTTTAAATTACTTGAGTGTTTATCTTCATTTGTATATATTTGGCTGTTAACAAGATGGACACATAGACAATACCACCCCCAGCCGAATTATGAGTGATTTATGAAAGATGAAGCAATATGAACTGAAACTGAAGAAGAGCCAGCTGAGACCTCCAAGTCCTGTCAGCAGAGTTACAGGAGACATTTTTGGGGGTGATGGAAGCACCATCAACTCCACTGCTGAAGCTCAGCACCCCTTCGTTTGTGCTGATGCAACAGTCTGTGGGACCACACTGTAAACCAGACCTCTGGAAAGGGGTGTGAGGGTGCTCAAGAAAAAATATTTTTGGAGGACTCTCTACACTGCATCATGAGATCTTGGGATCTACACCTGCTGTAGAAAAGCTATATAAATGATACACGAACTATCAATTGAATAAAAGTCTCAAAATAGTATTTAATTCATGTTTGTGTCTTCAATATCAAAATAGATATTATTTTTCTGGTATGATGGTCAAACAGTTATATTGCTCTTCTGGGATAATTCTATGTCATTCTTAGCAAATGAGCAGCTTCTGAAGTCATGAAATTGATTTTCAGAGTGCTCTGTTTTCAAGTTTTTTAGTAAGAAGCTTCTACCCATCACAATTACAGAATAAAAGTTTGGAAGGAAATAGGTAAAAATAGTCTAATGGCTCAAAACCACAAAGCAAACAACAAATTTTGAAAGTATACTTCTCCGCTTTAAGCTAATGGTCTTCAAGACAATCTCATGACTTTGGAGAGCATTTTTGACTTTTGAAAGCTAGCGCTTGGATATGTAACATTGCTCTTCACAGCCATTTCCTTAAAATCTGTGCAGAAAACATCTGCGACTGACACAGAGAATAAACAAGGAAGCAAGATTCACATACAGCATGACTGCCTCGTGTTTCCCTGTTTTGACATTTTTATGGCATAAACACATTTATATGTAAAACCAGCAATGCTTTATTAGTTAACCAATAACACAGATCACGCAGCGCAGCCAGTAAGCATATCTGCCCCAAGAAAAGACAGAGATTCAACTTGGCTGGCATTATTATTTACACACAAGACTGCATGGAATCTTTGCTTCTAATTATAGCTGTGCCTAGCTGGGGCGGGTGGATCAAATGTGAAGTTCCCAGGCAGGATGAACGTGCCAACAGGACATCATCCCTTTCAGACAATTTTCAGGTCAGTCTCCCACCTATCCAGCCTGATGCTACCAAGAGTAAATTTGAGACAGGTGCATGTTGCACCCTCACCAATAGCCAAATTCAGTCTGGCAGGAAGGAAAAACTGGAGGAACATCGGTTTCCCGTTCCCAGCTCTACCTGACAAGCTATCTGGTCACTTCATCTCCACCTCCAGATTCAACAAAGCACCATTGCATAGTCCTCCCACAAGCCAGAGCGAGGCAAAAGGAAAATCCTTATGGAGTCCTTGGCCACTAGGGACTGAAATATGGAAGAGGGCTCAACTCTTGCTTTCTTCTAAAAGTCAGAGATCTGTAATCAGCCGACATCTTCGTAGGGACTGTGACAACAGCTCTTTCACCAAACCACTCATACTGCTGCTTCCCTGTTGGTGATGATCGTGTCATGTGCAACGCATTTGGCACACAGAATCCCAGGAGAGGGCAAGGGACCATACTGGGACATTTGTCGTGAAAGGGACAAGCAACCTGTACAACTGCTGAGGACACGTTTTCTGATTGGGCTTGTCTGAACACAGGTCTCATGTCAACCAGAACTAGAGGTTGTGGAAAGGGGGAGGCACTGATGTATGAGCCTAGATGCAGCATAGTGAGAGGCAGGAATTAGATGTGCCTCACATCAATGTAAGGTTTGTTTTGACATACACATGTATTCGTACCTGCACACGCAAAAACACACCCACCCACTCTGTCCTATATGGCAAGCTCACGGAATGGGAAATTAGACTCTGAGCTTCTTGAAGATGTTTTGGGAAAGCATTAAAAGGAGGCCAAATTCTAAAAGTGTAATGTAAAAGTCTAGTCTCTATTGCTCTGATTTCCAAAACGCTAAGCCCCAGCAAGACACACACAGTTTAAAAAACAAAACACCATAAAAAGATCAAAGATCCCTCTGGGAATACATTCTCTACACTCTTCAAAGCCAAATGTCCCCTCACTTGCCCCCTTGTAAACTGATTAATTTCAGTGGGAAGAATCTGCTCACAAAATCAGCAAATTCATGCAGTGAAAATAAGTACGTTAACTCGGGGACTGCAAGCAAAACCAAGAGAACCCTCTGTATTTTTCTCTGCTCAATAGAAACAACGGGATTGACACTAATTCTCATTTTCAAGCTGCAGTTGGTATTTAATCTGTTACCAGGCAGTTTTTTCTTGAGTCATTTTGCACATGGATCAGATGCAACCCCCTTCCCCTGAATTAAAGAGTAAATGAGTGCACCATCTGGCCAGCCCCTTGTCTGATTCAGCCCCAGCGCCTGCGGTGGTATTCCAAAATGTGAGGAATGCTCACCCAGTAGACTCAGTTCACATCCTCCCTCCTATTGACTAAAGCTGCTCTGTCCCCTTCTGGGCCGCTTTATATAAGAATTCGGTGGGAAGACTAGGTCTCTGAAATCTTAACCATCTTCAAATGTGCCTGTGTGTGGTCTGAGCAGGCAGCTTATGCAATGAGAAATGGGAAGCCACTAAAATGATTCTGCTTCTAAATATTTTGACCTTTATTGACATTTATAAGTAGCAGGCAGCTTAATTACCAATTAAAGGAAGTTATTAGCTACAAAAGGAGCCTGTTCTTTTTTTCCTTTATGGCTCCTTTCCCAAACCAGTGCTGTTGATGAGCTTTCTGTGGCAGGACAAGGCAAAGGAGCCCAGGAGACCTAGGCTACTTTACAGTTAACCTATACAGAAATCCTTACAGAAGTCAAAGAACTTTCATAAAGTGGATACTCCAGAGACAGCCCATTCAGAACAACAGACTCCATTTCTGTGGGTGTTAAAGCCTTGTATTATGGCACTGACACATTTTCCTACATGGAATTGCTTGGTGGGCATTATTGCTGGCTGGTTTTCTTTCAAGCACACCCATAAACAAGGCCTATCCAAATTGATTTTGGTTTGGTTTGGTTTTTTTTCCATGATATGCATTTAGGGGCTGGCATGAGGAGAGGAGAATATACAATACTTGGCTACTAACCTTGATACATACTGTTAAAACAACTGGAAGTTCTACCCCAGAGATGGATGAATTCTTACAGCAAACAAAGCAGCCCCTTTAAAATCACCTAGACCCCAACTCTGCCGACAGCATTGCAGGGGCTGTTAGCTCTACACACATTTATGGTCCCACTAGAGCATTAGGATTGTTTGCTGAGTGATGGAACTCATGAGAACATCTGAATTAGAAAATATTTATTAGAAGGAGCAATGCTCTCCCATAATTTTAGGGTATCTTTCTTTCAATAAAAAAAAAAAAAAACTAGAACAAGACTATACCAAAACTGCAGCATGAGCAGAGCTGTGATACCTGATGTGTGTATATATACATGTATATATGACTTTTTAAACTAAACTAGTGCTAATATGAATTAAAAATAGCCTCATGAAAGAACTACCCAACTCTGTACATCCGTATTATTTTCAGTTCTGTAAGACATACTAATGTTATTTTAAGAGTCTTTCTATACGAAAGGAGAAGCAATGTAGGTAAGACATGGAAACCCAAAGAAAGACACTTAAAACATTATTTCCTCATTGGGTGAATAATCCCAAGGTATAACTTCGCCACTAGCTAGGAAGGTAGCTGCATGATCCAGACTGCATGTCAGAGTGTATTAAACCCAAGACTCCATGGAAGTTTCAGCATTCTCCCAGGCACAGTAATTTAGCTCTTCATCAACTCTCATCCTGCTTATATCAAAAGAAGTCCCTTGGTACCTTCCACCAACATCAGCTTCTGATTTTCTGACAAACTTCTGGACTCTCAAACAAGACATTTAATGCTATTTTTTTCCTTCTCTGAATTTTTTCCCCAGATCCTCCTGGGTTTTTTTGCACTGTATTATTTACACCTTCTTTACGGAGTTGGTAATTCTCCCTCAGTTTCAGAGGAAACAAAATTTTGCTTGCAACCTATCTGAAACTACGAGTTTGATCCTGCAATCACTAAAGTCAAAGGCAACAAGGGTGTTCTGTTCAATGGGAATAGAACAGACCCAGAGTTCCTGGACAGTGTGTTTTTAATCAGAGCGCCTTCACATTTGAAAGGAAATCATTTGCATCATATTAGTATTCATTGTCCACCTACACAGGATGGGAAATTTGCTGAACAAAAAGGTTAAGTGTGCTGATGCCAAGAGGGCTTGCCCATTGCAGAGCCGGTCTCAGCAATGAAAGCGTCTCAGCTGTACCTGTTCCAGGAAATTACATCAAAAAACCTCTGCATTCATGGCTCAGGGGAGTCAGACCTGTTTCTTACGGTACAAAAAAGGTCAGCTGAGATCGCCGTGTGCATTATTTCATCCTAGGAACAGTCCAAGTGTACCAAAAACAAAAATAAAGCTCAAGTGAACGAAGGTAACAGAAGGGAAGCTGCTGCAGCCCATCTGACATGGTTTACTCAAATATGTCACTGTAGATCAACACAGAAATGTCCTCCTGCAAAGTGTTTATCAAGGGACCCCTGACTGGAAAAGTGATGGAAGAGTTCTTTGTGCCTGTTGCAAAAAAGCATATGTGGTCTTTGCCGTGCAAGACGGTTCTTCCCAGCCTGTGGTTCACAGAATCGGCTGGAGTCTGGGGCTACTTCTGAAGGATCTGTGAAACATGACTGAGACAGAAAAGCCTGTTGTCAGAAGGCTACAATTTGCTACAGAGATGTAGCCCTCTCCACTGGAAAGTTTTAGGCAGCTGCAGTTCAAAAAAAGATTGCAAATCACTTGTTTAGGTGTTTTATAGAAGATGACTTTTTTTCTTCCTGTAACGTTTGATCTGGTATTAGATATTACCTCTGGTGATAAAAGACTCAAAACCCTAATTTTCTTTCCAAGAGGCTTCCCAGAGCTCCTCTGAGTCCTTTCCCACTCTCTTATACTAGCTTCATTTATATTCACTGAATCATTTTTCTCCTCATCTTTCAATTTAGAGCAGAACCTGAAAGTGCAAAGCTCATCCATTTCCAAACCTTTTTTCTTTGGCTGGATCTCTGATGGTGAACAGATAGGATGAGATCCTTGCATGTAAATCTGTTAAATAGGACCAGTAAAACTGGGAGCTTACAGAATGGTAGAGGTTTGAAGGGGCCTCTGGAGATTGTCTAGTTACTGCCCTCCTGTCCTGAAGAGCCTACTACAGACAGTGTGCTCTCCAGTATATGTATGCTGCCTGTGACCTCTGAAAAACGTGCTATAAAAATTAATCTGAGGCATAAAGAAGGGATAGAAGGGGTGGATGCATTTTAAGTGAATTTAGTCCGACTCCTTATAATTAATCACAGTCGGCTTAGGAAAGCTGGTGGAACACAACAGGTATGGAGATACTTTTGCTGCTTCTTGGCAGAAGCAGCCTCTTGTCAGCTTGGTTACATACGGCTCAGGACATGTCAGGTAGGTAACAAAGTGTTGTAAGCACTAGAAAGTAGCTTGCCATTGGGACAGAAATGAATATAGATTGAACTGAACAGGGCAGAAAAAAACAATATACAGTGCTTGAAAACAAAAAGCTATGAGGCATGTTGGTGTAGGCAGACTCTCTGTCTGCTCAGATTTAAAGTAGCTCTTTCCTGTGCTCTGCATTGTGTAAGAGCAGTGAACTCCGCAGTCCTGAATATAGACATAACACAGATTCATCCACCTCTCTGGGAAAAGGCTCAAGAAATGAGTTTTCAAGGTAGAAAACACCTTATAGTGGATGATTTCACTGACATGTTGTGGCTGTTCAGGACCACTGAACATCACACCCTAAAAAGCCTGTGTATCTTTTAGGGAAAACATTTCAAGCCTGATCCTTCTTCTCCTCTGGCAGCTATTCTGGCAGCTTCTTCCTAACCAGCTATTACCAGAGGGATAGAATGGGATCTCACATCCTGTGTGAATGTCCAGTTATCAAATGTCTGAGGAGAAATGATATTCAAATATATTTTCCTAAAGATTAATAACAAGGAAAGCTTGTGCAAATATCAGCCAAAGGAGCTGCTGATGTGCAGGCTCCGAAGACTTGGTAAAGCAAATCAAATCCAAGCTTGCAAGAGTGAACAGGTATCAGTAGGAATGAAATAATTTGCCTGAATTTTGATGACCTTGAACAATTCGATAAATCACATCACTCCACGTACATAGCTTGATAGGAGTCAGACAGCTTCACTGCCCTTGAGAACTGGGCAGTGGGTTCTGGGAGGAAGGAAATAGCTGCCACATGCAGTAAATAAAAAGAAGTTAAAAAAAAAAATACACACATAGTTCTGCTGCAGAATCATTCCATTCAGCCTGGCTAGAAACACAGGCAGCTACAAACCAATCATTCATCTCCAACATAAACACAGATTTGGTTAGACTAGCAGTAACATAGGTTGAGATTTTTAGTAGATGACATAAATAAATGTATTTTTATATTTCCTGACCACATTAAGCTTGAAATCAGAGTTCTAAAATGTGAGCCACACACTATAAGACTTCTAATAGCCAATAAATTCAGATAGTCACAGTGAAGCAATGTTTTCTTCTTAAAGGTATATTTTGCTGCAGTGTATATAAATACAAGGGGACTTGGGTTTTTATGGATTTGAAATTATATGTAGCTGAACATGATCATTCAAAAAAGGTTAAAGTTCTCTTAGGAGGACAGCAAGATGGAAACCACTTCAGAAGGCACAATCTCATATTGCAAGTATTATTTTTACATGGAAAGACATTAGTAAGGAGATGGGGGAAGGTTAGGGAAAATTACTTTCTCCCCAAAAGGTACAATGCAGGAGAGGAGTGCTAAAACATCCCAGCTCAAGAATATCAATGTATTCCTGTGTTCCTGTCCCACCTCTGCTACACGAAGAAAGCACAAAACAAGCTCTTATCCTGCCCAGTGCATCCACTTCCCACGTGTAAAGTAGGGATTATAGTGCTAGAATTCCTTTAGGTGGTGTTAAAGGAATGAATGATCTTAGAGAATGACCAGTAATACTTAAGAGCTAAAATACTTAGACACTAAAGGTCATTTTTAATCTCTAGCCCTTACAGCACTTTGAAGTGGAGATTGGCATTATCATCATGATATCCCACACTGGGAAACTGAATACAACAGATATAATGAATTTTTCAGCTTCTCAGAATGGGTCAGTAGCAATGTCAGGAGGGATTTTCAGGTGGTAGTTGGCCATACAACACTTAAGAGGTATCTAAGATCCATAAAGGCTGATGTCCAGGCTGATGCCCAGCAGTCGGAGAACTTAACGATGAGAGAACTTGCAGGATCACAAGGCTGAATTTCAGCACGGCATTGCTCACTAGGCAAGCTCTGGCTGAAGGACAACAGTACACTGCACGGACTTTGACGGCAAGTCCTTCGATATGGAACAAAGTTGTTTAGTTTTTGGACCTACCACTTTCTGCGGGTCTCTTACAAAGAGACATGTTCCCAGTGGGGGAGCAATAAAGAGAGTCAGTGTGTACTGGCTCCACTGCCCGTTATTGACTGAACGTTGTTGGAAAAGCCAAGTCGAAAATATCTGAGCGCTGATGTCACTTCGATACAATTGCTTTGGAGGCTATTCAGTTTTCCTTGGGGCGCCTATTCATTTTAGGAGACTTGCTGATCTTTGTCTGATGGCTGGAGTTTTATGACCAGAAAGAAATGAAGATGGCAGCTAAGAGCCTCACTTCACAGGGAGTAAAATAATCCTTTTAAGGGAGAATTTGTCATTCCTAGCTTAAAAACTAGCAGTTGAGACGAAGTAAATGGAATGTACTAGCAGAATAAATTTTAAAACACCAAGTACTTTCAAGTGGAATTTAGCTGCATGATGACAAGCAAAACAAAAATTATAGCAACTTCTCCACCCACCTGTGTTAAGGTTGAAAAGTCAAGTATTCAAGAGCTGGAAACACCAGAATTAAGGTTGCCTTGTGTAGTCCTAATTCACTTCTCCTGTGTGATACAATTAAAAGACATTTTTCCCCGTGGCCTCACCCCATTTAGTGGGCAGGATGAACAGAGCTATTCAGTATTTCTTTTTTTACCTTTTTGAGTCAATGTGTGGCCTTGGTTTTATTTATAGCATGCAGTTTAAACTCTTCACTGAAAACAGGATTATTCATATCCTTGTGGGTTTTAATATAACACTTATCACAGAAATATTTGCTTCAAAAACAGAACAAATGTCTCATGACAAAACCCCTGCCAATGAGGTAGGATGGTAGCACGGTCCCTTCAGCCCAAATGCATAATCAGAATCAGAGGTCCCACAAGATTGTTTTGATTAGTGTGAGATCATCTGAATGTAATATAGTGTATAATATATTCTTGTTTTTAGCAAACCAATGGTAACAAAACCCCATTTCTCTGAGAGCGCGCTCCAAAACTTCCACTGCCATAAGTTCTGCGTTTGAGAAACCATCTGTTTCCTTTCAGGATCATCCACAGCATTTGCAAACCTTGTTTTCTGTGGTTTAAAGCACCTCCTTCTAAGACCACTGGGCAAATGACAAGCAAGGCCTAGTCTGGAGCCAAGCAATGTAGCACAGTAAGGCTAGAATGAAATTATTCCTAGCTCACTTGATTTTGGAAGATTCCCACTGAAATTTACAATTTAAAAGAAAAAAAAAATTACCTCTGTTTGCATGCCCTTATTTAGAAGTGTATGTGCATGTGATTATGTGTATACACCTAAAACCAGAAAAGTAGTCATATCTGATTGCAAAAAAACTGAAACAACTTTATGTTTGTAGGATTTTTGTTGGAAACCAACAGTGCTAATGTTCTTTCTCAGCAGTTAACCAACCATCAGCAAAGTTTTAAATAAACTTTAATTCAGGGACTACATAATCATTCTTCTCACAAACAAGACAATTTACGTCCACCCTTTTGATTTGGATCTAAGGTACAAATCAAGTAATTCTTCTTTTGAGACATCGTCTCTGTAGAAAAAAATGTTACCTCAAGTTCTTCCACCAGTATGAAACCCATTTGAGAAATAAAATTTTCAGGTTTATGCAAGCCTGCAATCCCACCTGCACAACCTCTCAGAGAAATCAATTTATGATTCCCTATGTCATACTGCTTGTTTTACATTATAGTCTTAGAGAAAAATGCCTATGTTAGAAATATTTTTTAAAAAAATTACTTACTGTTCTGACAGCCATCAGGATCTCTTTATATTCTTCTGGTCCATATTGCTTATCTCAAACTGTTCCTCAATGATACTCTCCTCAGAGGAGAGGATCCGACAGCTGAAAGAAAAATGCACAATGCTAACAGTTTATATCCACAAGACTAGAAATTTGGCATGTCTGGAGGCTTTAGCATTATTATTATTATTACAAATATATTTTGGAATTTGTATTTTTGGCATAACTGGAAGATTCATTGTAAAGAATGTAGCTCTTCTTTTTTAAAATGTGTTAAATCAGCTTGGATTATTTCAAATTCAAGTACTTCAGCAATGACTGTAACTAAGATCCTTTTTGATCTGGTGTAGTAAAAAGAAAGTTAACAAACATGATCTCAAGTATCACTTAGCAGCATCTTTAAAAATACCACCATTATTATCCTAGGATGCAGCTACCTGAAACACTGGGGCTGCTACAACCCACGTTGGATCAAGACAGTTTTGTTAGTTAGAATGGCTTTTTTCTTTAACTCAAAGCTATTTAAAAGTCTTAAAAGTTTAAGAAAACCAAGCAAATCATCCCTAACTGGAACTACTTCTGTCCAGCCTATCTTCTGCTCTGGACATGCTTAATTCACAATGTAAGTTACCCCACTGTAACACCTCCTAGTTTAAGGCAAGGCCTCTAATTTATGCAGACTGAAGTTGATGCTACTGTCTAGATTGTAAGTCCACCCCACCACCACCATTATTCTTTACTAGTATTAGTACTACAGCTAGATACAAATCAGCTGTAACACCACCAGGGATCTTCCATTGCAGACATGGACTTCACTTAGTTAATTACGTGCTGTGTAAACACAGCAGGGAAAAAAAAAGATGCCTTCCTCAAAGACATTGATGCAATTATTTTGTTGTTCTAGCGTGAGGCTCACAAGATTTTGCAGTTAAGTCTCTCAGGAAGTGAGACTGTATTTTCAGTCCTGTTCTACAGATGGGAAACTTGAGGAGGAATGAGTTCAGTAGCAAGACACAATGAATTACACCTTCTCTCTGAAAGTGGACGCACAAGAGTGTTGGACTGAAAGCTCACTGATTTTCCATTTTTACAGGAATTAGCACTAAAGCTCAGAATCCGTAAGAACTCAGAAGCCTGATACCAGTATTTAACCCAGTTTAGAAGCACCCACTTCCTCAGCCTGATTGAGAGACTACCCATTATCCATCTGATGCTCTTAACTGAGCTCACTGAATTGCTCTCAGTGTAAAACTGCTTGTCAAAGGAATGTATAGGGGCTCACTCATACACTGGGAAACAGAAGTCAATGTTACTTCAACTTTGTGCCTTAGGAAGCTATGGTGATGTAACAGTTGCCACAGATAGTATAGAAGGTACAAATTATAATCATCTTACTGCCAAGTAAGATGGTTACTACTAGTTACTAATAGTACTATGGTTACTAATACTAGTTCAGCGGTAGGGATCTGTCTGTTTCTGCCTGGCCAGTACACGTGGAGAAGAGCAGCAAAGGGATGCAAAAGGTACTCTGCAGCTTCAGGATAGCTGTCGATGGGACTGGAGAGTCAGGGCTGCGACATCTGGTCACGCTTAAGATGGGAATCTTATAAAGCTTCTAGTTACACCTCCTCTTGTTTTTCTGCGCTTGTATTCAATCTCAGCTCAGGGTTGGGTTGGTTTGTTTTTTTTTTTTTATTTAATAAATGCATTCTTTGATTCATAGCAATGTTTCAATGAATTATTTCCATTATTCCCTTTTTCACTGCCTAAAATTGAAAAAAAGGCTCCTGAAATTTTAACCCTTCACATCACAAAGTGCTCTCAGAAGGGCTCTCAGAACCTCATCTAAGCCGTGCTGTAATTAGCTAGAATTTCTACCGACTTAGTCAGCTTTGGATCAACCCCCAAAACAACAAGGGTGCTGTGATACAGCAAAGCATTGGGGCAGATATTTCACTTTAAGAATACATTAAATCTCCATTGGCATCACCTGGTATTCTACTTGAGTAGAAGTTGCTAATGAGTACTAGTAAGGCCTCATCTCTGAAATTTATCCCTGAAAAGGCAAAAGTAAAAGCCATTGCTTTTTTTGCTGGTTTTTTGTTCGTTTTAATAAATAAGCTACAAGAAGTACCAGGCCATGCCACCAAACAACTGTCACTATAAGAGCTCACCCCAGCTGTACAAGAATTGAGATTATCCTGGTTCATCTTCACACTTTCCCCATGAAGTTTAAAAGTTTACCTAGGAAATAAGGAGCCTGGCAGTTTAGAAAGCAGTTCTCTCAGGCCGTGCTCGTGTGAGTAAAGTCTTCCTTTCCCTCGCAGAGCTGACACTCCAGTCCCATCGACAGCTATCCTGAAGCTGCAGAGTACCTTCTGCATGCCTTTGCTGCTCTTCTCCACATGTACTGGCCAGGCAGAAAGAGACAGATCCCTACCGCTGAACTACTCTTAGTAACTATAGTACTGTTAGTAACTAGTAGTAACCATAAAGATCAGATTTCCAACTCACTGGTACCCTGTGCGGCACTTTTCACTAGCATTTTTCAAGGTGGTCTGCAGAGCGGGCGGTGATCAGCATTGCAACCATTTCACAGGTGAAGGGGCTGAGGAAGCAAGCCCGGGGTCAGCCTGGCACTCCCCAGGCTCCTCCAGTGCTGTGCAATGCTGCCTCTTGCTGGAGCACAGCTAAAGCTCTGCAAGGCTCTCGTCTCCCCAGCCCAAACCTCTAGACCAGAACAGAAGCAAAACTAGTCTGTCTTTAGTTATCAAGGTGCTTTACCTGTCCATTTCCTGACAATTTGTGTCTGCCTGCTGCATGAGAAAAGGACTAATGTCATACCTTCTCGGGTAGCAGTACAGACAAAATGCCCGAGGGGTGTGCTTTAAAACTGGTAGTTAAATTGGACAGCCAGAAGCCCTGAATTTGAATGTTTCATAAGCCAAGTTGAATACCTACAGAAAGAACCATTGTATGATTTTAGTAATGAGCTAATTCAACTAATTCAATAATGAACTAATTCAACCCCTTCCAAAACAATCCATGAACTCTTACTCATTATCAATTTACAGTGTTTGGGGACCTTCATTAATTATCACTATTCCTAGTCATTATATGTATTTATGTTATGGGTGCAGTGTAAAGAAGGATGTGGAAAAAAAATATAGCTGTGCCTTTTTGTTCATACTCACAAACAGTGATGGGAAAACCTCCAAAAGCATTCTCGATGTTTTGTAGTTGTCAAGACACTTCATTTTCTCTCATTCCCAAGCTTCAGAAGCTTCCTCTTTGTGATTGCAAACAGATGATGGTAGAGCATGCAATTAGACTAATACAAGTAAATTCCAATCAGTGGTAGCCTGCAGCAGCTTCTCAGTGTTCACATCAAATGGAGGCCAACCCTTAGCATGAAGCTGTCAGCAGGAAAAGATAAATTAAAATTGATTTTTAGAAGCAAACTTCTGTGACCTTCTTCATTGCACCCAGGAGTATCTATAACATCTGTCATTTATTAGATATCATGGCTGGTATTTTCAACCATCCACTGAGCTTGGGCATTCAAAATCCAATATGCACCTTTGACTATATCAGTACAAAGTCTCGTGAGTCTTGACCGTTTGGGAGAACAGCATTCCACAAAAGGGGGAAGTGTCTCCACCTCTCTGCATGCACCAAGAAACACTGTTAAGAATGTACAATTTAGGAGCTTATTTGAAAATGACAACTTTAAACTTTGAGCTTTTAGTACAACTAGAATAGATTCTGCAGATTTACCCTATCCTTGCCAATCTTTACAATCTTTCTTTGCAAAACAGAGATGGCAGATTCTCAAATATTTTAGTTTTTCCAAAAATTAATCCAGTAAAACCAGTGATTAGTGATAACAGCTCTTCAGTGTGCTCAATGGGCATAAAATACGATAGCACTAGCTTTCATAGTAGTATAGGAACTGCTAAGTAAATATGGTGTAAGTTTCAGAGTTACCTATCGTGATCTCATCTCAGGGATCGTGGTGCAAACACAAGATCTTCCAGATTTCTGGAGGTTTTCTTAAGATGGAAACTGTCTTCAGAAGCTGCCCGCAGATTTCCCAGGATACAAGAAGTTTGGTATCCTCCCACAGGGGGAGGCCAGCAGAGGTACCTCTGTCAAACTGGGTACCAAACAGTTGCATGGTAAAATTCTGCTAATGGTGCCACGCAATGTTATTCAGTGCATTGCATCCCAGATGCCCCGGAAGGGGTGCCGAGCCTCTCGGTGCTCCAAGGGAAGGCAGGCTTGTCAGCAGACCAGGGCGGCTGATGGCATCAAGAGCTGGGGAAAAGGCATAAAACAAGGTCAGGTCCACCAGAGTTTATTGGGTAAAGGGCAGAGCTGTGCAAACATGACCACATCAGTCTGGCTAAAAGCATTTATGTAAAAAATAAAAATGGCTCTAAGCATGGCAATCTTTATTTGAAAGTTACTGGGCAACCCTGGTGTATACATGCAAGTTCTAAACCAGGCTTTTTAGAGCAGAATGAGTCTTCAGTGTCCTTGATCTCTTTTTATAGGCAATAAAATGCATCTCCCACATTTCCAAACACTCCTTTCTGCCTTTAGAATTCACTCGGTCATAAGAAACAGTTCCGAACACCTTCTCTGTTAACAACTATATTCCCCCAACTGCTTCAAGTCAAAGAAACATGACTGATTGTAAAGCAAGGCATCTTCATTTCAACTACTTCCAATTTTCTGTTTTTCTCTGAAAAGCAAGTCCAGGCCATTAGTACAGTTGAGTGTTAGACAAAAAGTTTCCAAAAACAGCTAACATAATGCAATGAAAGTAATTTTGTAACCCAGAAAAATACAAGTACAGTTATACAAGTGTTCTTGTTCCAAGAACAATTGTAAGTGGGTTTTGTTTTGATTTTGAAAAATCTCCAATATCTCAGGGTAGTTGCAGTAGACCACACACTGGAAAAATTACATGTTTTTCTGGTCACTGTATAATAAGAAAGGATTTTTCTCTCTGAGACAGAAAAGGCCTATTCAAGGTTGGAAAGGGAGTGTACCTCGGAAGAATGAAGAATCAGGAAGCTGGGGAGATAGGTTATAATTGTATGAGGATGATTTGGTCTAGTTGTCTGAACAGCTGCCAGGGAATTAGGAAAGACAGCTTCTACTTTTTCATCAGCCTAGGCAAAACATAAGGGCTAAAAGCAAAAATCAAATAAATACCAGTTTTACGGTATCTGCTATTAGGGGTGACTCCATCTTTGGTTGTCTATCTGGAGATAAGAGGTTTTGCAACACAAAGTATAGCATAGATAGAAACTAAAGTGGGAGGATAAGTATCAATTCGTTTAAGGTAGTGGGTTTTGTGCCAAAGTTTTTGTGATACGGTCACATAGTATTCCGCAGCAAGACAATACATAAATATCTACATCATTTATGGATGAAGATCCACTCCAGGCTGTAGACAAGTGAACAGCAGATAAGCTGTAAACTGAGAGTCAGTCGTGACTTTCCCCTGACTTCACAACCCACCGTAGTAAGCCAGTTGCATAACCTACTTTCCAGGTTATTTTACTGCAGTCATTGGGCAATTTTGGATGGACTCCACCGAGTACATTTTTTTTAACATTCTTTTTACCAAGGAAAGAAAATAAGAGATTTTATAGCCTTGATGTGTTTCTGGCACAGTTTAAAAACTGCTGCTAGAAATTACCAAGCTGTAGCAATGCAAATATCTCATGACTTTTCTTTTTTTTTTTTTTTTGGTAAAGTTGGGCTTTTATGCAGGAAACTGGGAAACAACATCACAGAAAAAGATTGCATTAAGAGAAGAAAACCCATGTAAGCACAACTTACAGAGTGGAACAGTATCATGTTTCTAGCAGCCCGTGTTAAATGTAGTTTGAAAGAATCCTGTTTTCATGCACACCAAGGGCTTGCTCCTTCTGACCACTGAAGTCAGTGACAATTCACCAAATGATTTTAGTGATGCATGAGCTGGTCCCTAAAGCAGCAGACTGGCTTGTACGTATGGCACTGGGCAGAGAGCCAAGAGATCTGAGTTCAGTTCCTAGCTTGACACAAACTCCCTGGGCAATTTCTGTCCCATCTCCCTGGGCCTCAGCTTCTCCTCTGTAAAGAGGGGTGATCTGTCTTTGCTTCCACTGTTGGTTCTCTGAATAGCCATATTCTCTCTCCTGGCACACCAAAGCCTTTGTTTTTGGTGTGTTTTTTAGGTGCAATTGTGATTTAACAAGGAATGACTAATGCACACCCTTAATCATCACAACAACTCTAGCATCATACAGCACTGCAGTGACTCTTGAACGCTGCCCTACACAGTTCTGCAGGAGATAAAGCATGCCAAACCTATAGCAAGTACTTAAAAATGTGCCTTAAGCACCAAACTCATCTGCAGTAGGCTGACCTAAGTATACAATACTGCCCTTTATGTGCATCATAAATCACAAAGTGCATGAGCTGGTTGATTTGCAAAGATCTCCTCCATGCTTGAAAACGGTCCATCCTGATGAGCAGGAGGTCAAGCAAGCGTAGTAAGAGACCTGCATAGATGAACAAGGAGCTCCTGACGATATTCCCTCTATAGTTTCAACGCACTTTTTCACTCCTGAGATCAGAGGCAGTATATGAACTACAATGTTGTTACTTATTTTATGCTACCAGGCAACATTTTTAACGTTAATGCTCTTTCATGAAATTGACCACGAGAGGGCACCAGCACAGCTCTAAAAAAAAAAAAAAAAAAACAAGTAGCTAAATAAATAAATGGGAATTTGCTTACAAACTGTATCGCTTCAAAGGCACAGGAGAGCAGGTTCCACGGTCATGAGTCACCCACCCGCAGAAAGCCCAAGTGTCAGGCAGCTAAGTGGGTGCCCTGCAGCAGAGAGAAAATTCACCCAACTACCTACAGCCAACAGAGCTGGTGCTTTTTCTGCTTCCTCTACAAGCCTCCCTTTGCTGACAGACCCCCTTCCTTAGGGTGGATGGGTGAAGGGTTCACACATCTTTTTGCATCAGTGTTGTCCAGAGCCTCCCTCTGCAGCATCTCTGTCCTACCTCCGGCCTCCCGCACAGGAGCAGTAGTTATCTTCACTGCTACTCTTGGGAGGGTCATCCCCTTCTCTCTCAGCAGAGAAAAGGCTTTTCGTTCCTGAAAGCCAGGTGAGCAGCAATGTCTAAGCCCACATGTTTTCAGCCCAGCAAGCCCTAGCAATGGGTTTGCTTGTTTCATAGTCTTTTCAATGCATACTACCTATGAGGGGGGACTGAATGATAACTCAGAGGACTAAAAGAATGAACAGCTATAGCTCAAGCTGAGCAGCTGACCTCCACGACTGGGAGAGTTGTTTTTTCCACAAAGACATCACCATAAGGAATTCCTCTAGAAACAAGAGAAAAGAAAAAGCATATTATTTTTCAAGACTGCATCCTGAATATCTGATTCAAAATTATGCCATGTAAAAACAAAACGCTTGGCCTCACAAAATCTCCCAGTGAGATCTCCCTGCCAAATACCATCTAGGATACAGACATTTGCACAAAGAGAAAAATGTCTACAAATACCCTATTCAAGAGCGAGTGCAATTATGTATGCAATTATATATGCAATTATGTATAGGTCACTCGCAAAGCTAATTTTGCTTACAAAGGAAAATACCTCATTGCGAAAAGATTCGTACAGTTAAGCTAAACCTTTTCCTGCAGCATCGACTGTGAATACAAAAGGATTGTTCTTTTTTGTTTTGGCTGTAAGTGAACAAAATGCTGTTTTCAACTAGATGTTTCTCCCGAGTTTCTGTGACAGTTGCATTAATTCTGTGCAATTATTCCATGAACGTAAATTTATTCTGAATGCCCTGGTAAATTTCTGGCAGTTCAGAGGAATCTCCCAGTTGGGACACATCCATTGCGAAGAACACCAGGTAAGCCAGAAATGGGGGGAAATTAAAATGACTTAACCTATAATTAGGGTAGAAGGTAATATAGCTGCTAGAGAACAAGAGAGTCAAAGGGTGTTTTACAGTACCAGCCTTACAGTCTAAACTTGATGAACCTTTTTTGCACTATTCGAATAGCTGTTTCTTCTACTGTATTTGTAAAGGTATGTGCCAGAAAAACAGAGCAATGAAGAGTTCCAAAAAGCATGTATTCATTTGAAAAGAAAATTAATTGATAGAATATTCCACAATGAACGATGCATAAAATAAGACTATTTTCTTCAACACAGGGTGTTGTAAAATCACGTTTGTTTAGAAATGTGTTTCTTGTGCTTCAGCAGTTATTGAAGTACTGAAATGATTTCTAATACAGTTATCAGGCCAAAGAGTGAAAAAATGTACTGATTTTGATTCAGCTGTTATTCCTAGCTCCAAATGAGTTACCCAAAATAGGAGTCAGATAGTTACAAATGTCTAAAACCATAAGAAACACCCTAAAATGTTATTAAAGCTATGCTCTAACTTTGGAACAGAAATATCAGCACCCCTACAAAAGCATAGTCCTATTCCCATAGGGTTAACGCCTCAGCTACAGAAACCCATGATATAACTCGCAGAACACATTTGCTGTGCTCCTTGCTTCTTTTCACATGAGCATCAGTCATCACTAACAAGAATATGAAGGGTAATGTTAAATTGAAACTAACTTATTGACTAGGCTGAAGAGCTAGATTTGACTGTCAATGTCTAAATTAAAATCACATGTGTTTGCCACCTTTTATATTCAAAATAAAAATACTTCTAGAGTATTGAGACCCTGAGATTTTTTAAATGGTTGTAGTCTGCTCTCTTTTTCTCTTGCAATCTAAATGATCACATTAGAAACGCAGAGGTGAAGATTCTTCTAATCCAAGGCTAAAGGCCTTTGATGTTGAAGTGGATACATTTTCCCAAACCAGCTATGCAGTTCCTGCGTTAATTAGGAGATATGGAATGCTCTAATAAGCGCAGAAGAACGAGAGGTCTCTGAGGTCATACATTTGTTACATATTCTGAAAAGTGGTTCCTTCGCCTTTTGGTTTTAGCCAAACTTGTTGTTTCATTTTGGTCAGGAACCAATCTGCAAGCGACACAGGTATTGCACAGGCTGTTTGGCTCTGGCATCACACATCACTCGAGGCTCGACCTACAGTCCAGGGAAGTCAATGCAAAGATTCCCACCAGGCTTTGGCGCAGGCCCTAAATTTTTACATGCAGGAGACAGACGCTACAAAATCATGGTAAAAAGCCAGTCAGAAATAAACTGTTGCTTGGTTCTGTTTAGCCAGCCTCTCCTGTTACTGGCGTCTCCTAAGAGAGAAGGTGAAGGAGCACACAGCGGGCTCGCCATGGGCCGCCTGATTCTGAAGGTGGTTTTTCCACCCTCATCCTCTCACTTGCCCCAGGGCTGCGCGAGAGGAGCTGATGAGAAGAGATGCTGTGTAAAATGCAGCTCCCTTCCTGCACGTTGCAGAAAGACTGCAGCAAGGCTGGCTTTGTACAGGCAGGCAAGGACGTGGTATTTTCAGCCCTTCATTTACCTGCTTTTGGGACCCCTAACGCTGTTAAATGCTCTGTCTCACATAAGCAGTCCAATTGATTGGCTTTGCGTACATGTCCAATCCCAGTTTGCTTTTCAAAGCTCCAGATGTATTTACTTTTTATACAATGCTCCAATGCAAAATATGATTATTTTTACTAAGATATTTGTTCTACTTCACTTTCTAATCCCATCTTCAAATTCACCAATAGAGGCTCAGGAATGTAAAACAGATCCTTTGGGAACTGTATAAATTTGGGGAAAATAGTGCTGGTCTACTAAGCCCTTATGAAACTTTATTTAAAATGGTTAAAATCGGTCATCCCACCAATAGTTTAACCTGATTTAGCAGTTAAAAATGTAGTGCGTACACAGTAGCATTTTAATTGATGCTGGAACTGGATAAAAGGGACAAAAGCAAGATAAAAGCTGCAATTATTAAAACTGCAACAATTGCAAGTATTAATTTTCCTTTTCAACTTCCACAAGGTTTGTTTCCATTATATATTTAGGTGGTAAGATGCTAACAGCGTAATCACTTTTATTTCTTGCTCCTGCTCACAATCACTGTTTGCAGGGTTTTAGTTACTGACACTGGTGGGACAGTTTGAATAGCTACCAACAAAGAGATTTTTAGAATATAGTAAAGATAAGTAACATTATAGAAAATGTGCAGGGAGCGCTTCTAATAGTTATAACTTTGCACTTCATTCCTCTCTCATTTTTGTCACCCTGCCAGAAGCTTAACTGCATCTTCCACTTAGCCCGAGCACTGCTTTTAGCCTTCAATGAAAATTGTACCAATTCAGCAGAAAAAATAAGCTTTTCCCTTTTGATCACCCTAAGCCTACTTTGTAAAGCAGCAATACCTGACAATGCTTTTCTATTTTATCAGGTGGGAACTTGCAGAGAACACTTTGCAGTGATGAAATTAACAGCTTTGAAGACTTACATTTTGAGAATATGGTACATGCTTGTGCCGGTAATACGGCTGAATACAGCTGAGGATTTCCAGTGGACAAAGAATAATCCAGGCTCTTTCTATTACGGCACTTTTCCAGCTGGTACTTTTGAACTACAGTTGATTGTGGGTTTTATGATGCTCTAGATCCACGTGTCTGTTCGCACAAGAAAGATACCAAAAGGTTTTCCTTGTCCTGCCAGGGAAATGGCAGAAACAAAAAATCAGGCTCTTGCAGAATGCATACTTAATACCATCTTCTGCACCTAGCACTGGAAATATAAGGATTCCCATAACCCTGCACTTCATATAATCACTTAAAAGAGTAAACTGAGAGTAAATGCTAATAGATTAATATTTCATATCCAGATCTCCCTTTCCTGCCTATGTTGAATAAGATGCACAGTATAACAAATCACACCTGAGAACTCTTCTCCTTTTTCATAAATTATCTACAATTAATGAAGAATTATAAACTAAAAATATCCATTCTTATGCCGCTAACATAAGAAAGGAACCTGAGTGAAATAATTGTGTTGGGTTTGTTTCGAGCTGTTTAGGATTATCTAATTCACTCTTCAGTACTGCTTTATGAAACCTTGTCCCTTCTTCAATGTATATTGATACACACACATTTTATTCAACCAAAATCAAAACTAAAAAGATATAAGCACTGATTAGTCAGGTCCTTTTGTATAATACTAGCAAAACAAGCCAGAATCTTTCTTTATATTTTAGGGAACAACAGCTAAACTTGTAATTGCTAAAAAACCCATAACAACTAGCAGGCAGAAATTATGTGGGAACCTAATTTTTTTTCTTACAGTAAGATATTTCTGCCATGCTATCAATGCACTACCTCATCACTGTAAAATAATAGTAGTAAGGTTTACTATATGAAAGAATTAGATTCCTTTTTCAGTGCATCAGAAAAGGATACCTTTAGTCCATACCACATTTTCAGTCCCTTTTTATGCACCGATACAGTTTCACATAGAAAATGTTGGCCTCTTGTTCACTAGGCATGCAATCATGCACATTTCACACCAAGCTATGCAGCCGTGAAGGTGCATCAATTACCTTCTCATATGAAAATTCAGTATGAAGACCAGTTTTGCAGGAAAGTGTTTAAATCATAACTCACTCCTTTTTACCTTTAGGGTTTTTATGGGGTGTTGGAAGCTCCGCGTACCAGACTGAAGGCGCCTGGAACAAGGATGGGAGAGGACCAAGTATCTGGGATGCTTTTACTCACAAGAAAGGAAAAGTGTTTAGAAATGAAACAGGAGATTCGGCGTGTGACGGCTACTACAAAGTTAAGGTATCGTTAAAGAGGAACTATCCTTCTAGAAACATTCTGGAGCCATTTCATGATACTGATCTTGAAATAACAGCAAAGATGAAATGCTTTGGTTGCTCTAGGGTCACATTCAACTTAGGAAGCCGAAGGCTGATCTTTTCAATTAGTTCAGTAGAATCTTCTTTCCTGATGATCTCATAGAACCATTAATACCACAGTATTCCCCAAATACGCCTGTTTTTCAGTGATTTTTGTATCCAAAGAAATACTCCAAATGTTGTGGCAGTCAAAATGCTTAGTTATAACAACAACAAAGAATGCATATGAGCTTTGAATAAAATTAACATTTTTTTGTGTTTGAGCAGCTTTAAAGGTTTTCTATGTATTTAAGAATAATAAAATTATCAGATGTTTTAAAATTCACTCTGCTTGTTTTCCATTTTTTGGATGGATAACAAATAAATAATCAATGCAACTCAATTCAGTTACTGCCCTACAGGAAAGACAGACACACAGCAAGAGGGAGCCAAATGGTTGCGATAAGCCAATATTACATAATTGGAATTCCAACTAATTTGATAGAAGTTATATTCCACTGAGGTTTTTCCACATATATGAAATCCAAGGGAGAACCAGAGGCCTCAGCACGAACTAAGAGGAAAGAAACTAATTATGCCTTACTATTCAAAAATGGGAAAAAGCAGATTTCATTTGATCTCTCTCAAACAAGTAAAAGCTTGAAAGAACACCTTATAAAAACCCACAGAGAGGTTGGAACTCTGAGGCTCACTGGGCTGTTGCATCAGAATAGATTGACACGATGATCACAGAACCTATTTTTCAGAGAGGATTCAGGCATGAATGATAGTATTTCAACATTTACTCACTACTGTAGGCTTGTATTTTGAGATACTTTCTAAAATTTCTTTGTATGTGTTCAGTTACATGGTCCTCTGTATAAAAACACTCTTCCTCTATTTGTTTTCATCATCAGAATTCTCTTTGCATTGGCTCATATACCATCAATTTCTAATTTCATGTATGATTTCTTAGAATAAGAACATGTATTTATACTGAATTTATTTTTTGTGCTAACTCCAGTATGGCACAATAAATGAAAGCCTGTGCAATCATTATTTTGTACCTAAGCTGAAATGTTTGAGGTCAAGATTTACAGGCTTATATTATTTTTTAAAACATGCACATTACAAATTCTGACATAAATATAACTGTGTTGCAGAATACCTCAGCTCATTTTTTCCACCCTCTATTTGATGGTGAATCCATTCAGCTTCCATGGTTGTTAACACAACACATTATAAGACTTCTTTGCAGAGTCAAGGAAAAAAAAAATGGTGACAAAGGAAGTATGCAAGTAGAAAGAGCCACCATCATCTCAGAGCAAATGCAGAAAATAACTGATGGAATCCTCTTTTGTTCAATTCTTCTATAGATTTTCTGCATTCAGTACTATTGAAGACAGATGGATAACTGAAGAGTTACTTTGCTCAGACATGAGTTATGTTAACTGGATTTTCTTTTCACAGGATGACATTCAGTTACTGAAGGAGCTGAAAGTTAATCACTATCTATTCTCTATCTCATGGCCTCGGATTATGCCTACTGGCATCAAAAGTAAGCATAACAATTTCACTAGATTCTTACCAGTATTAGTAGGCAAGTAATTTTACTCCTGAGTATACCACAGATGTTTAACATTACTGTTAAAGAGATTTCTGTTTCTTTGTCTGCAGAACAGGGTTTAACCATTAGACATCCATTACAGTAAGCCCATCACTGTAATGTAAAATTCCTTGGTTAAAGTTTTTAGATTTCTGTTCTTCCAGTTATTTGAAAAACAGTCCAGGTAATTTCTTGTCTGTGCGTTTCATCAGCAGAGCAATTGAATGAGAAGGGAATACAGTTCTACAATGATACAATTAATAGTCTTCTGGAAAACAACATTATCCCTATTGTGAGCCTCTACCACTGGGATCTTCCACAGGTCAGGCAATATTTAAGTTAGTGAAATGTCTAATATAAATGCTTCTGATAGGAAATTGACTTCTAAGTTTAAGGACTACGTGTACTTTAGAAAAATGTTCAAAGATGCCTGCATGCTTTTAAGTGTGCTTATAATTATTTTCTATTCATTTGCATTTTATATACAATGTAGTTTATACACATTGAAGTTTTGAAAAGCCTCCTTCTGAGCTACTGAAATATAAATGAAAGTATTTGTTAACGGGCAGCTGAACTTTAAATAACATTATTGGTTCTTGAAATTCTTATTTATGAAGGTTCTCCAAGAAAAGTATGGTGGCTGGCAAAATATAAGCATGATAAATTATTTCAATGATTATGCAAACCTGTGTTTCGAGAAGTTTGGCGATCGTGTGAAACACTGGATTACTTTTAGTAATCCTTGGGTAAGTTACCAATGCTTTCCTTCCAATTACTCCCATTACACAGTTCTGTTCCCAAAATTCTGTGGAAGTGAACTACAGGAAAGTAGGTTAAAAACTGGAGAGGAAGAGGGAGAGACTTACACCATTAATCTTTGTGCCCAAAAATCCCAGTGGCCAAATTCTGCACAAGGGCAGGGTTTCAAGATAAGAAATTCTGGTGAAGTTTTGAAAAATGATCAGCTGGAGAAGAGAGGCACAGAACTCAGAAAGGTAGTTTATAACCTGCCTTTCATGCATTTCAATGGACAACAGCAAGCTGGTGAGTAGTCACTGACACATTTTCTCCAACAAGCCACAGCCTATTACCAGCCAAGCAGTGGGGCAGTAGATGGGAGCCAACGGGAGGGGACAGAAAAAGGGGACTGGAGAGAAGAGATGGAGAGGGACACAGCCCATGCAGAAGAGCACACGATCTAAGTCCATAGGACGGTAGCAAATTCATTAGTTCTGCTGTTCAAAAAATAACTAACTCTATGTATTTGTAGGCAGTTGCTGAAAAGGGTTATGAAACAGGAGAACATGCACCAGGACTGAAGCTCGGTGGATGCGGAGCATACAAAGCAGCGCACCATATAATTAAAGTAAAACTAAAATCGTGCTTTAAATTAAGTGTAAATTAAGACTTTTTAGCAGACTAAGTGGTTTTGATTCTGCTCTTTAAACAGATAGCTTTGCAACGATGTCATTTCCAACTACCCTATCAAAATCATCACCTGATGTTAAACCACTAATGCATACTCAAGTGTAGCACGAAATGACACTGTTGCAACAACTTAAATTTTTCCTTATAATTTAAGCGTCTCTTTTACAGTATGTTTCAAACTGGTCGAATGGGAAAACATCCAGGTTACTCTAGAAACAAGGAGTAAAATCCTGAGCGGTTGAAATGAACTTGAATTTTGCAAGTGACTTCAGTAAGGCTAGCTCTCATAAAAATAAACTTTCACTTGCCTGAATAACTTAGGCAAAGACATCCAAAGACCGGAGATGCTGGACAGAACACTATACTGAATGCTGCGTATATACCTTCACGGGGACCTCCTGGAATTTAGGGAAGGAATCTTGCATAAGTGCTTTTTTGACATCCTATATGAAACAAAAGCCTCCACAATATACATAAAAAATTATGTGATGTTTTCAGACGCACTTTAGTGCGAAAACTGCTCTTGATCTTCACTAGCTTTACTGACTATGGCATAACAGATTAAAATGTGTGTATGCCTTTTTTTTTTTTTTTTTTTTACAGACTCATGCGAAGGTATGGCACTCTTACAATAATACATGGCGTAGCGAGCAGCAAGGTAATAAGCATTCATTCTGTAATTATGCTTCTATTTATATTAAGGGCTTAAAGATTATGCATAGACTGCAGAATTGTCAATTTGTGTTTTAAGGTATGGTTGGAATTTCCCTAACTAGTGGCTGGGGTGAACCTGTTGATCCACATAGCCAAACAGACAGAGACGCTGCTGAAAGATACATACAGTTTCATTTGGGATGGTTTGCAAATCCGATTTACAGAGGAGACTATCCAGAAATTATGAAGAATTATGTAGGTAAGCCCCAGTAACCAACTGTAACATGAATAAATTACATGCTCCACAGCATATTGCAATGGAATAGCCCCTGACCAACATACAGTTTGAGGACACAGGTGAGCCAAGGCTAAGCAACAAATGGCCCCTGGGCTAGACACAGCTCCTTGCAGTTTGGGGGACATACCAGAACCATGAAGTTGAGCTGCTGTTGAGCCCGACAGTTGCACATCTGAGTACTCCAAACTGGAAAGGAAGCAACCACCTCAATTGCCAGGCATAGCCCATTTTTAGTGGCCTAACCAAGATAGGGAGTTGTTAAATATTTTTCTGGATTTTCCACCTGATGACAAAGAACCAGCAGTTTTTCCATCACTAAAGCTTGCATTTCTACAGGGTTCCATTATATTTTTTTCACAAAATGAAGTAGTTAGGCAATGTACCCAGCAGCAAGGCACTTCTGTTCTTGTCATGTTATGTTTCCAAGCATTCTGTTGACATTTATCATGCTCTTTGGAAAAAAAAAAAACATTTTAATTAACCATCTTCTCCATGTACTGTACCCAACTTACTTCTCCAAACCAAAAGGATGAAAGATTTTTTCATCTTAAAAAAAGGCAAACTAAACTGTGCTCTACACTAAGTTCAGGAAAGCTGTGTTTGTTGTTGGTGAGGTAAAGAAAACAAATTTCCATGCTCCTCAGAAGTGTTTCCTGTAATTGTTTTGATAGGTAGGAAGAGTGCCCAGCAGGGCCTGGGGACATCAAGATTACCAACTTTCTCAGTGCAAGAGAAAACCTATATTAAAGGCACATCAGATTTCCTGGGAATAGGTCATTTTACTACTCGTTATGTTATACAGAAGAGCCTTCCCTTCCTACAAGTGTCCAGTTACCACACTGACCGTGACTTGGCTGAACTGGTGGACCCAAAATGGCCAGCTCCAGGACCTAAATGGTTATATTCTGTGCCTTGGGGATTCAGAAGATTACTCAACTTCATCAAGGTGATTACAGAGTAAATATTTAAAAGGAAGTGAACAAGATGTCTGGCTACATGCAGAAGCTGCAGGAGCTGCACTTAAGCTATTTTAGATTTGCAACAGTTTCACCTATATATTTGGGAAGGTTCTTTGCCGAAAACACCACCTTAATTTCAGTTCAGAAAACTACAGAATTCATTAATTTTAAAATAAAAAACGTAGTTAAATTCCTAGGTACACATTTTTCTTACTAAAGGTAACTGTAAGTAAATCTAGAAAATTGTTTTTAATGCATTTTACTAAGAATCTCATGTTCTGTCAAAATGAGATTATTTTGTTTACATGAACCGGTCCAAACATATCTTTGTTTGCAGACACAGTATGGGAACCCTCTCATTTATGTGACAGAAAATGGAGTTTCTGAAAAGGTACAGTGTACTCAACTGTGTGATGAATGGCGCATAGAGTATCTGAAAGGATATATTAATGAAATACTGAAAGGTAACTTTAAAAACATCTTTTTAGTGCATAAGCTTTTTGAGTGTTTTCACCTCCTGATTATTTTTTACTCCTGCAATTTACATCATAGAGAAATAAATATTCACAGATCAAAATGGACAGCAAACTAGACTAATAAATTTTCACAAAAATGACAACCTAGCCAAATGTACTGATGCTAATAAATACAATAACCTACATGAGATTTAATACTGTAATAGATCATCAGTTTCCACTTTTAGAAAGGAGAAATTGCACCTAATTACCGTTCTTACAGAGCTTTAGTACCTCTAAGCTAAAGATAACATTTTCAAAGAATCTAAATTACTTTATACTTTGCCACTTTTCTGTCCTCCTCCTCCTCCTCCCCCCTTCCCCATCTCTTCCTGGTGTAAAGCAAAATACCTACAGAACCCTATTTGAAGGACGAGAAACACAGGCAACAAGCTTAACGGAATAATTTGTATTCTGTTTACAGCTCTAAATGATGGTGTTAATGTCAAAGGTTATACTGCCTGGTCACTGCTGGATAAATTTGAATGGAACAAAGGCTTCTCTGAAAGATTTGGATTCTATCACATTGATTTTAAAAACAAGAACAAACCACGATACCCAAAGGCATCTGTTGACTATTATAAAAAGATTGTCAGTGCAAATGGATTCCCAAATCCAAGAGAGGTGATGTCTTTATTCTTTTTTCTTCAATATATGGGCAAATATCACATTGAATTTCATGAAACAACTTGCATGAATACGATACATGAAATTTGACACTTTGATTCTGTAAATTAGGGATGTGCTAAATACATGGGCCTCCAGGGACAGAGAAAGTGGAAGCTACCTCAATTACTGTTTCTAGAGCATTTCACAAACTCTGATTGGACTTACTGATGCAAAAAAAAATTTTAAATCACGTTACTAGTGCTCTGTCAGACTTCTAGGCAGAAAATTACACATATGTGATATCTTATTGGAAAACAATATGGAATATATTATGTGCTTTTTATAGTTAATTGTTTAATAAAATTTTAAGAAATATATTGCAATAAAAGTCACAAAGATACAAAGAAACTTTCAGAAAATTGTGTTGACAGAGCAAAATAGTTCCAAGTCAATTGTAGCGGACAAATGTTCAGGGACAAAGAAGCTGCTGTGAATGAGACTTGAACATTACAGTCTAATAGAACTGCTGCATGTCAACCTCCTCAGGTGGAAAATTGGTATCAGGCGGCCATGGACACTTGTTCTACCACACACCAACTCCTTGCTACAGGTAATTATGTATCTTTTGTTTTGTTTTATAAAAGCATATTATGTAACTTTCAGATTTTAAATTTCTCTGTGAATACTACTGTTAGCGGATCCTAAAAGGAATTTTCTCCCTGAAAGCACAACAGCTTTCAAATACAACAAGCCTCTGAAGAAAAATGTCTTTATTTACTCCCTCCAACTAAAATCACTGTACCTAAACAGATCAACTTTGGATGTTAGTGGAATACACAAACTGTAAGAGTTACTATTTAAAATTAAGGCTAGAGATGACAGTATAATAATAATGAAAAGTGCTAAATGCTCTTTCAAACATAAAACAAAACCAGAGAAATCAAGACAACCATGCAGACAGAAAAATCTCTAAACTGTTTGACTTCTACATAAAACAAAACTATTTAAAAAATGGGCTAAGTACTAACCTACGGTAGCGTTAAGCTCATTTCCGCTCTTTCATACTCCTGGTAGCAAAGCTAACAACAGCACAACTTACAGCAGCTGCTCAAGAATGCATAAATACAGCAGACTTTGCCTGCAGTTTCCACAGTGCCAGGCTAAGCCACCTCACTTAAGACCTTCCCAATGTAATTCAGGACCTTTCATAATTCCTGAACTAGGAGAACAGTGCGCCGCAGTGGATTTCTGAAACTTTTAAGAAAGATGAAATAAGTATTATAAAGTCTCATAAGAAGGATGAGAGAAATTCCACATAGCAGAAAACATCAAAGCAGTCATCCTAGGTTTATCCTCCTTAGCCTCAACTGCTGACTGATATGTTCTATGCGAATTAACTGTTTACTGAACGTTTTGAGGCTTATCTGTGGAGCAAAATTCTACAAAATAAAACCCATGTCATTTTTCAAAGAGCTGCAAAACAATCATAAAAAGGCTAAAGTGCTTCCCAAGGATTTCTCTTTGACAATTTTCTTTTCTACTCTTGCCTTGGGAGGGGGGAGGCTCAAATAAAAAAAAAAAAGAATCAAAGGAACGGTAGAACACTGCTAATGCACTGAAGCGAATTCATAGTAAGCACATTTTTTGCAGCCCTTTGAGCACTGACTTCTTCAAAAATTTACCTTAGAAAGAAAAAAAAGAGAGGGAAAACTGTCATGCATTTGCCCCAGCTTTTGCAGACTTAAGAAATTTTGTTTGTTTTGTGTGCTGTTTATGCCAATGTCAACATTTAACAAAATAATTTTAGCCATAAATGTTAAAAAAAAAAAAAATCCTTAATCTACGTTAACTCTAAGTTAACAATTAGTATAATCCAGAAGATTAAACTTCTTACATATTACTCATTTCTCAAATTTTAGATTCCCTGATTACTCGCATGGAAATGATGAGAGAGATTGTTCTTCCTGCAGTTTTCACACTCTGCATACTCATCAGTATTGTCCTACTAATATTCTACCTTCGAAATCACAAATAAAATTGTCTGCTCACACACATCTTCATTTTGCATAATAAATAAAATGCAATGGTTTTATTATATTGGTTAAAGTTTACCACAGATGCCTCTTTTTATACCACTGTAAAGATAAAGAAATATTACTTTACCTATCCACCTAGCGCTTATTGTTTTTTCTAGTCAATTCCCAAAACACAATTTAAATTTTTTTAATCAAAACCCAAAGTACACTTTCTTTCTGCATTACTTTCCACTAATTTTAAGTAGCAGATTTTATGTTTCTCATTATTTTGGAATCTACTGCACATTTTGTTCACCAGAAAAATAGTTAGCTAAGATTTAAGTGATTCAAGTCTTGCCAGTACAAATTTCAAGTGATTAAAAGCTGTCTGCAAATTCTGATTTCAGTCTGTTCATCAATAGACTTTTAATTAGCATTTAACTGCTATTTGAAGAGAGACGGACACATAATTTTAAAATGAAAAAGGATATAAATATTCCAAGAGCACTGCTTAAACATTAACTTATTATTAATTTCTAAAAGTTAGGATAATATATGCCTTACTATTACGTGTGGAGAAGAATTTGAAGTGACTAATCAAAGATGACAACTGCTGAGTCAGGGTTAAACCAAGGACTCTTATCTCATTAGTTTTGTTTACAGGGAACTAGGTTTACCTCATACAACTTTATAATATAATACACATTTCTATGTGTAATCTAAGAAATCCAAGCACTTCCAGAATGTACTATGCCACCTCAAATTGACTTCTCCTGCAGGTAGGAACAAGTTGAGTACATGATTATAAAAAATTTGTTCCAGAATATGGCCATCTGGCTATATTTGTCCTTCTGTTGTGCTTGAAATTATTCCTCTAAAGCAAAGCAACAAACAAGTTTCCTATTCGGCTTGCACTATAGTTTCAATGCTGCACATGCATATACTGAATGCAGAGCAGCAGTACATAAATCCAAGAAACAACCTTGTTCTTAGCTTCTTTTCAAAGGCTTTAAC
This sequence comes from Pelecanus crispus, assembly GCF_030463565.1. Lineage (NCBI taxonomy): Eukaryota > Metazoa > Chordata > Aves > Pelecaniformes > Pelecanidae > Pelecanus > Pelecanus crispus. Next base: position 2,898,242 of record NC_134649.1, read on the forward strand.
TATTAAACTGATAGTTATTAAGATGCAGTATTAGGAAAGGGATAAGAAATACATTTTTAAAAAGCACGAATATTGGAGTTTTTCTTATTCTTATTTATCAGTAGTGAATAGTTTCTTTTATGCAAAACGTTTCTGTCTCAAATTAGTTAATCAGCATATACTACACTATATAACTGTTTAAAGTTACACTACCAAAACATTACACACACTATCTAATCATCGTAAGAACACACGCAACTGTCAGGAATTAATCCCAACAGGTTTAAATGATTATGCCCAGCCAATTATACTGAACATTTTTTTCAGAAAATTATGCAAAAGTACACAAGACAACACTGTTAAAATAATTCACACTGCATTGAGGGGAAAAAAATGAATTTCAAGAGGACAGAGAAGTATACCCAAGAATACTCCAAAATATAAATACAGGGACAAAGAAAACCAGACCATCAGAAGTTCACAATGCCCTGGATGAACAGCTTTCCAAATATATCTGGATGATGAAAAGTCACTTGACACCAGGAAAACATGATGATATTGCTTGTTTTGTTGGGCTAAGATAATTCACACTTTGAACAGTGTCTGATTGCATTCTTAATGAATAAAAATAAAATTTAAAACCCCAAAGTGCAGAACTTTATTGAATGCCTGTAAATATACGAACAAAAATATCTTCTATATTTTCAAAATAATTATACTGTACATTCATAATTGCACAACATTTATAAACAAATTAGATACATACAGATTAATTATGGCCGCGTATGTCACACTTTAAGCATACCAAAGCAAATAGCTCAGTAAGATGTACTGCTCTTCAAAGCACAGAGTGTTTCTAAATATACTGTTGGGACACAGGTAATACTGAACTTTCCTCTTTACGGTACCTTTCAAGTGCCTGCCTGTAGGGTAACACGCATTTATGTGAAATGCACCTGACTGCACTTAGCCATTGTAATAAAATACATTCTTTCTTCAGTGCTTCCATTAACTGTGGAATCGGAAAAGAGACCTGCATAGACAAAAGAAAAAGACGTGATTAGACACTATTCTTAGAAAGAGAAACTGTAGAGATTAGCTCCTGTAGCAGCTTCAAGAACTGGTTTCAAAACTTCAGTTTTACTGAAAGGAGCACTTCATGACAAAAATTGAGAATGGCAGGAAAGCTTTACCAAAGCGCTACCCTTTACCAAACCCCACCCCAAAAAGGCAAATTATTTCTATACCGGTCTATATGCTCAATTCTTCCCCATCCTCACACTTTTTTAACTTGTTCTACATTTGATTGCAGCAAAGCATGTCTTCCCTCCTTAGCACCTGCTTGCTTCTCTGACTAGAGGCCAGTATTCAATAACAGGTGCATTTCTCTTCAAACCCATTCTCTGATACACTAGCAAAGATTTTAGAAATAGGGGATAAAATATTGTGTAGAATATTTAACAGTCATGTCATATTTGGAACTGTTCTGTCATTTTAACTCTAAAAACATTAATTCTGCAAAGGTGAGAAGGCAGAAAGTCACCACTTTGTGCAAATCTTTTACATTCTATAAATACCATCTCACCCTTTTATTAAAAGACAAAACATAGTTTGGCTTTTGCTGAAGATACAGGTAAGAAAAAGTTCAGATCCACTGAACCCAGTATAAAAACTGAATTTGAAATGTGTACTTTCATTACTTCATGTCACCACAAATATTCCTTACCTGTATTGTTTGACGTCTTATGTTCAACTGGAGGATTAGTGCTAACTTGCCATGTTGTTTTAACCTCCTTCTGTCCATGCCCGCTACTTATGTCCACCTTCCATATTTCTGGGTGGTCACTGACAGAATAATCAAGAAATGTCAAAATTCAGTCAGATGTTCAGTCACACCTGAATTTTAATGCTGCAAAGGCTGAAGTTTCTCTTACTTTTGATAGAACTTCTTGACAAGTGCTGGTCTGATTGGCAGTTGAAACACATGCTTCTCATTTAGAGGGTTTTCCTTATAATACTTCATGCAAATTCTACAACAAGAATCAACTAGTTACTAACTTTCTTTGGAGAAATGCTTGTCCAACACCACTTAAACCTTGTGCAAAATTAACTGTACTCTCAGATTTTATTATTTCCTTTGTTTTCCAATTTTAGTCACAACCCAAAATTTAACAGGAAGATCCAACTGCTACTTCTGCAGTCTCATAATCACCAACATTAAGGAGGGTTGCTTTTTTTTTTAAAGAGAATTTCTTTACAACTGTCGAAGAGACTCTGTTTTTTATTGTCATTTAAAGAGCAAGTAAAAATGAAATAATTACTGTGTCAAAGGGAAGAGGTTCTCGTGTTTAAACTGAAGTAAGACTGTACAGCTGACCATTATTTCCAGCATATGGTGAAGCTTTTGAACACGATGAACTTGTTCTTGTAAATCTACTGATGTGGAAATGAAGTAATCCTGGAACAGCAAACAGGTTCCGCTCTTAACTGGACACTCAATTTCTACAGACATCTACACAACACATCCTCAGTATACTAAAATAATTTTCCTGCTTCTTTTGAGAAGCCAAAATTTTAAGAATGGCCCAGCAGACTCAGAACAAAGTTCCACGCTATCAGAGTATGAACAAAGGTTCACTGTCCTGCCTGACAATGACCCCTATCAGATACCTAGGAATTCATATATGAATAAGGAAACAACATACTGACATTTCTGCAGTGTATTGTCCCATCCTCATAATTTGCAATTCAGTTTCTCAGCTTTATAGGAATGATATGACCTGCATCCCACCATCAGCTAAGTGTGCTCTACTTCATACTGCTTTCAGAGTTTTAAAAAAAAAAAGAAAAAGAAAAAGAAAAAGAAAAAAAAGCATCTCACCAAGTAGGTTAATGTTGCAAGTTCCTGGCCTGCAAAATGAAGGGGGGGGGGGGGGGGGGTAGAAAATTAAAATTTACTATGTAGTGTCAGACGAAATATATGCAACATTCAGGTAATCAAACAGGGAATTGTACCAAAGAAAGGCACAAAGTCACTAGGACTGCAATGTTATTTATTGACATGATTACTCATTCAAAACAAGAAAAACCCTGTAAAGTGGCATGATAGAGGCATTATCTTATTTACCACCAAGGCTGCACAATGAAGAAACCTACCACATACTTTGAAACAGCCATCCTCCTTGGGATGTACAGGTTTACAGATAGTGAAAATACAAAAGCAAATCAAACAAAGAACAAAAACAGGATGACAAAGCAAAAAAGAAATGAAGAAATGAAGAGATGAAGGAAAAGGAAGTGGGTAACAACAAGGGTAAAACACAAGCCCCATCCCACAGATTCAGAAAAAAAAAATAAAGCTATAATACTGAAAACAAAGCCACAATGTTTTCAAGAAAAAAAATTTACTTTACAAAAATCTTCCCACTTTTGTTGCCGGTATTTTTTATATATATATATATAAGTAATTAAAAATATCTTTCTAAATACTACAGACTGTACAAACACAGCTATTACATATAAATACCCGTGCCCGATTTCCTTTTAACCCATGTAGACCATAAAGGAAAAGAAAGCAAGAGCACACCTACAACAAACAGATATGAAAACAAAACAGTCCACAATTATATAAATCTGGTATTTCTTTTACTTGAAGTTCAACCTAAAGGTTTTTTCAATTTGAAAAAGAAATACATGGTTATGCAAGCTTTATTTATTTTGAAAAAATTAATTTTTTAAATTTTGAAACCATATGCAACTGAAAAGTACAATTACTAAGGAGGCTGGAGACAGCACTTCAGCAGATGGGAGCAGAAGTGAGACCAAGGTTAGCAAAAAAGTTATTATTTCGCGCATGGAGTACCTTTTATCTTGAATTTCTAATCATGTTAACAGATATTAGGCTTACCTATGAAAAAACTGACGTAATCCTTCTTCATCTTATCCAAACCAATCTCCAAGAGCATTTGAATTGGAGTGATGCCACTGAGGGAAACGACCTCTATCTTTCCATGATAAGACTGCTGAACCAATTTACTTAGCAAACTGCTACTCCCTTGATGAATCTAAAAATTAGAAAAGTTTTCTTGTGATGCAACTGTGTACAAAACATCATAAACATTGTTTAGAAGTACAATAGCATGGAAACAGAGGCAAACTGTGACATGTGAAAGTAACTGAAAAACAATACAGAAAGGAGGAGCAGTTAAGCAACAAGAACTATATTCTACTTCAAACAACTCAAAATTATAAAATTTATTGTGAAATACAAATACGTACCCATGGCTGTATCTCACCACGTTCCAAGGACTTTATGATCAGTGTGAAACACTCTATCAACTCCTGATAGGAACTGACACCTTAGGAAAAAAAGATGCAATATTTTATTTATCAATCCCGGCTCACTCTCCAGCTGTTAAGTCAATAACAATAGGCCAACACATACGTGCAGGAACGAAACGCCTCATTTAAAGAACGACAGCTGAAATGACAGATTGCACTGCTTTTTGTTAAGTTTGTCATATCATGACTTTAAAAAGGGTTACTCTAAAGAAATGACGATTAGAAGAGACCACTGAACTGCATACGACTGTTAGAAAACAGCACAAGGCAGAAGCAAATCATCACATAACACATTTTGGCTACATTCTCTCTACACACATTGCAGCTGAACACGTTTTATACATTTAACTGAACAGCATCTACCTAGAATATGAACTATTAGTATCTATGACTCCAACTAACTGCTTCCTAAGCAAGAAACAAGCCTCCACACATTGTGCAGCTGACACTGCCCTTAAGCGGGATACACTGCAGTCGTCACAGTACCTTTTAGCTATCTAGTTTCGATTCAAACAACAGTGGTTGCATGAATAGGAATGAAAGGGGTTTAGAAGTTACATACTCCATCCCTCAAACAGAAAGGAGTTGTTGTATCTCTGGAACAGTTCAACAAGTTAATTAGTAATCTGAAAAAAATAGTAATATGTAAATAAAACTGCATTTTATTGAAGGACTGAGAGTGGTATTACAAGAATGACAGTTTGTATGCAGCTTTATCAACTTAAAAATTGTCCTTCAGATCTAGAAAGACAAAAATTTTATAGATGAAGTTTTCAGTTTTAGAGCAGATGAGTACTACCGATTGTTCAGTACCTTTTATAATCAAATAAAATGAAATATACTATCTCCTGCTAGATGTTGGTCTACCTTTATATGTTGTAAAACAGTATTATCATACCTAAAATTAGCTCTTTTAGAAAAACCCTGTTGCTAACAATTTTCTGAAGAGCTTATCAGTCCTTAAAACTCAGAGAATTTTGTATTCATTTCACTCAGAAAGCAAGACAGTATAGTAGATACAGAGAACAGAATTAAAAGGAAAACAGATGGGGTAAAATACCACAATACACTTACTTCTCATTTTGCACCATAATTGTTCAGCAAAATCCAGGTCTCCTCGCTCACTGAAGATTGATTTTATTGAACTGTCCACTGCAGCAGTGTCACATTTGATTTTCTGAAAGAGTTTGTTTGTCTTAAGTAAAAAAGTATGCCTAAGATTCAAAGACCTTATGAATTTGAAAAGTCTCCAGAGATCAAAATTGGTTGTGTCGCTAATCTTTCCCCTTTTCCAGGGAAACTACTGCACAGAAACTACTACTGCACAGTAATTTGGAAGCATACTTTTATTTAAAAGTGAGACTAATTCTTTTCAGAATTATCACACTGGATAATTGCTAGCTTTGGAGTGGGAAGTGAAGCCTACTATCAAAAGAAGGACTTTTTAGCTGAGTAAAGCTCAACCAGACTGTCTAGTAAGGACCAGCTGCTCAGCTCAAGATGGTCCTTTTCGCCTTCCAACGGCACAATGCACGGAGCATTGGTAAATAGCAAAACAGAGTCCAGCAAGCACTGACTCAGAATATGACCTATGCTACACTGAACTCACAATTAAGTAACTGTATGTAGACCTAGCAGTGCCCTGAGAGGCCAAAATTAATACATATGTGTATGCTCAGAGCAATTTTCCTGTTCTGATCCTGAATATTCCTGGTTTAGCTAATACAGAAATCATTGTATTTTCAGCTCATGAACAAAATGCAACCTCTCTCTCAATAGGAAAAAGACCCAAACCTTTCCTTGTAGACTGAAAGGGAAAAAAAACCTCAATATAACTGAAGGCTTTTTTATAATTTGAATTTGTCCATTGCTTTAGAATATCATAAACCTCTAGATAAATAGGACAGATATCCAACTGAAACCATTAAATTGGTCCGAAATCATTACATTAGGCAAGAAAAGCAAATTAGTGATAGAACACAATGGCACAAAGGTCAAAGTTCCTGAAAGAAAATAGGACATCAGGAGACTGGTAGCTTCAGGAGATGAGAGACGATGGTTAAAACAATGGAGTGAGATTGCAGTTGTTCAATTTGCAAGCTTTTGGTAGTGAAAAAGGAAAGGAAAGAAGCAAATCAAAATATCTTCATGCCACTAAGTTATACAAAATATATGTATAATGGACACTGGTAGACCATTTAGAATAAAAAAAGAGAGTGAGGTTTTCTGAAGGTAAAAATTACAGTGGACTTTCTACTAGAGGATAGCTATGGAATTCCTAATTTTGCCTGTAAGGCCTTCTACCATTGTTTTTAGACAGCAGAAACAGAAAAATATCTATCTTTCATTACTTCTTTTTATCTACGTATTTACATACATACAAAAATAATATACAAGACAGTCAAAATCTGAAATAACTACAGTTATAAGGGAGACAAGATGACAAGGTAATTGGTAGGAAACTGCATATACCTCTGTTTCACCACTGTTTCCAGATATACAATATCCATCCAGTTTCCTCTTTAAATCTAGTAGAGGAGAAAAATAAATTTCACCACTATGAAAAAAGTATGATGAAACCAACTGTATAAATCCCTGGGCACATCAGAATTAACAAACGGACAAATTAACAAATTAACAGACTGACTGGATGGCTAATAAACAAAATTTATCTATTTTAAAATTGTTTCTACTGGGTAAGCATACAGTCTGAAAAAATCATGTTAGTATTTTTTAGTATAAGCCATACATTTTCCCCATATACCCTTACTACATTCTGTTAACTGAGCATTAACTTGTTAAGATTCAGTGATGAAGCAGTAAGGGGTAGCAGGTGATCTAGTGTCTCTGGTTTTTTTCCACATGCATTTGTCAGAGAGAGTTTTTGTCCGTTCCTCCAAGGTTTATCTACATACTAAAAGAATTTACAGTTACATTTGAAAATCTCTTGGTGCATTCCAACATCTGATTCTCTTTTTAGATTTGTTTTCTAATATCTTAAACTTCTGACAAGACACACATTGTTCACAACAGTTTTCAGAAGGAATCAGTAATTTTGGATGCTTTTTAAGATGTCATCAAAGTATTGTTTTCCATCACCAAAGGGACACTTAGCAGGTTTAGAAGTTCATGTCCATGTCAGAAAACTTGAAAGATGCATCCAGAACTCTCTCAATTGCTTTTTAAACATAACTGTGTCATTTTATAAAGCAACAATTGTTATTTTCATACAAGATATTATGACAAAGAAAAATGACAGAGATGTACTAACCTATTTAACTACTTCATACAGGTGGTTATAGCACAGAAATTAACATCTTTAATTGTAATACTTTAAAAATTGTATGTGGAATTTCCTTTTACTTCTGTGAAACACAACATCCCTCTCTCCCCATGTAACAAGCAGCAATTACCAGTCAGAAATTCCTGGACCAGTTCAACAGCTGATTCAGACTCTAAGGGCTCGGGCCACTCCGTCACACCCGTCTTCAAACCTTCAGCCAAAGCCTAAAGGCAGCATAAAAACCAAAACAACACAATCAGTTCTTGTTTGAGGTTCTGCATACGTCATACTTAAAACTGTAGTTAACTTCTCCAAGAATCACACACGTTTCTCTGTACAGCTAACCATGAATTTAGAAATGTCTTGAATTTCCTGGCTTTCGTGTTCATGATTTGTCCTCTTTGTATTCAAGGTTCCTAAAACTGAACTCAAAGTTTATTCTCAACTAAAAGTTTTAAGTCACTTTTGAAACACTTTATGAAGTTTTAAATAAAGTAAATTATTAAGACATAAAATCACCATTCCGTGTAAATCTGAAATTGGAATTTCTCACTCATACTTACAAGGAGAAACTGCAGTTCTCTATACAGCTGATATACAGGGCTTCTGGGGTCCCCAGACTCCAGCGTAATATTCTGAAAGTTCCAGAAGTTTACGTCAGTTTCAAACTTTAGAAATCAACTCTCCTAAAATTTTCATTAGTGAAATGCGTATTAGCATAATTTATAATTTAGATTATGAACGCATTGTGTTGCTTACATAAAGAATAATAAACACAAATGTCGAGTCAAACTTATTTCCTCTCCTTTACACTACTCATGATGTAAGCCGTGGAAAGAGTTTAGGTTGGTTTGCTTTTTCCTTCTTGACTTACCAGTGTGGCAGCTGAAATTAGCGGGGGCGTCTCCAGAATCTTATCTACACTGTTCCACGTAATATCAACGTATATATTGCTTTCAGATTCTACAATTGTGTCCTCTATTGCAGCAGCTCTAATAAGTTCATACTGAGCAAATCCTTTTGTCATCACCTAGAATGAACAGATTTAAAAAAAACCCAAACAACAAAACCACCACAACATTGATTGTTTTGTACTCATGCAAAACATTTTAAAAGCATTTCACACACACACAAACAGGTCTAACATCAGACAAATGCATTACAACATAGGGAGCTGAAACGGTACTTCAAAAGAGACTATTATACTATAGAATCACACTAAGATGAGACTCTAAATAGAATCTATAAAGCTTCCCAAAACCAGTATCGTAAATCAAAAACCAGAGTTTTTAAACTTAGATTGGAGTCATGACAGACCATAAACACCTACAATAGATGAATGATGTTTCATTTTATGGGCCATTTTGAGCTCTTCCAGGTTTGCAAAACAGGCTTTGTCAGCTGTAGGACCTAGGAAAGGAAAAAAGTAAGAATCAAAAGAACAATTCAAATTTGGCACTTAAAATTAATTCTCAAATGCTCCATTTGGTCAAGTACAACTTGTGTTGTTCTTCAGAAAGCAGGCATTCTTCCTTCATTTGTCCTACTGAGAATAAGGGCTGGTGTTGACATATAAATGTTTAGTAAGTGTCAGTGCTTGTGCAAGAAGTTGAATGGTAGCAATTTCAGTTGGCTAAGTTATTGGACCTGAGTGAAGGTAGGCGCGCAAGTTATTTCTCCCATACAGCATGGGTTAAAAGCATCTTTTCTTTTCTCTCTTGGTTTTTTTTCCCCTCTTGTTTTTTAAAACGAGGAATATAGAGCAGTACCAAGCCAACATCCCACAAAGGACAAAGATAGCACCCCTGCATCAATATTCCCACATTTTTAAGCCTTCCTCATTTAATTTTATGTGTAACCTTAAACCTTACCATTACATGTAACCATATAAAAATTGATTCCTGTGATTTTCTTTCCAGCTTTGAGAGGCTCAGCTCCAAGCCAGCAAGTATGTTCAGGATCACAACCGTCACACCTTATCCAGAGGGGAGGAAGCACAACCAGTTCATTTATCTTCAAGTGGGTCATGTTTGGATTTTGTACCATTGTATATAAGGAAATCAACTGCCTAGAGATATGAACAGGAGAAAAAAATAAGATGCCAACAAGTATAGCTGAATCTATCCCTTATGTAAAACTTAACTCCTATCTATCACGCTTCGTTAGCAGACATGAAATCGTTTTACAAAAAGAATGCAGTACTACAATCCTCTTTTTACAGGTAGAACAATGAAGTCACAAAGAAGGAAGTAAGATATCATAAATGAGAATATATTTAATATAGTGTTTTAATTTAGACTAAAGATTCTGAAACCATAATTGAATTTTACATTTTAAGCATGTTAAAAGGATAAGTTAGTTAAGCAAACTAGTCACCATGTTTTGGTACCATGCCTTGGTATTTTAATAACAGCCAAAGACCGCAAACAGATGCTTTAATTTTTTTTTTTCTTTTTAACAGAAGCCTTACAAAAACAAGCATTGAAGTCTAAGCTTTCTTTGCTCACCTACACCCAGACACTCCCATTAACCTAACAGGACAGCTCACAAGTGCTTTTCCAGTACCTTGACTTTAGCTACTTTGTTAGGAGTACTTTTAGCCAGGGGAGGCCATTTTGCAGGATGAAAAATGGTCATATCTCCTCACTAAACTAACAAGTAATTTAATGTGGGGGGATTGGAAAAAATACAGGTTCTGAATATTAGGAAGGGAGACAAAAGTTGCAAAAGAAAATTACATCAGAAGGGGAGGCAGACCTTTGACACTTACTTTGCTCTTCTGACAGAAAGAGCCACTGGTTCAGAACTCTCCTTTGGCAAAAGCTCAGAGGCATAAACAGCATCATCTGGTTTTGATTCTTCCGTTGGGTCACTTTCTTCATTGTGTCGCTTTGAGAGAAATGCACAGGTAAGTCAAAAAATGCAAGGTACGTAAAAATATTTGATGGGAATTCAAGTCTAGATTACATTTAAAAAATTAACAACTAAAATACGCACTTACTGCTTTCTGTAAAATGTATATCATATTGTTTCCATTCCAAAATCTTTCAATGGGACTTTTGCAACTACCACCAATCAAACAGATCTCTACATCAGTCTGGAAAAAAAAAAAAAAAATTAAACTTTTTAACACCCTACATATAAATGCTGCATTTCAGCAATTTTTTATACCAGAAATTGCAAAATTAACTAATTGCACAAACTGTTTTCCAACCCTGTTGCAACCATTCATGAATCTAAGGCTTTCTTACTTCAGAACACAGTTACTGCATGCCAAAGGTGAAATCAAATCAACTGTGAAAAGGCAACAACTTTCAACTAACCCACACAGAAAATCTAATCTCTAAAAGCTTGATTCTATGAGAAACTGAAGTCTTGTTCAATGAACAAAACTTCAGATAATCTGAGATATGAGGGATCATTGTCAGGTAGTGACTGCAGTCACTGCATATCCTTGAGATGGAGAATACTCATTTAAAGTAACATTAAATATCAATAGATCACTTCTCTGAATGTCTCATGAGAGCTCTAAACACTGTTTGGAGAAGTTAAATAACTCAAGCCTGCTCTCAAGAACAAAGAAATATCACGCTTTACTTAGGCTTTTGCATACACGCAGAGAAGTATTGCTTGATTCTTCACATCTAGTCTGTTTTTCACATTGCTGTATCTTTAAATAACCACCTGATTTTATCTGCAAACTATTATCAAACTTGTATAAATCCCAAGTTTAAGACAACTAAATAGCGTTAGACATTCTCCAGCCATCCCTATGTTCCAAAAACCATTTGAAGCAATTGCCATTTTCATACACATACCCCATTCCCTACAAAAGTGCTTAGATAAAAAGCGTGCCATCAGAAGTTGCAAGTTTGAAGATGTGGATTACCTTCATGAAAATACTACCTCAGGGCAGCTGCTGCAGCAGCTCTTTCCTCTCCTCCCAGCAGCCACACACTGCACCAGCTGCCCTTTGCACTTCACACGACCTCCACCCCATAACTCGCACATGTACTTGGTCCTTACAATCATTTTAAACAAGTTAACAGTTAACAGTGCAAAAAATCGGGGGAACGCAGGAATGAACGAGGGCGGCACTCTGGGTACCCGGGTCTCCTGCTCCATCCTGAGGTGGAGGCAGATCTAAAGAGGTATTGCTGAGGTAAACATTTCTTTTTACGTGATATCCCCGCACATATCTCAGCTCTTGATCAATGGCTGCACGTTTTAAACATACAGAATCAGGTTACGTGGCTGTATTTACCTCAAAGACTACATATTTACCTCAAAGAGGTAGGGATGTTCAGGGATACCTGCCGTTCCTTCTTCATATATTCTGAAAGAAAAAGAAAGCGTTAAGGTACATGAAGTTTTTTTTCTTTGACCTCTGTATTCCTCAATAAACAGCAAGTTTAACTGCACAAACTAAAACGACAGAGCTCTACAATCAGAGCCTCAGCAGCCTCCCCGCGAACTGGGGCCGCACTCGGCACCCCCACCCCAGCCCCAGCCAGCCTCCCCGGCCGAGCCGCCTCCCTCAGCGGAGCGGTCTCCGCCGCAGCGAGGCAGGCGCCGGGCCGAGACGCACCGGAGGAGGCGGCCGTAGAGCTCGGCAGCCGCCCGCCACCGCCGCTCCGCCGCCATCGCCGCCCGCCACAGCCGAACCGCGCGCCTCGCCCGCCCCCGGCACTACATCCGGGGCGCTGTGCCCAACGAAGGCAAAAAAATTCATTCTTTCCCCCTCCAGCAGTGGGTTTTAGTCATATTTATTTTTCCGCAAGCCTCCCCGTTAAAAAAAAGAAAAAAAAAAATTAAAATCCCTCAAAAATGTTATAATTTCTGTGAGAGCGAATGACTCGTCACGCCGAATCCCTCCGCCAGAAAAGAGTCCCTTGTTCTGGGAGGGGACCGAGAGCGACGGTGGCGCCCGGAGGGAGAGGGCTCGGCACCGCCGGTCGCGGCGTACGCGAAGGAGCTCGGGCCGAGGCTGGGGTCGGGAGCCGGCCGGCCGGTGCGGCGGAAGGCGGCGGGCAGGGTGCGGCAGGACATCGCTCGTAGCGAAGAGAGAGTAACGCGTCCTTCCTTTTCCGGTCGGGGCTGCGGCGGGGACGGGCGGGAGCACGAGACGCTCCGCCGCCGCCACCATGGTGAGGAGCGGGCCGCGGCGGGCCGGGGCGGCGGGGCCGGGGATGCGGGGCGGGAAGCGGGTCGAGAAGCGGGTCGGGGCTGGTGGGATCCAGGCCCATCGGGCAGAGCCGTGCCGCGGGCAGCCCGAGGGCTGGAGGCGTGGGGCGGCCGGCTGGCCGCCATTTTGGAGGCGTCAGCGCTCGGCCTGCCGCGTGGAGCCCGTGTGGGCAGGCCGGGCCGGCCGGCCGGCTGCCGAGGGGCCGGGGGGGGCTGCGGAGGGGCTGGGGCCGGCTCCGGAGCGGGTCACGGCCGAGAGCTGGGCTCGTTGCGCTGGAAGTCGGCCTTTCCTTAGGCACCGTGGGAGATGGGGCCCGCATCGCCTTCTGGCAGGGCTTTTTTATTTTTCCCACGTATTTCTCCAAAGCAACGCCACACGGAAGCTTTTGAGCTCACGTTGAGTTAGAAGAGCAGTTTCTGTAACACCCGTTTTTAATTTTTTTTTAACCTTTTTTTTTCTTCTTGCTATTCTGAAACAGGCTTTAAGAGGCGTTGGTCTGAAACCAGATAGCAAATGAACAACTTTTCTTGCTAATACAATTCAGACTGTGATCTGGTTCCTTCGCCCTGATCCAGTTTGTTCCGTGCTTGTGCTGGAGTCTCTGCAGTAACTCCAGGAGTCGGTGCCTTGCTAGTAACCAGCGTTAAAAGCACAGATAGTACTTTCATTGCTACTAGTTGGTTATTTTGAGTATTTTTTTTTTTCAGCTTAGTAGTATTTTTAATACCTCTGAAATGAATTGTGGATGGGAAAGGGGAGGAGGATACTTCACCTGTATTATTGCCGTGAGCTCTTAATTTAATGACAGGTACAGTATAATGCTAGAAGATTCTTTTTTAAAAAGTGCTGTTCAGACCAGCAAGCTATTGTTTGACATTGTCTCAGTTTTTTGAAAGGAAGCTGGTGCTGCTAGCAGTTGAATTTTTCACCTCACAGATTTTGAGGCACCGGGGATTGTTCAGAGGGCCCAGACTTTACAAAAAATTCACTGTGTTGCTGAGTTTGCTTGCTTGTAGCACTGAGAGGCTCTAGAATCGTATCAGAGAAGTTGGTTACAGCATTTCAACTGTTAGACATAACCTAAATAACAGGCCTTTGGTAAACTGAATAAACACGGGTGGGTTTTATGTAGGATTTTTTAATAGTAGATTGGAAGCAGTTTAAAGGTGTTACTAAAGAGCCCAGAGATTCAATTCTAGATTAATTTTACCCAAATGACTTGGAAGTCTGATGGATTTCAAACCTCAGGTATAGTTTTCTGAACGTGGGTTGTGCTGTGGAGCACTATGTTAAGTGAAAATTATTGCTATGATGATGTAATTTGCGTCTTATCCAGTGTTCAGTGACAGTTGCCTGCTGTCAGCGTGCTGGCACTGTTGAACTGAAGACCCCTTCATTCTGAGCAATACTTGGTGGATTTGAGCGCTAGCAATTTACTTGACTTGTGCTTAAGAGGCTTTTTTTCTTTTTCAGGCTTGCGCTCGACCGTTAATATCTGTCTACTCTGAGAAGGGAGAAGCATCAGGCAAAAATGTCACCTTGCCTGCCGTGTTCAAGGCTCCCATTCGCCCTGACGTCGTGAATTTCGTTCACACCAACTTGCGCAAGAACAACAGGCAGCCCTACGCTGTCAGTGAACTTGCAGGTATGGCTTGTCCACCAAATGGACAGAACTACTTGTGTTAATCTTTGACTGTAATACAGGTGGGCTACAATTGAAACAAATTTAGAATTGAAATAAGAGAAGAGCTGTTCAGTGGGATTCTGTATAGAAGGCAAGGCAACTGTTCTGTTACTAACAGTCTCATTTTAAATTGTAGGAAATACAATTTTTTTTTATTATTATTCTGAAGAACAGCAAGATGGTGTAAAAGTCTTGGAGTACTCTGGGGTCTTATCTGAAATGTATATTACTGAAAGTATGGTGGCGCCTAGGTCCTCGAGTGGAATCTGTATTTTTTGCAAGAAAACCACAAAATATCTGACAGTGTATCAGGCAGAAAACTGTCGTGAAAAACTGCGCTTTGTAATCCCTGTTCTGTGTTGATCACGGGAGACTTACCCGAGGCATTTGCCAAGAAGAAACCTCTGCAAACACGCAGTTGCTAGAGCTGCTTCAGAAACTAGTATGTGCAAACAGCTGCTGCTTCCCAAGCAATTTGTGCCAGGAACCTGCATTTTCAAGTTTATTTCTGATGGTGTTTCACATAAACATTTTAACCCGCTAGGAACAGCAGTGCTGATTCAGACCTCCAAATCAAGGATCAAGCTTAGAAATCAGTATGTTAATGTGCTCGATTCCGACCTAAGCAGGTCTCTAATATAGTAAGAGTTAATTTGCCTGATCAGGATTTGTTCTGCTGAAATGATGAGATTCCACTTCATTGGTCCGTGTTTCTGAAACGCATGATAACAGTGGAAGTTCTGATTGGTGGTCCCGAATTCTGCCTGTTGGTGACCTTATGAATATTGCAGCTTTGTCACCATCTGAATTAAAATCTTTGTGTTTCAGGTCATCAGACCAGTGCCGAATCTTGGGGTACCGGGAGAGCCGTTGCTCGTATTCCTCGAGTACGAGGTGGTGGAACTCACCGCTCCGGCCAGGGTGCCTTTGGAAATGTATCCTTTCATAGCTGCTGCTTGCATCGGCTGTAAAGCTGAACTCATCGAGCAGAAAAATTATTTTTAAGTATCTAAATGTGAAATGGAATCTTGTACTTCTTGAGGTAATGGTGGTGATCTGGACCACCAAGTTTGAGAAATTTGTAATGTGATTAGAACCTTCTGTATGCAAATTCAGACTTGCTTTAATGAACAGAAGCTTTCACTGATGATTTTTGTCTTCCCACTGCAGTGGGAATCTTGAATCTTGTGATGCATACCGTCTTGCCATGATGTCGTAATTTGCGTCTTACTCTGTGCTCAGTGACAGTTGCCTGCTGTCAGCGTACTGGTACAGATGGTTGACGAACAATTAACACTGAGCAAGGATTAAGGAGTCACACTAGAAAAAGAAGCTGCAAAAAGGTTGTTCTTAACTGTCGATGCATAGATGTGTCGTGGAGGCCGCATGTTTGCCCCAACCAAGACTTGGCGGCGCTGGCACCGTAGAGTGAATATAACTCAAAAGCGTTATGCCATCTGTTCCGCTCTGGCCGCATCCGCTCTTCCAGCACTGGTCATGTCTAAAGGTGGGAATTCTGTCTCTGGAAATGTTTGCCTGCCGTTTCACATTGCCTGAGCAGTACCAGTTACTGTGTGATTACTCAAAATGTTTATTGTGGATAACTAAATTCTGAAGAGTTTTAAGAGGCAGTCCGTTCTTCTGTAGGGGGGTATTTTTGTTAACGTACAAGTCGGGAAGGCACTTGGCGGTTATGCGGTGTTGGAAGTTCGGTGATGCTGAGGCGCTTTTGCGTGCGTTGCTGACACGAATCTTGTCTGTGCAGTTTATGGAAACTGAAACTGCATTTTGAATCTCATGGCAGTTCGGTTTGATTGCTGTTCACGGAAGCCTAAGACTTGCTTAATATTTACTCAGGTATGGAAAGTACTGTCTGAGGCAGACCCACAAGGCTCCATGGACGCTTTACTACTGTAGCTACTATGCCTGAATATCAGATCATGAATTTAATTTCCACCTGAATATCAGATCATGAATTTAATTTCCACTGTTTATCATTTTGTATCATTTCTGAATGCACAAGGCAATAAACTTGAGAAATGCGTACGGCTGAGATCAGCGGGTAACCGTGTCTTGTCAAATCCTCACTAGGGCACCGCATTGAGGAGATTCCAGAACTTCCTCTGGTTGTTGAGGACAAAGTTGAGAGTTACAAGAAAACCAAGGAAGCTGTTCTCCTTCTGAAGAAGCTGAAAGCTTGGAATGACATCAAAAAGGTGAGTTGCTAAGGTGTGTTCTTACGAGCGAAACCCAGGTGATTCAACTGCCATTGTTACAGTAAGAATTCCAAATAGTTCTGTGTTGATTTGATGCTGCTAGAAATTCCTTGGTAACAAAACTACAAGAACCCGTAAAAAGAGTTGAAGCAAAGTAAATTTCTTACTGTGCTGCTTTACTCTGTATTTAGTTGTCTTTATTTTGGTGTTGCTTAACATTAATAGCTGCTTGGGTTTTTTTGACTCAAGAATGATGAACTTCTCACTGGTCCGTGTTTCAGATAAGCAGTGATGATTGTGAAGTTCTGACTAAAGCAGTTTTATTGTGTCTTACTCAGGGGATTTGGACTATTTCGAATATTTACAAGTTTCATTTTTCTATAGGTTTATGCCTCCCAGCGTATGCGGGCTGGAAAGGGTAAAATGAGGAATCGCCGTCGCATTCAGCGCAGGGGACCCTGCATCATCTACAATGAGGACAATGGTATCATTAGAGCTTTCCGGAATATCCCAGGTAATTTTGACTTGGGGCACGCTTACTCATTTGTTCAGAGACTGCCTAGAATGATGAGATTCCACTTCATTGGTCCGTGTTTCTGAAATGCATGATTTTGTGGAAGTTCTGACTTTGGCTGAAGTAGCTAATACATTCTTTCTAAGAATCTGTTTTGGTGATGTTGAGGATGACAAATTTATGATAAATTTGACAGCTGTCACCAACCATAAACTGCATTTGGAGCAGTTGGAAACGAGGCTGACAAGCCTGTTGTTGGAAAAAGGCTGATGATTATTTTAAAAAATGTAATAGATTTTCATACATGTAACTCTGTTGTGTAAAAAGTAATAAGCCCACATCTGTTTCTCTGTGCTTGCTCGTCTGCTTATTTCTTAGGCTTGCATTCCTTGATTTTAATTGTAAATAAAAGGGATTGGTTTGTCCGTTTTTCTACAGGAATTACTCTTCTCGATGTCAACAAGCTGAACCTGCTGAGGCTTGCTCCCGGCGGCCACGTCGGGCGTTTCTGCATTTGGACGGAGAGCGCCTTCCGCAAGCTGGATGATTTGTACGGCACCTGGCGCAAACCCGCGACGCTGAAGAGCGACTACAAGTAAGCGCAGCCGACGCGGGGCACCGCTGAACGGGGCCACGCGGGCTCGGGAGGACGACCCGGTAGTGGCACGGGCGGTTCCCTGTGGAGGTGGAAAATGAATACTAGCATTTTTTTCTTCCTCAATGCCTGTTTTGGTTGAACTAGCCGTGTTTTTGTCACCCAGCTTACGCTATGAATGTTTTTTTCACAGCCTGCCAATGCATAAGATGACCAATACAGACATCGGAAGAATCATGAGAAGCCAGGAAATCCAGAAGGCGCTGCGTGCTCCAAAGTAATAATTGCTATCTAACGAATGCGAAGCGCGGCCTCATTAGAAATTGCCAAGTGCAGGGCTTTGCAGGGAGATGAGAAATCTCCCCGCGTTGGGCTGCCAGATAGGGCTGGGATTCCTTGAGTTTCGGGGTACAAATACCAGGAAAGACGGTTCCCCAGATTTCAGGGGAAACGTAGCAGAACTTGAGTTGTGAAGTGAGATGGTGATACATGCCTGTTCTTCTCAGGAAGAAGATTCGCCGTAGAGTCCTGAAGAAGAATCCATTGAAGAACCTGAGAATCATGATCAAGTTGAACCCGTATGCCAAAACCATGCGGCGCAACACCATTCTGCGCCATGAGCGAAACGTGAGTGAGCGCGGAAGCTGCTAACAGGCGCAGTTGGTTTTAGTGCTTCAGGTTACGTGCTGATGATCTTCTTGTCTTCTTTTTTTTTTTTTTTTTTTTTTTTTTTAGCATAAACTTAAGGAAGAGAAGAAAGCGAAGGCCAAGGCCAAGCTCGCGGCCAAGGCCCCGGCTGAGCCCAGGGCAGAGACTGCAGCCAAGACGGCGAAGGCCAAGGCGGAAGCGTGAGCCCCGTGCAGCAGCGCTTCGTGCGCGTGTTGGGAGAGCAGTACCGAGGATTTGCAGCCAATAAATCCCATTGGAATAGTATCTTCCCGATGCGTGTGGGGGTTTCTTTTTCCCTGAGAGGCGTTTGCGAGCGGGTTTTAAAATGGAAATTCGTGAAAGTGGAGGAGGAAGGGGGGGTGGGCTTCGCCGCCTGTAACAGCCCCTGGAGCTGGGCTTTACCTTTTGCCCATTTGAAAGGGCCCCGCCTGGGGCCCTGACGACAGGCGGTCGTGACGACACCGGGCCCTGACGACAGGCGGCCACGCGGTGGCAGCCGCTGCCCGGAAACGTGCAAATGGCGGCGGCGTGACTTGAGGCGGAGGCCCGGCCTTGGCGGCCGCCGGCGCGGCAGGGGGCGCTGTAACGGGCCGCTTCCCGCCGGCGGGGCGGCGCGCGGGGCCGGGGCGGAGGATGCTGAGCCGGCTGCAGGAGCTGCGCCGGGAGGAGGAGACGCTGCTGCGGGTGCGGGCGGCGCTGCACGAGCAGCTCACGCGCCTCAAGGTCGGCGGGCGCCGCGCGGCGGCGGGGCCGGGGCGGGGGCAGCGGCGGGGCCGGGCCCGGGGCGGGGGGCAGCGGCGGGGCCGGGCCCGGGGCGGGGGCAGCGGCGGGGCCGGGGCCGGGGCCGGGGCCGGGGCCGGGGCGGGGGCCGGGGCCGGGGCCGGGGCCGGGGCGGGGGCAGCGGCGGGGCCGGGGCCGGGGCCGGGGCCGGGGCGGGGGCAGCGGCGGGGCCGGGGCCGGGGCGGGGGCAGCGGCGGGGCCGGGCCCGCCCCGCCTGGCTTCCACCGCCGCCCGTAAGGCGAAGAGCGGCGGGCTGCCCCCCCCCCCCCCCGCCGCCCCGGCTCGACCGCGGCGGCCTCCGCGCCTCGCAGCCGCCGGGCTGGAGCTGTTGGCGGGGCGAACGCCGAGCGGGGCCGGGTGCTGCTGCGGCCTGGCGGGGAGGAGCGGTGAAACGGCATTTAAAGGCGCTGCTCTTACTGCCGTCGATCATTCGAACGTCTTTTCAGTAAATCTCAAATATGTAATAGAGTCCGAGAAGTAATTACTGCAAAGGCGTCTGCGTTCCCTCGTTTGCAGGTGGAGGAGCTGGCACTTCAGTCTCTGATCAGGTCCCGAGAGGAGAACGCAACGCTCCCGTCGGCCGCGCTCGCGGAGGAGGCTCAGAAAGTAAGGGGGGGTCCCTGCCTGGGGTCTGGCTGTCCCGTCACGGGGAGCGAGCAGGAGCGACAGGGAGTGGAGCCGAGCAGCGGTTTGAGTGGCTGCAGGTGCTTCTGTGGGTGGTTTTCATCTGGGGTTCCTAGCGTTGACCTCCCTTACGCTGCTCGTTAAGTGAAAGGCTCAGCTGTAAAGTCTCTCTGCTTTTTTGCTGGTTTGTGTTTCCGGGGTTTCGCCTTTTCCCATCCCTGAAAGCAGCACGTTGTTGCCAGGGAGGCTGGGAAATACCTGCTCTATATTGGCATAGCTTCGGTTCGCCGGTTATTAAGCATTTGTGTCTAATGCTCTTAACTGTGCCGTGCTGGTTTAGCCAACTGACTGAGGGGATGAGGTACAGACACCCTCCAAACGTTTTATTAAATGTATGGTCAGCCTGAACCAGCTGAAACTCTTCCACGGAGAACGGGTGCTCGTCACCGTGACGGGCTCATGCAGCCAGCAGTTCTAGTACCAGATTCCTAAAAGACGCTGTGACTGCACAGTTTTAATAGTAACTTGAGAAGTACTCGGTTTCGCTGCTGGTTTTGATAATTAGCAAGATAAACTCTTTTGTTGTGACAGACTCTGGGGCAGATGGACAACGAGGCTGCTATCAATCAAACTCAATTACACCTAAGTCTTCAAGATCACGAAGAAGAGGAGGAGGAAGAGGAGGAGGAATCCGATTCTTGAGTGAAAAAAAAAATCAGAGATGATTTTTAATACAGGCTCAGGAATTTCTTCTTCATTCATCTAAAATTCACCAAGTGATTCTTCTTTTTGTCCTGTGTATGAACTGTGTGATATGCAAGGCTCTTGGGAGTCTAGGGAAGCTCAACTTGAACACACGAATGCGACAAGCTTGGCACACCTCGACTTAGATGTTAAAAGAAAGAAATTTTCGCTGCACAAATATGTAGCATAATCCGTTCCACATTTAAAACCTAATGTAGCTTACTACGTCTTTATATGTGGATGGGAGAAGTCATTTATCAAGTCAGACCGATTTAACGTGTATTTATTGTAAAGCAATAATTTGTCTGTTCTTATTTCATGATGCTGAAAAATAAAACCAGGCCATGGAGGCTGGCTGCTGAACCAATTCTGAGATTATAACCTCATTTGTTTGAACTGGGCATTTTAAGACATGCGGTGCGAAAAGGCGTGTCCAGGATCGTCTCCAGGCGTTCAGCTGCTATGTTCTCAGTTCCCGGGAAGGCTGGGCTCGCGCTCCCTGTAACCGTGACAGAGACGTAGGCGTCCTTGCGCTGGGAGAGGCGGGTGCTGCGCCGCCAAGCTCATTCTGAGCCCCGCAACGCGGTGGCCTCTCTGGACCTGGTACTCTTAAGTATTTTCTACTTCTCGCTCTTTCAGAGTAGCAGCCCATTACCCTTTTATTTGTCCACAAATTGTACGGTAAGAATTGGTCTGTGTTACTTGTAATCAGGAACTAATACTTTTAAATTTGCATTGGTTTCTTTTTTCCCCCTCACAGTAACTTCATAAATCAAAGCAAGTCCACCTTCTGCTTTCAAGTGAGCTGCAAGGAGGAGTAAGAGGAGCTTAAAAAAGTTAGAAAATGGAAAGTGAAGTCCCCTCCACAATCCCTTTAACGCTACGGTAATGAGCTAGCGCTTCGCGTACCGCTAGGCAGTACACGCTTTCTCCTCGTGGAGGGCAGGCGCCATGTGGTACAGCTGGCTTTTTCTCAATTCTTGAAGACTTGTTCTAAAGCACAGAAACCCAAACTGCTGAGCAGCTTAGAAACAGCCACTAAAAGTAATCTCTAACTCGGCCGCTTTGTCAGCTGTCTCACTAGGGAAATGGTTACAGCCAGGGTTGTTCACTGCACAGCTAGTGCCTAAAGGTGCTGGTGCTGTCTCTGGCATCTCTCAGAGGGAAATAGAATAAACAGTCTTCTGAAGTTTGCTTTTAAGAGCAGGAAAGGAACTTGGAAAAGTGTCCCCTGTCCTGGGTGTGGTCAGACCACACAATTCAACCTCACTGTCTGAGAAGAGATTGTTTATTTGGCTCTTGCTTGGGTTGGAGCACTAGAGACCGCATGTTGGAATGTAAACGTAGCTTCATCCTGTGCTAAAGACAAACTGGTTTTTGAGAATCCTGGATGTCTTAATGAAGGAGCTTAGAATGTGCGTGCAGGAGATTTGGGAAAGCTTTCCCAAGACTCACAGGTAAAAAAACCCAGAAGTTCGAGCTGAAAATGTTAAGACTTGGAGCGTCAGTCATTCTTTGGCAGTACGTGCGTGCTGAGCTGGTTGGCGAGGAGCTCAGCAGCCAGCCTTCCTTTCTTTGCCTGGTGCAGTGCTCAGCGCGGTCAGGGCGCTTCACCTGGCTCCTGGTCCCTGCCTTAGAGCAGGAGCACTTGCCGCCTCTGCTCTGCTTCGGGGCAGATCGCTTTCCTGGGTTCCATCTCCAGAGGGTAATTCGGGCTGTTGAAAAATGGTATTTGTTCCCAGCGTGTTTGAGAGCAGTTTTTGTGGATATACTTTATACCCTTCCTGCCTGCTACCTTCTGTGAATGAGTCCCTCCCTTGCTGTTGGATTAAAATAGCCCAGTTCTAGCGCATGTTGCGGTAAAGTATTTTACCTGCTGTCCTAGTACATGTAGCTATGCTTGCATTCTTCAAATGACTGCTGTCTGTGCAGCAAACAAGTGAAAGAGCATTTCCACCTCTAAAAATCTGCTGTTCACATACTGTGTATTTGTTTCACCAAATAGGAAAAAGCACTGGTGTTTTTCTGTGTAACATAGAATTCACATATAAAGCTCAGGACACATTTTAAATTAAAAGCTTCCCAGCCTTGGCAGTACCCAACAGGCACATTCAGGTGAAGAGAAGCTGAAGGAAGCCTTGGACGTGTCAATGAGCCACTTCCTAGCGCTGATGGGCTGAGGGCTACTCTATCCCTCTCCCCGATACTCGATACTGTTGGCCAAGTGGAAGTTCATGTCTAGAATGATTTGGATTCCTTTTGGGAAGGAGCTAAAGCCATTTCCGTGCCCAAAACATCCTTTCAAGGAGGTAAACTTTTTATAACGTTGCTTTGTGGTGTACCACCTCTGGTTCTGTTGTACAGAGCAGCAACGAGCTTGCCAACTGACAGAAGCTGAACTTAAGACAAAAAAGCAAGCTGGAGATGGGTGTAGTACAGTGGCTCTTGGTTAATGACAGATGCAGGCAAGCAGGTCTGCTCTCCGCTGGGTGGATCACAGCATCCATCTTCCATGCCCCAGTGCTGGTTTGCCCACGGAAAAATGCCTGTCGCACCCCACCCAGCGGGTTACAGCACCCAACGGAGCACCCAGTGCCGTACAAGTTGTGCGAGTGCTATGCGGACAAAACCTCAGGCTTCCCTCAGACGTTCCACAGAAACCTGGTAAACAGGGGATTAACCCACTGCATGGCAACTGACTCCAGCCTGGTTTCACATGCTGTCATCTTACATATGCAATCTCGTACCTCTTGGAACTCAGGATGTTGCACGGTTGTGGAAAAATATATAGAAAAAGACTATATAATGCAGCAATGACTTGGGATTAAAGCTTTGGTTAAGTTTGAGTTTAAAAAAAAACCTTCAAGAAGTTACTTGATAATCTATTTATTAAGAGAATCCATTGCTGAGAAAAATCCATTGAGAGGAAAAAAAAAACCAAACTAATAGAGGATCTTCATACACTTTAGACACTAACACGGTTGTCATGAATTTTTAGGTTAAAAGAAAGGAAATTGCCTGGATCTTTGTCTTGATTCTGTAGGACACTTCCAAGAACTAACTTTTTAAAATCAATTAGAAAGACGTACATCACTAAACCCAAGTATGATGATATGTTTTAAAAATAAATATAGAAATATGAACAAGTCTACAATTAGACTATTGCCCTGTACATTCCAAGAAACGCAGAGCTCTTGCCTTCTTTACCTGGAAAGAGAGATCTCTAAACAACAGCAACATTGGAACCATTAGGCCTAACTTTCAGATACAGTTTGGCAGCAGCAAAAGCATGCTCGACAGGTACAGTTTTGGAGCACCCCTAACCTTTTTTTGCGTGGGAGATTAGGTAAGCATGATTGAAGTACCAACAATTTACAAAGAATCCCGATAAAGTTCCAACAAGCTGGGGGTGAACACCCCCAGTGATATTTTCATTAAGAAAGAATATCCATAATCACTTAAAATCAGCAAGCACTGTAACTTAAACATCTTAACGTTTTGGTCAGTAAACAAATGTAATACAATACCAATTAGTTTATGACAAAATTTAAAACCATTTGGCACATGCTATAAAGACATTCTTCCTTATGAGGTGAAATACATGTTTGAACAGGTACAAGCTGAGGAAATAGGACCAAAATAGCATCGTTGTTAACAGATGTACAGTACAGGGTTTGCTCTTCCATACTCAGACTCCAGCAGCATGCGTGGGCGTACTCGGTTGGTTAAGGCCTATGGTTGAACAAAGCCATCCCGCAAAATCCACCTCCTCCGCTTCAGATCTCTTAATGAAAGCATGAATCTGAGCAAAGGAGAAGAATACTATTATTCAAGCACTCAATCTGTTAAATAATAATTTTGGATAACATGAAATACAATAAATCCAGTTTACTTTCAGTATTCAAGCTAGCTATAAAATTTGGCAACCCACATGAAGTGACCAGGAGAGCTTTTCTGCAGGATTACTGAAATAACCAGCATATGAAACGTACACATTGCAACGAATTCCAGAGGAATACTGCCTACACAGTGCCTGTTGCAGAATACTTACACCACAGTATGCGATAAGGATGTGACTCAGCCACTTGAGATAATACTCTGGAAAATATCTGCCTGTGCACAGAAAGGCTTTTTGTAATCAAAAGAGTCTGATTGCACTTTGCACCCTTATTATACAGCAGGATCAGAGAAGGGAAAACTTGAATTTTCTGCCATGAAAAGATCCACTAAAACCAAAAAGATCATTTCATGCAGAAAAAAAAAAATTGCAAGATTTGTTTGCGTCTAGTAGTTCTACAGATTTTGCAAGGCAAAGCTGATAAAAAAAAAAGAGCGGCAACTTTTGTGTTTCACAAAAGATGATAAAAGTGTATTTAACTAGTCCATAAAGTATGTGGAATTTTGTTCCTTCTTCCTCTTAAAAGTAAGAATCGATATACATTATTATTGACTAATAAACTCAAGAAAGAGAATTCTTTTGCTAATTAATTTAATAGCATTAGGTCATATACTCATTGTAATTATCAAATGACAGACTCCGAAAACCACCAGCTTTGGTCTCCTTGATGGTCCCTGTTCTAGGACTGTGCGAGAGCCTCGGGCCCCTTGATCTGCGGATCAGAGAAGCAGCCCCCCCTGCCCAAACTGCTGGAGCTGCTTGTGTCAGGGCCAGAAGCTGCACTCAAGGCCATATGCTCTGATCCCGGCCTCAGGTCAGCTGAGGAACCCAGCCTGAATGGAAGAGTGCTCTTAGTTCAAGTTAAGGACTTTCACTTACCATCAGCTGCTTCAAATCGGCTCTCTCAGCAGGATTTTTAATTAAACTAGGAAAACAGAAAGTGTTACACAAGTTACACGGTATTATCTTTTAAAATAAAGATCAAGTTCTATCATGTTGGTGTACTGCTTTGGTCCCAAGATACCACTCCAGATAAAAGCATTAGGTAATGTTGTGCCTCTCACACACAGATCTGGGTCTGTAAGCAGCTCCCTTCTGTAGGTTTCACAGGTCTAGTTTTAGCTACGAAATCCTGAGTTGCCTGCTACTGTTTAGTGGGGGCTGGAGTGAGCTGGAGACCAAGCTGGAGAGATCAAATTCCCATTTAACACACAATACGAGCCGCTTTATCCCTCAAGTTTCTTTTACCTAAGTCTTTTCAAGCTCAGTATCAAGTACAGCTATTGTGTTACTGTTCTTCCTTTTGGAAACAGTAAATAAATATATGTAGCTCTTAATAAGTAAATGTAGCTTTTAATAAACAAACTAGCTTTTCAAACTGTAATGAACTGCCTCCCTTAGCACTGAATATACTGGCTCAGCGGAGGTATCACTGAAGTGCAACTGGAGAAGTAAATAGATGGAAGAATGACTGGTGTGATAAAGTTGTTAGTTCAGTGAAGCACTCGGAAAGAAAAAAGCATCTGGAGCCTGCAAGACTTCTGCATCACACAGAACAGTCACTGCAGAATGCTGTGAAGGTTACCCTTGAAAGTGAGGATCCTCCTTTAGAAGTGTGTTGTCTGATCAGAGCCCGTAAGTACTATGGTGTCTTCAGTGCTGAGAAAGCGCTACTCTAAGTTGCACACAGAAGCAGAGGTCCTGTCTTAAGAGGGGAACATCTCTCCGCTTTGGGGTTCTCTTTGGATGCGTATGCTGTCAGGCTGGTGCCTGTAAAATGAGCTTTAGGCACATTAACGGTTGGAGAAAGAGGGTTACGCTAATTGAAATTACTCCACATTTGCTGTGACCTACAAATAGGGTCTCTAATTGCCAAGTTATCGATGCAGTAAGACAGCAGGGCTGATCCCAAACGCGTCCCTTCGCAACTTAGCTGCAGAGAAAATACTCACCATTTGTTAACAAAATCTTGAAATTCAGAGCCAAACACACCATTGGGTAGTTTTGGAGGTGGCTAAAAAAAATAAAAAACAACAACAAAAAAAATCAGCAGTCATTCTGCATATCTAGTACATGGCAATGCACAACCTACCCAGAGATCTGCCAACTGTATGTCCTCTATCCGGGCAAAGCGGTAAGGCGCTCGCGCTACCCAGGCCTGCCTTCAAAGCTGAGCTCCGACACAAGCGCCAGGCAGACTTCAGCTTCCAGGCATACGAATGAAGGACATGCCGTCATATGGTTTGTAAAAGCAAAGGTGCTGAGTTTATTACTGACTAGTTTTGGTTATTACTCTCACAGCTGCTGGATTTTAGGTGGTGTTTCAGTAATAAATCAGGCCAGAGAGTTTCTATGGGGTGGGGTGTTTTTTGTTGTGCTTTTTTTTCCCCTCTATACACACCTGAACAGGGTTAACACAACCTTGAGCTGTCATTAAAGAAGGCTCAGAGCAGCTGGCAGTAATTAGCACTGTGTTATTCTCCTCACTACTAATCTCCAGTTTGGGGAAGGGAAGATGCCCTGCACATCATTAGTTCCATAATCCTTTTGATCAAAATATTCTGTCCCAGGGAATGAGTTTTGTTCGGGTTCTGAATTAAAAAGGATTCTCATAAAGAAACAAGTAGTACTACATAAACCTGCGCAGTACTGTCTTGTTCTCCATGACATTTGCTACAGGGTCAGAGTTAAGTTTTCATTCTTACACCATGGGTCCCACAAGCACTTACACCTGGGTTACTTGTATGCACAAAGCTGAGATGTGGCCTGCTCTCAGTTACTCACTGGTGTACAGACTTTGTTGGATGCAGCAGCTCATGCTGAAGATTTCTGCCACCTCTGCTGCAGCACAAGCAGATCATCTTGCCAAATTCTCAACTACTGCAGCTTTTCAGCTTAAATTGACCCCTTCGGGGATGCTACAAGAGCAGGACCATCGTATCTTAAGTAATCCAATGCTAACTCTACTCCAAGAGGTAGTGCTGGCATATTAAAGTGTTACATAATATGCAAAATAGGTTTGTAACGCGAGAGCAGAATCGCGCGCACAGACGAGGAACAGCAGCGGTTTATGCGTGCATGTACAGCAGCACAAGCAATGCTAGTCTTTGCAGGGACCTAGGCACCACCTGGGCTTTTTAAATAGGTGGGTGGGACACCTGTTTGTGTAATTCATTCACCTGGAACAATTAAGTTATGCAGCTGTTACAAATGACAGCTAACATGAACATGCCTTTTTTGTTTGTTTGTTTGGGAGGACACAAGCAGTGGAGTCATGTGAGTTTCAGCAGCACTTGTGAAAATACTGGCTATCAATTCTAAAATACCAATCTCTAGTAACTAGCCTTGTAGCTTAGTTATTTGAAAGACACAGTATTATAAATGAGGTTGTTCTTAAGACTAAAACGAATTAAATAAAAACCGCCCAGTTTTGTATATGCTTGATCGTGCTGTTTGCTATTAACTGTCCTAACAGGTTGCATGATCCAGGCTAGAAAACCCATAAACCTACTTAAATGATACAGAGAATTCAACTAAAATTTTCCTGGGAATAAATTTAAAAAATCAAGCCAACACACATAACAAGGATGTATGCATGTCTCATATTGCAGCGATAAAAGATCAGAAGACCTGGCTTATCCTAACACTAACCCCACACCCCCTCAAATTCTGGAATGCTTTAAAAATTTACAATTGTATTAGTACAGGTGCAAATAGTTGATTACCTCATTGACAATGTAATCAAGAAGTTCAAAGATTGCCATTGGGGGTCTGCTGTCTGGTCCATAGGCTAAGAAGAAATTGTAAAAGTGGAAAAATACAGTGTTACTCTCCTCCCGTGGCAGAGGTGTTTTAAGAAGCTAACAGGCACCCCCTCTATTTTCACGTGGCATCCAGTAGATTTATAGGAAAGAAGTGAAACAGCAACAGGGTCATACTTTTAGGCAAGGAGACATTGTTTTCAGGTCTGATCCAAACCATTAACTTCACTGGGAATCGTCCTACCTGCTCTGATCAGCATTGCATCTTAGAGAGATGAACCCCATCAACAGAATGGGATCGTAACGGTGCTCATGAACAGCTCAGTTATCAACAAAAGGATCCCTGGTCCTTGATTCTCAAACTCAGATACCTCCTCATAGTAAGACTGAGCCAGGTGCCCAACACAATCCTGATTTTTTGAAAATTTAAAGCCACACTATGCAGACCAGTATCAGGTAAGGAAGACCTTTAAGCTGACAGCAAAAGGTATTAGGAAAGAACTGAAGAGATTGTTGTTAACTTACAGCTCACTGGTCGACCAGGCGTTCTTTGCCTGGGCGAGGTCTCGGTGACTGGGGAATCTCCCTCTACTGGGCAGCCAAACATTAATTCAAGCTCCTTCGAGTCAGGAGGAGGAATTGGGTATCTGCCAATAGCCATTTCTACCAGTGACAGCCCCATGCTCCATATGTCCGACTGCACCGAGTAATGAGTTCCCTGTAGTCTTTCCGGCTACAAAAAAAAAAAAAGGGGGGGGGAGGGTGAGGGGGGAAGAGGAGACAGTATTGTAACAAGAAGGAAAAAAAAAAAAAAACCCTGCTTTCTGCAATAACCTGGATAAAATGAGGTTTTGAGGATATTTATTTGAGGATAAAATGAGTTGAAACCCCAACTTATTCGTATGATACATTCCAATGAGTGACTTACTGATCTTTTTCTTTAAATCTCTCATCTGGAGTTCCAGAAGTTCCAAAAACATTGTATACCACCACTGCAAATAACTTTCAGACTCTTTAAAAGTGATGCTGTTATGTTGCTGGTTTACAACTTTAACATGGCATCTAAATGTTGCAACTATTAATAATGATGGGATAATTAGAGAACAAGAAAGCATAACTAGCATGGGCAACTAAAGATTCACCTCGTTTCCCTGAGCAGCTGTTCCTGGTTTTCTGCTTTGGGAAGGAGAGGGAAGGTGACTTTATTGATTCTATATAGGTCCAAAAGTGACTTGGTGCTCTAGGAACAATCTTGTGGTTTGTGACACTTCTCAGCTGACACCATTCTGATAGCTCCCTACAGCAGAAATGCATTTATGCAAGGACTGTTATATACATGCACACTGTAGTTTTAGATCTATATTCAAGTAATGTCTAAATAAGCTGTTGAGCTCTATAATCCATCGAAATGATAATAAAACCTAACACACAAATTGAATTATTATGCAGGGCACAGACCTTTCCTGGAGGTATAATGATTGAAAAATATATACAAGATAGGAAGACAGACATGTGTTCTGCCAGCTTAACCACTTGCACATTATGGCCTGATTATGCAAAGTGAATTTTTTCCTCAGGAAAAACCAAACTAGAAAGGGACAAACACAAGTTCTGACTAGATTATATACACATGTTAATGTAAGTATTACAAAAATGTATGCAGGTAAGACAGACTCAGCTAAAAATATATTTTGTACTGTTCTTAGGAGACTTGAACACTGGAAAGATATTTAGGTATGGGATTCTTTTGGTCAGCTGAATGATGATTAAATCTGGATATCCCAATCAGATTGCTCCAAAGATCCTCAGTTCTGATCAGCGTACCCATCTTCTGTTTCTGCCTAAAGAACTAAAACATAAGATTAGTCCTTAACTCACTCTTTTTGCTTAGTTTTTGCACTTGCTTTATCAGTGCTACGTTAAATGCTGAAGATGGTTTCTGCTATTTTTAATACATCAATCTACACCATCCTTGGATCCATTTTTACTAAGACTTACTGAAGAAAACGGTCACTTTGCTTTTCTGTTCTCTTTTTAAAAATCAAGTTCATATTTTACAAAAACGGTGCAGATGCTTCCCTGACTATATGCATATTATGGAAAAACGTCTATAATTTAAAACTTAGGCGCACAGAATATAAGAATGCAGTATTACTGTAAAGTCTCTTCCCTCTGCCGTAATGGGTGATAGTTTTGTTAAATTAGTTTTGTAACATTTACTGAGATTGTATTTGAGTTTTCTCCAGTGTCCCACCTCAGCTAGTTCCAAAGCCAACCCGTTAAACAACACAATTGCTGGACAATGGAAAAGGTGCCCAAAACCAAAGATATGCAGTAGATTTTCATAAAATGTAAGTGTAAAGGAAGAAGTGAGTGGATGAGAAAAAGCAGGAAACACAGACGGTAGCAGTTACACAAAAATAATTAGAATCTAGAAAATATGTTCAAGTTAAGCGTTGTTGATTGTACACACCTTCATGGGGTAGAACAGGATGTTGTTTGGCATGTAACAATTCTCTAGCTGTTACTTGAAAAAGTATGCTATGGAAGATACTGCAAGAAAAGGTACTTAAGGTACTCCAGATACTATCAAAAAGAATAAATAAAATCACCATCATGACTTGGTCTGTGACATATGGTGACAGAGAGCAAAGCTAAATCATCTCAGTCTGGCAGAAACAATAAATTGAAGGAAACTGAAGGTAGACAGCACTTTGCTCTCATTTATTCTACCAGAAGAAAAAGGGAAAGCCAGTAGTATGTCAAGGGCCCAGAAGAGATGGAGCTGTGAATTTTTTTTTTTTTGCTAATTAGCAACAGTCCCTAGATGTATGTGGGAACATAAGCCAGTTTTATTTCAAGTATGTTACCAATATTAAATGACAAAAAAAAAAAAAAAAAAAAGAAAATACCGTCTTTGATGTTGAAATGCAGGTCCCATGCTAAGCAGAAGCAGCATTATTATGCTTTTTTCTTTTAAGTTCAAGCCCACACAGTTTCAATCCTACAGCAGAATCTCTGAACACCGATTGTATGAGTTAATTGGTTGTGCGCTGAACAAGGCGAGTACATTAGAACAGAGATCTGTTATTTCCATTAACTGTGACCTTCACATAATGCAAAGAGTTCCTCTGAAAAGCAAGCTTCAAGGTATTCCTCATATAGAGGAGTAAAGAACACCCTGTAAATAGTCTCAGATTAGCTGCCGCGGCCTTGTCCGCACTAGCCACTCCTATGCTTTCTCTTGTTGCTGCAGCCGTGTCGCGTTCCCGGGAGCAGTCACAACAGGATCGCTAGCAAGGCAGCAGTTTGCCTACATAAGTCACTGCAGCAAAACGCTGGAGTGGAAAGAGAACCACACTTAATAAGGAAAGCAAATTATAAACACTGGCCTTTTTTGGAGGTATATGTATACAAAACCCAAATGCATTAACCTATTGCATTCTGCAATGTAGACGCAATTGCATCTCTTTCGTAGCGTTATAAAATATTCCAAGTTGCTTGGCTTTTCTTGCAACGGTTCTTTCCCCACCATGCACAGTCTGATACGATACTGGAATATTCCTGGAATGCAGGAAGCGCTGAACTACGAACAGCAGTAGTAATGGCAATAGTTGGTTTCTTGTTTGATTACTGGCATTGTGATAACTCTACCATAACGTACAGTAAACTCAAAGCTATAAAATCTGTACTTACAGACATGTAGGAGCGTGTGCCAACAAACGAGTTTGCCATAGAATCTATCAGTTGTCCACTGACACCAAAATCACAAAGCTTGATTTCACCTCTAGAGTTTACCAAAATGTTAGATGGTTTAACATCTGGAAAAAAATGAATGGATGATTTATATTTATAATAGATAAAATGGGAAATTTGACAACGAAAATAACATGAAAGGTGAGAATTACCATGCATCTCCCTCTGCTTCCCTTCTAACTATGACACAATTCTATCCCTTCTCTGGGAACACTCAAGAGAAGAGATTTGGTTCCCTACCCCGGCCCATTTCACAGGGTATTTAAATGCAGATAAACAAAAAGAAATTTTTTAACTTACAAGTGCAAAAAGACTGTTAATTTTTTATTTCACCCTGTTTCTTGGCTTCCAAATATTAAGTTTGGGCATCTACATCCTCCTTGCAATGACTAACATTTGAGATAAATTTGAAAGCATATATCAGCATAACTCCTCTTTAATGATGTTCTTTTGCCTAGAAATAATCAATAAAGAGGCCCTACATATTTATTTTACAAAGGTCAATGAACTACGGCAGTCACACCATCATCTGTAACTTAGCCTTCACATGTACATAAGCATAAATCCTCCTATAGCAAAACGGTTCTTGGAATGTTCTTGCTGTTCCGGGTTTTGTTTGGGGGCTTTTTTGAGGGGGTGGATGGTCTTGTTTTTCTTTGGTTGTTGTTGTTTGGGGTTTTTTTGCTTTGTTTTTTAAAAAAAGCTGTGAAAAAATAATTATCCTATTATTGAAATGCTGCATTTAAAATACTTTGCGATTGTTTACCTGTGATAGAATCCCCTCATGATTTTGAATTCATCACTTCTTCTAAATGGAAATTTAATAAGGGTCACTGGTAGCTAAGCAACTAGTAACAGCTATTTGTGAATGCGAAGTACAGAGAACTATTGTTTAGTATTTCTTTTATAGCTGTAAGAAGGTTTTTTTATTGTGTCTTGCTGCTTAGCTGGTCATTACCAATGCATTATTGAGATAAGTAACCAACAGCTCACATTTGCAAAGTAATGCTACAGAAAAAAAAAAAAAGTACTATAAATTGGTTTTGAAGAAAGCTATCAGCACAGCCTATGAGAATTTCACTTTAGACTCTTCTATTCAAGAGCAGATCCAGAAGTCTATCGTCTGTAGCGTATTTTCATTTGCTTTTCACTTTTAAACACAAATATATTCCAGGTAGCTTTCATTTCAGTGACTGAGGAACTGACCTTAGTTTGTGATGTCAACAGGAGGTCACTGGGAAGATGATACCAATGTGACTCCTCATCACTGGAAAAAAGATCTCCATGCAGAAAGTTATGCCTCACTCAACAAGATCCATGGAGATTGGAAATGAAGACAAAACTGTCTTTTAGCTGTTTCTCCCCCCAGTTCCCTTCTAAAGAACAAAACAAAGCTTGAATAAAGTTATCTACTTTTGGAACTTGTAGCTAGATTTTCTGGTTCCTGACATCACCTTTCTAGGTAACAAACTGTCCAGGCACACCAGAAACAGTGTTTTGTGATGGTTTGTGTATACACAAGTTCTTCTAGGCTCAGCTACAGGCTGCAGAGCCTACAGCTTGTCCTCTCGGAGCGAGCATCAATTCACAGGAAATCCACACAGCGATCTAACACTAACTACTCCCTGGTCTCGACACAGAGGAAGTCCTGCCTGCGTACATCCTCCTTCTACCACAACGGAGATGATCCCAGCTGCTTTTGCCAGGTACAGTCTTCCTCCTTATGGAGGGGGAAGAATTATGGGCACACATTTTGTGCATGCTTTTAACTCCCCGTCACTAGGAAAGTAACTGGCTTACAACCATTGCCCTCCTCACCAGATTTTCCTCCTGTAAGCACGGCAGCAGTACCGGCCAGTTTGTGGAGCTGTTTACCAAGCAGGAAACAGAGTGTTACACACTGGTTAACTCGCAGCAGGGCTTCAGAAAAGAGATTTTAGAGGCCGCCTGGGCAGACAGCTGAACCTTCTGCAAGTTCTACCTCCTTTGTGCAAGTTTTGACTACTTGTAGAGACCTCACCACAAGCACACTTCACAATGAAAAGGAAGAATCCAGTCTAGGAGCTTGACCTATCAGTTTAAAATTCCAGCAGGGGGAAAAACCAAACCAAACCAAACCCCGAAGATGTTGGTGTAGTAAAGCAGGCTGCAGAGATTAGATACTCCCAGCTACACAGGAATCTGCACCTGAAGTTCTGCGTCAAAGCGAGATGGAAAAAACAATGTTTGCAAGATATGCCAGAAGCACTGCAGAGCCCGAGCAAGTTACAGATACGGCCTTCAGATTTGTACTGCTTATCTATGCACATCTACTAGTTCAGAACAAAGACATAAATCCTTGCTTATCTCTACAGCACATGAGTACTTCATGTTCGTAATTAAATGGCAAAAAAATAACATTAGCCTTCCACTGTCAGTGAACCAAACGACATTCTCTGTACAAGCATCTTACATGCTCTACAATCCACCTGTTCTTTTGAAGACTCAACTTTTACCTTCCTTGTTTCTCTAGCGGATAATCCCACTGTACCTTTCTGACAACAGCACAGCAAACCGTGACTCCTCACTGGAGTTTTATATAAAGCTTGCCTTTCCCTGAGCATTTTCCTTTTCCTCGCAAGAAGCCCAGTGTGATCAGAGTGTGATGTTTGGAAGGCTGCTGTCTTTCCAACCCTCTAAATGTAGCATGCTATGCTATTTTAACTTGAGTGTCTGAGCACTTAAGCAGTTTCTCTGGAAACCAGAGATTTGTATTGCCAAATGGAACAGAAATGCCAAGGCATCCTTCAAAATGTATGCTGTAACTTGCAAGAAACGGACGGATCTAAAAAGGAAGATCAAGTGTGCTATAGAAGTGAACTATTTAAGTTTTAAAGAAAATGAAAGGACATTTCCTGTATCATCCAGGACAACCCAGAAACAGAGCTGTACAATTCTAGAGATGTCCGTAGCCAGTCCAGAGGGATGGATACATGACACTGAAAAGGGAGCCAGTCAATAAAAAGAAGTCTCCAGGATTCACGGGATGTCTTGTAATCTCTGTATGCCTCCTCTGCCTGAGCCCTGCTCTCCCCCACAGGCACAAACCTAGTTCATTCTGAAAGAAAGGTGGCCCTGGACATTGTGATAACACTGTCAAGGCAAGAATTTATTTTGTACAGAAGTTACTGAGTAGCCAGACACTTGAGAACCTATTTGTCTAGCAGCACATTATTGGTACCTTCCAATCAACTTCCATTTCCCAAGGCAGGATCTCATGAGAATGCTCTCGGAACTCACACGCTAGAACACACCATTGAGAGCATCCCTGCTGTGTGGTACCTCCTACCCTGGAGCTCAGAAATCTTACAAAGCACTTTCTAGGCAAGAGGAGACTTTCCAGAGAGAATTACACTCCAGACTGTGCTCAAAGCCAGCTAAAACTGCGTTCTGATTAACTTACAGGATTTTTATTCATCCAGAGACAAAACACTGCAAAAAAGTTTGTATGTATTAATAACCTGCAGCAATATACTTTGTAATTAGTTACAGGACATTTCTTTCCTTGTCATTCAGCACCTTCTGGTATTAACCACAAAGGTAAACAGGACCATAGAAGTAGCATTTTATAGAAACTCCCCCGTTACAAGTTTCTTTATTTAACAGAATAGGAGATATTATGAAAATATCTACCATAGCCACGCTCCTTGCCCCTTCTTTTTCTGTGCCTGCTTTATATCCCACCAGTTTGTCTTTCAGAAGTTTTGCAATTTCTATCATGTCTTTTCAGAGAGGACCAAAACAAAGCATGGCGGGCCAGATGAGCTAATGGTCTGTAAAGTGACGGTATTTTCCATTCTTTCCTCAGTAAGCCCTAATGACTTCTTTCTTGAGGTGTCTGTAATGAGAAGCGAACGCTTTTCCTCAGAGGTCACAGTTAGTCCAGGATACATCTGTGCGTGGAAGCGTTTA
Source organism: Pelecanus crispus (assembly GCF_030463565.1). NCBI lineage: Eukaryota > Metazoa > Chordata > Aves > Pelecaniformes > Pelecanidae > Pelecanus > Pelecanus crispus. The sequence goes on from NC_134649.1 coordinate 2,934,222, forward strand.
AGCCAAACCTCATGTTGAGCAGCTACCATATTCCATTTGGTGTCTTGCAGTCCTTTATGACTATCATTACTTCTTGCTCAATCCAAGCAAATGCATCACTGACAAGTTTTGCTGATTTATTTTTTATTCTTTTCTTTCAGATCAGCATTATTATTTGTTTAACAGCAGCCTCTTGCATTCAGAATGCTGCACGCTAGCTTCTGCTGATCATTATGGAAAAATTGTTACCATGCTGGGGAATCCTTACCCTGGAAGACACTCCTGTGAATTTTTGCCCTATGGTGATGTTGTAAGTCTTTATTTTACTGCCCCACAATACTGCCAAAATCTCAGTTGCGCTAACCATCCTCAACGGCCATCAACTACACCAAAATAGAGACCTTCACCACTCTCTACCCAAAGAGAATACTCTATCTCTTATCTTAAAAATAGTATTTTGATGAGGTTGCATAGCCCAAGAAAAACTTCTTCTTAAACTGCTCTGTATGCACTTAGATATCGAACAGTTCATTAGAATGCTAAAAGCTAGACAGATAAAGCACTACCTGAAGCTCCTGACAATTTGATTTAAACTGGTTTTTCTTCCCCAGATTTACATACAGTGCAACAAAAGCAGTGACATGAACACTTGATTTATAAAATCTACAGTAATGGGCAAGACTAGTCAAGAAACCAAAAAACAAGCTGGATGCCTACTAGTTTCAAAGGAGGGATCCCATACACAGATTCCTACCCCCCTCAGTCTTATTTTATAGCATTACATTGCATTAAAAAAATCGCCAACCAAAAATACTGAGAACGGTGTGTTTATTTGCTGGGTAGGCAATATGGCTATTTTGACGTGAAACAGCTCCTTTTTTAAATAAAAAGATATAAACTCACATTTTGCATCTGACTGTTAGAAGATGTTTTATAGCATCATACTTCTACTTTTCCTGGTAATCTCAATGGCCAGGTCAATATTACAAACTTGCTGATACTGCCGTGTCACACACAAGTAATAAAACATAGTAATGGGAGAAATTCCTCCCTGAAAATGGACTTACCACAAGCCTTGCTCTCTTTAGATTCAAGAACAAATGTTTTTGGCCTTATGTTGCTATGTACTCACGTTTAGTGAGGACAGCTATTCATTTTTAAGTCTCCCACTCTCACTACAACACAAAACCAAAAAACCTTACTAAACCAAGCCCACCAATTGCACTCATTTTTCCCCAGGGACAGGGTGAGCGATTACAAGCAGTACATGTCAGGTGTTGGTCACACTATGTCAGTGCAGTGCTTGATAATCACTGAGGGCAAACTATAGGGGCTAGAGAAAGTAAACCACAAAAATCTCCAATTATTATGGCTGTGTCACCAAAACAATGCTGACCCAGTTATACCAGGAGAAACATGCTTTTACTAGTACTATTTATTTCAGCTGGGATTCAAGAAAGAGGCAGTCTGGAAAAGCATAACTGCCAGAAAAAGCTTCACCTGCACTACAAGGGTTTTCCCAGTATAACATATTGCTGTTCTTATACTACAGTCTGGCTTCATTTTGGCTTCACTAGGCAGCATCCCTAACCCAGGGCCATACAACTCCAAGAGTTCTTAACACGTAAGAAATTTAAAAAGCCTGAGAAAGAATGTAAAATTATAACGCAAGAGGCTTTTTTTTTTTTTGTAATTACAAAAAGGCCAAGCATCTACTATGTCAAATAGCAGAGAAGTCAGTACATTTACAGTGGTATTCTTGCATTTTGAAGCCACGTTTAACATTCAGACATGCATTATCTAAGCATGTTCTGACAACACTAAACCCCACTGACACCACTTCAGTCTACATACTTTTCATGTGTTACATTTTTTTCCCCACTTGGCAGTCCCTCCTTAATCATGGAGTACCACACAACAGTACAGCCAGCATACAGCTGAGCATCACAACCTCCAGAAGAGAACTTCACGCTGCAGGACAGCATCTTGCTCATAAATCTGACACGCAGGAAGCTGAAGCAGGGCCCCCTCGACTAAGATGCTAAGCTGCAACAGCTCAGTCTAGTGTGCCAGCTTGTACACGAGGTCCAGCTTACATACAGAGGTCTGCAAATAATGCAGAGAGGGCAACCTGTAAAACAGACAGGCTGGTGGACAGTATCAAAGATAGGAGCCAGCAAGTTTGGCTCCATATGTCAAGAGATGAGCAAGTTTAGCTCCATAAGTCAAGAGATGGAAACACTGTTCTCACTGGTTTTCCTTTTAGCTACTAGCACTAGCTATGACCAACTTCCAGAATGCCATTTTAGCTCCTACTTTATCAGATGTCACACATTTCAATGAGACTTTCTGCAAAAAGTGTACAAGGTCATGTATTCCTGATGTCAGAGCACACAGCCTGAAAACTGAGCTGAAAAAATAAAAATCACAATTTGTACATGGAGTTTTAAACTGCAGGGCACATTCAATCCACTAACATTGGAAGAGGAACATTTGTTCATCCATGCACTTAAAGCATAATCTCTGATGGAGCCAATCCTGTGAGGTTAAACTGCACTTAAACAACATGCAAAGGGCTTTATTTTGGATTTATCAGATTTACAGATTGTAAAACTGGAAAAAAAAAAAATTGCTGTCTCAGCACCCAGCTGAGCAAGAACAACCTAAAAAAACCTCCAAGCAAACAACATGGTAACAAACCACTGCTGTGGCTGAATATATGTGGCTGAATAACTACAAGATAACAACAGTCACTCTTCCAGCATGCCCTAAAATAAAATGATCTCTTTCCCAGGAGTCTCCCTTATGTTCTGAACAGAGACAAGTGACTTTGCAGCTACCATCACAAGTCTTTACAGAGCCTACCTCCAGCCTCCTTTCTCCAGAAGGGAGCTATATTTGATTGTTTTTTTTAAAAAAAAAAACCACCCCACAGAAATGTGTAATAAACACTGTCTACTTCATGTGTAAGGTGATCCTACAACAGATTGTATAAACTAGGATTGCTAATTACTTTTTGGTCCAACCAACAAATGTAAACTCAGACACATATCAGCATCTGATGAAGATATTTTTATAATCTGAAGACTGATCTCATACGGTACACAACTCACCGAACAGTTGGCATGGTTTACACATATTGCATGATCACTGCAGTGAATAGTGCCATTCAAACAAAACCACAAAATGCTCCATCTCCAGTCTTCAATTTACACTCACGTCAGGACTAATGGAATTTATTACTTCACCATATCAAGTGTCACTTTTGTTTAATGGAACATGCAACAGATTAATGAAAGACCTGGATTTTAAAAAGGCCAACTATAAGCTGAAAATATGGCAGGGCATTTATTTTACAATAAAGTAACTAAAGACCCCAGAGGTGTAGAAGCGACGCTCATTTTACATAGCTTCACCATGTTTTTTAAATCGTTTCAGTATAAAAAAAGATGCAATTCTGCATGATAGAGGTCTATAAATAGCATGTGAATGTAAGACATGCTGGTAGAAATAGTGACTTTCTCTTAAAAGTTTTAATGGCAATGAAATGGGTGTTGAACTGTCAAATTAATTTTAGGTCAGAGATTTTAATTGCAAATATCTCCAAAGATTTTAGTGTCACACTTAATAGATCTGTTACTATCAAATGACTAGTAGTTGCAATGAAGAAATAAATGCAGTGGGGCAATGCTTTCTAATATAGTTTTCTTCACAAAGGGTTATGCCATTAAAAAACCCATTCACAGGTATCTTAACTGTCTTCTGCTTCTCTTTCTCTCTCAGCTGAGTACAGGAATGGAAACTGCATGAAGAGCTTACCTCCATACACGTTGCTGACATTTCTAAGGAAGATGCTGCCCACAGCGATACTAGCCAGGCTGTACTTCACTGCAGCTGCACTAGGCGATAGTTAACTTGGCCCAAGTGCCACTGCTGCAGGTAGAAACGTTTGAGAGCTCCTTCAGTGCACAGCACTGCCCAAGAATGCAGCCTCTGCTTCTGTACCTGAGTTTACCTACAAGTTTATCCTGTACTTTTTTGTGTTGAAAAAGCGTTCTTCTCTTCCCAGAATGCAGGAAGACTTATTTGGTATTTAAGGGAAAGAGAGATTGAATCACTCTGGTCCTTCAACATATTCCTATCTTCACTGCAAAGGGAGTACTTCTGGTCTCAAGTTAGATTCCCAGCTCTAGCACATACTCTGGCAGCAGGAAGCTTCAAACACAGACAGAAATTCTGTGTGCACATAAAATACAAGCGTACTGCGTTTTAGCAGGGATTATAAACCCAGATAAACCACAGTAAGACAGCAGAAGTTGAAGATATAGGATAGTCATAGTAAGACATTTGGATTAAAAAAAAGTTTGCCTTATACTACCCAAGAAAAACCCTCTGAACCAAAGTCATACCAAACCATAAAGAACCAATCACAGAAAAAGCACGTATTTACATATTTTAACTTGAATAAAAGTTATAGTCAAGAAGAGTTACAATGCAAAATTTTATCTCACCTCTGTGCATTATTTTATGCTTTTCTCTCAGATACGTGAGTCCTTTTATTACCTGAAGACAAATGAAAGAAAACTTTTCAATTTATGAAACAGAAGAGATAATTGCACACTTTGTCTGTACAACAATTCCAGCCGAATGCAATATAACAGAAATCCTAAAATGTAATCACTGCAAATCAATATTTTGTTTTAATTTGTACCTCCAGCTCAGACTAGACAAATGGAGTCAGCCAAGCTCTTACTGGAAATTTTGCATACACAGCTTGTTGCACAACAGATATGAAAAGGTAACATTAACATTTTTTTAATGAAATGTTAATTCTGTTCTTATCCAGAAGCATCAGCTGATACAAAAGCAGAAAATCAAAGCAAACACAATAGAACGTGTTACTCATTCCAATGCCCTGAGCTACCAAAGGACATGTACAAAAACTGCTTTTTAAAAGAAAGCAGCACACTTAAAAATCTGGTAATACTTCTCTCTCCCATCCTTCGGTCCTGAAGTGGCGGCTTCTGGATCCAGCATTACCACACCGAGACACGAACACACCCACTTCCAGTCTTTGAGAGCAATGAACACACTTACCGCAATGCTAACTTTGCCCAGTATCTGCTCTGGAATTCTTCCAGCCTTTTTCAGTACTTGATCCAAGGAGCCGCCATCCTAATAATAAATGTTTGAATCGTCAAGTTTTAATCAAATTACTCTAAAACATTTTAAACAGGACTGTAGTCTGAAGCCTAAATTTGGTAAGAAAAAAAAATGCTGCTTTTCTTGTCTGATTTAACATTGTTATGGTGCATATCTGAAAAAAAAAAAAATCATTCCTCAGTAGGAATTAGTCAGTTTTATGCTTATTTTAAACAAACATTTGGCCAGTAACAACATCCACTCAAGTAAACACTTCACACAATGATCTTCCATATTACTATTTCCAGAGTTTGGTTCTTGTTAAGGAAGTACTGTCCACAAACAGCTGTTGACCAAACATTAGGAATTTTACAGATTCCTGTAACTTTCAGACGAATGCAATAACATCCATTTCTTTCTTGACACAGCCATCACATGATGCTCTCTCCCACTCCAAAGACAGAGTGAGGAGGACTGAAGAAGCATGGATGATTTTATGACCCTGATTACAGGGATGAAAATTCATCACACGGGAAAGGAGAGAGTTCCCTTCCTGAATACAATGCGTGCTCGTGCCACCCCATGATCATGACTGAACCCAGAGCCCTGTTCCCCCCATCGCCCACATGAGATCCTGCAGAGAAAGTTGGCCTCTCGGTTCTGCATAGCCAGGGTGACTCCGTCAACTTCCAAAGATGAAGGGTTGATTTGGCACAGCTCCCAAAGAGCCAAAATAGGAAAAAAACATTTTTAAAGTTTCGTGGTAAGTAAGAGTCTTGTTAATCTTATTAGGTTAAATAAATTGGATGCATGCGCACACACCCTCCCCAGCAAAGTCAAATACATTCCACTGCTGCTAAAGGAGAGAAGGAGAACTGTAAGAAGTGCTATTTATTTTTAGCAACCGACTCAACAATAGGCTTGTGCCTAAGTTCGGACTTCTCTAGAACAGAGAACACACAATCAAAGAAGAAATTAGAAAGTTATTTCTCAAATTAAAAAACAATATCCTGTTGTCCGGATCAGCATTTGATATCTTTTACTCAAGAGAAAAATCCAATTTGAGAAAGTAATTGCCTTCTGCCTTAACCTATCCTTTGGAAGTTTTCATGACCATTTACACATGCAAAAAGAAAAGCTAGAATGCAAAGTTTTGTTATTTGAGGACTAAAATCTAAAACTCTTATGAGAAGGAAAGTATATAAATACTTATTTGATCATGTATTTTTGTAAAAAACACACCCACATACACCACACGATTATAAATACACCAACAGAAAAAAAAAAGGTCTATATAAATCTCTTGTATAACCAGTCTGCATTTCTGGACAGCTGTCTCTGCTGAGACACCAGTATATTAACAGAGATTTCATACCAAAAAAACACTTCCCCCCCACCCCGCTTCCTGAGGACTAGCTCCAATCCTGGGAGGGGCTGAATACAATTCAATTGTGCAGCGTTGGCTGCAACCTTCACTGTCTTTCAGGAGCACACTCCAATCCTTTTGCCTGTTAAATACCTACTGCTAAGCAAAGTTATGCACTGATTTTGAATTTATGTACCTAAAAATACCAAACACGCAAATCTTCAAGTTCCATGCCTTTTCCACCTCCAACTTTTTGTTCATATTCATACTTACGTTTTGTAACTCACTGTTAAAAATAAGAATTTTGACTGGCAGTAATTGAGAGAAAGATATGTACAAAAAAGACAATGGAAATTCTCATCTAATCTTTTATCCAAAAGGAGACCAAAAACTTCCACCTAATCATCTGCATTAAGCCAACAGCTTAATGGCTTAATTAAGACTACAATTTAAATTATCCACCTTCTCTATTTCATATCTTATTGATCAATTGTTCTGTGTAAAATCTTGTATCCCGTCTGAATTAGACCAGGTTCAGCACTGAAACACCAGATTTCATACTGCCTTCTCTTAAATTAAAGAGATGTCTACTGTCAGATGTATCATTCCCTGCTTAGGAACTTGCAAACCCTGATCACTCCTATTAATTTTCTCATTGACAAATTATAGAGTTTCTTTAGGCTTTTTATTTCTACATGTAATTATATACCACCACCATCTCTCTTTTGGCACGCGTTAACATACACGCTCTTTTAGCGATTGCAGATGTGCACATCTGCGACATTTAATAACGTATTCTGAAGCAACGCCCAGACAGGCATTTTTAACATCTATTTTCCTATTTTTCATTATTGTTTTCAATTTTGAGAAACTAACTTCTTTATAATTTCCAATAGTCATTTGTACTTTGGGGTATGCACACCTTCTATTTGGCTAGCACATGCTTAAAAACTGGATCATGATCACTCGTTCCTAGGCAACCATTGATTTCTTCTAAAAATTTCCGTAGGAGAAGACCACAGAAGCATTAAAACAATCACATATACTTTCCAGAAAAAATAAGGTTTCTCTCCAAATAAACGTTTTTTTCAGGGAAAAAAATTAAAAGGTCTTCAGATTTACTGTATTTCATATTGTAAAAAACATCCTCTACTAAGCGAGTGAGGCAAAAAATTTGACTGACCTTTAATTACAGAAAAATTAACTTTTAGTGTTTGGCTCCATATGGTTAGAGAAAGGCAAACAGATGTCAAGAAGAATGTGTACTTTTCTATTAAAATGAAACACAGTTTAAAATATTTTTGGCATTAAAAATGTTGTATAAGATCCTTCTGGGCTTGTTCACTTCCTGTGCACTGTTCGTTATGTTTGCATTTTCTGTAAAATCTGAAAAAAGGAGGCAAAATATGGATTCATCTAAATAAGAATAAACTAGATTCTCATCATCAATAGCTACGAAGGACTACACAGCCGTAGCATCAGCGATCTGGTCCACTCTGCATAAAAAACAAACTAAACCTAAATCAGAACAACTGTCTAAGTTGCAGAATTGGGTAAATATTTTTTAAATAAAACAAAACAAAAAGGACCACAGATAAAGGAGAAGCAGTTGGGAGGCTACATTTGTACAGCTTAGACTTTTACAGAAGAGCAGATACCGGAGAAGAGGATAAAACAATCCCAGCCTCAGATTTGCAGAGTAAATCCGAAACACAGTATTTGATTGTTTATTCATGCAAAAAGGTCTACTTTGTTAACGTAAGTCCTGTTGACACTCAGGTTTTGATTAATGGTCTGTTAATAACTTCAGGCTAAGACAGATTTATATGTACTTACCATATGTTCCATGCAAATACTGATTTCTCCATCACTGTAAAAAGCTCCGTAAAAGCCCACTATGTATGGAGAGTTGCACTCGTGTAGAACTTGCAGCTCACGAATGATCTGGTTTCGAATAGCCGGCTTGATCTCTAGATGAATTAACTGTAAAATAATCCACTCTTATTATTTTCTTAGTGGCAAAGTGTCATTCAGAAGGAACAGGTTGTTCAGAGGTTTTCAACACCTAGCTGGATAAGGCTCTGAGCAGCCTGCTTTGATGTCGTAGCTGACTCTGCTTTGAGCAGGAGGTTGGACTACATGACCTCCTGAGGCCCCTTTCAACCAGAATTATTCTATGATTCAACTGTAAAATAACCCATCCTTACTTTCTTAGTGGCAAAGAGGAAAGAAAACACTACAGTACAGCATGAGAAAGTTGAAACATCAGCACCCATGAAAAGGTGGGATTTCCATCTCTTCTTTTCACAAAATACTTCTCGGAAACTTTTTGTTCCAGCACATTTGCTTCACTTACCTGTTTTTTATGGATAGTTCAGAAACTGAAGCTCTTTATGTTGAAGAGCAGCCATGAACAAATGTCTAAAGGAAATGTGTCAAAGACATACTGACTCAGAAGCAGCTGCTGAAAAATACCTGCACAGGTGTTTGTAAAGCATTAGTGGAAGGAATGAGCTGAACCTCAAGTTTAAAAACTCCCCAAACTGAATCTAAATCTAAAGGGGAGATTACATAAACTAGACGGTTTATCTCATGCAATACAAGAAGTGTATGTCTTTTGTGAAAGGGAACATTAAGGGACATTACGGAAATCAAACTTTAGTCAATATATGAAAGAACAATTGCAGTTCAGCCAACGTCTCGGTTGCATCAAATATTAATGAATTGGGGCAAAATTTCCTGTTAAACCCACAGTAGGTAAAAAAATTAAATTGATTTAGTTCAAGAAAGCCTCAGTGATTTGTATATTTCATAATTCCCACACCCCAGAAGCGGGCATTTTTCTTTGCTTCTCTCCAAGCTGTCAGTGTACCGAGCATGGTTTATTCTTAAAGTCAGTACATGCACATTTTCCTTTAGTTTTGCTGAAGATGACAGCATACTCTTCTTGAAAAAAGAAATACCTGAAATCTTTCAACTTCTCTATTTAAAAAACAGAATTTTTCAGTCTAGTGTAACAATGGGATCTGGGATTTGATCGCGACCTGCGTTTTACCCTTCTCAGAAGCTAGGTTATGTTTCCCATGAACCACAGTAGCCTGCCTGCCATCTCACCCACTGCAGTACAGCAGCATACGTCCTGACACGCTGCCTCGGAACAAGTGACACCTGTGCAAGAACTTCGCTCCTGGAAGGAAGAGGCATGAGGTACCCAAACAGAAATAATCAGGCAGTATCAGAGATGCATTTCCTTTACTGTATTTCGTTCCCAGGGATATTGAGAAAAAGGGAAAGCTCCTCACATAAACAAAATGAGAATTAAAACATCAAGCTATTTCCATTAAAAAAAAAAAAAAATCCCAGTTCCCTTACAAACTAGGTCACAACTGCTATTGGTTGTAAAGCATAAAGCTGAATCACTGAAAGAATACTCTCGCCAGAAGGACAAGTACCTTTTTTGCACAGAAGCCACCTGCACCCCATGATGAAACTGTAAACCAGGATGTCACTGCACTCCAGTGTATTCCCTCATTCTCAGTCTTTTGAGTTCTCATTTTTTCCAGTATCATCCAGAGGCCCTTTTCTGGTCTGCAGTGAAGGAAGATCTTAGGACAGGTAATCTCTTTTCCATTCCTCTGAACTTATGGCCCAGAATACAGGATATTGTCACTTCTCCCTACTTCGTACCTTTCAGTAACTTGTTTTAGGCCTCCTATTCATTAGTGAGTCTACCACATTTTCTTTGAAAGACATATACCCAGCTGAAAACATTGTGTTTGTCAAAATGGGGGGGGGGGGGGGAAGTAATGCCTATCCTTTCATTACTAGCACATGGGACGCTATTTCTGAAAAAATGGGGAATTTAGGATAAGCAGGTGTAATCTTTCCTGTTTTTTGAAACGTATCAACTTCTCTGAAAGTTGGCAATAAAGAGTCTTTTTGTGTGTGTCAACACCATGTATTTCTCTAAATAAAGTCACTGTATTTCACCAGAGACGACAACCTCAATAAAAATCATCCCTAAGTTCCTATTTTTGAGGCACTCACTTTTCTTGCCATTATGAGACCAGAAGGCTTGTGAGACACTTTGAAGACCACGCCACCATTTCCTGCTCCCAGCTCACTGATCTTCTCAAAGTCATCATCCTTCAGCTCTCCAACTTTTTGTTTCTGGGTAAGAAAAGCTTCAAGGCGCTTTCGTTGCTGTTCATCCAACTCTAGTTCTTCCAGCTTCTTCTGAAGTGCTTCCAAATTTGTCCTGTACAACAGAGAAAGAACAGATGATTATTAAGCTGTTTGAGCTTACCCAGCAGTGTTGCAAGAGGAAGACCAACAGAGCACTGAGGTCAGAGATTAAATCCACTACGTTTTTGCACCTATATACGTTATCTAGAAGGACCAGACTTGTACAGTCATCCCCATGAGACACATGTATTATTGGAACTCCAATTTAAGTAAACAGTATTTTATTCCAGATAAAACAATGACATAAACACAAACAGATGATACTCACTTTCCCCATCTCTGAGGTTCTGTCCAAATTCATGCATGTTAAGTTTCGCTACCTACAGGAGTGGCTTAATGACTCAGCAGTTATGATCAGAGATCTCATGAATCACAGCACATCACTCCACGCTATTTTTACTTTCACATTTCCAAGGACTGTGTTGTAATCTCCTACAGAGTTTGTCTAAATGTTTTATCTACTGATTTTCACATAACTATGTAACTAATAATCCATTCAGAAGCTTCTTTCTTAGGTATCAGTATAAAGTTATCAAGCACAGCCAAACAAACATGCATTAAGAACATGGCCACTGGAGAGACAGTTTTTGGTTTTGGTTTTTTTTTTTAAAAAAAAAAAAAGTTTAGCCAGGGAAAAGAAACAGCCCAAAGGTTTTAAGCTTACTTTTTCTTTTGTTTAAGGGCACATCTACTAGAAACCTAGGTCTAATATCATCAAGCAATACAAAATAGAATTACAAAACTTTAAACAGCAGTTACATTTGGGACTACAGACAGAAGTTCAGTTTCCCAGGAAGATTCTTTTTTAATAACTTCACTTCAGATCCCATACAAACGCTTCATTCCAATAATGTAACAACTTAAAAGCTCATTTAAAGTTTCCCGCTTCCAACTGCAACAGTAAGTTGCTGCAGGAGTAAATATTTAACACAAAGTATCTGTTTGGCTTAGCCAAATTTAATGCAAGGTTGCCAGGGAATACAGTGTCGCTAGGATGAAAAACATGAGGAACAGAATCTACTGCTCCAGAGCCTAAACCACTTCCCATAAAAAGAAAAAAAATCAAATTGCACCAATAATCAAGAAAACTATTTCTATTCATCACTTGATAAAATGTCCACTTTCAAAAGATGCTGTAAAAAGAGACATTCTCTGAATGCGCAGTAAGGTGCTGGTCAGTTGAGAAGATACAAGGCTGATTCTCCAAGAAGCAACAACAAATAACCACCCCCAGAGTCAACGGAAAGACAGAATTGTAGGATGAAACCCTCAACTCATTCCTTAGATAGCCTGCATTTCCAGGCAGGATAACAATCGTGGTTCGACTGTATCTAAGGTTTAATTGAGGCAAATAAAAATATCAATATTCCCAGCTCTTCCTTACTACACAATCCCTCTGAAAGTTTAAGCAATGATGCACTCCTACTTCATTTATCAGCTTAAATACGTTAGACAGGATGCAGTTGCTAACTTAGGAAGTGATAATGCTTAGAAGAGCTAAATAGAGGAAACAGAATGAGACCTTTGATGGAAAGGTGAGTTCTGTTCAGTCTGTTATTTTGACATTTTAACAGTTCAAGCATAAAAGTACCACACAACACTTGTGAGCAAGTTTCACAAAACACTCACCCTGAGCAAATGTAATCTGGGAGTGCTGCTCAAAACCAGAACAGTCTTACATAGCGAATTTCAATGGACTTGTTTGAGTGTAGCTATACTACTGTAAGTGTCTCTATCTTAATATAAAAGTAATTTCATTCTGGTGCAGATATTTCATTTTCAGGCTATCCTACAAAGGGAAACATACTCTTATTTCTGTCCTCGTACCATGCTTTATACCAGTATAATCATACTGGAATATAATCATACAACAAATACCCTAGACCATCCATGATCAGAAATTTCCCTGTGTAAATAAGCATGACTTATAGGAACATTCAAGTTAATCTGACTTACATGCTCGGTTTTAAAGATGAACCATTAAGAAAGAGACACATTTTTTAAATCTGACTTCTAAAACACAAAACAAAAAGCAAATTAAGCACTGGATTATTTTTTCATAGTGCCTTTTACCTGCTTTTACCCCGTGCTTATATCAAAATCATGACTGCCCAGAAAATACGGCCTACAAAGCATATTAAATCAATGAGGCAGTTTTATTGGATGCAACTTTTGCAGAGACAGACCCATTATTCTGTATTGCTGCTTTAAATAAGTCAAGATCACATAGACAAGAGCTCAGCATCCACTACAGGGATCTCTCTTTCAAAAGAAGCCAATAAAATTTAGAGCACACAACAGAATCTGAAGGAACATCCAAATAATTCAACAAAACTGTTGCTGTTAAGTTAAACATCTCTGACATACAAATATATCAAGCTCCTAAACATAATACTTCAATATTAAATGCCCTCTTGATATATAGGGCCAGATTTTCAGAGGAGCTCAGCAACACCTTTAGCTCTCTCTGGTCTGCATATGGACTTAACGCCAAAACAGAACCAAACTCTCCCCCCAAAAATCTGACCTTAACAAGAAATTTCAGTTTACTTTGAAAAATCTGGTCCAGTAAGCCACAGCAACCAGTGATCTTTATTTACAAGTTTTGAGAAGGAACTTGCTGTCATTTTAGCGATTACTGAAGAAGGTAGGGCTGCTCATTTGCAAAAATAAAAAAACCTAGAGACACAGAAACAGGTTGCAACAAGGCTTTTCTTGCTCTGTTTTGAAGAAAACAACTATTCAGCTTCTCTCAAGCAGAAGGGGTTTTCTGGGTTTGGAGACAACAGAGATGCTTGAGCACATGACTTGGAGCAGACAAAATGCTAGTGTGATGAACAAAACGCTCAGTCATGCTGATGCTTTAGTAACAAAAAAATTTGCTAGGATAGCATTTATCACATCTATGTTCATCTAATGTTCATCTGTATAAAGGTTTTTGTTTGGTTTTACATTGCTCAAACTTGGCATTCCTTTAAAACACAGGCATTTCCTTGCTTGAAAGTAGAAATTGTTGTTGGGGTCCTTGCTCAAACACTAGTCAGAAGATTCCAAGGGCTCTCAGATGGAAAAGTATTGGTCCCATGAATCTCAGCACATTGGTTTCTCCATCTAGAATGCAGCCACCAGCAAAATCACCAGAATGTTCTAAGCTCTAATGGTAAAACCTTCATCACTTGCAGTGACGTGCAAGACAATGACAGCGATGAAGTTCTTGGATCTCAGTTGAAATTTTCAGGACCAATCCTCTAACTGTAAATTAAATTAATCTGAAGACTTCTTGTGCAAAATATTAACCCAATAAATGCGTTGTCAGAATTACTATTCAGAATGTAACTATAAGTAACATCTCCAGTTAGTTTTATGATAATTGAATGACAGGCATTAGGACAGAATTGATTTTTTTTTTTTTTCCATTCTAGTCCTTTGCTTGAAGCACTAAACATTAATTAATTTCAAATGTAAACAGACTAAAAAGAGTATTTGTGTCATCAAAGTTGTTGCTGGTAATCTACTCTCAGTATTTCTAGGAGGCAGGACTTGGGTAGCTTCAGTTCTGAACTCGAACTACGGCAAGAATACTGTCCCCTGATGGGTAACTGGGACTGTTCCCTGGACCCCCCCATGTGAAAGCATCACAGCCACGTTGCAGAGCAAAGCACATACAGAAACAGGTGGACAAGTAAATCATTGCATATGAAGTTTTACAAATGAAACTAAACCAAGACATACAAAATAAGGAGAGGGAATACTTAAGTCAGTTCATCACTAGGGCACCATGAAAATGTTAAGGAAGCTTTGGTAGCTAAAAGCAGCAGCATGCTAGCGTGCTAATGTCTGCCTCCAGAAGGAGCACTAGCAGTTACTTAATCTTATATAAAACTTTTATTCAGAGACAAAGATTCCTATTAAAATTCATCACCATTACCTGCTGCAGTCTTGGAGTTGTTTTTTCACTGTCAAAGCACTACGGCTTTGCCAGAGTTCCATCAAAGCAGGAAATCATCAAATCACCTCAGTGCTTCACCGTTCCAAGCGCGACTAAAGCAATAGGTTATCATTTAATTTATTGCTATCAGTTTTAAAGCCAAGCACATACCAAACATACTGCACTAGGGAAAGAATCCAGCTTTCATAATGTGATCATCTGATGAAGCCACAGGGAGGTCAGTGCTGTTTTCTCCATTTGTTAAAGAAACAGTGTAATTTCACAGAAGACTATCAATAAATACACTCCTACTCAGCTAGCAGAAACGGATAAATACGCTGTACAGCGAGCAGGCAAAACCACTGCAGAAAGTGTACTGTCTTAACCACTGCACTTGATCAGAAGCAATTACTACAAGATCTCTCTCTTGTCAACTAAATGGAAAGTTAAAAGCAAACCACACCCAGGGCAAGTTTTGGGGGGAGTTGTTTGTTTCCCCCCTCTCCAAGTGCAGCACCAGGTGCTCTAGAGGGGGAAATTATCTCTGCCCACACTTGATCAGGTAGGGTCCTTCCTACTAAGTCAACATTACTTCTTCCTTTTTGTAGTTAAGGAAGCATGCTGACAGGGCAGTGTCTTCCTCCGAGTCACACGGCACTTGTGCAACCTCAAAAGCTTAAAAAGAAAGCAGAACAGAACTTAATCAGAGCACAGTCTCCTACCAGATACACACAACCACACCCTCCTCCCCACAAAACAACAGCCCTCCGATGTGTGCGGAGAAACTTCACCTCTATTGCTGCCCATTCACACTCTGCAAAACGCCCATTTTAGAGGCCAGAAGACATCTGCAATCGGACATCCTGGGGGAACCCACAACCAGCCCTTCTGCAGCCAGCTTGTGGAATATCGCAGAGGTGAGAGAGGTTTTCTGAGGAGAATCACATACTGGGAGCTTTTCAGACTCAATGCCACCTCACCTGCACCGAAGCTCATCCAAGACCTTCAGAATTGTCTCACCTTCGCCAGTATCTCACCTCCTGACAATGGCCAAAAGTGGATGCTTAGAAAAAAGAATACTGGGTGGTGGCAACAACAACAAAATAAAGTAGGTGCGCAGCAACTCCTCTAGTTACTGCTGGACTAAACGTTCTGTTCTCTGCTTCCCAGAGATGCGCGCGGTCTTATCCACAAACTCCCGGACGGACAAGGTATGTCACAAATACCATCCCTTCACCCGGCTATCAAGCCGGTTTTTGAGCCTATCACACTGTTCCCTTAAGATCCGGTTGCAGGTTTTTCCAGACAAACTTTCTTTTTAAACATCAACCCCCCCCGATTTATAACCACTGTAAACGTGCATATCGCACACAGGTGGGCACCGTAGGTACGTGTTTGTGAGTTAGGGGATACTGAGCAAACCTGCATTTCCCACGCGCAGCTCGGGCAGGGAGGAATAACAGATTCTGCAGAGTGCTCTCACCCCCTACACAAAGACAGGCAGAAGGCAAGAACAGATTTCTCAGTTCATGCTTTTGGGGGCAGCCACCGCAGCACTGAAGAAAGCATTCCTGGAAGAGATGCGTTAATGTTTTAGGGCATACTTGCTCTCCTTGAACCAGTAACGAGCAGAGAAATGCTGCCTTTAGCCTGCCAGTACATAATGTCATAACAAAACCAGAAAATAAATCCTTATTCTTAATTCATACTAATAATACTCCAAATCCTTGAGAATTTTTCTTTTTAATTCACATTAGTGATAAGTTAATCATATGCTCAACTCTAAAGGCTACATTAAAGCTGTACTCAACCCTGCAGTCTACTTTAGAGAGAGAAGACAAAAAATGTGGTAGAGGAGAAAAAAGGCTGACAGAGTCTTTAACAGTAATTTGTCAAATAGTTGTTCAAAGTTATTACTATCAGTTTTGCAAGCTGAACAATTAGTATGAGTGAAAGCATAAAGAAGTGCATTCACTTTCAGATCCACTGCCACATGAGGATACAGGCTTGGGGGTTGTTTTCCAGAACGGTGACAGTAATGCTTTCCCCAATCCTACACAACTGTCAATTTAGAGAACAAAGTAGGCAGTTCACTACATAATTTCCATGAACAACCTCAATCAGGGAGCTGAAATAAAGTCCTAGGAACATGAAGACATTCTGCAGTTTTGAAAAGACAGACTACTATTTCACATGACTGTGCCAAACCCGGGCAATAAGACAAATTTTTATTTAACTTTTCCTTTAACCAAGAACAGTTCGCAGAATAACATGGAAGATAAAAGTAATTACAGTAGTCTCATAGCTTATTGCACAGGTAGCTCTATGTCTGGGCTAACCCCAGTGCAGCCTCATAAAACTTCCAGTTAAAACAACAACAACTCAAAAAGATCCAAACTTGCTATAAGTGCAAAGGAGTCTTGTTTTGGGAAAATACACTAGTTTTCAATTCCTGCTTATTTTCAATTCTTGCAACATGGTAGAGGTTCTTCATAAATCACCCTGACCTTCAGGTGTGATGTATGATTGCCCCATACACCTGCTCATTTCTAGCATGAATTTTAACATCTGAAAATACCGTTCCACTTTCATGGTGCAACAGACATGGCAAGGCATATTTTCAGGTTTAATAACTGCCAGAAAAAAATTGCCAAGTAAGAAGAGGCGGCAGACAATTTGATTAAAATCTATTTCTTAGTAAAAGGTATGTAAAACAAAACTATTAGAAAGGTACCGTTCTGTCCAAAAAAGTATCCTGCTACACTAGTTCAATGTAAGAATTCTCATTTTTCGAAAGCTGAAAGGCATGTGTGTCGAACACGAAAATATGCAATACAACTGCAAGTCTCCTGCCGAGTCTCCACCAGTGGGCCAACTTAACTTCAAAAGCTCCTCACAGGCTGAGCTGTCGGGCAGGAATCTTTGCTGTAAGCTTCCTCCCTCTTTTGCTTTAGCCTAACCACCATCCCATTAAACATTTCAGACTATTTTTTCTTAAAGAAGCCGAAACGTGCCAGGGACCATGTCCGAGTTGAAGATCGAGTTCACCGCAGAGACAAAGCCACAGAGGCGAGCAGCGGCACAGAGAGCAGATTCATGCCCTGGGTGCCTCTTCTGCGGGGGTTTTTGTGCAGCTGCTCCCAGCCGCCGCCTGGCCTCGCAGCCCTTCAGCCGGGGGGCAGCTGCCAGCGCGGCCCAGGCCCCCTCGCACATATTTCGGTTCTGTGGCTGAACAACGCAACGGGTGGTTTGTTCGGGGTTTGGGTCCCTGCCCCCCCCGCAATTAAAAGGCTTCCTCAGGACTTACTGGTTGAATTCAAAGCTTGCCGCAAAGGAACTTTGCCATCTCAAATTAAGAAATTCAAGAGATGACTCTCCAGAACCAAAAAAACTTAAGTTCTCGATCTCCCTTTCACAAATGTCTGCACACCTACCACTGATTTTTCCTAGCCAGCACTACGCACCAGCACAAGAACCACAGGGCAATCAACACTGCCTTATGGACAGACGAAGGAACTTATTTATCAGATATTTAAAACACAGAGAGGATAAATAGAAGTCATAAAATTCTGATCATCAGCTGACACAGGTCAGCTTGTTATACAAGCCCTGCTTTTCCATTGTTTTATGTCTCTGAACTCCGAGTTAAATTTAGTGATAAAAACAAGGGATAAATATGTGCTATAGTACTGGTAACAGTATCTTCACGACTCCCTTATGCGGTAGATACACAGCCTTTGAGATACACTACAATAATAAAAAAGATGCAGTTACGGTATTGGTTTACAAGACCCATGAAAAAGCCAGGATTAGAGTTGAGATGCTTTCTGTGCAAGAGCTGAGCGAGGAGCACAGAAGCACAAACTTCACCAGAAGCTGCAGTTAAGGCATCAGGGATGGGGAAAGAAAATTGCCAGAATGTGCAGATGAAAACATAAAAAACAAACTCCCCCATAACTGGGTTCAGAGAAAGCTACGGACGGAAGGTTTAGATTTTTGCCTATATTTGAAATGGCCAGATTGCAAAGCACAGAACATTTGCCTGTACAGCCATTTAGTGGAAGAAATTAGTAATTTTTACTTAAAATATGTATAGACCCTACCAATACATATAGAAATATTCACATATAAACACACATATCTATATCCAGACAGAATATTTTTTCCCCAAAAAATGCATTCTGCGATTGTTATATTTGCTACATTAAGTCTGCTGACTCATCTTCCCACCACATTGAAAAAAGTTCTAGAAAAGCACAGAACAATGCTGAGTTGTAAAAAATGCTGAAAGAAAGAAGAGTCGCCAGGAAGTTTCAACGGTTTGTTTTAAAAACCCGTAAGTAGATTTTTAAGGAGATATACTTGGTTCATCCAAAGAATCACACACTGCTGGAATATCTCTGTCCTAGTTCTCGGACTGTAAAGTAAAATCATCTGCTTCCATTCTTATTCCTTTTGCATGTGTCACCCAGTCACGGACACCACCGCGTACTTCCTTCTGCTGGATGCCTGTGAGACGATGGACCATGTCCTCCGCTGTCAGTAGGTAGAAGTTCTGCTGGAATTCGCTCTCCCCTTGTTCAGACAAGGCTCAGGATGACAGCGGCTTCTCAACAGATGTTTGCAAAGAGATACTGAGCAGTGAATTAGTCTTTCCCAGTTGTTCAATTCCTGTGGGCACTAACTGGCAGAAAGCCTTGCACTTCCGTTCCAAAGTATAATCAAGATTTTGTCTAAGTAATATTGAGCATATATCAAATCAGAAATCATCCAATTGCTAATTTCTAGCAACACATTAGTAAGTCTTCAGGAAAACAAAAAATTCCATTGCTTCCTTTAAAAAAAAAAATCTTTGGAAGAAAGAACCCACTCCCCAAAAATTCAGCAAGCTGGAAACTGATGTTGCCAACTAACACTGCTTCCTCAAAGAGACATTTTTGTGTTTTGGCAGCAGAATCTGTACACTTTATAAAGCCCAGTCAATCCCCAGGGCAATGATGGGAGAACAAATGCAGCTGTAAAAAGGGTAACACAGGCAAGAAGGTGGGGGGAGTGGGGCAAGTTTTTCTACTGGAAAATTTAGAACTTTATAATTTAAAGGGAACATCTAGGTTTACCACACATAACAGAAAATCCCTTCCCCAGTTCATTTCAGAATGTTTCTCCTGTACACCTTGAAATAGTCAATAGCCAAATAACCAGCTGATGTATTTCCTGCCTCATGTAAATTCTCCACAATTTTCACTTTTTTTTTAAGCCAGTGCTAGAGCAAAGACCGTTTGCCCAGATTAACATCAGTAGCACTGTAGTTATGCCAAATCAATAATTCAACTAAATATTGGGTTGACCTAGTCCCTTTCAATTTTTTTTTTAAAAAAAGCCTTCTTCTAAAAAGCCTACTAGATAATAGCAGAAGGTCTCAGAGGCAATCTGTTCCTCTTGAGACACAGACCTGAGACTATTCAATTAAAAGATGTGCTACTCAAATTGTTGTAATTACTGAATTTCATCATCTCTTAACAGCATCTCTCAGGCTCTGAGAGTACTGCCACTTAATCCTGCAAAGCCTGGGCTCCTGCCAAAGGAGGTGGCTCTGCCTCATTCTGCCCTTAGCCATTCATTCCTAAGTAACCAATTCAGGTAACAGACCCATTTAAAAATTAACTAAAAAAACAAACCTGCAAATTTTCAGCCAGATTATTTCCCCGATTAAGTTCACCATGTGGCTACACCAATGCTGCTGCAAGCAGAAGAGGACAGCCCTCTGAAAACTGGGCTGCTTTGGTGGGTAAGTTCTCAGTCCCATCGGCATGCACATCTGACTCGCTGTAAGAGTTCATACAAGAAAAGCATCAGGAAGACACGGGCACAGCAAAGAGAGGAGAGGACTTCAGCAGGATCAGGATCTTGCGCATGCTTAAATGTGAAATCACCCCTCTGTAAGCATCTACAGAATTGGTGCTCTAAGGGACAGAAAAGGGTAAGTGCCTGGATCCATATATCCATATGTACAGCCTGCACTTTCCTCACCTTCATCTCATTGAATGCAGCAACATTCATTTTGACACCCAGTTTTTATTTAACTCTCCTAAACAGATCTATGTTTTTTGAACAAATACAACATCATAATAACTAAAGGATGATTCCATTACTGTCACTGCGCTTAAACATAAGTGTAAGTACATAACAAGACTTGGTATTTACTGTTACCTCAGTATTAAGCATCTTCAAGTCTTTCCTACATCCATAATTGTAAACTAAAAGCTGCCTATCAAGTAAGAACAGCACAGGTCAATTTGCCACTCGTTAGCTTCTGTACTAGTTAGGTACGCTTACTTAGCTGTAAATGTTAGCAGCACATGCATCCAGAAATAATATAAAATGTTAGTAAGGTGGTGCAGGCTCTTACTTTCCGCTATTCTAACAGATCATGTGTTCTATTAGCTTCTTAAGCACTATTAAAAAGCTATTTCTAATTCAACGGACTATGCACAAGCTCATACACATTTAAAGAGAATGCTACGAGTGAGTACGTTTTAATCTAAATTTGGAAGATTTTGGTGAATAACAAAAGGCTCACAGTCTTCTTGGAATTATCTAGCATTTATTATCGCCTGCCTAAAATGCATTCTCTCATACCACACGTATTTGTAAGCATGGTTAATCCTTCATTAGCAAGAGACAAAAAAAAAGTTTCTGAAATTTTTTTCTTAAAAATATTTACAAGTTTGCAGTAATTTCATGTACACATTGAATGCAACTGCAATCCAGACAGAACAGTCATAAAATTCCAGGACCTAATCTTCCAGAACACTACACACACGCACAAAGCTCCTCTGAAGTCAAAGGAATTCCATAGAGGGGCTGCCCCTCCTCAGAGACTTTTTGGTTTTGAAAACAAAGAAAAAAAAAGTCACCCCAGAACAGAGGCAGAAGTGACCCAGCAAGCATTAACAACTCTGAAAATCTTCCTTCCATTTCATCTAAAGACACAGCCAAGAGAACTGACAAAAAAAAATTACTCCATGGAGGACAAATCCTCTTGGAACATGGTCTACTGGGGAACAGCCCACTGGTTCTGCTGCTCCCCTCATGCATGGCCATTGCACAATGCAAACTAAAAGACAAAACAACTCAAAACAAAAAAAACCCCACACTACAGATGACAGGAGACAATCTGCCTTTCTACTCCTACAAAGCCCAAAGTGAAGTTCCCTTCAGAAAGATACTGAAAAACATGAAAGTTGCGAGATGCAATAGTAAGCAACTATTCAATTTGTATTACAATTTGCAAAATAAAGTTCAAACCAGTTTTGCATAATTCCCAAATTCTTCTTTGACTATCAAATACAGGCAGCTGTACTCGGAGGTCATGCCAGCTGTTCGAGGGCCTCCTTAAACACATGACCTTAAATGCAATTTAAACAGAATAAACAGCAAGAAGCAACAAGAAAAAGCTGACTAATTAATACTGCAGTTCTTAACCTATGACTGGATTTTGCCAGTCATCCATTTGTATGAAATTACTCTTTGGTTTGAACAGTTCTAAGGCACAGATGTGCTATAGTTAAGACTTAAAAAAAAAAAGAGAAAACCCAGAACTGCTCATCATGGGTGTAAGCACCACCACTAACCACGGCCCCATGCCTGATGACCTGCTTTCACTCACAGGTGTCCTTGGACTTTCTTTCAGGCCACGTCCTTTAAAGAAATACAGTTCCTAAGGTGGCAAAGACCTATAGACAGTATCTTCAACTCCTCTCAAAGACCTAGTTCTCTACAGTATATTAAGGAAGACGCAAATTCCACGTTCTACTCTTTCCTTTATGTTTTTATCTAATTAAACGCAAAACAGAAGTGTTCTTTCATACTGTCCTTAGTCCTCCTCACCAAGAATACAATCCTATGCTGCTCATTCTACCTCACATGATACCTTGCTATGTCACATCTGAGATTTGCTTGGCCCTCTCTTCCCAGAGCAGGGATCACAGCTTCGGCTCCATTTGGGAGATACCAGTTGTTGCTAACACACATACGCAGTTTGTATCTTTTGGAATTCTTTAAACAGATGAAAGAAAAAAAGACATTTCAATCCCAACCACCTTTTCAACGTGAATGCTTATACAATACAAAAAAGGGCAGCGGCACTCAAAAAAATTTGCTTTCATTTTTGTATTCAATCGAAGACCCAGGCACTTCTGGAAGGTTCGAGTTATAATACCGGAGACAGGGAAGCTGTCTTTATTTACTCAGTCAAGGTAAAAAGTAAGGCTTTAGAGCAGTTGCTTTGCAGACATCCAAATGCAACTGGAAAGTAATCTGGAAGGAAAAGTAATCATAAAGTGACTCTTCTGTAATTAGAAGTTTTAAGCAGTGACAAACATTAATACACATTCTTAACTGCAGCAGTAACCTCTTTCACGACAAACAAATGAACTAAAAAAATAATTACGATGCTCATTTGGTGGCTCATTGGATTGCTGTGCTCTATGACAAAATATATTGTACTGACTATTTCACTTTCTCAAGTAAGCACTTTTAAAATAGGCTGTGAATATAGTCTACATTATATGCCAAGACATTCTATCTCATTAAACACAATTTAGAATCACAAGGCACAGGTTTAATTTTTTTTTTTTTTCCCCTATATGTATACTTCTGGACATGGGCATTTTAGCTCATAAATTTTAATGCACTTTCCTGAGATTAGTGGAACACTTCAAAACTCATTATGCAGTCTAACTTACAGACAATAGGTTTTGATGAATTAAAAAGAACCCTGATTTTTTAAAAATGTATAGTACAAGGTTGTAACTATAAAACTCCTGCATTTTGCACCATTTCAGCCAAAAGCCCTTTAAGTAACTTAGTCATGTTCAGATATTTGGTTTGAATTTTAAAAAATGATCAAGCATCTATTTGGATCTCATTAAATATCAATTCTAAGAAGCCAAAGCAGTTAAAAATCAGTAAGAATTTGGCATGCCCCTGAGGTATTAATAGCATCAGCTGTTCAGGTGTTCAGTGATGAGCCACAGTAAGGCTTAATGTGTCAAAGAAATTAGCAGAGACCAAAGCTGAGGAACAATAAGGTGCCCCTATCCTGTTCTACCATGTGAGAACAGGTAGGTGTGTGTTTAATGTTGTGTTTTCAGCCAGGGAAAACCAACCAACCAACGCAGACACCTAAGATACGTACCTCAATATAAAATCCTATTTGAGACAAGTCAGTGGAACGTGTGTTTCAGCATGGTCTGCGCATGCCACCATACGTGCCTTATCTGGCATTTAGTGGACTACCTACAGCAAGCTAAAACCCAGTTGTACCTTGTCTTCACCGGCATTTTATAGAAAATTAACTTACTCATTATAAATATGACCTTTCCCTCCACTTACTTTTTTTTGTAAAGATGTAATTAAAGAATGACATGAAGTAACTTTCTTTTCATGTGAACAGAAATCTTACTGTAATACAAAAGTGGCATTATCTTGAAACCTACCCTCCTGCTGCTTTGCAGAGCTTCTACTGCATGTTCTGGGTCTAGCTTGCATTTAGAGAAACCTAGAAATTGAGTAACAGCTGTCAGATATTCAAAGGGACAGGGAGTCGGAAGTTTGAAAGGAACAGAAAGAGGAGATTTTGTTCTTCTTTCTTTTGGCCATTAAGACTGTAAACTATCCCTGCACGTTCAGTCAAGAGAGAAGTACTCCTTTCACTAATTGTCTTTCAGGTCCGTTTCTTTGGGGTCTTTTTCCCTGTTTTCTCTGGAAAATCTCTGCACAGGTACAACTGTCCAGAATGAAATTAAACCTGCAGCTGGCCAATGTCATCTTGGTTTCATCCTGATGATCTGAAGCAACACGGAGCTCAAGAACAGCAGCGCAGGTTCAGCTCTCTCTGGGTAACTGCTTCTCAGCAGGAAGTGTCAAAAACAGAAGTGAAGCTCACAGCGTAAGAAAATCTTTTATGAAGTTGTCTCTATTGTCCAGCAGGGTAGCTAGGGATTTAGAAGGCCCCAGAGAGAACCACAACATCCTGTACAAATAAAGTAGTCGCTGCAAGGAATGAGCTACAAATAACAAAAACTGCTGTCAGAGAAAAACATTGTGAAATTTTCATTAAAATATTCAGTATACTTATACTTAAATTGCGAGTACCCTAATTCTCCTTTACAGTACCTTTTGTACCTTGCCAGGGTACAAAAAAAAAAAAAAAAAAAAAAGTAATGTAAGTGAGAATCAGGCCTCATATGCCTACTTCTTAAAGCCAGACACCTCACACTGTAAGCTTTTTCTTACTCCAGTCAATGAGTTGCTATCACCAAATAAGGATTAAGACAGATGACAAGACAGGAATGGAAAGCAGGACATCCTGAATCATCCAGTCCCTTCTCCTTTCTTCATTTCCTCCCTTTCCCCTTCCTTTCTGCCAGGAAGTCAAAGTATCATATGTACTCATTCCTAAAATTACGAAGCTTCAGTATTTTAAAACTAGCAAGAGATCCTGGGGGTCAAATACCCGTCAGAATGTTACAGAACCTTCCACCTCTGACGGCTAGAAAGCTTCTGAATTCCAGCGTACGACTACTGACGGCCAATCTATATCCGTTTGCTTTTGTGCCAACGTTGCCTTTGCGCCATAAATAACTTCCTTTCGGCTGGATGTTTAGGTCCTTCATGCATTTACAGACAGCAACCATACCACCTCGCTCTGACTCTTCATTTTACTTAGCTAAGTAATTTCAGCTCTTTTCATTCCTTCTCTTGAGAGGTTCTCTTCTCTGAAAACAAACAGGGAAGCATCCAAGATCATTTGCCAAGCTACAGGTTTCTATATGGTGGAAGCAAATGAGTAACTGGAGACTCACACGGCCAAAATTCCATTATACCAGGACAGAGCTTTAGAAAGTGTTAATATGGTAGTCCACAGATGCATAGCATACTTGAAATGTTTGACAAGTATACAGGCTGACAAACACCTCTACTGATTTCAAGCAGTAACCAAAGGGGTGGGGAACAGAGCAGGAAAGGAAAAAAAAAGAAACAATCTTACAGATTAAGGAAAAAAAAACCACCCCGTTTTCAGTTTAATTCCAAAAATATTTCCAAATGGTGATGCAACTATTCTTTGCTATTTGAAATCTTTCACAATGAATATTTAATATTAGCAGGATGAGGGGATATTTCCACCATTAATTAATTCTGGCTGTTTACAGGACAACAGGTTGCTGGATTTACTTTCACTAAGCTACTACTTTTAAAAATACTTGACACATCTCTAAGCCTGGCAAAAGCTGGATATAAGGTCTTACATCTAACAGAGTAGAAGTCTAGGAGACACACATCCCAACACACAAACCAGAAAATGAAGCAGGATGGTTCATCAGTCAACACTCCCATAAGTCTCCAAAGGTTTCCAACAAGTAAATGAGTATCAGACATGTAAAAGCAATATAAAATTAATGGCATTTCTTGAGTGGAGAAATACAATATTCAATATATTGCATGTTTGGTGATTAACTTCAGGTACTAAAACCAGCAAGGGATAGGTATCGCAGATTTATTCTATAAAACAAGACTAATATGCAATAGGGATCCCTGAAAACTAAATCAGCATATCCCCAACTACCTTGAAGAAAATCAACTGGAAAGTGCTATACAGGCAAATATAAAAATAATATTTTCCCCCATCAGTCCAGAACAAAAACTGCATAACATCCAGATCATAATGCTTAGATGCAATCAGTAACTCCTGCCAAAGAATAGTTTTTAAACAGCTCATGTCTCAGTTAATCATCAAAAGAGTTTGCTAGAAGTGTCACAGCTGGAGCTGTTAGATGCTGATTTTTTTTTTTCCCCTGAGATGTTTGGGTGGTTAAATGAGATCTGAGCCTGTCTGAAAATGTGGCAACAACGATACATGCAGAAGGCTTTAAAGCCCGAGACTCGTACGTCTCCCTGCGATTCTGCCTCGCGCACCCTCGGTCAGGGAGGTCCACAAGCATATCGGAGCTCGGTTTACATATCCGAGAGAAGACCGAACTGACCATACAGGGGCAGGAATCTGCTCTTCCAAGATGCAGCTTTGTTTCGAGGCTCAGTTCCGAGCTAGTCCATCACCTTAATCTAAAACTTAAGCAGTGAAGACAGAGCTGGTAGCCTCAAAGAAAAGCCTTTTATAACGCTTCGTTACTTTAGGGTGCTGGCACTGCATCTGTGTAACTGAAGCCACCATGCCCACCCAGAGCCGTAAGCTCAGCACAGGCTTCACTGGCAACACGTAATCCAGTGTTGGTTGGTTGTTTTTTTTTTTTTATTCCTCCCCCAAGCGTACCCCTGATTAGCTTAGACCTACCTTCCGCGCATTTATACAGTGTAATGTTTGCGCGGCGCACAGGAGAGCTCGGAAGCGTTTTCTCGAAAGGCGCTCGCTGACATGCCTAGCGTTACACGCTCATTACCGAAAAAACCAGATTTGCTGAAACTAGCGTGAGTTTGGCTTCAAGCCAAGGAGCAGGAAAAACAAAACGCCTTTTCTACACCACCGGGATGTTCAATATGATTTCTCCCACAGCCACATTTATCAAATACGCTACTGGAAATGTGTAATTCGGCACTTGCTAATTATATAATCTAAAAATTCAGCAGACAGCATGACGGACTACGAGAAGACAGTTATACAAGTTTTCCTCTATTTTTTTTTCCCCGGCTTATTTACCTTTCATGTCTGACAGAAGTTAATTTATTGCCGAAGACACCATCCCCTTGCTCCGCTGAGAGGACTCCTAGCAGCTACCGCGAGGGGACATGCCCCCCCCCCCCCGCCCCAGGAATCAATAATTCTGATTTTTCTGGAAAGCAGGCCGGGCCGGTGTAAGGCAGGAGGACCGACGGCAGCAGCGCGGGTGCCCCCGCACCGCCCGGGCTCCGCGCGCTCGCCGTTCCGCGCGGCGGGGCCGGCCCGCAGCAGAGCGGGCGGCGGGAGGGGAGGGGAGGGGAGGGCAGGGGAGGGGAGGGCGGCCGCGCCCGGCCCCTCAGGGACGCGGGCCGGCGGCCGCAGGGCGCGGGCAGCCCCGCCGGAGCCCCGGCCACCGCCGGCCGGCTGCACTCACTCTGCAGAGCTGGTCCCGTTGACGGCGGAGCCATCCGGAGCGGGGTTGAGCTGGATCGGCCCGGGCTTCTTCTTCGGCATCTCGGCCCCCAGACGGCGCGGAGGGTAAGGGACGGAGGAGCCCCGGCCCCGCTTCGGCCAGGTTCGAGGGACTTCCTGCGGCGGAGCCGAGTCGGGGGCTCCCCTCGCCGCCGGTGCCGCCGCGGGCAGGCTCCTCAGCAGGCAGGTGCCTGCGCCGCCGCCAGACCCCAGCCGCGCCGCGCCGCGCCGCCCCTCCCGCCCAGCGCCGGCCTCCCCCGGCGGAGCAGCGCCGAGCTCCCTCCCGGCAGCTCCCGACGGGGGGCGGGGGGGGGAACTGCCCGGGCTCAAAATGTGCCCTTCTGCGGGACTGCGCATGCGCCCACCGCCCCGGCCCGCCCAGCGCGCAAGCGCGGTGGGCAGGCGCATGCGCGCTGCGGGAGGTGAAGCCGCGCCGAAGCCGTGCCCGCACTGCGCTCTGCCCTCACCCGCGGTGGGGGGGGGGGTGTCCCCGCGTACCGGCGCCGCTCGGCCCCTGAGCTTCATGACTTAAAGTTTTTTGGGGTTGGTTTGGGGTTTCTTTTTGGGAATTCCCTCAGGGAGTCATGAGAGCTGCTCGCAAGGAGGGTACGCGGCGCTGCCCGCCGAGAGGAGCGCGCGGTGCGGCCGCGTTCAGTCCGCGCAGCAGTCCGCGCAGCGCCGCGCGCAGCCCTGCCGTAGCCCGCTGGGGAAGCCGCCGGATTCGTGATGCAAACGGGAGCCTCAGCTGGGCTGCTAACGGCTGCGGAATTCTGCCCGGAGTAAACGCCGGAATTAAAAATGGACACTGAGGGTTGCAGTTCCAAGACTGTGAAACAGAAATAGTGAAACGGGTGCGAACATGCAACGCCCGCGCTGCTGCTGCTAAAACGCTGCTGCAGCTGGGAGCGGCGGCCGGAGCCGGTCGTTAATGCGGTGATGGATTTATGCGTGCACGTTTCTGTGAAGTTCTGACTCGCATCACGACGATTTCGGGGCTCTCTAGGTTTTTGCAATTACGTTATTTTAGTGAACCTGAAAATATAACCAAGAGAATTTTGGTTTCCGGCAGCTGTCGTGTCTTGGCATACAAAAGCAAGAACATATGGCTAAGTAGGATTTATAAAATAAATTTAAAAATCGGTGTGGTATATGGGGATGGTACTTTACGAACCCACGGCTTCTTTAACAGTTTTAAGGTTAGCCATAGAAGCCCTGAACATGCAGGTCCTGAACTATCAGAGAGCAAGGCTGTGGCCCCACGCCATGGAAAGAACAGCGCCTCTTTTATGCGGGTAATTCTGGGGAGAAAAACACCAACGCCAATATAAGGTTAAAATTTCAGAGACCAAAACCCACCTTGCTGCTGAAAAAAGCTGCCGCATTGGGATTTAAACTGATCGCTGCCTCACTTTAACACCCACTTGCCTCCGCATGTCTATAAAGCGCTGATATTTTTAGAAAAATCAGCCTGCCACGCAGTACCAGAGGACGCCTGCACCTCGCCATCAAGGGCGGTGGGAGCGGAGGGACCCCGCTGGAGAAGCGGTGGCCAACAGGCGGGACGGCCATGTCCTGCGCTGGACCTGGGCGGCTGGAACGGCGCTGGTCGGCCAGCCCGAAACCCTTACAGCCTGTCACAGCCGGGGCTGGCTCACGGGCCAGCGGCGCGCGGCGCCCTTCGGTACGTACAACCGGAACGTCCTCCCTCTGGTCCGACGGTGGTCTCTTCTGGGGCAGGCAACGCTGCTTTAACAGCAATATATATCCTGTCTCTTCAGCCGGTAGCAGTTGTTCCTCCACACCAGTTCTCTTTCCAAGAGGGAACATGCAGATTTAAAGATTCCTGTTATTTAGTTGTAGATCTTAGGGGGGGAAATGGAATGTTAGAGTACTCCCGACGGCCCTGTTTGGATCAACAAAGCCAATCTGGGTATTACACATGTGCAGTGCTGAAAACTGGGACATCCCTATGCTAATCATATGGTAAGATTTGGGAAATAAAAGGAGTTACATGGATTTGACTTTTCTGAACAGAGTGACAATACAATCCTGCCTCTACTGCTGAGATGCTGTAAACAAGTTTGGTGAAGTTTGTGCTTCTTTGGGAGATGAATTTCTCACGGTCTGAATCCAGCAGAAGTAAGATGAACACTCTTTTAAGGCCTGTACCCTGAGAAGCTATCCATTAAGAAGGGCCTGCAGATCTCTTCTGCTTTCTGACACAAGAATCCTTTCCATCGCTACTGTAAGTTTTTGTACCGTACAGCGCTCTGTCAAGAAATGTGACACATCTAGAAGAAAAGACTCTACAGTTACTCATAAATTTGCTTAAGTGGTAAATGAAATCTCTCACAGACACACGTGAGCCAAGAACCAGAGTAGTGGGGAATGACTAGGTGCTAAGGTGGCGGTTAGTGGCTTCATACTGGGCGGGAGAGTGAAAAATCCGTTTCTTTGGCAGTTCCAGCACTGACCACTGTAACTGGTCTTCCGCTTCTGTGCTTTATGTCTTTTGCCTGAGAGCAGAAAAAGATCAATGCCTAGAAATGCCTTTCTTCCTTGCCAGGCAGCTGCTCCAGCCGTAGCTTCAGAAGGGCGTTTGTGTCTCCAGGCGCGGAGTGGGAACTGCTCGCCAGCTCCTGCTGCATTCGGTGCCTGTGACAAACACGGCGCCCGTGGTTTCAGTGCAAAGGCAGTGACCTCCATCTTGTGAAGCTGTTCTCAGTCACATACTCTTCACCACTCATTCCATAAAACACATTTTTTTGCTGAGATTCCCAAACTGTTGAAGCGATATGGTCTTTTTCATATACAGTGCAGACATATGAATGCATCACTTAATAACGTCTTTACAACTGTGGACAGGTTTTATACTCCAATGAGTTGATTCAGCCACAAATTAAAATATAAGAAATGGGGATTTATATAGTTATTTGAGAATTTTTAATTATATGTTAACCTTTCTTTTTTGCCACAGGATGAAGGCGCTATAGTAAAATTGAATGACTAGCATTTACAGTAACTCATGAAGTACCAAGTCTTTCCATGCTAAAATCAGACTTTTCTTCTGAAAAAGACATTGGGTTGCAGCTGAGGTGGTTGTTCTCTTTAGACAGCCGTGTGTGGGGAAACGCAAGGACTCCTCTGTCTGAACGCTGAACTCTTTTGCAGAGAACATGTGAATATTAGACAAGTATAGGATGCACAATTACTATATATACCCCGTATAATTGCCGTTGCGCTATGCTGTAATTGCCCACACAAGTTATGCAACTATAGTTATTCTACTATGTGGCAAAGTATGGCCTCTTTTTCTCTGAAAAGATTATCGCAAGGAAGTTTTTACTTTCTTTTAAATATTTGGACTGAACAAAGAAGAATTTTATTTGTGAATTGTGAACTTTCATATAGAGTTTGAATTATTTTTCTGCTTGTACATTGTTTGGTTTTCTCCATCAGAAAAAAAGCCTACACAAACGAATGACTGGACATATCTACTGAAAACAGAGGTTTGGTATGCAGTATTTTTGAAACACAGCAATAAAGAAGCGTTTAACGCACTGGTTGACTCAGCTGACAGTGCAGAGTAAATTCCGTAACAAAAATTATATTGTAAATACTTTGTATAAAGAACCACTCTGAATTCCATGTGTTTTAGTTTTCTGTGGTTTGCAAAAGTAAAACAATACTTTTAATCAAGTAGTCATTAATGCTTTTATAGAAACTGAAATTATGAACAAAATTCCCTATATATTATGCAAAAATGCTATATCATTCCTAATACCTTACCCATGTCTAAAGTAGAAATGATTAAATTATTATTTTTGTTGTCTCACAAAGGGAGTTCGTGACCCGATGTGCAATAATCCAATCCACACATTGAGTCGAGAGACCGATTTTATTTCATTTCTGTGCAGAGGTGGGTGCTAGGTGGTAATTCCACAAAGCTAGCACACCAAACCAGACTTTCTGCGCCTTATTTATACACAAAACTGACACAGTTAGTAATTGGCCTTTTTACGATGATTGGTTAGTAATTACCATCCTATCTGCTATTGGTCAACTATATTCTAATTAGCCTCGCTTGCTATGTAAATTAGCACGCATGCTCCTTATGGGGGGCGGGGGGGCAAATCCCTGTGCTCCTAAATCGAGTCGGTGGTCTCAATCTCTCCCTGCCACTTTTACCCCTCCCCCAGTTACCGTGCTTCAGCAATCGTCCAGTTTTTCGGCGCCTTCTGCGGCAGGATGTTCCCTTTTATCAGTTTCTCAGTTCTCCTTCGCGGTGTAGTTGCTCCGGGATGTCCTTGGTTAAAGCATACCGAATGTTTGTTCTGCTGATTAGGGTGAAGCGTCCTCTACTTGCCAGCTCACAAAAACACCTTGGCCTGATACGATGTTAGCTGAGTTTCAGAGTTAGCCTTCAACAATTCCCCCCTTTGAGACTATGAGGCTTTCTAAGAGCTTCCTACGTCTAGGTACCCGTGCTAACATAATGTAATGTCCCTTAGTTGACCATAACAGTATTCTCTTTAAACGATTATCAGCAATACAAATAATGATCAGTATTATTACTACAAAAATTATACTTTGAAAAACTCTCCAACCATCTGATTAATGAGAATCCCAGTCCATTCAGGATTTTGTTTAACCAGCCTCCTTCTAACCCTGCTCTTAGTTTCCTACTTGCTTTTGCTACTTTTTTAATATCATTTAGTTGCTGGTCCAAATCTTTAGTTACATTTGGGATATGGACACAACAGCTATCGTTTAAAAGATTCGGATATCCACATACTCCATGTTTGTGCAATAATAAGAAATCTAAAGCCAGTCTATTTTGCAATGCTGTTTTAGAGGTGGTTTGTAACTGGAAGTTTAAATCTGACAGTCCAGTCTGTGTTGCATTAGCTAACGTCTCAATCTGTAAGGTTAAATTATGAATGGCTAATCTATTTTGGAGTGAAGCGATCTGAGGAGTGAATATGGATCCAAATATCCATGCTACTGTAGTTCCGGTACTTGGATGTTGCCAATTGTCTTCTGCTGATCTTTTTATTTTTCCCCCAAATGTTCCACTTAATGGGGACTTTCTCCATAAGGGACATAGAGTCAAAAGCCCTAAGGTCCAGTACTCCAGTACTTGTTTTCTCCCAAGAGGGGAAGATGAGTTACATATTCCCCCTCACTGCTTATCCACACTGTGAATCCTAAGGCCGGAACAGTCATCTGAGTACAATCAAGGTTGCTCCAAATATTATTAGTCAAGCGCAACCAAGTATCATTCAAGGGGGTAGTATAATTCCTACATATGCATCCTAACCTTAAAGCCATAGCAACCGGATACACCCTTGGCACCTCTGGGTCTGAACTACTACAATTAAAGATTTTAGCGCAATCCTGGTTTGACTTTGTATACAGGTAGGATTGGAGTATTATATTCAGACTGACATTCTCGCAATAGTCTGTACTGAATAAATGTATTTATCAAAGGTTCCAGCCCAGTTCTGGCTTCTAATTTAATAGGTCATTGTTTCTTTCGTACCAGTTACGTTCTTGGTTTCAGTTCAGTTTTTACCGGTGTAGCATTTTTGGTTCATCCGGGTTTCTTAGTGGCCCAGCCCAGGGGTATCACAGCGTCCAGGATCTCTTCTGGCATTTCCACTTCTTTCAATCCCTTCTCAGTCAATAAGCACAACTGAGCCTTCCATGCTGTTTCTTTTGATAGATGCAGCTGAATAGAATGTTCAGAGAAAGTTAACTGTGCTCTTAAATTACACAACATGTCTCACCCCAGGAGAGGAAGGGGGCATTCTGGCATATACAGAAATTCATGACCACTATGCAGAGATCAGGGCACACATCCTCGACCTCTCCCCCTTCTTGCCACTTCTCGATAACTCCCTCCTCCTTTCTGAGATGCACTCAATATTGCTGCCGCTAACAAACTCCCTTGCAGTCTCCTGTCCTTTTGCTTTTCTCTGTTTATCTTTCTTTTTGTCGTGGTTTAGCCCCAGCCAGCAACTAAGTACCACGCAGCCGCTCGCTCACTCCCCCTACCCCGATGGGATGGGAGAGAGAATCGGAGGAGTAAGAGTGAGAAACACTCCTGGGTTGAGATAAGAACAGTTTAATAATTGAAATAAAGTAAAATAGTAATGCTAATAGTAACAGTATAATAATGATAATAATAATAATGATACACGAAGCAAGTGATGCACAATGCAATTGCTCACCACCCGCCGACCGATACCCAGACAGTTCCCGAGCAGCGATCGCTGCTCCCCGGCCACCCCCCCCCAGTTTCTATACTGAGCATGACGTCATATGGTATGGAATAGCCCTTTGGTCAGTTTGGATCAACTATTCTGGCTGTGCCCCCTCCCAGTTTCTTGTGCGCCTGGCAGAGCATGGGAAGCTGAAAAAGTCCTTGACTGGCATAAGCAGTACTCAGCAACAACTAAAAACATCAGCATGTTATCAACATTCTTCTCCTACTAAATCCAAAACGCAGCACTATGCCTGCTGCTAGGAAGAAAATTAACTCTATCCCAGCCGAAACCAGGACACTTTTCCACTTCTCTGTTATTATATACCTTATATACAATACTGATTAACTGTGCAATTGTTGTATCTTCTACACTATCTACCTTCTGCAACTTCTTTCAACTATCAGGTGCTGACTGCCCAGTAAATAATATATCAAACATCATCCTATTGCTATCTTCCTCAGGATTCAAATCCGTCCATGTCCTAGCTGTTTCACATAACCGTTCATAAAATGCTGAGGGATTTTCATCACTTTCTTGCTTTAGTCCATAAAGTTTTGAAAAAGTCTTTTGTTTAGGGACCCCATACCAAATGCCATGCAAAATGAATTGTGTCGATACTGCTTAATCATAGCTCTTCCTCCCCTGGTGCTGGGATCCCAGTCCGGCTCTCGTTTTGGCATATACCTCTCAGGGTCGTCTCTAGCATTCTTTCATTTTTTTCATGTGCTTTTTCCAATACCAACCACTTTTCTTCAGGGGTAAAGAGAGTATTCAATAACATCTGAACATCTCCCCATGTAGGATTATGATTCAACATAATTGTTTGCCCTAATCTATACATCTTTTCAGGGTTTTCTCTATGTGAGCCTACAGACTCCTTCCAGTTCAACAGATCTGATGTCGAAAAGGGCACATGTACAAACACTGGTGAACCATCTGGACCTACTGCTCGCCTCAAAGGGACTTGTATTGCTGGCTGGTGTGACCTGGGTCTATCTGTAACAGGACTAAAACCTGATTCTCGAACACCCTCATTCCCAGATTCAGCTCTTTCATTTTTCAATTTTGCCACCAACTGTACATCTTCCTCCTCCTCATCCCGCCCGTGACATCCTCTACCAATTTCACATCCAGCACACTTTCCCTTCCATCTTTTTTCCCCGAATACTCTCTGCTAACACGAGGATACTACCCGCCCCTTCATTTAACTTGCACTTCCTTCTAGTAGCATGATCATCTCACAATGTAAAGAACAAATCAACATAAGGCACCTCATCCCATTTATCCAGCTGGTGACAAAATAACATAAGTTGTAAAATGGTATTATAATTCAATGACCCATTCTGGGGCCACTTTTCTTCATCCTCTAACTTATACATTGGCCACCATTGTTTACAATACTTTTTTCACTTCTCTTTAGTTAGGGGATCCCCTCCAAATTTATTCCAATTTTTCAGGATGCATCCCAAAGGAGAGCAAGGGGGTGTAGAGGATACCAGACCCATATTTAATTCCAGAAAATTTTTACAGAACCAGAACTTCACACACTTAGCCTTAGGACAAGAATATTTTACCCTTTTTCTTTCCTCCACTTCTACGTGTGGAGACTAAGCTCCTGCTGCGGTCCTCTCACAGGAGCGACTTACGCAGAGCAATTCCAGAAACAGATACAGAAACAGATAAAGAGATTTCCTACTCACCGATTGCCCCTGCTCTTTTACATCGGTATCTCTGCAGCGTTGCACCGTCATGGTGCTCACCACCCAGCTGTAGAGCAAGAACCACTGGAGCCCCTGATCAAATGGTCGGTGCGTGCTGGAATCCACGCAGTTCCCCTGCTCCTTGGCCGGAGCGGCGAGTCGAACTGG
Source organism: Pelecanus crispus (assembly GCF_030463565.1). Lineage (NCBI taxonomy): Eukaryota > Metazoa > Chordata > Aves > Pelecaniformes > Pelecanidae > Pelecanus > Pelecanus crispus. Next base: position 2,970,169 of record NC_134649.1, read on the forward strand.
GCGAGGCAATGAGGGGCCCATCTGGGTCACCAAAGCTGTTGTCTCACAAAGGGAGTTCGTGACCCGATGTGCAATAATCCAATCCACACATTGAGTCGAGAGACCGATTTTATTTCATTTCTGTGCAGAGGTGGGTGCTAGGTGGTAATTCCACAAAGCTAGCACACCAAACCAGACTTTCTGCGCCTTATTTATATACAAAACTGACACAGTTAGTAATTGGCCTTTTTACGATGATTGGTTAGTAATTACCATCCTATCTGCTATTGGTCAACTATATTCTGATTAGCCTCGCTTGCTATGTAAATTAGCACGCATGCTCCTTATGGGCGGGGGGGGGGGGGCAAATCCCTGTGCTCCTAAATCGAGTCGGTGGTCTCAATCTCTCCCTGCCACTTTTACCCCTCCCCCAGTTACCGTGCTTCAGCAATCGTCCAGTTTTTCGGCGCCTTCTGCGGCAGGATGTTCCCTTTTACCAGTTTCTCAGTTCTCCTTCGCGGTGTAGTTGCTCCGGGATGTCCTTGGTTAAAGCATACCGAATGTTTGTTCTGCTGATTAGGGTGAAGCGTCCTCTACTTGCCAGCTCACAAAAACACCTTGGCCTGATACGATGTTAGCTGAGTTTCAGAGTTAGCCTTCAACATTTTCACAGGCTCTCCCTTCGAAGACATGCTCCCTCCACTCAACTGCAGCTATTAAGAGACGGCTCCCTCCTCTGGAGCGCTTCATACTTGCACTGCAAACACGTGGAATCTTTGAACTCATCAGTTTTAAAGTCCCTTCGACCTATAGCACGAAAACGAAGGTATTTTGAATTGACTGAATATAGAAACAAAGTCTCGGGTGTATGGATTGGTGTCACCGCAGGAATCATTTCTGTGTAACTGCTGCTGCCATCGCCGAGTTCAATCCCTGCTCACTGCAGGGGGGTTGGGCTCGATGATCTCTCAAGGTCCCTTCCAACCCAAAGCATTCTATGATTCTATGATTCTATGAATTACCGCACCCCTGGAACCTTGGAGAGACCCAAGAGCTGGGTGGCCTCTGGGCTTTGCTCACAGCTTCGTAAGACACCTTATTTGGGGTTGTTTGTTGTTGTTTTTTTATAGTGGCTGTCACACTGATCTATATAGGCATACTGAATGACCAGTTTTCTTTTATATGATTATATAGCACATCTAAAATGTTTCAAGATTGTTGTAGGTTGGTTTGCACTTCTGTAAAACAAACAGATTTAACTTCAGTGTATTTGCAACTGAAAATGAAGCGTATTTCCCCAGCTAAAACAAAACATGTGTTTTGGGAATTTGAACGTTCTCGGTGGAAGGAACTGCGTTTTCCTTTACGAACAGTTGTTTCTGAAGATGAATCACGGAGGGGAAGATAAAGAAAAAAATACAAGGCAGTGTAATCGCTATAAAAGGCTTCTGGGCAGGGTGTTCTTCTGATTTATTGATTCCACTACTGCTTGGAAAAATAGAACTGAAATATGTCACTGTAAAAAGAAATGGATCAAAGAGGCTTGTCTTCATTACCACTTTTTTCCCTCATGGAAACGCGAATTTTATCTAGTTTCTTGCATGAAAAGGAAAATGTGATTACTAGATACATTATTTGCGTCACTAAATTAGCCCAACTTTTAAAATTCGATTGCCACACAAAGCTGCATATTTTCCTGCCAAAACACGTGCACACAAAATTTTATTTGTAACATTTAATACTTCTTAATCTATTTAGTGTTTAACAGAGCAATTTAAGGAACTAATTAGTACCATAAGCAGTGGAATTTAAAAAGCCTGATTCAAATTTGATTGAAATTGGCCAACAGGATCAAAAACTATTAGAAGGGGGCTGACAAACAAACTGACTTTCCAACAGCCAGAAATCACAAGCTTTCTTGCACATCTTGTTTTCTGCAAGCAGAGATTGAAAAGAACACTGTGGATCAGGTCACAAGCTTAACTATTTAGTAATATACTAAAAGCTTAGGAATTAACGTTTAAGATGACTGTATAATGTAAAATTTAGATTAGATTAGCAGGGTATAAATCACAAATTGCTGAAATTTGCTAAATCCCTAAGATGTGATCTCCCACTAACACAGCTGCAATGGTACCAGTTTTGCCTAGGGTTTACTGCATGAACAGCTTTGCCAACGTTATACTTAGAGGGATTTTGCAGAACAAGTGTAACTCCCATAGGAGTAAACCCCTTCAAATGTAGAAGTAGCCAATTATCCATTTTACAGATTTTCTTTGCCATATATTATGTGTAACATAAAACAGGAATTGAGACTGAAATATAAAATAAGGTGCTAATTTGCTGCCGTTTTTCTAATGAAATGACACTATTCAATACAGAAACAAACAAGCAGTATCTCCATTTCAGCTAAACTAGAAACCAGAAGTGTTTTCTAGAATACAGGCAAACTACGTCGGTTTTTTTTTTCCTGACTTATTATTTTATCAGCATGTGGCTGGTTATTCATTTCCTGAGGAAAAAACAATAATCAATGCCTGCCAGCATATGCTTTTCATTTAATTAGGAATATAGGACTGGGAAGAACCACCTCGGTCATCAAGTCTAGTCTCTAATTAAACACTCTTCAAAAATATTGATTAAACAAAGTTGCATAAATATAGTAGGTTTTATAACACTGTCCTCTGCAGAGATTGTAAGTGATCTTCTGCTTTAATCTTTGTATAGTGTTTTTTATACCTTTCCAGGACTTTTTTTCGTTTCTGTTATCTACCTGTTCTGGCAAAGACAAAACACAGGACAGAGCTCTGCTCATGCAGACCGGTTGACGTGGGTATATGGAGACTGGCCAGCCATGTAAATTAATACTACCTTCTTCCTGCCTTTGCTCTCAGAGAACATTATTTCTTTTCTACTTACTGGTTGATTTTGCAGAAAATATACAGGAACTTAAGGGAATTTTGAAAGCTTGAGCTCTCTAGTAAGTTAGGTTGACATTAGCTAAATATTTAAAATGCAATTACTTCACTGACAAAAAAACATTAGATGTTAAAGAAAACATTTAAGTGAAAAGATGTATTACACTAATAGTTATGAATCAGCTATTCAGGCTACACCCAAATTCATTTTGTAAAGATTTTTTAACATAGTGACTATTATTTTCAATGCAAAGAGCTCATCATATAGACATTTGATTTTCAGTAATTTTATAGGACACAAGTCTTTACAGTGTTTTGAGCTGGAAATTAGCAGCACTTGATCTATAATTATTAGTAAATCTTTGTGTTTATTTTCATACTTCATGTGCCTCGGTCAATTGAAGAAACTGGCCATATCTAAAAAGTTAAGATAAATGGATTCAGGGCTAACAAATCCATTTATGCGTTCTCCCTATACTGAATATACTCTTGACTATAAAAGATGATGCTGCTGCATTTGGGAATACACGTTTTGAACATTAACTGTTAAAGTCATTTTGACTAAAGGATAATGCATTTATTTTTTCTTAACTGGAAAATAACTGCAGTTGATTGTTGTATTAGAAGGAATACATTAAATTACCAGAAACATTTTATATTACATTCGAATTTATAGAGAAATAAGGGAAACCCAATTCATTTAATGTATTCATATTTGACATTAATTTCTCTCATTTTGCTTAAATGAAGAGCCTGTACTTTAAGTCAGATATACGTCTACGGACTGACCTGTAAAAATACAAAAACGGAATTTTTGGGATGCAACAGCACTGGGCACCGTAGCGCGGAGCTTCTCCCACTTCTGCGGCCTGCAGTTCAAGTCCTTAAATGGCATTTACACACACGGCTGCCAAATCTCACAGGGCTCGGTGTATTTATTACAGCCTAGACAACTGCAAATCGCTCCGTTTTGAACTGCCAGAAGGCTCTAGCTGGCATCCGCACGGAGAAGAGCCTGGGATCGGCACCCATCCTGCAAGCGCCTTCCTCAGAGGCAGGAAAGCGGGGAGGGCTCCAGATACGCTGCTTTAAACCCCATTTCTGGGGCTGGTGCATGGCGGGGCCCAGCCACCTGAGATGCTTCGAGTAAAACCCTCGTCCCCAGCAGCTTCTGCTCGACGAGGCGACGCCGACACTCGGCACAGCCCCCGGGGCGCGGCGAAGCCCGCCTCAGCCTCAGCCGCCGCCGCCTCAGCCGCCATCGCCTCAGCCACCGCCCTCTCAGCCGCCATCGCCTCAGCCGCCGCCGCCTCAGCCACCGCCCCCTCAGCCACCGCCCCCTCAGCCGCCATCGCCTCAGCCACCGCCCCCTCAGCCACCGCCCCCTCAGCCTCAGCCTCAGCCTCAGCCTCAGCCACCGCCCCCTCAGCCGCCATCCCCTCAGCCACCGCCCCCTCAGCCCCGCCCCTCAGCCCCGCCCCCTCAGCCCCGCCCCCTCAGCCGCCACCGCCTCAGCCGCCGCGCCCGCCCACGCCCTTTTGGCGCCAAAAGCGCCGCCACCGCCCTGCCGCGCATGCGCCCTGGCACGGAGCCGCGGCGGGTGGGCCCGGCAGCTCGCGAGAGCCCCGCTTCTCGCGGCACTTGCCCCGCGCGCGGCTCGCCAGCCCGCCGCTGCCGCTCGCCCGCCCGCCGGACGCCGCTCGCCGGGGCAGCGGGTGGAGGCGGCGCGGCCCCATCCGCCCTGAGAAGGCGGGCGAGGGGCCCCTCTTCGCCCCGCTCCCCGCCGGTGTGAGGGGCTCCCCCCCGCCCCGCAGCGCCTGCACGCCTCGGCTGCCGCGGCCGTGTGAGGGGAGCGGGGCCTCCGTGGCGCCCGGCGGGCCGTGGCTCTGGAGGCCTGGCCCTGGCGAGCCTCGGGGGCTCCTGCACGGCCCGCTCCCGGCTGCCTCAGCCTCCGGCTCCGGGAGTCTCGCAGCCCGGGGGCGGGGAGCTCGCCTCCGAAGGTCAGTGGGGACGGAGCTGCCCGGGGCGTCCTCTCGTTACTAAAACCGTCCGGGAGACAGCTTTTCCTTAAAAAAGAGCTGTTCCTGAGGTCTTGGGAACGCAGCCGTGGTGAGAGCGGGTCACCCCAAACCCGGTTGTGCTAAAGCCTCTGGAACTAGCTTTGCTCAAGGAGCCGGAAAAGGGGACTCCTCCTCCAGACGGCGTTTCTAGGTGGGTAAGCCGTAAATCAGCAATTATCGCCCAACGCCCCTTGTCTTTGCCACGCAAGGAGGTGAGTGGCACAGAGCTGCGTGCAAGCGCTTTGGGTGGAAATCCATTTGTGCGGTGTTGCGGTGAGCCGCACCTGCCACTGCCAGGCCGCTCGGATGAGTTGAAGCATGACCAGCCCGTGCTTTGCTCGGCCTGGTGGGGCTGGGTTGTGTCACCCGTCCGTGTGGGATGCGCTGCTTAATTTGTATGATGCTGTTCTTTCTGCTCGGCAAATCCTTTTCTGGAACAGCTCTAGACGTTGTGTGCAACTGATGTTTAGCTGCTTTCATGGCAGCCTTTTCTTCTCGCTGCGTCTCCTTAAATGCATTTGGTATTTCCTGCAGGAGGGGAAAAAAGTTATCTGTGGCAATGATAGATCCTTTAGAGAACAACTTGTTTGATCTTCCTGATTATGAGAATACAGAAGATGAAACGTTCCCACCTCTTCCACCTCCTGCCTCGCCAGGAAGAGATGATGTTGAATGGGCTCAAGCTAACAGAGGTGAATACCTGTGACCCCTGAAGATCCCATTTTGCAGCATAGACAATGAAGTGCTGTGAAATCAATATTATTGGTGATGTACTTCACAACCTTGAGTTTCCTGCGTAAAAAGAGTCTTGTGTAGATGAGAAAGCAATTCGCAAATTTACATTGTTACTGATTCTGTGCTTCCGAGCTTGTGGGAGAAGTTTATTTTTGTAGATTCCATGAAAACGTGCACACAAAGGAACCTGTATAAAATCCAAGCTCTTCTGACAAAACGTTGGCAAAGATCATTATACAGTGGTGATCTGTAGTTACCCTTTATGACTTGGATTTCAGAAGCGGTAAGAGTGTTGAATGTAGTATTCCAGGGAGATGTTGGTAGATTTTGTAGAGCATGTGACCTGGGAAAAATCCAAGATGCTTCAGGACAGTAAAATTTAATTATTTGTATTTGAAAAGATCTTACTGTGTAGTGAAAAAGCTAATAGAAAGTATAAAGATTTTATTTTAGCTATTGTTTACTTTACTCATATTTGCCTATGGTGTTAAACAGATGTCTTCATTGATCCCTGTTCTGTCTGTTCACTAGAAAATAGGATTTTGGATATACTTAATTCCTTGATACACATATCGAGGACAACTTCTGAATTCCTGATGTTCAAAGTAACAACAAGTAAACCAAGAAATCGGTGTGATAACTAATTGCTAGCTCTGAGATGAGGTGGGCAGCGGTGCCTTGTCTGTTGCAGTCAAAAAATATATACTGGCCCTAATCAAAAAGTATATGGACTTTGGTTCTTAAAAGGCACGTTGATTGTGGTCGCACATCACCTCTTTCTCTGTTTTTTGAAGGTGATGCTGGTGGTTTAGGTCTGTCTTTCAGATCTATCAGTGGACATTTTGGGACACACCTATCAAATATTTTAAAATCAAATAATACTGATTTATCAAAAAATAATAAATGATTGATAATTTGAGTTTCTTTACTTTTAGAAGGAGCATCTACTCTCAATACATTTCTCATCAGAAATACAATATAAAAGTTCTAAAATTAGGAAATTTCCCTTTCAAGGAACCTACTTTGCTAGAACAGTTGAAGGGACGGATTTATTTCCAAGCTGTTTTGTGGGAGAAGCAAGGTGAAGCATGCAGATTTTTGTTTGGAGAACCTTAAAATGTACATGATGCAATTCTAGTTGATGTCAACTGCATTTATACTTAAAGTATGTTATTTTCTTTATTGGAACTAGATGGAAACCAGCAGTCACAAACAAAGGATTCTGCTGTGGCTACACGCAAAGCAGTTAAAAGACCAACACCTAAGCTAGATGCCCAGAGGTAATTTTTTTACAGAATATTTCTTTCTGTGATGAATTTGGTGTATGGCTGTGGTGGAATGATTTAAGGTTACTGTGATCCCTGCTTGTTCATAGCCAAGTCAAAGAGCAAGAGTTTTGGAGATGATAGCGTGCAAGAGGCACTTTATCTCAAACTTCTTACTCCTTGCTTACCTGTGTGATGTTATTACTAGCCTAACTTTCTTGAAGTCTCTTTGGGACTTAGTACATGACTAATAATTTAAGATATATTTATTATTCATACATAGGACTCTTCCAGCTGAATATTCTTTATTTTGCTTCAGACATAGTACTGTAGACTTGCTTTAATAAAAGCGTGCTTCAAAGTAAAACCTCAATATACCGGTGACTGTAAGGTACTACTTAAAGTACGCTTACACCTGACTTATGTACAAGCTGGATAAACTGTATAAAAGGATTTTAATATTTTCTTTGCTGTTATCGGTAGAACTGGTGTAAGTTCTTTATAACCAATGGAAAGAATCTGAGCTTTCAGTTTCTTCTGTTTTAAATATACTGATGAAGTTAGTGATACGACGGGTGGATGCTCTGGTCATGCATCTAACTGGTTTTACTTGGCATATATCGATACAAGAACTGACTTGCCATGTAATGAAAATAAAAAAGCTCCTTGGACTAGGAATATATGTAGGGTAATTTTTCCAAACAAGTCTTTGGTCTTACAGACCTATTTTGTCTACTTGTCTTATTTTGTGCATCTTCTTAACAATTTCTAATTCTGTACATGTTTCAAATAGAGCTCTGTAGCTGTAGGCTATTTGAAGGAATGTGAGGTTGGTTGTGTGGTTTGTGGGTTTTTTTATTGTTTGTTTTTCATTAGAAAAAGAAAGCATGGGTTTCAAATAACTTCACCTATTTCGTATTAACAGATTAATTTCAGAAAGAGGACTTCCAGCCCTGAGACACATGTTTGACAATGTAAAGTTCAAGGGTAAGGGGCATGAGGTAAGACATAGTGAGCTTTTGTTTTGTTTCCTGGGAGGTTAATCTAGGCTTGAAAGATTGCTGCCCATCTGATATGGGGAGAATTGATACTACACTCTGATTAGCCAGCTGAGATCACTCAGCAATTACTGTCACAGGCAAAACAGGCTTGACTTGGGGAAAATCAGTTTAATTTATTACCAGTCAAATCAGAGTAGGATAATGAGAAATAAAAAACTAAATCTTAAAACACCTTCCCTCCACCCCTCCCTTCTTCCTGGGCTCAACTTCATTCCCAATTTTCTCTCCCTCCTCCCCCTGAGCGGTGCAGTTCATCACGTGTCGTCTCTGCCGCTCCTTCCTCCTCAGGGGAGGACTCCTCACACTCTTCCCCTGCTCCAGCGTGGGGTCCCTCCCATGGCAGACAGTCCTCCAGGAACTGCTCCAGTGTGGCTCCTTCCCACGGGCTGCAGCTCTTCCCCAACTGCTCCAGCGTGGGTCCCCTCCACGGGGTGCAGCCCCTCAGGAGCAGCCTGCTCCAGCGTGGGTCCCCCGCGGGGTCCCCAGCCCTGCCAGCAAACCTGCTCCAGCCTGGGCTCCTCTCCCCACGGGGCCACAGCTCCTGCCAGGAGCCTGCTCCAGCGCGGGCTTCCCCCGGGGTCACAGCCCCCTCCAGGCACATCCCCCTGCTCCGGTGTGGGCTCCTCCCTGGGTGCAGGTGGATCTCTGCTCCCCCGTGGGCCTCCATGGGTGCAGGGGCACAGCTGCCTCGCCATGGGCTGCACCAGGGGTGCAGGGGAATCTCTGCTCCGCGCCTGGAGCA